>NW_019174307.1:5123449-5730874 GCF_002260705.1 Seriola dumerili
GCCATTCCCTCCTTGGGCCTGAAAGAGACGAGTTGCAAATGTTAGCTTTGGAGGGTTTTGGAGCATTAAAACAGACACACTAATACTCTAACTATTCTTGTTATCCTATTTTTCCTGTAAGGGAAAAGCTACATAACTGTACCTGAAAGTGTTGTTGTCCATGATGAACTTGCGACTCTCTGAACAGTTTGGGCATCGATGCGGTCACCTTTCTGCAGCACTTTGAGTAGCTGGACATGGAGATGATAGGATGGAGCTTGAATTCCCACAGAATGCAACATCTCCACACCGCCTTGATTTCTGTCCATTAGTACAATGGCATCTGTCACCTTTACCAAATAAACAAATATTTCATTAAAAAATGGACAGCAACCAGAACCATTATTATTTTGAAAAGGACTCTTGTATGCTGCTGCCCCACTGTACTTGATGGAATTCTATAACCTTATACAATGATCAATCACTTTTATAGGGATCACTGTAACATTATCATCACCACTTGATAGCTTCTCTCTTGTGTGAGAATGGCAATGGAGTTCCTGCCACCAAGAAGCCATGTGTGGAGCAGAACCTGCAGCTGAGTTATGCAGACAGAGCTAAACTTCCAAGTATGTTGTCTTGCAGCTAAATATAATTGACAATATGTCTGGAAGGCCACATCCAACTTGAAAATGTTATGCTTTTTATCATCTGCTCTCTGTCCTATGGTCTGCAGACATTCACCCTCTGGCATCGAAGCTGCTGAAGATCATGGACGATAAGAGGTCTAACCTCTGTGTGTCTGCTGATGTGACCAGCAGCAAGGAGCTTCTTCAGTTGGCCGACTCTCTAGGTCCCAAGATCTGCATGCTGAAGACACATGTAGACATCCTCAAGGTAGGAGTGTAACCGGTCCCTTTGTTGCAAAGAGAACTTTGTCAGGACAAATAAACTGATCTTATTGTCTTGTGTGCTAACAGGACTACACAGTGGCCTTCAGCCAGAAACTGCAGGCATTGGCCGAGAAACACAACTTCCTCATCTTTGAAGATCGCAAGTTTGCTGACATTGGGAACACAGTCAAGCATCAGTATGAAGGTGGGAGGATTTCATGTATTTTAGTTATTTATTTATTTTGGACGTGTTTATTCCAGAATTTTCTGTTATCAAAATTACTTAAAAAAAAAAAACAACTATATGCTGTATGTCATTAATATTCACAGTAACCATGTATCTGTTCTCCAGGTGGTTTGTACCAGATCTCATCTTGGTCCCACATAGTGAATGCTCATGTGGTGCCGGGGCCCGGGGTGGTGGCGGGTCTGAGTGCTGTAGGAAAGACTCTGGGCCGAGGCTGTTTGCTCATTGCACAGATGAGCTCCCAGGGGTCGTTGGCTACTGGTGAATACACAAATACTGTGGTACGTGTGTCTCTCCTTAAGCCTTTTTAAGTTTGCTTAAATGGCTTGTCTACCTGTTTACAGCTGTTTATCTCTGATTTCTGTCCTTACAGCTGAAGATGGCAGAGGATCACTCGGACTTTGTGATCGGCTTTATCTGTGTTTCTAAGATCACCAAGAAGCCAGAGTTCATCTACATGACCCCTGGGGTTCAGATGCAGGCTGGAGGTAAACTGAAGACTTTTGATCAGACCTCCAATTGTAATTTTTTTTAACCTTTTGGTTGAATTTCATGTCATTTACATTCACATTTAAGTATTTGAAGTGAAGAAATGACATTGTGTATTTTTACAGGAACATTCCACCATACCCACAAATACATGTGTGTGCAATGTTATAGGAGTTCCGAACCGCTTCATGTGTGTCCGGCAGAGCAGAAACTTTTCTGTTTGAATCAGCCAAGTTGTCTACACAAGCTGCCTAATGGCTCATGTTTTCCTCATGCTATCCACCAGGGAGCATGACCTGAGCTATATGTTTTATGTGTGTAACTGCTGATTGCCTCTGAGGCTCTCAGTGTTTCCAAAGCACAAGTAACCTACAATTCAGACTTTGAGCTTGTAGGGTGCTTTAGATGTGTTCATGTTGGGTAAAGAGACAAAAATCCATAACTTTTGGAAAATTGGAAAATTGGAAAATCTTTGCTCTCTTTTGGTGTTGTGACTCACCTTCAACACTTGGTGGTGCTATGATACAATAAATAACATCTGACTCAGTGTTCAGTAGGCTGACATTCCCCAACAACCTCCCCCTTTCTCTACCGCTCCTCAGCCATGTCTCCCATCTCTCTCTGTGTGTCTCTCTTTACAGGTGATATATTGGGCCAGCAGTACACAACTCCGGAGGAAGTTATCCACAACCATGGCTCTGATGTCATTATTGTTGGACGGGGTGTGTTGGAGGCCCCTGATAGGCTGAAAGCTGCCGAGTCATACAGAAAGTCAGGCTGGGATGCTTACACAAAGAGACTGAGCCAGAGTGGGCAATAAGAGCTCAGGAGTAGCATCTGCATCATTACATCTAATTTCAAATTTAAACTATCGATGTAATGATGATCTCTGCAGAGGAACTAGTGGTAATCAGACACTTTGTGTTCTGATTCCCTCCTATTGACCTGACATCTGATCCTCTGAGGTAAATGTTTACAATTGGAGATAAACAGCAGCTTCCCTATGATAGATATTTTTATATAAATATGTTTTTTCAATTGTGTGTTCTGCCCTGGGCTGCTAAAATGTCAGTATCAATCAAATATAAATCTAGACGTCATTCCACCAACAAAGATGACCATCTTCCAGCCAGCGTGAAGCCTTTATTTGTCACAAACCTACAGACTTGTCATACAAGAGTGGGTGTGGCTAAAACTGTTTAATTGTATAATACTTCTGTTGAAATTATGAGTATATTTAGCACACAGTGGAGCATCTTTTGTATGTTGAGTTGCCCAGTCTGCATTTTCCACATCACTGTTCACAAGGTCACACACATACTAATTAGTGCAAGACAGTATCTTTAATTCCTCTAAATACTAAATCATCTCAACTAGTAACTTTGTTGTGATGTATTTCCATTGATAAAGTGGAAGTAAAAGGACAATTAGCTTTTTCACCTAAACTTTGGCCACCTCATGGATCCTGTGAGGAAAAGAAAAGAAGAAGGAAACGTACTGGATTGTTACAAAGAAGTCTGACATTTCTCTCTCCATCTTCTCTGGTCTGTGGGACTGTAACATTACAGCTGTACCCATCCACACACAAGAAAGGTCTACTGGGAGAAGTATGCTGTTGGGTCGGTCAAGGTAACATTCAGTGTATGCAGTGTATTGTTTCTTTCCATGTGCCACAATTTTTTTTAAACAAATAATTATTTTTGTCATATGTTGGAGTGTTTTGTAAATATGCAAATACTATTTTTTTATACATAAAGGCAGTTTGTGTTTTGCCTTTCCACACTGATCCATGTTTAAATCTTTAATTTGAATTAAAATTATATTCTGTTTATCACATTTATTTTTAAGTCTTGGTCATCATTAATGCTTCTGAAGATAACATGGATTTGAATATTATGATTAAAATACTTGTTTGGAAACTCGCTGTCTCTGATTTGTTATTTAGAAACTTAACTGTGATGTAATGAGGAACTTCTCAAGTAACAACTCTGTATCACTTTACTGACCAAAGCTATACAAACTGTGGTTTGGCTTTGGTTTAAAGTTTTCATCTAATGACCTGGTAAGAAAGTGAAACTGTGTTTGTTAAAGGGCAAATAACGCCCCACCCCTTTGCCCATTTTGGGATTACCCGGAGGCGGAGTCAGGGACTTCCAAATTAGCGGCAGCAACCAACCAACTTAATCTTTTCTCTATTTTTTTCGGCAGCAACCGCCTTTTCAAAAAACGTAAGGTTTACGTAATGTATGAGACGCCCATCCGCCAATCTATGCTTTCGATTTATGGTGGGACACAACCTTGAAACAACTCCCGTTAGATCTCCTAAATATACGGCAGAATGGAAAACATTTGCATTGACAGTTTAATCCTGAAACTTCACGATGTGAACGCGGTGAAGTTTGGAGAGTACAAGCTGAAGAGCGGCATGATGACACCTATTTATATCGATGTGAAAGCTGTGGTATCGCACCCTGCTCTCATGAATCAGGTAAACAAGTGTGTCTTTTACTCATCATAGTCTGAGTGACTTTTGAATAATTAAAAAAAAGTGCCGTAGGAATGAGTCCTAAAACCCGAAAGTTAGTTAGTATTTTATCACTTTCGGTTTCCGCGTCCCGGAAGTCTGTGGGATTTAGATTATATGGCTGAAATAAGGTCTGTGGTTAACACAAGCTCATGACATTTTCACGTTTTATTCTAAAAATAAAATACGTCAGTAAATACGCCAGTCGTGATGTTCTTGATGCTTTTACGTCCCTTAATCCTCACAACCTTACTGACTTTAAAAGAACTTTAAACCTCCTGTAGCTGCACTGTCCTAAGGCTAAATGTTATTATTCGCGTGAACATTTCAGTTCTTCGCATTGGAAATTATGTTAGTGTACAAGTGTGTAAAAGTTTAAGAAATATGGCGAAGGAGGAGGGGGTCCAGTATTGCAGAAGCCTAAAAGCCAAGGAAAGGTTCAGCTAAAGAAGCACATTTGTCTGAAAGTTGTAGAGTTTATCACCCTGTGAGGAATCAGCAGAGCAGGTTCTAGATATCCCCATTAACAACCATTTGTGGAGTTTAAACATGATCATGGAAATAAAATGTGTTGACCCTCAGAGGAATGGTGGGGAAATGACCTCCTTCTTGCAACAGTTATAGGTACATTGGATGTTTATGTCTCCTGCAACACTGCTACTTTAAAACTCGTTTGCAGCTGCACACCTTATTTCTTGTTTTATTTTCAGGTGGCAAGTCTCATCTACCAGCGAATGCAAGAAGAGAAGCTACAGTTTGACTTAATGTGTGGGGTTCCATACACAGCCCTGCCTTTTGTCACAATTATCTGCTCTAAACATGAACTGCCCATGCTCATCAGGAGAAAGGAGGCCAAGGACTATGGTGGGTGAGAGGGAAGGATAGTCAGGCTCATCTTATCTAGTTTTTAAGAGTTCTAAACTTGCATTTGTCAGTACAGACCTAGAAAGCACAAGAGTTTTGTTGTGTAACATTTGTTTGGACAGAAAGCCATAAAGATTTGTCCTATTTTGTAACACTTGATCTTTAATCTGAGTTGTGATCGCAAGCAGAAAGACAGTATGACAAGATCCTCATGCATTATGATTTTTGTGCATTATACTACCTTGATATTGTGTACGTGGCAAAGAGACACCTAGCAAGACACAGCTGATAGGAGGTGCAACATGATTTGAAAGCTGAACTAATATAAGACGGTGTAGGATCTGCTGATTTACCTTTTTATAAAGTCTTTACTGGTTGTAACTAAGTGCATTCTTTCCTTTTTAAAAAGCACTGCACATCGACCTAATGTCAAGCTACTTGTCAACCAAAAACATTCCTGGGCCCCTATCCTATAAGGCCTCTAAATTTTGCCCCACTGGATGTTGATTTTGCCAAAGCCATCACTAAGTGACAAAGATAAGTTTGTTTAGAATAGGGACTATAAACCTCCTGATGTAACCCTGCTAGGAACCAAGCGTGTGGTGGAGGGGTCGTATCGTGAGGGGGATCGGTGTCTGATCATTGAGGACACAGTGACTAGCGGCAGCAGCATCCTGGAGACTGCTGAAGTGCTCAACAAAGAGGGACTGAAGGTTCAGTATCAAATTACAGTGGTGATGATACAGTGATCCCCTATTAAAGGACAGCAGAATACAAGAGTCATTTATAGAGTCAAAGTTATTGTGGTCCCGTCATTTTTTAATAAAATATTTGTTTATTTGGTAAAGGTGACAGATGCCATTGTACTAGTGGACAGAAATCAAGGCGGTGTGGAGATGTTGCATTCTGTGGGAATCAAGCTCCATCCTATCATCTCCATGTCCAAGCTGCTCAATGTGCTGCTGGCAGCCAAACGCATCAACCATCAAACTTTTCAGAGAGTCCGCAAGTTCATCATGGACAACAACACTTTCAGGTACAGCTGTGTAGCTTTTCCCTTACAGTGAGTAGGATGGCAGGTAGAGTTAGAGTGTTAGTGTGTCTGTTTTGATGCATATCTTCCCTGTACCAGCTCAAAAGTAACATTTGCAACTTGTCTCTTTCAGGCCGAAGGAGGAGAATGCCAGTGATGTTCCTGCCACCAAGAAGCCACGTGTGGAGCAGAACCTGCAGCTGAGTTATGCAGACAGAGCTAAACTTCCAAGTATGTTGTCTTGCAGCTAAATATAATTGACAATATGTCTTTGGAAGGCCATATCCAACTTGAAAATGTTATGCTTTTTATCATCTGTTCTCTGTCCTATGGTCTGCAGACATTCACCCTCTGGCATCGAAGCTGCTGAAGATCATGGAGACTAAGCAGTTCCTAACCTCTGTGTGTCTGCTGATGTGACCAGCAGCGAGGAGCTTCTTCAGTTGGCGCGACTCTCTAGGTCCCAACAGATCTGCATGCTGAAGAACATGTAGACATCCCTCCAAGGTATAGGAGTGTAACGGTCCCTTTGTTGCAAAGAGAACTTTGTCAGGACAAATAAACTGATCTTATTGTCTGGTGGCTAACAGGACTACACAGTGCCTTCAGCCAGAAACTGCAGGCATTGGCGAGAAACACACTTCCTCATCTTGAAGATCGGCAAGTTTGCTTGACATTGGGAACACAGTCAAGCATCAGTATGAAGGTGGGAGGATTTCATGTATTTTAGTTATTATTTATTTTGGACGTGTTTATTCCAGAATTTTTCTGTTATCAAAATTACTTTAAAAAAAAACTGTATGTCATTAATATTCACAGTAACCATGTATCTGTTCTCCAGGTGGTTTGTACCAGATCTCATCTTGGTCCCACATAGTGAATGCTCATGTGGTGCCGGGGCCCGGGGTGGTGGCGGGTCTGAGTGCTGTAGGAAAGACTCTGGGCCGAGGCTGTTTGCTCATTGCACAGATGAGCTCCCAGGGGTCGTTGGCTACTGGTGAATACACAAATACTGTGGTACGTGTGTCTCTCCTTAAGCCTTTTTAAGTTTGCTTAAATGGCTTGTCTACCTGTTTACAGCTGTTTATCTCTGATTTCTGTCCTTACAGCTGAAGATGGCAGAGGATCACTCGGACTTTGTGATCGGCTTTATCTGTGTTTCTAAGATCACCAAGAAGCCAGAGTTCATCTACATGACCCCTGGGGTTCAGATGCAGGCTGGAGGTAAACTGAAGACTTTTGATCAGACCTCCAATTGTAATTTTTTTTAACCTTTTGGTTGAATTTCATGTCATTTACATTCACATTTAAGTATTTGAAGTGAAGAAATGACATTGTGTATTTTTACAGGAACATTCCACCATACCCACATAAATACATGTGTGTGCAATGTTATAGGAGTTCATCTTTGATGTGTTGTACTGTTCTTCTTGTTGGTGTATTACTAGAAGAAGTACAACACAGTTGAACCATATGCAGTGTAATCTAATGAGACACTCAATTGATTTGAAATGAGACATTCACTATAATGGTGTGTCTACATAGGAACAGTCAACCGCTTCATGTGTGTCCGGCAGAGCAGAAACTTTTCTGTTTGAATCAGCCAAGTTGTCTACACAAGCTGCCTAATGGCTCATGTTTTCCTCATGCTATCCACCAGGGAGCATGACCTGAGCTATATGTTTTATGTGTGTAACTGCTGTGATTGCCTCTGAGGCTCTCAGTGTTTCCAAAGCACAAGTAACCTACAATTCAGACTTTGAGCTTGTAGAGTGTTTTAGATGTGTTCATGTTGGGTAAAGAGACAAAAATCCATAACTTTTGGAAAATTGGAAAATCTTTGCTCTCTTTTGGTGTTGTGACTCACCTTCAACACTTGGTGGTACTATGATACAATAAATAACATCTGACTCAGTGTTCAGTAGGCTGACATTCCCCAACAACCTCCCCCTTTCTCTACCGCTCCTCAGCCATGTCTCCCATCTCTCTCTGTGTGTCTCTCTTTACAGGTGATATGTTGGGCCAGCAGTACACAACTCCGGAGGAAGTTATCCACAACCATGGCTCTGATGTCATTATTGTTGGACGGGGTGTGTTGGAGGCCCCTGATAGGCTGAAAGCTGCCGAGTCATACAGAAAGTCAGGCTGGGATGCTTACACAAAGAGACTGAGCCAGAGTGGGCAATAAGAGCTCAGGAGTAGCATCTGCATCATTACATCTAATTTCAAATTTAAACTATCGATGTAATGATGATCTCTGCAGAGGAACTAGTGGTAATCAGACACTTTGTGTTCTGATTCCCTCCTATTGACCTGACATCTGATCCTCTGAGGTAAATGTTTACAATTGGAGATAAACAGCAGCTTCCCTATGATAGATATTTTTATATAAATATGTTTTTTCAATTGTGTGTTCTGCCCTGGGCTGCTAAAATGTCAGTATCAATCAAATATAAATCTAGACGTCATTCCACCAACAAAGATGACCATCTTCCAGCCAGCGTGAAGCCTTTATTTGTCACAAACCTACAGACTTGTCATACAAGAGTGGGTGTGGCTAAAACTGTTTAATTGTATAATACTTCTGTTGAAATTATGAGTATATTTAGCACACAGTGGAGCATCTTTTGTATGTTGAGTTGCCCAGTCTGCATTTTCCACATCACTGTTCACAAGGTCACACACATACTAATTAGTGCAAGACAGTATCTTTAATTCCTCTAAATACTAAATCATCTCAACTAGTAACTTTGTTGTGATGTATTTCCATTGATAAAGTGGAAGTAAAAGGACAATTAGCTTTTTCACCTAAACTTTGGCCACCTCATGGATCCTGTGAGGAAAAGAAAAGAAGAAGGAAACGTACTGGATTGTTACAAAGAAGTCTGACATTTCTCTCTCCATCTTCTCTGGTCTGTGGGACTGTAACATTACAGCTGTACCCATCCACACACAAGAAAGGTCTACTGGGAGAAGTATGCTGTTGGGTCGGTCAAGGTAACATTCAGTGTATGCAGTGTATTGTTTCTTTCCATGTGCCACAATTTTTTTTAAACAAATAATTATTTTTGTCATATGTTGGAGTGTTTTGTAAATATGCAAATACTATTTTTTCATAAAAGCACTTTGGCATGGTTGTGTTTTCCCTTTCCACACACATACATGTTTAAATCTTTAATTTGAATTAAAATTATATTCTGTTTATCACATTTATTTTTAAGTCTTGGTCATCATTAATGCTTCTGAAGATAACATGGATTTGAATATTATGATTAAAATACTTGTTTGGAAACTCGCTGTCTCTGATTTGTTATTTAGAAACTTAACTGTGATGTAATGAGGAACTTCTCAAGTAACAACTCTATCACTTTACTAAGCAAAGCTATACAAACTGTGGTTTGGCTTTAGTTTACAGTTTTTTTTTTCTAATGACCTGGTAAGAAAGTGAAACTGTGTTTAATAAGGGCCAAATAAATGTTTTGTCCTCTCTGAGCGTTGCGTCCTGTATCACTAATATAAAGGCTGTACCTGATATGAAATGGCAATACATTAGCTTCCTTCTCTAACCATGTTGCATCCGTCTCTCGGTCCGGCTGCTTTGCCCCATACAACATCAGAAAAATCCGACCTTATTTGACTCAGTACACCCACCCAACTCTTAGTCGAGGACATGGATCTCTCGCCTCGACTGCTGCAATGCTCTTCTGGCGGGCCTCCCTTCTTGCGCAGTGAAAACATGGTCCAGAATGCGGCAGCCCGTTCGGCCTTCAGTCAGCCTAAAATGGCACATGTCACTTCGCCACCCATCGACCTCCACTTGCTACCCATATCCGACCGAATCATATTCACGTCACTAATGCTGCCTTCAGAGTGACTTCTGGGTCTGCACCATCTAAAAGAAATGTCGTCTAGTGATGCCACCCCTGCACACAGGGCAATCTCAGTCCAGACTGTTCTTATCTGTGGTTCCCCGACGGTGGAACAAGCTACACAATCCTATCTAAACAGCAGGGCGCCCCTCTCTATCTTCAAGAATCTCTTGAAAACTCATCTCTTACGAGCGCACCTCCTTTTCTAAAAGCATAACATGTATAATTAGCACTTAGGTGCACTTCTTTAATACAGTCGCCTTGCACGTATTAAATATATGTAGTACTTAATATTAACAGTAAGGTTCCTACTGCATTGAAGCATACTGATGTCCTTCACTTGTAAGTCTGGTTAAAAACATCTGCCAAATGAGTTAATGACCTTGACCGGTTTTCTGTTACTTGACACAGAATTAATCAAAGTAGTTGATAAAAATGTTTCACCACAATACAAACTAAAACAATTTTAGGTTTTAAAACTATTTTGAGTCCATCTGGACCACAGGATGGAAGACCCATCATAGTTGATATTGTACTTCAGTGTACTTCAAATTAGGTAGACCAAAATGCTGTATAGAAAACCAAGGGCTTTAGGTGGTTTGGGCACACTGGTCGGTTGTCCGATTGGTAATCCATCTTTAGTTAAATGACTGTTATTCTGAAAAAAAAAAATCCGAATGGAAATTATGTTTCTTCTGCCTCCAAAGGAGCACAGAGAGCGGGACTAAGCGATTACCTCCGGGAAAGTGAAATGAAACCATCAAGGAAAGTGCGAGGATTTTGGAATTTGAGGTTGTCAGTCCACATAGACTTTACATCAGAAATAAACATGTTTACAGCCTGGTACAGAAAAAGGTTTTGGTCTCTAAAACAAATTTCCACCTTCGTCACAACTATACAGGGGGGGATTTTTTATATAGCTCATTTTATTTAGTCTTAGAGATGTGCATAATTAATGTCGTGCCGCTTTGAGTGACAGATGCTTGCCACAAACCAGCATTCACTGAGGTCTCGGCTCAACACACGCCCCACCCCTTTGCCCATTTTGGGATTAGCCGGAAGTTAGTCACTCTACCAAAATGGCGGGAGCAACCTACTTTTTTTTGGCAGCAAACCACTCCGCTCTATTCGGACACGTAAGGGTGACGTCATAGAGGCGACGGCCTTTTATATGTACGATTTATGGATGGGACACACGCTCCTGTTGGATCTCTTAAATATACGATAGAATGGAAAACATTTGCATTGACAGTTTAATCCTTAAACTTCACGATGTGAACGCGGTGAAGTTTGGAGAGTACAAGCTGAAGAGTGGCATGACGACACCTATTTATATCGATCTGAGAGTTCTGGTATCGCACCCTGCTCTCATGAATCAGGTAAACACGTGGTACTGCGTTTTAATCCTCACAGCCTGACTTTAAAAGAACTTTAAAGCTCCTGTGGCTACACTGTTCTAAGGCTTAACGTTGTTATTCGCGTGAAAATGTCAGTTCTTTGCATTGGAAATTATGTTACTTTACACGTGGTGGTCGGTGAGCTCATTTACGTACGTCCACAGACTGTAGAGCGTCATGAAAGCAGCGCAAACACTGGTGGGCAGCTCAGAGCTAAAAGTTTAAGAAACATGGCGAAGGAGGAGGGGGTCCAGTATTGCAGAGGCCTAAAAGCCAAGGAAAGTGAAAGTGAAACTAAAGAAGCACATTTGTCTGAAAGTTGTAGAGTTTATCACCCTGTGAGGAATCAGCAGAGCAGGTTCTAGATATCCCCATTAACAACCATTTGTGGAGTTTAAACATGATCATGGAAATAAAATGTGTTGACCCTCAGAGGAATGGTGGGGAAATGACCTCCTTCTTGCAACAGTTATAGGTACATTGGATGTTTATGTCTCCTGCAACACTGCTACTTAAGAAACTTGTTTGCAGCTGCACACCCTATTCATTTTTTTATTTTCAGGTGGCAAGTCTCATCTACCAGCGAGTGCAAGAAGAGAAGCTACAGTTTGACTCAGTGTGTGGGGTTCCATACACAGCCCTACCTTTGGCCACAATTATCTGCTCTAAACATGAACTGCCCATGCTCATCAGGAGAAAGGAGGCCAAGGACTATGGTGGGTGAGAGGGAAGGATAGTCAGGCTCATCTTATCTAGTTTTTAAGAGTTCTAAACTTGCATTTGTCAGTACAGACCTAGAAAGCACAAGAGTTTTGTTGTGTAACATTTGTTTGGACAGAAAGCCATAAAGATTTGTCCTATTTTGTAACACTTGATCTTTAATCTGAGTTGTGATCGCAAGCAGAAAGACAGTATGACAAGATCCTCATGCATTATGATTTTTGTGCATTATACTACCTTGATATTGTGTACGTGGCAAAGAGACACCTAGCAAGACACAGCTGATAGGAGGTGCAACATGATTTGAAAGCTGAACTAATATAAGACGGTGTAGGATCTGCTGATTTACCTTTTTATAAAGTCTTTACTGGTTGTAACTAAGTGCATTCTTTCCTTTTTAAAAAGCACTGCACATCGACCTAATGTCAAGCTACTTGTCAACCAAAGACATTCCTAGGCCCCTATCCTATAAGGCCTCTAAAGTTTGCCCCACTGGATGTTGATTTTGCCAAAGCCATCAATAAGTGACAAAGATAAGTTTGTTTAGAATAGGGACTATAAACCTCCTGATGTAACCCTGCTAGGAACCAAGCGTGTGGTGGAGGGGTCGTATCGTGAGGGGGATCTCTGTCTGATCATTGAGGACACAGTGACTACTGGCAGCAGCATCTTGGAGACTGCTGAAGTGCTCAACAAAGAGGGACTGAAGGTTCAGTATCAAATTACAGTGGTGATGATAATGCTACAGTGATCCCCTATTAAAGGGCAGCAGAATACAAGAGTCATTTCAAAGTTATTGTGGTCCCGTCATTTTTAATAAAATATTTGTTTATTTGGTAAAGGTGACAGATGCCATTGTACTAATGGACAGAAATCAAGGTGGTGTGGAGATGTTGCATTCTGTGGGAATCAAGCTCCATCCTATCATCTCCATGTCCAAGCTGCTCAATGTGCTGCTGGCAGCCAAACGCATCAACGATCAAACTTTTCAGAGAGTCCGCAAGTTCATCATGGACAACAACACTTTCAGGTACAGCTGTGTAGCTTTTCCCTTACAGTGAGTAGGATGGCAGGTAGAGTTAGAGTGTTAGTGTGTCTGTTTTGATGCATATCTTCCCTGTACCAGCTCAAAAGTAACATTTGCAACTTGTCTCTTTCAGGCCGAAGGAGGAGAATGCCAGTGATGTTCCTGCCACCAAGAAGCCATGTGTGGAGCAGAACCTGCAGCTGAGTTATGCAGACAGAGCTAAACTTCCAAGTATGTTGTCTTGCAGCTAAATATAATTGACAATATGTCTTTGGAAGGCCATATCCAACTTGAAAATGTTATGCTTTTTATCATCTGTTCTCTGTCCTATGGTCTGCAGACATTCACCCTCTGGCATCGAAGCTGCTGAAGATCATGGACGATAAGAGGTCTAACCTCTGTGTGTCTGCTGATGTGACCAGCAGCAAGGAGCTTCTTCAGTTGGCCGACTCTCTAGGTCCCAAGATCTGCATGCTGAAGACACATGTAGACATCCTCAAGGTAGGAGTGTAACCGGTCCCTTTGTTGCAAAGAGAACTTTGTCAGGACAAATAAACTGATCTTATTGTCTTGTGTGCTAACAGGACTACACAGTGGCCTTCAGCCAGAAACTGCAGGCATTGGCCGAGAAACACAACTTCCTCATCTTTGAAGATCGCAAGTTTGCTGACATTGGGAACACAGTCAAGCATCAGTATGAAGGTGGGAGGATTTCATGTATTTTAGTTATTTATTTATTTTGGATGTGTTTATTCCAGAATTTTCTGTTATCAAAATTACTTTAAAAAAAAAAACTGTATGTCATTAATATTCACAGTAACCATGTATCTGTTCTCCAGGTGGTTTGTACCAGATCTCATCTTGGTCCCACATAGTGAATGCTCATGTGGTGCCGGGGCCCGGGGTGGTGGCGGGTCTGAGTGCTGTAGGAAAGACTCTGGGCCGAGGCTGTTTGCTCATTGCACAGATGAGCTCCCAGGGGTCGTTGGCTACTGGTGAATACACAAATACTGTGGTACGTGCGTCTCTCCTTAAGCCTTTTTCTAAGGCCACATCCACACTAATAAGTTTTCGTTTTCAATCACTGTTTTAGATGTTCTAGCGCCACATCACAAATAATCGCTGTCCATACTATCCTTCCTGAAAATGCATATCGCATGTCCCCTCATGTACACTGGACATGTATGTGCCGGTGTAAACACAAAGCAGATTGTCTAATCTGCAGCTGGTTAGACGCAGAAAATACTATGAACAAGGAAAGGCAGCGTATCATAAAGGTAGCATTGCATAAATTGCATAAAATGCTGAATTTCACTGCACAACGGTTGCTAACAAAGACAACAAAGTGAGTAACACTTGTGTTGCATTCACTGCTGGTAACTGAGGCGTTTAAGACCCAATCAGGGAGTGAATGTGGGTGTCCACATTGTTGTTTTCAAAACAAAACTAGTCCAGCAGCATTTCCAGAAGTCTTTGTTTTTGTGGCTTGAAAACTCAGGAGTAGTGTGGACACCAGACTTAAATATATCGTGATGCATTTTAAAGCTAAAATGTATTTGTGTGGATATATAGCCTGAGTTTGCTTAAATGGCTTGTCTACCTGTTTACAGCTGTTTATCTCTGATTTCTGTCCTTACAGCTGAAGATGGCAGAGGATCACTCGGACTTTGTGATCGGCTTTATCTGTGTTTCTAAGATCACCAAGAAGCCAGAGTTCATCTACATGACCCCTGGGGTTCAGATGCAGGCTGGAGGTAAACTGAAGACTTTTGATCAGACCTCCAATTGTAATTTTTTTTTTTTTTAACCTTTTGGTTGAATATCTTTGTCATTTATGTAAGGTTTAAGTATTTAAAAGGAAGTAATAAAATGTATTTTTACAGGAACATTCCATCATACACATAAATATGTATGTGTGAACTCCAACTTTTCATAATATTAATGTGATGTTCAGTTCAGTATGCTGGAATAATACAGAGCCAGTACAAGTATAAGATGTGTCTCTGTCCAAATACAACATGCTGATGTAGATGTTGTAGGATCTTTTTTTTTTTTTTTTTTTCATTTAGCTGAGGTCTCTGATGTAAAAAGGTATGATTGACTAACTGACTTTTTCATCTTTGCTCTCTTTTGGTGTTGTGACTCACCTTCAACACTTGGTGGTACTATGATACAATAAATAACGTCTGACTCAGTGTTCAGTAGGCTGACATTCCCCAACAACCTCCCCCTTTCTCTACCGCTCCTCAGCCATGTCTCCCATCTCTCTCTGTGTCTCTCTCTTTACAGGTGATATGTTGGGCCAGCAGTACACAACTCCGGAGGAAGTTATCCACAACCATGGCTCTGATGTCATTATTGTGGGACGGGGTGTGTTGGAGGCTCCTGATAGGCTGAAAGCTGCCGAGTCATACAGAAAGTCAGGCTGGGATGCTTACACAAAGAGACTGAGCCAGAGTGGGCAATAAGAGCTCAGGAGTAGCATCTGCATCATTACATCTAATTTCAAATTTCAACTATAGATGTAATGATGATCTCTGCAGATGAACTAGAACTATTTAATTTTACATTGTCCAGGAACAGGAGTGTGCATGTTATTGTGCATATAGTCATATGTATACATGTGCATCTGTACACCACACTGCCAAATCAAAATACACACCTGTTCCTGCACAAATACATAGTTTATTAACATTTGCAGGGGATACCTGACAGGAGTAGGGAATCAGACACTTTGTGTTCTTTTGATCCTGTTTTATGAAGAAGCTGCTTTAAATGTTCTTCTGATTCCCTCCTCTTGACCTTACATCTGATCCCCTGAGGTACGACCAGATCTAAAAACGCTCACTTTGAGGATGAACTACAGGTTACCTACAATAAGTAGTTTTATTTGAAATCAGGTTTTTAATTGTACATTTTTCCCTGGGCTCCTAAAATAATCAGTCACTCATCAACCAAGACCTCATTCCACTGACAAAGATGACCACGTCCAGTCAGCGTGAAGCCTTTCTTTCTCACTAGCCCACAGGTTTGTCGTTCAAATAAGAGTGAGTGTGGCTCAAACGGTTTGATTGTTGTATAATATTAGTTAATATTATACTATGCATCTTACACATCACTGTTCACAAGATTAGACATACCAGTTAGTGCAAGACAGTGTCTTTAACACTTCAAAAACCTAACTCATCTCTACTAGCAACAGTCTTTCACTCTGAACAAATCAGCATTATTAAACAGTTTCATAGTCTTGATATTATTTAATTTATAGGTCAACTACAAAATGATAGCTTTTGATTTGCCTGATTGATTGCGATTGAGTACCCTGAAGAGAGCAGTCTGCTTGATATGATTTCAGTCTTTCAGCGCCTGTATTATTAGCTGTATGATCAGTGTAGCCCCTCAGATCATTGTGAATTACAAAACGAGGGAATAATGATTGGAACCAGATTAATCATCACACCTGACATGATTAAATCCAACGCCGTCCACGTTGCCTAATTTAAAAGAACAAATGCTGATTTGAGGCAATAATTGTCTTTATAATATTCTCTTACACTGAACTTGCTTGGGTTTTTCTTCCATATAGTTTCCTTCCATGTAGTTCCTGAGATGCAGTGTCTACTTGAATAAATCTTAGAGTGGCATGAAAAAGTACTGGAATAAAAAAACTGGAATTTTCTTTATTCATGTATAAGTTTGTCCTAAAATGTGCTCAGAAATTCGTCCAAGTTACTCCATACTGAATACATAGTTCAAACATTGACAGTACGTCGGGAAAAGTATGCGAACCCCTCAGGTAATGAGATCAACAAAAGATTACTGGAATCAGGAGTTATCAAACCTGGAGTCCAGGCAATGAAACAAGACTGGAGGTGTGGGTTAGAGACGCTGAAACATTTTGAGTTTGCTGTTCAGAAGAATCATCGGCTGATGTGAACCAGGCCTCACAGAAGACTTAGGATCAGGAGTTGTTGATTTACATAAGGCTGAAAGAGTTAAAAAGTCATCTCAAAGAGTTTAGATAGTCGTCAGTCGGCAGTCAGACAAACTGTCTATAAATGGAGACGATTTATGTGACTATCCCTAGAAGTGGGTGTCCAGCTAAGATGACTCCAAAGGCACAATGCAGAACAGTAACATAACAAAGAAGCTCAGATTAACAGCAAAAGGCTTAAAATAGTCCTTGGAGCTGGTTAACATCTCTGTTCATGAGTCATACCATATCACACATCATGGTGCATGGTGTCCTGCCATGGACGCCACAGAGGAAGCTGCTGCTGCTCTCCAGAAAAACGTCACTGTAGCTGGAGTTTGCCAAAGAGAAGCTTCACATGCCACCACACTACTGGGAAAATGTTTGATGGACTGATGAAACTAAGGAAGAACGTGAAGTACTATGTACATTGTAAAAAAGGAAGCTGAATCCCAACATTGAAGTAGGGTGGAGGGACCTGGACGGCGCGATACCATCGAGGGGAAATGCGTTCCCGACTTCATCAAGATATCTTACAGGATGATTTCAGGGTGGCTGTCGCCTACTGAAGCTCAGAGGACGTTGGGTGATGACCCTAAACAGCCCAAACCTCAATCCGGTATGGATACTGTGGAATGACCTGAAGAGAGCCACTCACACCAGACATCCTAAGAATATGGCCTAAAAAGTTGTAGTGTAGGAAGAATGGTCCAGAATCACTCCTCAACATTGTGGAGGTCTGATCAGCAGCTACTGGGAAAGTTGTCTGAGGTTATTGCTGCCAAATGAGGTTTGACCAGTTATTAAATGCAAGGGTTCACTTACTTTTTCCACCAGCACTGTTAATGTTTAATGGGTGTGTTCAACCAGAACACAACAGGTTATCATTTTTTGTGTAATATCAGCTTCAGTACACTGTGTTTGTCTATATTTGTGACTTCGGTGTAGATCAAATCACATTTTATGACCAATCAATGTAGAAAACCAGCTCATTCCAAAAGGTTCAACTTTCAGTGGCTTATCATTATTATTTAAATTCATAAAACTTGGTAAAATGTTTTACAAAGATAACCATTAAAATGTGTTAATTAATTTTTTAATTATTCCTGTGTAAATAAAGTTGATAGGGGTTTGCAAAAAATATATATCTCTGGCTATTCAGTTGCCTGATTTCATATTCTATCTCACAATTCATTCATTTTCTTGTTCAAACTTGCTTGTTGTTTGTGTAAAGTTGGACTTGTGAGCGACTGATCAAAACTGAAGCAGCAGAGGTGGAACTATACTGACTTTCAGTCATGCTGTATTAGTCATGCTTCAAAAACTGGATCCTACACTTCCCATAATGCAACTCAGTATCTGGGCTTCCATTAGACCCCCCCCCCCTCCCCTCCATGTTATATGCTTTCATCTTTCCAACGGTTTTTAAATGCAGGTTTACTGCCAGTCTCATTTAAAACGGTAAAATACATAGTACAACTGTTTTGTCAAGCTGAGTGGTAGCTACTAACCATAACTGGTGAACTGACCTTTTTGAGTGTCGAATTGGAGGACTGACTTGAAGTTTGCAAACAAAGAGGTCCCATCCATAGAGCAGTAACAAGATATCTGCTATAATTGTGGATGTTGTGTAGAACAGCATCTGCTGTCAGATGATGGGTTATTAAAAGTCATTTTACAGTCATTTAAAAACATTTTTAACAATTATTTTCTGTAAATTCATGCATAACTGACTAGATGTTAGATCTAGATATCTATATCTATATCTGTCTATCTATCTATCTATCTATCTATCTATCTATCTATCTATCTATCTATCTATCTATCTATCTATAGGCCTATATACATATTTTATTCAGAGGCCATTAAGAAAAAAATAATTTGCTATAATAGCTGGAAAAAGAGCACACAGAGTCCAGCACTGATATCGTTGAACCAACTCGACAACAGATCAAATTAAACCCCAAACATTTTCCTTCCACAACATCGAGGGGGTTCCAACTTTTTTCCCCAAAGTTGTTGGGCCAGCTTGGTGAGCCACCCTGCTGCTCAAAGTCATTTGCAAGGTATATGATATGGAAATGATGCCCGAGCTGGCGCTGAATAGGACAAATTGAGCAGGTCGGCAGGTAGCTACGTTACAATGAGCCTTTTTACAGGCACAAAGGTCACACTCGTTGCCTGGCACAAAGAAGGGGGAGGGCGGGAGGGAGGGCGCTTTGGATGGAGGAAAAGGGTTGGTAAGAATAATTCAAATCCTGTGTGTGTGTGTGTGTGTGTGTGCTGGGGAGGCGCGCGCGCACACACACACACACACACACACACACACGCGCGCGCGCACCCTTCCCCCTTTATGTCAATATTGGATCAGAGCAACGCACCGTGCGACAGGTGTCTGTGCGCACCCTGAGGATCCTCTCTCCCGTTTTCATCCAGGAGGAGGGGTGGCGAGCGAGAGAGAGAGAGAGAGAGAGAGAGAGAGAGAGAGAGAGAGAGAGAGAGAGAGACCATGTAGAGGTATAAAAGGTGTATACCTGTCACTACCAGCACACATTCAGTGCGCGTAAAAGGTGAGACAAACCTGATCCAGGTTGTGCATGTTGACCTTTATTTCTCTGCCTCTTCTGAAGGTAGGTTATAGGCTTTCCTCTCCTTCTTTATTTCGTTCAGAGTATCCTATTCTTACAATACTTTATGTTGCTTGTTCTAACTTTTCCAAATCTCCCTCCAGAAGGTTGCCTGACAACAGAGAAGCCAGCTGTTACGCGCTCAGCACATCTCTCCCTGGGACCATCCTCACCCTGTGAAAGTTTTTTGTGACTTTTTCATGTCCGTATTTGCTTCACGTTGAGCCTCACGTACAATACCTGAAGATGAAGTTTTGTTCGTTCGGCTCGCGTTATGCAGGTACGGGTTGGCAACTGAAAAAAGCACAAAGTTGTTTTTTTTTTGTTTTTTTATCACTGTTGTTAGTGCTGTAAAGTTTAAATTCATACAAATGATGGAAAATAATTTTAGGAGGTTTGTTCTCACTAGTTTTCAGTTTTAATCGAGGGCGCCAAATAGGTGAGGCCAGATGTTGCTGCCAGTGTGCAGCACAAGTGAGACTAATTCTTGTAATGAAAAACAAAGGAACTAAAATCTATAGGGTTTATTTCTAAGAAGTGACGTCAGGACCATCGCTCCATCTAAGACTTCTCAATAACAACATAGTTTCAGTAACTGAAGCACCAGGTGTAGAGGATATTTCACTCAGTGGGTGACCTTATTTGCATACAGGTGGCAACAGGCAATGGTCTATAGAAAGCAAAGGCAGCCTTGAACCAACATGTCACTTGACTTGTGGAGTCACAAACATTTACCCAAGGGTAAACTAAAATAATGAAAACCTCATGGAAAAGTGAAAGCTCGACTCACTTGAGTAGATTCTTTGTGTTTTTGACCAAAGTGCGAAAAGCAAAGACAGGCTTAGAACAGGTGATGATATGAAGGCAGGAAGTTCCAGCTTAAATCCAACATTCTTTTTCTTGTTTTTTTTTTTTTTTTTTTTTTTTTTTTTTTTTGCTTTTGAAAAGGTAAAATATACCAGCTTCACATCAATCCATATGTTCATGTGAAACCTGCTGGTTCGAACCTGTCTGTTCAGGTCAGTGATACTATCACTACTGATAAACCTGTAATTGATGCTCATCTTTAGTCAGCAGTTGTACCACCTTTATGTGTCTATTTGAACTGCCCCTGGACGATATCCTGTTGTATTTACTGAAAACATTGACATTTACAGTGATAGGGACGATAATCTCTGTGTCTCCCTGTGGAGCTTTTTTTGATAATCATTATCCCGTTGACACATTCATGATGACAGCGTGTATTTTCCACTGGGGGCCTATTCATTACTGTCCATCTCCTACGTCACGAACTGAGGCTGCAGGCGAGCACCAGGGAGCAGGGAGATGGGCTTAATGGGAGGTTATGTTAATCATTAACTAAACATTAACCACACAAAGCAGACATCTGATATGGGCCATCTGTCATATCGGTGCTATGATGTATTTGGCCATTGCACTTTAACCACTTTAAACACTTCTTTTTTTTGTGATTGATTCTTATGTTAAAGATAATAGATGCAATGCAGTGTTTTAGTGTCTAATTTAAATGTACATCGTTTGTTTTGTTTTTTTTAAATCCAGGTCATAATAAATTGATGATTGCAGTGCAAGCATACTACCCTCCCTTACTAAAAAACTACCCCTTTTGAATTTCTCATTTCAAACTAATTCATCCAAAAACAAAGCTGAAGCTGCTCCCTTACAATCTGGTGGAAACATGACAATGAAGACCAGCCCTGCAAACAAAGTGCCAAAACACAGTAAATCCATCATATATTTTAACCATCATGTATCGTTTTCCTGTCTGTTTAATCGATTGAAATGAAAAACTGAAACCTTCAGCAAAGACTATAGGTTCAAACTACCTTCCTTTAAAGTCCTTAAAAGTTGAAATGTTGCCTTATATTTAATCTACATATACACCAGCAGTGACATAAGAGTAAAACACAACTGTTCTCAATTTTCCTTACTTGAAAAATGACTGGTTTTACCATCGGTTTGGTTGAGAATCAACCCCGTTATACAATCAAAAGTAATTTTGAGCGGCCCCTCTGTGGCATTTGGATCTATAATTTAAATACTGATTATGCTGTCCCACAGTATAGCATGTCCACCTCCTCCACTGAGCTCATCTCCTTTAGGTATCATCATCTTACAAGAGACATTATGACAAAGCCAGTCCTACATGTCATTATTTACCTGCAGAGCCTATTTGCCGCTGCTTGAAGCTCTAGTCAATATTTGTTTAAAGCCAGAGGAAGGGAAAACTCACACTCCTCAGTATCCTGGTTACCTTGCCCCGATTGAAACCGACTGTCCCAACTGGTCCTGCTGCTGCTGCACCCTTCCTACCCGCTCCAGGAGCAGCATTAGCTCACAAGTAATTTGTTTAGGATTGAATGTGGAGGCTTAGCCACCTGTTTTTTTTTTTTCTGTATCAGTGAAAGAGTCTGAATGGTGTCATGTCAGGAAGTTTGGTTCCAGTGCAGCAAACTGTTTGAACCATTGAATCATATTTGAAACACTGTGGAGCACGTGGGAAATATTTTTATTGAATTGAATGACAGGCTATGTGGTAATGTCAGTCAACACTTTTCAAAGCGACATGAGACAAGCATCTTTGTCAAAACTGCAGGAACACTAGTGTATAGCAGTGTTTACAATGGTGAGTCAGTCCTTTTTCTGTACATGACAAATCCAGTCTTACACTGCAGAAACTAAGCAGTTTATTGTATTTTTACTCTCAATACCTGACAACACGCTGCAGGAGAGAGCACTGTAGTCTAGATGGGACAGAAACATGTTGAACTTGTCAAACAGTTATCCATAATATACCTTTATAGATTTGTTTTATATTGACTGGCCTGGAAATCAGCTCGCCATTGCAAACATAAGTCATTTTCTTCCCTGTTTGAAGCATTAGTCAGCTATATGAAAGGAGTAGGCATACACACAAATAGCATTAATATACAGAATAGTAAACTGTGGATTTTGAAGAAGAAGTGATATCTTTAGCACATGTTATGCACCAGAGCACTGAAACTCTTAATGCAATATACTGTTTACTTAATCTTGTCATTCTGTTTCAGCATATTACAATTCTGCTGCAACTCTTTATGTACTGGAGCAATCCTTCCTCTGTTGCTCTTCGGAACCCCCCCCCCTCCCCTCCCCCCGGTTGTGACCCTATGAACTCTGCAGGGCCATACTGTATCAGTATCATTATAACCACTGCTTGTATCTGTACAGCAGAGACATGATTACATTTGTGGTGCCTGCCAAACTGTTTGCTGTAAATGGTGGAGCAAGTGTTTCCCAGAGGGTGTGTGTGTGTGTGTGTGTGTGTGTGTGTGTGTGTGTGTGTGTGTGTGTCTGTGCTGCCTGTGGGCTGTGTGCTGTTTCCTCTGACAGTTACTGATAATGAAGAGTCATGCAAATGCCCGAGGCCTGCTCCCACCCCTGGTTGGCTACTCTGTGCCTTTGTCTGGCTCTCTGATGGTAGAGTGAAGGGTGATGATAACATTTAAGATCTCGGAAAAGGTAACTGCAAGGTTTGTGTGTGTGTGTGTGTGTGTGTGTGTGTGTGTGTTGCCTGTCATCCCAATTCATGGGTACTTCATGCAGAAAATATCATAATCTACATTTTCTCTCGCTTTGTTTCCTGAAGGTAAATCCAGCTGCTTGTGTGTCAGCGCAGAGATCAGTGAGGACAAATGGAGGTGGTACGAGCAGATGTCCCGCTCGCATCATCCTTACCTGGATTAGTCACCATGGTAACCTTCCACCTGAAGGAGATCATTTATTCAGTGCAATCTGTGTGTCAGTGTGTATGTATGTTAGCATGCACATATACAAACAGTCAGAGGCGTGTGTGTGTGTGTGTGTGTGTGTGCTTGCATGCAAACACGTTTGTGTGAGTGTGTGTGCAGGTGGATTCACTGACTATTCAAATAGTTCCGACTCACACTGACCCAGAAAAAAACAAGATCTCGCTCAGCAGTGTTAACACACCTCCTGCACCACAAGCTATTTATACAAATACAAAATATTAATGTATATTATTCCTACATATTCCATCATTTATTTGCATTAAGAAGTAAAGATGAGGGTTGTATTTATCTTTTATACATTTTCTGCATATTAAATGAACTCTTTCATATCATTAATGCACCCAGTGGCATCCCAACACATCAAATCTGAAAGCAGACCTCATATGTGTGTGTGTGCCAATGCATTGCTTTTTAAAAATATGGATGTCATCCTACGAGGAAACAAGCACACTGCATTTCATTATGATTATATCCAAATGTTTGTTCAAATATGAAGCTATATTTTCAAAGGGATCACATAGATAGACAACAAAAGCTTTTTTCATAATAAAATGAGAGAGCAAAAAAACCCCAAAAAAGACAAAACATTCACCACCATGTGTGGAAATCATTAAATGGTGGAACAAGATGCAAAAACTTGAGGGATGAAGACGAGCACACCAGAACTTTTCCAGGACCAAACTCACTTAAAACTGTGAAATCTTAATGGAACAGTACGGTGCGCCTGGTACTGTGAAATGATCTAATGATTTGTGACCATTACATGACCACACAGCAACGTAATCAGGTAATGCCTCCCAGTATATTGCTGTCAGAACCATTAGACCGTCACCATCCCTAATATTTTGCATTTAACTGCCTGAGTGAAACGTAGAAGCAAATGTTTGTCCTGCTCCAAACATAAACCGATCTGGGAGGAGGAAAAGGTGAAAGATGAATCAAGATGGATCATGAGTTGAAAATCTGATCTATGATAAGGGATGAAGATAAAAATTTCCTCTAACTTTGGCAAACTCTATCCTCGCGTTAGCTGATCTTCCACACACACAAACAAACACACAGAGACAGTACAATATTTACATGTTTAACTTTCACCAACACTTGAGTTTTACACTTTCTTTGTCATCCTGGAGGTGTATCAAGTTGTCCATTTTGTGGCGGTAAAGATAGTCCACCATTATGGATTAATCTCAGGTGTAATATTAGAAGAATGAATATTAGAAGATGGTTTGTGTCTCTAACTGTGAAAAATAGAATTTAAAGGGCATAAAAGTGTCAAAATTAGCTGCTGCAGCTCATTGATCATTAGCCAAACTAATGACTACTGGCTTCTGATGCCTGAATAGAAGTGATGAAGTTATGTTGCTGTTGCCTCCGGTGCTGAGGGCAAACAGTAAGACTTGATAGCAACACAGTTTGTTCTATATTTGAAGATGGAGAAAAAGCAGATGTGTCATATGACCAGTGAGAGGAAATGAATGGGTTTTTTTTAATACAGCCAGATAGGGATTCAAAGTAGAACTGTACTAGCTTTGTACTGGACTACACTATCCCTGGCCCATGCAAATCCCCGTATTTAACAGTGAAATAAGCTCTGCAGTATGTGTGTGTGTGTGTGTGTGTGTGTGTGTGTGTACATGGTAAGGATCTACAGCTTCTTACCAGACCTGCAGAAAGCAGATGGAAGTCCTTCTTTATGCAGCCAACCACCAACCCACCCACACACACACACACACACACACATGTGGAAGAACATGTACACACACTTACATGCACACACCCAAACACAACATCTGTGTCTATATAAGCCTGTTGTTTCACCTGCCCATCACCTGCTCTGGGGGTAAGCACAGTGACACACACACACACACACACACACACAGACACACACACACACGTGTAAAGAGAAAGACAATGAATGGGTTAACAGAGGACAATGAGAAAGCTGTTCATACAAGTAAAGAGCTCACACATACCCTCAGGTGGAACCCCCACACCCCTCACCCCACCTCCCACACACACATCTCATACACACACACAGAACCAAACCAGCACACATTACTGACAAAAATAATTTCCATTCAATATAATGTAATTGTTACTATGTCTGGCAGTAGGTGCTTCCATACATATTCTATTGCTGCTGTGCTTCAAGTCAGAGCCACAGGCTGATGACTGAATGTTAAAGAGCCTGTTTTACGAGCCTCTACCACCCTGAGTGTAATAGATATCTCCGCCACTAGATGTCACCAATGATGAAGGAAAATATGTCACTAAAATACAGCGATTTCCTGCTTGACACAACACTGCGGATTTTATTGAAACACTGATGCACTGAAGAATCACAAAACGGGCACGATGAAATAATAGAAAGAACAGGCAGATATAACAGAGTCAAGATACAACAACTCTGACATGGAAAGTCTCATTTTTAAATCATTAAGAATTCAATAGTGCCCAGTTAGCAATGGAGACATAATATTTTATCAGTGCTCAATTAACATCATATGTTGTGTAATTGAGTGAGATTTTTTTTGTCCCCTAAACTGAATTATGTCATTTATTCATTATAGAAATTAAAATATATCATCACAAAGACAAGTAAACAATAGCATTAACAGAAAGTGCATAAGCACAAAGAAGAACAACATTATACATGACTGTGAGTGGGGCTTCATTCATGATATAAAACATGTCAGTGTGCTCTTTTACAGTCCTTGTTTGCTGACAGTAAAACTATTCAAAACACAATGCTGGAGCCTGGTGTGGCTCCCATAATTACAGGACTATTCATTCAGTGACCAACACTGTGCAACATACATATTATCTGTGTTGTGTGAAGCTTCAAAGGCTGTAACTATCTGTAAACCCATTGGTTGAGAAACATAATATACCGATAATTTATATGATCAAAATATCACATTGGAAATAGCAAATTGGAATTAAGCAGGAATGACTGAAACATCCTTCCTCTCTAAGAATTGATACAGTTTCTGTGATGTGTTATAAAACATACGTACATTAAGAATGTACTCCAAGCAACTCTGTTATTCACTCCTTACAAATCTCATGATTATTATTACTGAAAGCCTATAAATATTTGCTTCTTACAATAAAATACTTTTCTTTTTTATATTTTCATATTTCCAATATGAGAACTGATGGGTTACCAAGCTACGACACTTTTCTCTGGAGCATGTAATACTCCCACCAACATATTTGAGTCCTGTGACATTGTGTAGCATATCGATTATTTTGGGGATGAAGTTCAATTCTATAACCAGAACTATATGAATGAAAGCCAGAGATGCAAAAACCAGGTTTCCAAATTGATCCTGTTCAGAAAGTGCTACTACCACTGTGGCTTTTTACTATAGCACTTCATCCCACTGACTCTTTCCAGATCAACCATTGGAAAAGAAAGCTATAAGAATGCCCTCTAGATGACATGTCCTAATACTGACTGTGTGGGAAGCCTTGGGCCCTTTTCCCACCTCCAGTTTAGGATCCAGTTTACCTACACCAGAGTGAGAGAGAGGGGATCAGCTCCCAGAATGTGTCTATTATCCTGCCACACCAATCAAACTGTTGTGTCAGTGTGTTACCATTGTATAGTCCTGGGTCAGGTTGCCACAGAGCATGGCTGCCATATTGATGACTAAGTCAGTTTGGGCTCTGAGGACAATAGTGCTCTGGAGCCTCCACAAAGCGCGAGGCTAATGCTCCCCTTTCAGCCGGCCCGTTCAGCTGCTGAGTGTGCAAGGCTGCTGGGCAAATGGAGTGGCTTTGGTCCAGGGGGCCTGGCCCTATAAAAGCGCAGGCGAGGGTCCCTTCCCCGACATTGATTATACTGGATCTGTCCCACCTCAGTACTGTCTGTAAGTATATCAACACACTAGCTCAGGCTCAGCTGAGAGACTGCAATCAGGGGTCAGCTCTGTGTACTGGGGTGGAGCCTGACAGCCACCAGGATGCTGCTCAAAACTCTGCATTTGATAGATAGACTGCTATGGCTGCAATTTAAATGAGGCTGGATTTGCTAAGAGTAAAAACATGGAAGCCACCTCATACTTTTGCTTTTAGGGTAAATTGGTTTGTACCTCAGCAGCCAATTTTTACAGGGAAAGCTGGCAAGATGATGCCTTACTGGTGCGCTTGTGTTTGGCCTGTAAACATCATACAAACATAAAAAAAAAAAAAAAAAAAAAAAAAAAAAAAAAAAAAAGAAAATGAAAAATTCTGAAAGTAAGAGACTCCAGTTTAGCATTATGCTTTTAAGTTGTCGCTGTCGCTTACAGATACTGTGTATGGTTTGGTGTTGTGGCCTTTGCTTTCTGCAGAACTGCTATAGTTGAGTTACAGGTTGCTCTTAGAATAGAATCTCTTCCACTGAAACAGAGACTAATCTGTACTGTGGAGAGATGGGAAAATGATGAATGAGTAGACTTTTTCACCTCTAGTGACACCTTTGGAGGGAGACCTTAACAGAAATTTCTTTCCAGAGTAAAATGTTACAGTACAATAATAGCACATCTTTTTCTTCAAACTAAAATGCAATGGTTGTAGCTGTAAGATCATTTGGATAAACGCTAGCCTCAGCTTGTTAGAAGTCTGATTAGGATGAGGGGATCCTCAAAATATTTGTTAAAATGTTTCACTTAGTACTGTTGCCTTCTACATCTACTCTGGATATCCAGAGATTGTCATTTCCATCCATCTAACATCAAACTTTTTTTTTCTAAAACCCTCTTCCTTCTTCAGAGAATAACCCCCAAGGGAGAAGCAGCAACCATGAACACTCAACAGATGGAGCAGATGGGCCAGTTCAAGATCACAGTCTGGGAGGAGGAGAACTTCCAGGGAAAGCGCTGTGAGTTCATGCTGGAGTGCCAGAACATCATGGAGAGGGGCTTCAACAAGATCCGCTCTATCAAGGTTGAGAACGGACCGTAAGTCGACATTGTTGGTGACTTTTCTGGTTGTCTGTGTGGATCATGATCAGAAAATTTCTCCTATTCCTGTTGCCGCTTCAGTATGTGATTCATTTTACCGTGTTTGCACATATTGAAGTTTATGATGAGGACAGATTTCAGACAATCTGGTAGAATCTGGTTAGAATTTAGAAGAATGCCCTTACTGCATGAATAGTATTAGAGTAATATTGAGAGTGAGTCAGATTTTTACAGTATGTTGGTCTTCATATATTTTATCAAATACACATTATTGCTTAAAAACACAGTGGTTAACTAAGAGCCATACAACATCTAATAAAATCGCATCATTTATCTTATTTTATCTGCTTGAAAAAGTCTGATTAAAGCGACACACGACTCAAACACCAACTCTAATCAACAAGTAGAAAAAGCAAGACAACAAAAACCATAAAATACAGCCTACGGCATTATTACGTTGCCAGTTGGCATGTGTCGTTTGCGTGTGTATGTGCACGCATCCAAGTGTGACCCTGTTGTGATATGAGTTGGCTGTGTGCAGCTGCTGGCTGAGAGCCAGAGTGTCTGACTGACTGACGATCTGATAAAAAGCCCTGGGTGCAGCAGCAGCAGCAGCAGCAGCAGCAGCACCGGTAGCAGTGGAGGCAGAGCAGCAGTATCTAATGTTTGCTTTGTGCTCCCAGTGACAAAAGAAGCTGCATGCTGATTTCACTCGAGGCCATTCTGTGGGCGTTGGGCTCTATTGTTTAACAAAAATGTCAATTTCAGTATGGTTGCTGCACTGAAACTACTTTGTATTTAATGGGTCATTATAGGTTTTTGAGGTATCTGAGCTCATCTACTGTTTTAGTTTTAATGTATTTTTTCCTCTCTTGATTATTTTCTCTCTATTTTTACTTCCTCTTGGCACACTTGAACTCAACATTTCTATCCTTGTCTCTGTTCTCCAGTTGGGTGGGTTATGAGTACCCAGAGTTCCAGGGACAGCAGTTTATCCTGGAGAAGGGAGACTACCCTCGCTACGAGGCCTGGAGTGGAAACAGCAGCTACAGAACCGAGCACATGCTGTCCTTCAGACCCATCAAGTGCGCTGTAAGTTGCCTCATCCTCCAGTTCATCCTTTTTTTCTTTTTTTTTTTTTTTTACTAGTCAGCCTCTGTCAGCTGCCATACACCCCTGCCCCACCCTCCTTCACAAGACCCATCACCCATCCCTCTTGAAACCAGCCGCACTCTTTGAACCCAAACATTACTTTAGGCCAGCATGATTTACCACATTTAACTGTGGCTTTTGCTATGACCCCGATCTCCCACATCCTCCATCTAATTACATCTAAATATTTATAACAGTTACCACACCAACACCTTGCCCCAATGTTGCAGCCTCATCACAGCTTTGCTCTGTCTCTGTCTCTTTCTCTGCAGAACCACAGTGACAGCAAGGTGACCCTGTACGAGTGTGAGGACTTCCAGGGCCGTAAGTTTGAGATGTGCGATGACTACCCCTCCCTACAGGCCATGGGCTGGTGCAGCAAGGAGGTGCCTTCTATCAAAGTCAACTCAGGAGCGTAAGTTATACACCTACGTACCACCTTGTTTATTGGTCTCTATCTCTGTCTCCTGTTACATTACCACCGTTTGCTGCCTCCAGTTTCATCTCCAGGCTTCAGTTTAGTTTTGTCAAAATACATGAATTATTTTAGTCATGTTAGAATAGGTCCATCTATCCTGACTGGGTGTAATATGGAGAGGATAATAGGTGTAAAAAAAAAATCAATACATTTATATAGTCTGGACAGGCTAAACCTTCACCAACACACTGATTATTTACTGTCTGACTGTTGTAATGACTCACCTGCTCTCTCTCTGCCTGCAGCTGGGTGGCCTACCAGTTCCCTGGTTACCGTGGCTACCAGTACATCCTGGAGAGAGACAGACACCAAGGCGAGTACAGAAACTACAATGAGTACAGCACCCAGGCTCACACCAACCAGGTGCAGTCCATCCGTAGGATCCAGCACTAAGCCTTCACTCTGCCTGACCCAACCCTGAAAAAAAAAACTCTCCCCGAACCCCTTCCTCATCTTGAACCCCGGACAGACCGCTGTCACAGAACACTAGATGGACAAACCCTTTCTATCACTCTGTGGCTCTGCATGTATGGATATCTAACTACCTACTTCTACTACCATGCTAAAGCATGTTCTTGAAATAGGAAATAAAGGCTTTTCTTCAAAACTAGAGGCTGTTTGTTGGTATTCCTTTTTCTTTTTTCTTTTTTTTTTAATAATAAAATTTATCAACCCAATTAAAATAAATGAAAAATCGAAAGGTCAGAGAAACTGGCTGCAATTATTGGCTATACTGAACAATCAATTAGAACTGTCAAACTGTCAAAAGGCTTTGGTTATGATGGTAAGTCATACCACAGACAAAGCACTGCAAAGTCAGAGCCCATATTCTCTTTTAGCTCCACAAATCAGAAAGAGGTTTCGCTCTGTATTCATTTAAAGTAAATATTCAGCACACCAGTGAACATACATGGAAAGATTTGATTCTGTTAGGCTTTAGCATGTGTAATATTGTTCTTGTCAGACTGTATTCCTATTTCCAATAAACAAGAGCACAAGATCACATGCGTTTCTATTATTTGTTCTTCAGTTGTTCCAGGCAAACTTCGCCCTAAATGGCCAATAAAGTGAATCTGTATGAAAAGCACCAGATAACCTGAGGCAGCTGACAAGTCTGATACCGTGCGATTTATATTATTGACTTAAATCTGAGTGAAATAAATCATCTTTTAAAAACAGAATCCATTCAGATTGATGTTCTCTGGCTCTTGCTTGGTTTGTCTCTCTGATGTATCAAATGTTGTGTGTGTAGCCTTAACAACCAAAACAAAGCCAGGCACAGAGGTAGCTTAACTTGACTGTAAATACCTCAATGGGCTGACAAAGATGCAGGCACTCCAGCTGCTCCATGGTGTCAGCACACATGCAGCCGACCTTATTTAACCTGTTTCATTATTCTTACAGCACTTTGAAAGAGAAGAGGGAGGATCTCAGAAACAAAATGTCATCTGTGTAATGTTTTAGTTACTGATGTAAAGTAGGGCTATATGCTCTGTCCAAGGTCCTGAACCCTGTTTGAATAAGTGGCCTGTAAGATGACCCACTGTAGAGGCATATTACCTCAAATACAAATTCACAAAATGGTTTAGAAGATGCACAACACAACCATCGACCTGAACAATTCATGTCCCCAAGCCTTACACTGTAAATGCTGTATTACAACTAGACTACTAACTTCTCCTGCTTACCTGTGAAAAACCTTTCCAAGATACCAACTTTCCATGAGTTACTGAAAACAGGTGTGGTTTCACCTTTGTAACTATACATTTCTCAGATAATTCAATGGGCTTTTACATTTTTATTATTGAATGAAAAACATACAAGAATTTTTAAACCAAAAAGAAACACTTGATCCTTTAGTTAATCTAAAAGAAAAACAAAAAACAATCAAACTCACCAAATGTGGTTTTATTGGACAAAGACTCAGTGATAGAGTTCACGTCTATAATATTGTGCAGTGCATTCATTAGTTAAACCTAGATGAAAGCCAAACCGTTCTATGTTTCCCTTATAATATGTTTGCAAATCACACAGGTGGAGATGTAGAGGTAATACAGAGAAGCAGAATAGTCAGGTGTGGAGATTTCAGCTGCAACTACCCAGCATCAGAGAGAGGCCCGGATATATATATATATATATATATATATACCAGAAATGACCATGGATGTAATCTCTGACAAAAACTCTGATTTACAAATTAAAAAACCTGGCACATAACAACAATTCTTCATATGAAAAATCTAGTAGCTTAGCATTTGTTTGTTTATTCCAATGTGATACCATCATGTTTATCTTTCAGCCGCATGCCGGGATCCTGGAGTGTGTTTACCTCCACACACACTCCTCCTGTTGGTCCAGGACGTAGGATTCCGTGTTACACACCCACAAGCCTGCAATGGCTCACAGTCCCACACCCAAAAAAACAGGATCTTTTAATAAATGTGTAACTATGCACACACACCTTTCTCAAATATACATTCCTCTGCAGACTGATTAAAGAGGCTGCACTCGGGAGGGAGCAGAGGAGTGACACTTGAGTGGTGTAGTAAGTTGCAAGCTGGGGTACTTCGGCTACACAGGTCAGGTCTCCGAGGTAGGTTTGAGACTTTTACATAGGCATTTTGCAATGATTCTTTTTTTTAAATAAGGTTGTTAGGACTGATTACTCTATTTATTTTTATTGATAAGAATTACAGTAGATTTTTAAAATAGAGAAATGTGTTTACAATATGAAATGACATAATTTGGCTTGAATGTTTACATCTATCAAAGTCTATCTTAAATTTACTAACTAGTTAATAACTAAGTGGAGCACCTGCATAATGATGGTTTAAGTTTATGGATATATGCAAGACTAACATGCTGTCAGGTGGCAAAGGTTACCTATAGCCTAGGTTAGTAAGTTGAAATGATAATAAAGTTTTTTATGGAAATTAACCAAATCCTTGCTTTTCTGAAAACATTTATGTCTTGTTTCTTTGGGTTGATGGGTCTCTGGCCTCATGCTGATCACTGACTGCAGGTTACCCACTTTTAAATCCAGATTTAGCTGCCTCTCCATCAGTGGATACAGTCTAGCTTTCGAGGCTTGTTTTAAGTTGCCTGCGACTTGTACTTGGACACAGGCAGCTAAAGCAAGTCTGGGACGCCAGAGACGCACCTACAAGTCCAGTCCTGAGGAAGTGCTGCCATGTGAAGAGTGGAAAATCCAGCTTTTAGTCCAGGTGGAAGGGACATGCATGGGAAATATACTGTTTTCTGGTGAAATCTGTATTTACCAATTACGCAGGATTTTGTCTTTTGTCATATTGTTGGTGCAATCTGCTTTTACAAAGTCTGATTATGTGAAGTGGGAATTATATGTTCTAACTTTACTTTCTATAACTGACCGTTTAGTAAAATAAACAAAATAACCTGACATGTAAATATATATTACCCTGAGCTCAGTCAGCTGTACTGCATTGTTTCTTCAGTGGGTGTGCATGTTTGAGCTCAGTCAGGTGACACAGAGGAAACACCTACACTGATGATGAATGATGAGCAGAACATTCACTTTCAGTTCAGTCAATACTGACGCTGCAAGTGTGATTTGAATTTAATGGTAGATGTCAGACTTTGAGATTTTCTGCTGTGTAATGTAATGTTATAATTCCATTTCAAGACATCAACATTTGTAGTTCAGAATTATTTTAAATTAGTGTTTGTGATTTTTTTCCCCCACCTTTTCGTGTGGTTGTTTTCACTTTTCCCCAGGGAAAGAGTTGAAAGTGAACTGTGTTTAGATTCCATATCGCAGGGCTGCAAACGCCATGTGTGTTTTTTTTTTTTTTTCCTTCCATGGATAGTAGAGCTGTGTCTCTTTACGTCATGACACCTACGATGCATTTTACAGCTGGAGAAACACGATGCCGATGCTTGTATAGGTCTTTTTGAAATTATTTAATTGGCCTTTTTTTTTATATTGATTGAATCGCTTTCAATGAACATGTATAAGGAGAGACAGAAGTGTGACAACAAAAGTCCTGGAATCAAACCGGGGATATTATGGTCAGATGGCGCACATCTTAATCCACTAAGCCACCAGGACACCTCCTCCTTTAGCTATAGCCTTTATCATCCAGGTATTTTGACACATTCACAAACTACACTAATTTCGCTTTTAACCTTATATTTGTTGCTTTACTCACTTGAAGGTGTTTCAGCAATGGTAGCTGCAGTTTTCACAATAAAAGGCTTTGAAATGTAACAATAGGCCTAATTGATCACGAGGGATACTGATAGAGATCTGGTGTTGAAATGACATGTGATATAGATTCATTCATAAATAAACATTGAAATGAAATGTAATCACGGTGTTGTGCTGTATCATCAGCCAGCGTTGTCCACATTGTTTGCACCTGAATAAAATTTGAAATGTTCTGCATATCTGTGTGAATGGCAGAGACTGGTGTTTACAATGTGTCTGTTTCCCTTAAATCACCAGAATAGAACCAGTGTTAATGATAATACTGATCCTAAAAGGTGTGTATACTACATACATGCTGTAGGAAGAAAACAATACTGTGTGATCAGTCCAAACCAGGCTGTATAGCACAGGGCCATAAAGCCCATTGGCTTGGCACAATCTGGCTCTAAAAAAAAAAAAAAAAAAATAGAAGAAGAAGAAAAATATGAGTGGACATGATAACGTCAGTGAGCATCAGAAGCCATGGTTTTAAAGTTACAACCTCATTAGCCCCAGATTGAGGCTATATAACCTTAAACCCACAAACAGAAGGTTGAGGGGATGAAATGTTCTTGTTTTCTCGTGTGCACTGAAGCGTGCTTTTCAAGGTAAATGTTCTTTTCCCAACATGAAATAGGTCTTTGTTGTTTGCCCAGAGGTAAAGAGGCGGAAAAGTGAGGAGGATCTGAACTGGTTTCCATGTCAAACACTTCAATTCACCATAGAAACTCAGATCTTAACGTGGAAACTTTATTAAACTGTGATGGTGGATTGATAAGGGCCGAATTTCTATCGGCCTCTTTTTATTGTGGGCACCAGGCGGGCTGACAGAGGTAAATTGCTCTTTTAATTAAAGCAATGCACCAGGGGAAATTGCTGTCTGAATATTGTCTCAGAGATGGGGGCCAGTGACAGTTGCCTGGAAACTTCAATCTGTCCACCCGCATTTATTCCAGATCACAGTTATGAGATAAAGTTTAATAAAAATCGTTTCCTCCGCCACCAACGAAATGAAATCCAACCCTTTCTGAACAAGTGAACACAATGAGACAGGACTGCGGAGGAAACCTCATGTTCAACATGTATCTCTCAGGTTGGTCATTTTGTCCTGTAAAGACTTATAGAAACAGCCTGTTATAGTATGATTTTTTTTTTTTAAATACTGCCGGTTGTCGGTGTCCTGAGGCGGTGATGCTCCGTCTCCAGGGCAGAGCATTGTTCAGCCTTTTCAATCTGAAAGCCCGTCTGCTCTTTTGTCGGAAATCGGAAATCCTTTTTCCTGGACGCGTTTCCTGGCTCCTCGCGGAGGAGACCGCGAAGACGACATGCTTCACGCATTAGACCGCGACTGGACCGGGACACAACAGGATTTTAATCTTTTTTTTTTTTTTTACTTTTATTGAAATTTTGTGATGTTTAATATTTCACTTGCTCTGGTCAATTCTATAGGAACTTTTACACATTTTATGAAAGCTGTGCTCTACTGAGAGATTCTTTTTTATTTCTCTGAAAACAGATTTAAAGAAATTCATCTTCAGCTTGTATTTTATGTCATCATTATTCATCGTTCAATAGAAGATGTGACCGTGTTTTCTAGAAAATTCTGGACACAATAGGATTTGTTTCTCGCAGCAAAGCAATCATTAGTTCTATTTTTTGGCAGACGGTGTGAAATAGAGAGCAGGCCTGCAGCTGTTACAGAGAGCATCTTGTAATAATTTATAAACAGGGTGGACAAGGTGATGATGATGATGATGAGGATGATGATGATGATGATGATGATGACGACGATGATAACAATGTGTCTGTTTTGGTTTCAGATCCAACAGAAAACCTGTTGAAAGACAGCAAAGGAACATCATGGGGTCCAATAAACACAGGAGTACAAAAAGGTAAGAGAATGAACTCAGTGGTTCTTTCATTATCGCAGTGCAGGTCACAGTTATTTCATATTCATGAGCTTATTTTGATATGAAATAAGCTTTCCAGTTCTCCAACACAGTACATGAAAATATCAAGAATGGAATCATTAAAATTAAAAATAAAAAACTTTTAGGTAGTCCTATTTCTAATTATGTGAGAAAAACGTTTGGCCACAGTAACGAAACTGACATGAAAATAAAAATTCGAGGGATCAATAACGTTTATTATATTAACACTAAAGAAAAATCCAAATGATCAAAGCAGGATTGAATTGTGTTAAAGCAGCTCTAACTTGAGTTAACTCAAAAAACAACATATCCTATTTTCTCAATTCACAGTCATAGAGTTTGCAGCCACATTATGTTTGCTGGTGACAGACAAGAAAAAAAAACCCCAAATAAATCAATAGATCTATGATCATAGATCAAGGAAAATGCAAATAATAATAATAGTGATGAAACATTTAAATACATTAAAGAAAGTTCATCCGTCATTCATCCACAGCTCGTCACTGATTGGATTACACAGTGTTAACAGAGCTGGTGTTAGCACCTCTCAAAGACTGATGTAAAGGGAAAAATAAAGCTGTTGTCGTTTTCAAAATAAAAATATGAGTTAGTGTAAAAATATTTGACGAACTATGTTTAAAACAAAAAACGAGCATTGACTGACACTAGAGCGCCTACATGATATTTTACACCCGTGTTATGAATTAATAATTTGAAGAATACCATGATGTCTACAAACTGATGCTATAAGATGAATTAAAAAAAGGATCTCCAAGAAAAAAATGTATTTGCTTAGGATGCATTAAAATATGATATTAACATGTCATTTATAAAAATATCATTTTTAAATGATAGAAAGCAGGTAAATGCTACTTAAAATATAAACTGTACAAATTGAGTTCAAAGCATAAAAAACTATGCTGTCAGTCTAAATAATGTCTAACGGTATTAGTCTGTAATTTGTCTTGAAAAGTGACAATTTGCTGCCAATGTTAAATGTGAAATGTAGAAAATGTAAAATGTTCTGCACAAACCACAGAGACTGAATATTATTATTATCATATGGTTTCATATAAAATGTTTATTTTTCGTATCTTGCTTTGCACTGAAGGATTCGTTCATATGAACGCGTCTTTATTTGTCTCCACTCAGGCAGTGGGCAGATTCAGCTGTGGCAGTTCCTGCTGGAGCTCCTCTCTGACAGCACCAACATGTCGTGCATCGCCTGGGAGGGAACCAACGGCGAGTTCAAGCTCATCGACCCGGATGAGGTGGCCCGGCGCTGGGGGGAGCGCAAAAGCAAACCCAACATGAACTACGATAAGCTGAGCCGAGCGCTGCGCTACTACTACGACAAAAACATCATGACCAAAGTCCACGGCAAGAGATACGCCTATAAGTTTGATTTCCACGGCTTGGCGCAGGTGTGCCAGCCGTCCACCACGGAGCAGGCCATCTACAAGTTTCAGGGTAACTTCTCCCCGATTCCCTTCTCCGGGATTTCCAAACTGAACCTCGTGGCTCCCGGCGTGGGGCCGTCGGGTTTCTCCTACTGGCCTGGTTCCCCACCAGCGGCTCTGTATCACAGCCACAACCTCCAGCCTCCAGGGCCCTTTGGCACCGTGTCTCCGTCCCACATCAGCTGTGTCAACAACATCAACAGCCTGAGTAACATCAACAACCATTACAACTGACTATTAATGCGTCTTTTAGACAGACTGGGAGAATATTAACACCAAGAGTGATACAGCAATGAACGAGAGGACAGACAGGCCTATTTTGGTTAGTTTGCAGGTGAAAATACGGTTCCAGCCTCAAGCTGATTTGATTTGGTCAAAAATTAACGTTTTCAAACGACACGCAAGAATTAGCTCAACAGCACACAGCTGTTTATAAAAATGTAATTAAGACCTACAGTCATAGATGATGCTAGAACGACAGGTGTGTGTTAGAAAGACGTCTACAAACTTATACTTTGACAAAAAAATGTTTTTTCCCCCCAGTTCAAACCAACAGGCCAAGACGTCTTTACGCGAGCAAATCCTTCAATCCACTGCTGGCTGCCTATCCAATTACGCACAGTGGTTTGAACTTTTACGCGCGGTACTTCAATAATTATATTTGTCAAACTCAATAATTATATTAGTTAAATTTTAACCCATAAAAAGCCCAAATGTGGAATTTCCTAATTGCAGCCGCAACGTGTGAAATTTAATCGTATCAATAACAGTTTCCGTGTGGGAGACCTGTTTTCCAAATGAACAAATTATAGAATATTATTTAAAAAATAATGAAAAATAAATTGTTTTGTAACTGTCACTGCTCATCCTTTGCTGTTTCCCATGCCTTCATCCTTGAGTTCTGGGTGTCACATACAGATGAGTGTGTTTACACCAACCTTGGGAGCAAATTGCCAGCTATTAGTGGACTATTGGCGCCATCTCGTGGTATTATGAAATGGCCAAACGCATGCTGGACGACATCATTTTCAATTTTACTAAATATCACCGCCACCACTGTATCACCTGAGAGGTCAGTCCCCTTGAATATATATCCCTTGTTACTTTACTCCAGAAATATCCACGTCCGTTATGAAAATGCTCATTAAAAGAAAAATCCAACGTGACTCACTTGCAATAAAAAGAAAAGTACTTCAAAGGTAGAGAGTTGTTGTTTGTGTGACATAGGCTCTAACGTGAATAGTAACAGAAACTGTGAATCTTGACTCTGTAAATACTGTAGGATACAGACAGGCTCAGGCTATTGCTGCTTTTTAGTGCTTTTGAAGTGAAATACAGTGCATTCGTTCACAAATGCTCATACTGTAGCTACACCAACTGTACCAATGGAAAACAAATGAAGTGAATAAAAAAACAGACTGTTATGATCAAACCTGGCTGTTTGCTTCATCATTCAAAACACCAGCGAGCCAGTAAACGCTTTTATGTCACATCTTAACACGACAGAGCCATCCATGCTCACGGTGTTTTTGTCATGGTTCTTGTTTCCTCAAAATGTATATTTTTTTTATTAGATTTTTATTCATGATACAGTCTTTGAACGATAATGATAAAGAGTGATTATGGGATGGGATAGGAAGTGAGTGTTGGCATGTGACCCTGCTGATCCTGATTCCCCAGTAGAAGCCACATCATTCACCTACAATGACAATCAGATATAAAGGTGTAGCTGCCCTAACAGAGAGTTTCAGTGAATCTCTTCTATTTATCTACAAAATGAGACAACCATCTATCTCACATTTAACAGATTTCAGATGAATTTCATCCTGATGCCATGCAGATGTGACCTAAGGTTGAAGAAAAGGATATTTATTGATTTAGCAGTGGCATGGCTGAGGAAAGTAACAAGTTACAACTGGATGCAGTTATTGTGAGCGGGTAAAATGAAAAATAAAATTCTCATTCATTGCCGGCTACTTGTCTGTTAGGCTTAAGGTCTATAAAAGAAAGTGTTGTCACTTCCACTTGACTGGAGCAACACTTCACCAATATGACAGAATGGAACAGCAAACCAGTAGTATAGTAGTAAGTAGCAACTTCATATTCAGTGCATCACATGGGGATTTTTTTTCAGGAGGCATTACTGTTATCATGTAAGCTATATTGCACTTTTTATGGAGTAGTTTGCTCTTGCTTAAGCTGATAGAGCATAGAGCTGTTTTATATTGTGACACTAATCTTGTAAGCCACACGGGGGCACCATAACTCTTCCAACATCAGAACACGGCTTACATAACTAAGTGATAACAGAGTTGGTCTAATATAGAACATAGAGGCAGCTGCAAATAGCAGATTAACCCCAAATCTCATTTTGTGACAGAGCAGGTCTACAGAGATTTAAACAGGTCTGGCCGGAGCGGTATCAGACAACACAATGGACATGAGGGTTATTACATATAAAGTAAAGATTCAGAAAGAAGAGGTGTGTGTGTGTGTGTGTGTGTGTGTGTGTGTGTGTGTGTGTGTGTGTGTGTGGATGTGTGTCTGTGTGTGAGACAGAGAGAGAAAGAGAGGGAGAGACAGCAAGCGAGAGGGGCACTCATTCACTCATTTACAACAACAGTGTTTGTGTGTGTGTCCTGCATATCAATAGGAAAGACATGGGGTCTCTATTGACAACTGAAAATCTCTCTCTCTCTCTCTCTCTCTCTCTATCTCCTGTCTCACCTCTCACACACACACACACACACACACACACAACACACACACACACACACACACACACACCACACACACACACACACAACACACACACACACATCACACACACACATAAACACACACACACACAGAGAGAGAGAGAGAGAGAGAGAGAGAGAGAGAGAGAGAGAGATGTGTATCCTGATGTGTTGTTCACGTCCAGTACACTACGTACTTGTTATAATAAAACAGTGGAAACTCCACAGGGATGGAGTCACATCCACAACATAATAATCATCACTGTTTTCTCTGCCTGCTACTCTTCTTCTAATCTCCTGCGCCCGTTGTTGCTGCTAAGCAGCACTCATCCTCTCTCTTCTTCTTGCATAACAAACTAGGTGGGTGTTTTCCCAGCAAGACATGGGATTAACAGTGTGAACGCAGAAGAAGACTGAGGAGCTAGAAGAAAACATGAGAAGGAGGAGGAAGAGGAGGAGGAGGAGGAGGAGGAGGAGAGGGAAATAAGAGAAGAATATCTTTGCATTTGTTTTTCTTAGCAGCACTCATGAGATGAAACGTCTGTATGAGTTAAAAAAAAGAAAAACGTCTGTGACTCAAATCAGAGGCTTTCGTTTCACTGACTTCAGATCTGAGTGTTCAGGAGGTTTGAGGCTGACTGTCAGTGGACAGACACTCAGCCTCAAACCTGTCCTCAGGACTTTAAGTACCACACTGAGGTTTTTATATCCTGCACCCTATTTTTTACAGAACACATAACCTGTTTTATATCAGCATTTTGCAAAGAAAGTCATACATTCGGAAAATGTCTCACTGTTTTTGCACCCGGTGATTTCAGTTGGTGTCAACATGCTTAAAGAAATCCATCACCGTGAGCAAGGTGATGGTGGGCAGCTCTGATATCTGAGAACTGAGAGGTTGTTGCGCTGTGTTGCATTCACAAGCTACAAGCTCTGCTGTTGGAAAAGCAGACTGAGGAAATGAAGACAAACTGGACATCATGATAAGGAAAATGGAAATTTTGTCATGTCTAACTTTGAAGTGTTTGCTGTTTGGCAGCGAGCCCTGAAGCCGCAGAGCACTTCAGCATGAGTGTTTGTAGATGGAGGGAACCTGCATTTACTTTGCTGAATTTAAAACAGAGCATATATGATACTGTCAGACAGTGTAAAATAATAATGAAAAATAATGGGGGGAAATTATATGTTAAAGGTTACAGTTACTAAAAGCAACTTTTCTAAAAAAAAAAAAAAAAAAAAATTCAAATTTTTTATTGCATTTGCTGAAATCTCATTACATTCTGACAGGTACCCGTGAGTCACGTTTTCTTGGGAAGAAAATTCGATCCGTCTGTCCTCACAGTGCACATTACTATTGTTAGGACAGAGGGTAAGGCAGTCAGTGGGCTTTGTGTGGCTTTGTGTGAAGTGTTGCAGTCACTGAGTCATTCCTCCAGCTGGAGAGTGGAGAGTGGTAATCAAGGCTCAGCTAAATTAGAACATTACACCTACACTGTGCTGAAATAGACCTGAGAATAAGAGGCAGAGAGAAAGAGGCGTGGGGACGGGAGAGAGACTCAAAGACGTGAGGTGAGAGGTAAAAGAAAACAGGGAAGAACAATTTACTCCAACGTATTTTACCCTTTTGTCAGAGACACCCACGTGTCTGGACAAGGACCTGGATTCTGTCAGCTAAAAACACAAAAACAGCTCAGTGAAAGCGTGGTTATAATCAGTCTTTCATCTTCATCCTCCATGTGTCTGATATGAAAAAGTTCAATAAATTACTAATGTTCTCGTGGGAGACAGTTTCTCTGTCAAGGCACTGTGACTTCACGGCTGCTGTCAAAGTGTGGTGTTATTTTGAGGGGTTATAGGTATTGTTTAACACTGCACTGATGATTCAAATTGAATCTAAACCTGAAGAAGCTACACAATTGAGCGTCTCCAGGAAATGTGGCATTTAATCTGTGAAAATATAAAAAATGAAAGACAGTTTATGTCAAGTAAAAAGCAAGAATCACCTCACCTCCCCACTATGATACTGTGAAATTATTTGGTAGAATTCAATTCAATAGAAAGTGTTCCAAATGTGGAAAATATGAAAGCTTGAAGACAGTTGTTTGAAATGTTAATTTGTCCATTTGGATAATGGTCTGGGATTGGTGCACCTCTTCACTTCAAAATCCAGGGTCGGATTTTGTCTGTTACATAAAACTAAATGGATGAATAATCATGCAGATTCATCTGGCGTGAAATGATTTGCTGGCAAATAAAGAGGAGAAAGTAACAATGAACCCTGTGTAGGTGTGTGGTGAATGAAGGAATTAGTATACTGCTCTGGATTTGTTACATAATGTATAACACCTTAGATTTAAATTAAAAAAAGTGTAATTTACATATGACGATATATAGTTATATAACATAGACAGCACATAACATAATGAAGCATATCACTCTTCAAGAGCTGAACAACAACCTGAATGAAGTTCCCCAGCTTAACTGACTTCATCCTGCTGCGTAGAAATGGCAACCAACTGCCTCTAACTGCAACTGGACGCTCGAGTAATCTAGTTAAAGAGATTAGCAGGGAGGTTATGTAGCAAGAGGACGGCAAAATAGACATAATCCCTATAGGTGTTTCCTCAATTGGCCCAGATTTGGTCCTTTTTCCGTTGGGATGAACCTGACAAATATTAGGTCAAAGAAAAACCCCTTTTTCCAAGAGAGTGGAAAGTCAACAGAAGACATTAAAGTAGGGACTGAATACAGACTGGTAACGATGTTCTGACAATCTTAGTGAAGTTACAAAGTTCTTTTTAAATTTCCATTGTCCTGGTCTGTCACCAGTGGTGGAAGTATTCAAGTCCTTTACTTGAGTGAAAGTAATAAATTCATGTAAAAAAAAAATCTGCAATAAGGAAAGTATCATGTACTGACAGTAAAATGTCCTCTCGGACTCTCATATGGTTATATATGATATTATAAAGTTATCAATAATTAGATGTTGTGCTAGTTTGAATTATATAGAGTTTAATAGTTAAGGCCAGTGTTTTATTTTTTATTGTATCTTGGCTGGAAAAGAAACGAAACCTGGACTAAATCAACCAACTAAAACTGTCAGACAAATGAAAAGAAACAGTCAATCACAACCCATCACAACCAGCAGAAGACTGAACTGTGGCATTATGCAGCCTTGAGTGACTCAAGTGACTTCACCATACTCTGTAATAGAAAATAAAATCTAAAAATCTGAAAAAAATTTTTTTTTGTGTATTACTGTTTTCAGAATCTTAGCTCAGCCTGTCCTTGTAACATTGGTACCATTCATCTTGTCTTTCATTACCGCTGAGAAAATAGAGAAGACAAAACCAGCAGAGTGGTGAACACAGCAGCACCACGGCAGAGGTAACTCAGAAAAGACAGAGTGGCTGGATGTGGACACATGCCTGCACTGACAGACGCTCACAAACACGGTGTGCATGTCTCCTATTGATCGCCGCAGTGTGTATGTGTTGTGCAGTTGTTCAGCCCACGCTCAGCCGCACACAGCTCACTTTGTCCAGCTCTCATTCACTTACCTACCCGTTACTATAGAGACACAGTGGAGAAGAATGCAGAAAGCAGGCTGGCAGATAGATATGCAAGAGACCTGGGTTGAATCTTAATAACGAAGAAGAGAAGGCTGACAACACTGCACTGGGAGGCTGTTACATAACACTGCTGCAGGATTCTGCCATGAAGTCAAACTGTAGGGACTGGGGGGGTGAGGGGGTGGGGGGGGACTAAAAGATATAACAAAAAAAGCTATTTTCTCCATCATGATGTGGTGTTTTTCCTCTGATTCCCTTACCTGTGTGACCTCAAAGATCACAATATGTAAAGCTTCCGCTCACAAGGAAGTGGAAAACTGTGGCTGTCAAACATATGGCAGTGAGTTTTAAATTCAAAGACAAATTTATATAAGATACTGTTTTATGCCTGCAGAAATCAAGAAAAAATACAATATGTACAGAGGCAATAGTAGTGGTATGCAACAATGTGAAATATTGTAAATCTATGAGTATGTGACAATTTGTGGTGATAATAGACTTAGTTTAGTTAAGGGCAGTGCTAATACTTAATGGGGCTGAAGTTTCAACTTTAAAATGGTTATTTTAGATCGATCAGAATGGTCCTGTTTGATGCTATCTTTCTTTATCATCAGACTGGCATTTGTTGGCAGTACATGAAATCAATGGAAATGTGTCTGTATGGCCCCCCTCTCCCTCTGTTTGTCTCATTTTGTTTTAATTCTCTGTGTCCCTGTTCCACTTTCTTTCCAATCTCACTACCTCTACCTACTTCTCAAACTGTTTCACTCCTGTTCCCTTTCTGTCACGTTTTCTTTTTTTTTTTTGTCAATTTTGTCTGCTTTCCTCCATTTTTGCTCTTAAAATAGATGCTGTATGTCCCTAAGACCAACACACACACACACACACACACACACAGAGAGAGAAAGAGAGAGAGAGAGAGAGAAAGAGAGAGAGAGAGAGAGAGAGGGAGGGAGGGAGGGAGGGGGGGAGACAGAGGGGGAGTCACAGACAGTTCTGAGACTGCAGCAGATTCTAACCAATCACATGAAGGAACTCTCCAGCCCATGTGGCTTATTCATAAAACCAGGAGGAAAATCCTTATCAATCCAGCTCCATTCTCTCATACAGTAAATCATCAACACACACATGTTCTACACTAGTGAAGCTTCTCAAACTTCATAATCAGATTTTTTTTTTTTTTTTTTGCAACTCAGGCATGGTATGATTTTATATACATAAATATTACATTTATTTTTTTTGCATATATCAGAAAATCATTATCAAATATGTAGCATGTGAGACCAGTTGAGCAGAAGAGTGCAAGCAGTTTCCTCCGTCAATTGCGAGGTTTTTACAGTTGACTTTCTTACTGTTTAGTTGTCTGTGTTCCCATTTCAGTATGTGGCCCCATTTGGAATACCCAGGACACACAGACAGGATACCAAAAATATCCTTTATATGTGTCAGCATGCTTCATTGTCCTCGTACACCACCGATAATTCAACTGCAATATGTTCTAGGATATAATGTAGCTGTTGTTACAGGTTAGGCATTTGCTTATCTATCCATAAACCTCCAAAAACTGTATATTTGTGTTAGTATATAGAGATTTGTCTCAGGAAAATCATCTGATGAAGAGCAGGGGTGCTCGAAATATCACTTTTTTTTTTTTTTTTTGGTGCATTAAATAAGTGTGTGAGACATGTGTTTGTTGTCTTTTTCGTTCCAGCCCCTGCCCTACTTTTGGCTTGGATGTGCGCGTACACCTTCAGGTTGTAGTTCCTCAGTAAACTTTTCCATGTAACGATACCTGATGGCAACCTATGAACCCATGATATCTCCTGAGTTTCAGGCTCATGGCAACCTCATGGCAAGCATATTCGTCATGGATTTATTTTGGTTGCATAACCAACGTGTCTCAAGGGCTCCCTTCAAAACAAGGATTAGTGGGTGGTATGAGTGGATAAGAGGCTGTCCATATTAATTACTGCTTCAGCAATCTGCGTTAGCACAAACGTGGGCCACAAGCATGTGTACTCACACGCTAAACAACATGCCATGGCTGAGACACACAAAAAAATTAAGTGTTAAATGATCAGGACGATACGAGAGAGACCAGAGATCTTACATAAGTTTGGATTTATTTCATCATGGTCACCATAAACAATCACTGCACTGACCTTTTATTAACATGTAGAGAGAGTGAATGCAACTGCGGTGCAAACACCACAGACAACATACACATCTAAATATTACTTTCCATAGCTGACATATAGGAAAAAAAAGAAAAGAAAAGAAAAAGAGCTATACAAAAGATCTAATTCACAGATGACCATCCTAGAGCAAGACTTGGTGACAGTAACTGCAAACTTTATGGCAAACACTCCAGCGCCTGAAGGGAAACACCACTGTGTTATACCACTGTGCAAAACATCAAAGGTTTGTTCACAGCTGTGCAAAAATAGCAGCATTATATTCAACTTTCCAAAAAATGAGTTTACAACACAACATCACAATGATCATTTAGACCGATCCTAATACTGAATACTAACTGTCACATTTGCCCCATAAGTTTGGTTTCAGCGTTGGAGTCAAATCACTTTTAGCTTATAGAAACTGCAATGACACGTGTGCAAATGATCGTGTTCTGTCGCTTATTGATGAGATGTTCACACTTAGTATTTACATGATGAAGAAACATCCGGAACTGTAGGAACTGAAAATGAATTGAATCCAGCAAACTGAGGCTCACAGCACATTTGAAAAAAAAAAAAAAAAAAAACAGGGCAAAAACACCATTTGACCATTAAGCTCTGTTTGTTTTTGTAATGCTTCAACTACGTCATATGCAGTGACCTTCCAAACAGGCAGAGGAAAATAGAAGAAACAGCAGATTTAACATGTGGGATATATACATGTAAACCATATAGTTTCAGGCCAAGAGAATTTTAAAGTTGGCACATGTGAGATTTTGAAAAAAAAAAAAAAAATCTCTTGAAAAACTGTACATTCAGTCCATTCAGTCTCTAGTTGACCTCTGCAATATGTTGCAAAGCAATATATCACAGCAGCCAACATGTATTGAAAAGCAATACACAACAGAGGCCTCGGGTTGATAATGTTGCTGTATGGCCGTCGATGGGACCATTTAGTGCAGTTTATCACATTCTAGGGGGGAAAAAAGACTCCCTTCACAAATTTCCCCTCATGTTCAACTTGAACCAATGGCCCACTTGCAGATTCAGTTCTACAGTATCACACTGGTAGGCAAAAAACAAGTTATTCTAATTCAAAGCTAGGTTGTTGTCATGACAAATTTGTTGTTGTTTTTTTTTTTAATCACACAAGAAGAGATAAAAACAGTTATATTCCAACCTGGTATTAAAATAGCCATACAAAGGCTTTAGCATGTTGCTTTTCTGCAGGAGGGACCTTTTAACATATAGTCAAGGTTTGCAGATAGAAACAAGCTTTTAACCAATGCTGCCCATAGAGATAGAGATATTTGCCCATAGAGAAATATCTACACTTACACCAAGTAATGTGTTTGTCCCCTTTAAAAAACATGCCCCTGATGTCTGTTGCTTGTCTAACAACTTAACTATCAGGTGGCTGAGAATTTAAAAAGCACAATATACTATATACCTCTGCTTACAAAGCTTAGGCTTATGTGCTGAAATTATACTGGGCTGACTCTGGTCCTCTAAGCCACACTTGGCTCTGTTGTGGAAAAGTGATTCAAGTAGAGGGGGGTGGGGGTGGGGGGGTAATGGCTGCACAGGTCAGCACCTCGGACAGCTCCGCCTCCTCACAAACACAGTTCTATTCTGGTCCTGCCTGGAACCTCACCTCACTGCGACACCTACTCTTACCCGGAAAGTAGGCTAATCATGAATGAATCGGGGGTTTGAGTGTCACTAACAATGTGATTTACACCACGAGCTCGATCCCTGTGTCACTCGAGGGACAAGACAAAAGAGGACAATATACCATTGGCATGCATTTATGAAATCTCCTACACTGTAGCCTAAACACCATACTGAAGTTGTTGATCACGAGAGAGATATTCAGCCCACAGGTGGGGAGCCTTCAACGTTGGCCCTTTCATTCAAAATCACCGTCATGTGACTTTGCAAAACATTCATCTTAATAATAAAACACCAGTGTCTTGTTCGTTCCCATGTCAGCGGTCCAGGTTTGAGTCGCTGGTGTCTCGTTGGTTTTTGAGATCCTGGAAGACCTCGGTGAAAAAGTGCGGGTCTGCGTTCAGCTGCAGCATTTTGGCACTCATCCTGTTGATGATCCGGAGAGAGGTCTCCCAGAAAACGTCCTTGTTCGACTCGATCATGAAGGGCTTGAGCGGGTAGGAGATCTCGTTGCCCATGTAGGAGTAGGCGAGGTAGAGGCAAGTCTGAAAGGTGCCCTGCAGCTCGGCCGGGCTGTCGACGCTGTCCGCTATGGTGTCTTCGCACAACAGGTACACGAACACCACGTTGGCCGGCGTGATGAAGCCTTGGTCCTGCCAGCCCTGGAGCAAAAGAGTCCGGTCGATGTTTCGGAACCAGAGGATCACCTCTCCGCTGTTCAGCTCTTTCAGTTTGAAACACCTGCGGCACATAAAGTCCCCCAAGCAGCGCAGCAGCTCTCCTGTTGAAGCCTGGATCACTATCCGCCTCGGCGACACCAGGGACAGGCTGCTGGGTTGCTTCTGGACCGTGGAGAGCCTCCCGTTTTGGACGACAGCCTCGTTGTTTTGCTTGGGCACCGTGGGCACCGGGACCGGGATGGGCGCTTTGGGTTTCTTCTCTTCGGTTTGGTGCGTTTTCCTGATGTTTTCGCTGTTGAGCTGAGCCACCTGGCTGGACGGGAGCTCGCGGGTGGGCAGCGGGTTCGGGGTCACTTTCTTGGCACTCTTCTTGGCCGAATTGGCCACCAGCTTCTTCCAGGACAGAGAGACGAACATCGAGTGCCGCTTGAGGCTTTTGTCGTTTTTGAGTCCATCTCCCGCGACTTCACCGTCCATAATAGAAGCCTTCTTGGACGCGGGAGATATAGAAAGGACGGTTCCCATGTCTGCTAAGGGAGAGAGCCGCGGTGGTGTGGATGCTGCTGCGACTTCAACGCAGGATCTTCTGCAGATTGAGAGGCGGTGGAGAACAGTCACGACGACGATTGAAACTCCATTTACGCGTTTATTTCCTCCGTGTGATCGCGCCTCGCCGGTGCTGAGGGATGCTGGAGCTGCTGCTCGGAGTGGAGTTGTATTCCAACAGATGCTCCGTCAGTCCCTCCGGGGACGCTGCGACACAGTCCACAGGCTGGAGACTAAACCAAGATAAGTCGCGCTGCGTAATTCATGGGTTTAAACGAACCAGCAAGTGCAGCCCCTGACTGACAGCCGAGCCAGCCAATGAAAGAGCCGATCAATGATCCAATCACCAGGGATGTTGCTTTTAGATCTACGTTCCCATTAATAGCCTATTTGCAGGTAACACTCACCTGAAAGGTTCAGGTGCTATTCTTCAACACTAGTCTAGTTACTTTGGGAAAGCAGTGCTATCTCCGTTTTCAGAAATAGCCTAACATTTATGAATGATGTGATACACAAAGCCTATTCACTGACCTTATCACCAGCCTGTAGACCAGGAAATAACAAAACACTGTTTTGGTCCTGCTGTGACAAACATGGCAGCAATTGATTAAACTAAAAAAATGCCCTGCTACTGCTTTTGTTTACATATTGAAACATAGCTGTCACATATTATTCATACCCCCCCAAAAAAGCTCCAAAGCACAAACAAGTAAAAGAAAGAGAAAACTATCCTCCACCTCATCTAAATCATCATATTAAGCAATGGAGTCAAGAACAGAGTTACTAAACTGCTCCTCAAAACTGTTTTCAAAACGTTTGAAACCACATGAACACATTGTTCTTCCCCCAGTAGTTCATACAAGAATGTTCCCTGAAGAGTTGCTGGAAAGAAATCTGTACAGAGTGTTTGTGCCAACGCTGGGTGAACTAAATTTAAAATGTTTTGCAGAAGCTGAGCGAAGCATAATGTTCTTGATGCCAGGCAGTTTCAGTCGTGTTTTAAAAGACAGAGCATCACCTGCACTTGTTTTACTTGAAATACACTGACTGGCCATGTGTCCCTTAAGTTGTAATCTTCTTCTCTTGATCTTTGAAATGTTAAAGTCCTGCTGTATGATCACTGGATGGGTCACAAAACAATGAGTTTTCAGATCAGCTCTGTCAAGTTATTTCATGCCGGATTGCATGCACACTTAAATACCTCTTATTATTATTATTATTATTATCATTACTGGAGCCATAAAAAAGTGTTTTGATCTGCTTTCCTTCAGTGGTGGTTCTGTGTAGTAGGACACATTAAGGAGTGCATAGCATGTCTCAGGAAACTACATAGGTAATCCAATTAGAACTGGCACTCCTTCACTAGGTTACATGACTAGCCTACTGTCTGATCTTTCCACTCAACATGACATGGAAACAGATACAAATAGCACTGAAAGTCTAACACCAGCTGCTTGTAATCGTCCATAGACCCGACGGTAAGATATTCCATTCTGACTGTTATTTATGAAGTGAAGGTGTGAAGAATTTTCAGATAAATGAGAGATATTCATGACCTTTTTATTGCCTTTCTTTTCTTCAGTGTTATGTGGAATTTGAGTTCCTGGTATTGTCCACTTGTATTTGGTCTCATGTCATTTTGGATAGTGAACAGTGATAAACTGTGTGAATGTATTGAGGTCAGCGCAACAGCACAGTTAACATACAGGTTAATGTGATATAAAATCCTGTAGCAATTAACCCACAAAGTGTAATTAAAAGGTAAGAAAGGATCCAACAAACTATTCAAAGACTCTATACTCAGATGAGTACTTACAATACAAATGTATTAGATAAAATAGGTCTAGGTGCAAAGAGGACAAGTACGGATATCGAAATAAAGTTAAATTGTTGTCCTTTCCTAGTTAGACTAACGTAGAAGAGGTCGGAGGTGATGGCTGATCACGTGTCTTGGAAATTTAGCTTTTTCTTTCTATATTACAAGTAACACATGATAAAAATATGTCAAGTAATTTGCATATTCTTCCACATTTGCAACTTCCCCTCCACCCATCATTGTCATCACCTTCACAAATCATCACCATCATCACTGATACCACAACAGACCAACAGCATACTCTAATTATCAGCACCACTATCATCGCTGCATAATAATAACAGCAATCAAACTGAGTTTTGCGCATCAGCCGTCGTCAATAAAACATCTGACACACCTGTTGAAACTGTCAACCAAACCAAAACAACTGCGTGGAGATAAAAGACTGAAGTAAGAAGGCGATTCAAGCCAAACTTCCTAAAACTGCAGAGTGCTCCCCAATTCACACCAACTCTTTTGATCATGCCAACGTTTGATCCAGCACATCATAAATCAGATGGCGATCAAAGGAAATACTTTCATCACGAATCAAACAAAACGCAACAGGATGTAACAGAGGAATAATCTCAATGTATTAGACATGAAGGACAAAGCTTTTCAGGCTCTATAATATATCATTATGTAGATACCAAAGAAAATAAATGTTTGAAAATCACAGGACTGGGATTAGAGGAAGAGAGCAATCAGGTGAGGGACGTTTTTTTGTTTTTCCTTAATTCTTTGTCATTTGTGCTTCACTTTTAACACATTTTATTATATATTATATAATTCAGCAAATTTGGAGGTTAATTAAGTGCCTCATACAGTAAATGTTTCAAATATGAAATGCACTGTATTGTATTGGCCCAAAAAAAAAAAAAAGAAAAAAAGGAAAAAAGAAAAAGAGTTAAAGTTGGAACTTGGAACCATAAATTTTAAGTACAATCAAAGTTAACAGTTTCTTTTGGGCCACTAGAGGGCAGCAGCTGTAAATGTAACACTGGCATATTATCATGTTTGAAATTCATGAACAACATTAGAATTCATTTGTAGTTGTGTTTCCGACCTCTTGATGAGTCTAAGCTCCTTTTAGCTCTGTGTTGGTCTCTACCAAGTCCTGATGAGTTTATGCTCCGCTATTATCAGCAGGTTGTCGTTAAGCCTTTCTGTCTGCAGTATGGTTAAGGACAGGTAGTGTATAGTTTGTGGGTAGGAAAACCAAAAGAATGATGCAAAATAGACCAATAGCTCTGTAGAGCTGAGGGGAACAGCAGATATTATTCTCAGGTAATATTCTCTGTGGTTTTGTAACTATGAGTTACCACTTACACACAGCCATTTGATCTATGGTTTTTATAAGAATGCACTGTTTAGTGCAGCTTGAAGTCACACCAAACTAAAATGAAAACACGCCATACACTATAATGCTGTATGAAACCTCTACAAAAGAGGCCGTGTCATTTTAACATGTAAGACAAAAGACAAAATGCAAAAACCTTGTAGAATATAAATGCAATTTTCTGCTCAAAGCAATTACAGACCTGTGAACTTTACGTGAGTTACTTTAGTCATTTCTTTCTGATAAAGATATAAAAATAAGTGGTACGATATAGCAACCAGTAGCAAGCCCACTGTTGTGTGCTTATGTTACGAAAATGGACACAATTTGCAGTTAAGTTGAGTTCGGATTTCTGCGGAAAGGTGATGGATTTGGGGGACACCATGTCACATTACAACAAAATCATCTGTGAATTATAGAACAGCAAAGGTAACAGTAACAGTAAAAGGGTTTGACTGCACATTTAGGGCAGATTCTCATAAGAGAACTTGAAGATGAAGATATGTAAGTGAAAAAAATCTAATTGTCCTTGAGGTCATGATTGATTGATATTATTGAGGAAGTTCAGTTGCAGCACTTTATGGCAGATTTTTGCTCAGGTCTAAGTGACAGAGGAGGAGTGACAATAGCAGGAGAACAGGAGCGGGAGGTATGGAGACAGGTTTGTCATGCAGTGACAGAAAAGGAGGAGACGGGGGGGAGGAAGACAGAAGCATCAAGCTTTATGTTGCAAAATACCAAACACAAATGAAAGGAAGAAGAACAAAATATCATCAAAAAATCTCAGCCTCTCTTTGCGTGTTCTGACTTTTTCAAGATGCTTTTTCAAGAGAGGACACAAGTTTCTGTGTGTCTGTTTCCTGGGGTAAGTTTGCCTCCTGGTGGTGTTTTAGTGCAACTATGGCAGCTGCAACAACGTGCATTGTCTTCTGCATCCGTTTTTATGTATTTGAAGTTGGTCTGAGCAAATATTTCATTCTCAAATCACTGCACTTTCTGTCAATGTGTCACAAAGTTGGGACACATTGTTAGAACCCTAAATTTAAAATGTACCAGCGTGAACCATCATAATGGCATGTTTGAAGTCATCTTTCCTCTATTTAAAAAGCATCTTAGCAGAGTTAGAATTATGCAATACAGATATCCCATTTCTTTATTTATTTATTTTATTTTCAGAAAAATAAATGTCATCTGTGGAGAGGATTCACACTCCATGTTCTTTTTCTTGTTTCTGAGCAGCAGCCTTGCACTGAAAGTTGAAGAAGTTGAAAAGTGCCCAGAGATTTTCAAAGGTGGTCCTTGAAAGCTGAAATACCTTGCACACATGCGATACTTTCAGTCCAATTTTACCTTCTCAATTCAGACTGTTTTTGCCTTTCATGGAAGCCTGGAAGCTGAATGATGTCTTTTCAAACAGCCAGTACCGTCAATCTGTAAATTTGGGGTGAACAAGTAACAAGTTGACCACTGGAGAGCAGTCACATCCAGTCGACTGCAAATCAACCCAGACTGCGTGGAAATATTTGTCATGAAGGGCTTTCTGGTGACATTTCCTGTCAGCAGGCGTCTTCGCCACCTCGTCCTGACATTTAATTAGTTTTAGTGAAACTGTGGGACGACGTATCAGGCAGAACGACTGAAGAGAGGAGGAGTGAAGGGTTCCGAGACTAATATTAGCTTTAGTGACAGAATTCTCCCGTCAACCATCTGAGGCTCTGCCAACGGGCCAGTGGGAGTGAGCAGGGAGACGGAGGGTGGAGGAGGAGGCTTAAAGCACTTACAGGAGAAAGATACTGCAACACTTTAAAACTGGCCTGTACTTTAATGTGAGACAAGTTTGATAAATATTATAAAACTGTCATTCTAATTACACCTATTTTCAAGCCAATGCTTATTTAGTTAGAAATAACTGACTCACTTTATCACAAAGTTTTGACATCATTCTCTTTATCCACCGTATTTATATGTGTACACATAATGTAATATGGCCTGTGTGTTAAAGATGAAGAGTAAAAATAATCTAAACACTGTTTTGGTCTGCCTTTTTAGAGCAATAAGAGGGGGACCACTCTCTCCCTCTCCCTCCCTCACTCTGTGTGTGTACATGTGTGTGTGTGTGTGGGTGTGTGTGCAGATCAAACGGCTTTAAAGGGATCGGGTGTCTTGTCTTATCGAAGACGTGTCTGTCAAAGCCTGTGGGAGGGATTAGCACGGCTGACACAGACAGGTGAAGACAAAATACAATCTAGAGAGAGCAGAGTGAGAGAGAGGCAGGTGGGATCATACAAACACACACAGAGACACACACGGAGACACACATACACACACACACACACACACACACACACACACACACACACACACACACACACACACACACACACACACACACACACACACACACACACAAGAAAAACAGGTGGGTCAATGTGAATGTCACAGACTTGTAAAAGAGCTGCCTCTCTCTTCTTGTGTGCAGCTGCATGGCCATGGAGTTGCTGATAATGGCGCCTACACATACACACATACACACACACACACACACACACACACACACACACACACACACACACACACTTGCACACACTTGCCGGATATTCAAGTATTTTCCCATCCATGACAAAGCAGGATTGTTAACACCACTGAATGGGGGAGTTCATATATCATAAAGAGTCATCCTCTCATTGAGAAATATGCAGCTATTCTCTACAGCTCTGTCTAGCTGCTTTTACTGAGTCTATCTTTCATAAACTTACATTTAAACGTGAGAGGAGATACATTTGGGTGTGTTCACTTCCTGCCTGTGATGTTGGGTTGTGTGGCTGAAATTCATCATCAAAATGCCCAGATTTGATTAACTTTATCCTTCTCTTCCACTACATTTTAAAAGAGCCATTCTGACTTAGCTTCAGCCTCTTTCTACCACCTCTTCTTACTTTGCAGATAAATATTTTCCAGATGAAACATGATATTTCTATAAAATATGGTGCACTGTTACTGATGAAACTATGCAGTGAATTACAAAGTTTACAAATTAGCTTCACCTCCACCAGATAGATTTGTTTTGCTTAAACAGGAACGCATCAATAGCAGTAACCTTAACGTTTCAGTTGAGATTCGGTTCTGCATGGTGAACGTATTACTTTTGATACGTAAGTACATTTTCCTCACTGATATACTTTTGCACTTTTATTTTAATTTGAAGTTAAATATGAATTAAAGTGAATTTGTGAATCTAAGACATATTCAAATGGAATATTTTTACAACACAGTAATGTTTTACTCCTTATATTCAGTGGATAATCTACAAACCCCTGCAGCTCAATCTGCTTTGCTGATGTTTGATTTTGCTGTGACAAACAGGAGGTGATTGTGAACGGCTCTGCTTTGAAAAGACTTTCATTATCTGTGTCAACAAGTACAAATGCAATGCAACGAACCACGATACGATATGATAAACGCTTCTTAATAGAATACAGCATTATGATGAGTATCTCCCACCATTGTTGATTTTCTATGATACTATTGCAGTTGGATAATGACAATCTGTCCATTAAAAAACATTATGGATACCAGCTTTGAAGCAATAACTGACAATGGTGATGAGGCCACCCTGTTCAGGCACATGTAACCTGCAACGGCACAAAAGCAGCATCTGGCGTTAAACAACCCCACCTGCCACTTCCTATTGAATTATGTAACAAAAGACAAAAACAACGATATCAAAACAAGGCTTTAGCGCTGTACCAATTCAATCAAACACAGCCAGGTGATCAAAGGCTATGATCTCTCTCTCTCACACACACAGTTACGGGTGGATGTAGGCCTTTCCTCTCATTTAAAAACCTGCCTGCAGTCCTGTCCGGTACTGTTGTGGCTCACTGCTATAATTACAACAAGGGATGATAAGCATTCAAATGCTTTGATGTTCTTATCTGGGGCAGCCAAAAGGCGGATGAGGACATGCACACAGTCAAGGCTCAATTTCTCAAGCATTCTCAAGCATGGTGTAAACCCACAGAACTTGATTGAAAATTGTAGCAAATCTTTTAGCTTCAGTACTGTTGAAGAAACACAGAGAGACAAGGAATACCCTAAAAAAAATCTATATCAATATCCAAAAAACTGTCATACAAGGTGGAAAAATGTAAGGTAGAAACATACAGGGAAAATCAAGGGTATCAATGTAAACAAACAAATAAATTCATGAAAAAAATAGATTGATTGTATGTTGTTTTAAGCCTTTCTTGAAATGCAGACGCTGTGCGCAGATTAAGTGACACTACCCTCCATAGCCACCAGGCTGCGCCCTTGTCTGGATGTTAAGTAACATTTTGTTATTCGGATAATCAGTCCTCTGTCTGTGTGTGTGTGTGTGTGTGTGTGTGTGTGTGTGTCTATAGATGTGTGTGTACACCTGTGCACTAAAGTGTGTGCGTGGATGGATATACATTCATAGACAGGGTTTATCTTAAATGCCCAATCCTCCCCAGACAAAGCCTGTACAATTATAACAGGGTACTGGTAGTAAAACCAAGAGGGGCACACAACTTCACTCCTTCACTTTTAAACACACACACACACACACACACACACAGTCTCTCTCTCTCTGCTTGTCATCAACCCCTGCCTTTGATGGCATGCTCTCTCGTCCTACCAACCCCTCTTTGTTCTTCCAAAATAAACCCTTCTCCCTTCTCATCTTATCCTCGCCTGTCTGCAAGAGCCTGTCACAAAATGAAGTAAAAATAACAACACCAACAAGTGGAGGTGATTTACAGATCTTTAAATAAATCATTTTTTTCTATGATACATCCAAAAAAAAATAGTAATAATGAGCTGTATATGTCAGCCCTGCAGAGCTATTCTAATACATTAACATTTTGAGAGTGATACTACACATTTTGTCTTAAAGGCCGCTGATAATGCTTTCCTTTTGCTCATGAAGGTAAATTAGACCCAAAACAAGATAAACCTCGTTCCGCCCACACCCTAATTTCCCTTTGGCTGACTGGTACAGTATAGATGTTGAGGTTCACACGCAGGTTCAAGTCCAATCTGTTTCTCAGTTGGAAAGGACTCGAGTGCTGTTTACACAGTAGGGAGATTCCTGCTCCATAGGAACAGAGAGTGGAGCCTTTGATGCTCAATAGGAGCTACTGAAAAAGAACAAGAGGAGGACAGAGAGAGAATATGGTAGGGGAGAGACGGAGATTAAAGTGATGATGACCTTCTTGGAGTAACCTTGGATTGCTCCTCTTGGAAGGATCACAAAATATGGGTAACAGATGTTTTATGTTTTTGTCTGTGGGCTTGTCGTGCCCACAGGGCAGAGGCACTGTGATCTGTCCTGGTTTCTGTGGAATTGCTCCGTAAATTTTTATATCAAACACATCGAAACAGAACATCTTACACGACATGTATTCATGTAAATGCCATTGACTTGGATTTTACTGCACGTCATAGATTCATTAACGGCTCACCACACAAAGTAACATGTTTGCAAAAGTTGCAGGTGCGAGTCCAGCTCACAAACCATTCACTCTTCAAAATAGAGACAAAGAAAAGCATTTTTAAATATCCATTGTAAGTGCAACAAAACTCGACTGCCCGGCGAGCTTCAATGCAAATAGACCCTTTCAGCCCCCCTGTTGCCTCTGGCTGTTGTATTTTCTCTGAGCCAGAGATCAGGGAGAGCTCCAAAGTTCTGCGGCTGCTGGCCAGCTGGCTGATACATTTCTATCAACTGGTGGCTATCTGACTTCCCCTCCCTCCCACATCCTCCTCCTCCATCTTTCTCTTCATCCCACTGTTACATTAGCCCAAAAACACACAAAGAGATACACATGCACACACAAATACTGTGCGCCTGTCAATGTGAATTATAAGGGAAAACCCCCCAGCCTAAGTAATAAGGTAACATTATTGTGTAAAGCATCATCCTGGGGCTCCAGAACTTCTTTTTTTCCGCACAAAATTGTTGTGTAACCTGTCGTGATAGGGATCAATTGAAGAGCAGTGCATGGTTTTCAATAGAAAGTATGCATGAATGAATACAAATTGTGACATCTTGTGTTTCAGTCTTGTTTCTAGAGATTACATTTGTTTTTGATTACAGAGAGATAAAGTGCACATGAACTCATGACAATCTGTGAGACCAAGTCATTGGAGAGAACAAGATAGCATAAAGTAAAGTATGGGTCAGGAGACAAAACTGTCTCTGGAGGATGGCTCCATAAATCATGATTCTTGTAGACCTCAGGACAGACACGGGATCCAGAACGTCCTCGAAGGACCCCATCTCCCAAGTGTCCAGGGAGTGTCGGGGACGTTCCAGGGAACGTCAGACAAATTATAGAAATGTCCAGTAAGTAGTGTCTGGGTTACTTTTGAGATAAGATATGTAAGGTGGGACAGATGGTGGAGGTAAGTATGAACAAGTATGATGTCATAAAGTTATATTTCAGCATTGGAGGTAAAACGAAAAAAGCCATTTCTCTGTCCATATTGATCCATATACAGACAGGTGACAAATTAAAAGAAACATAGAGTCTTTCACTAAGGTGTTGTTCCACCCTGAGCTTCCGAAACAGCTTCATTTCTTCCTCATCATACACTCTCCAAGTCTCTGAACTCTACTGGAAGGACGAACAACACTCGGCTGAAAGATGTCCCCTCATTTGGTGTTTTGATGACGGTGGTTGAGAGCGCATTATATAACGCGTTATTCCAAAATCTCCCATAAGGCATTCACCTGGGTTGAGATATGGAGGACTGGGAAGCAAATTGGGTTGATTGAAACCTTGTTGAAGTATTGAGGCTTTCAAACCAGCTGTATTGAAAGTGTTCACTTGGGACATGTAGAAATACCAATATACACATTGTCTCTACAAGGTCCTCCATAACTTACATTTCCATACTGGAGACAGCAGGAAACGTGCCATCCCAACAAAGCGAGAGCATCTCTAATTTTCATGCTCTCTCAACCATTCGGCGAGCCCTTGATCCATGATGTATAGAGGCATCTGCATTTTCTATGATTGATCAGCTTTTTCCTCTCATTTGTCACCCATCTGTATGTTAGATATTATCCTTGCCTTGCCCAACAACAGGGGGCAGCATTGCATCTTTGTGGTCCCCTCTCTTTCTCCCGCTTTTAGAGCTGGAACACATGACATCAACCCCTGCATTTCTCCCCCTGTGAATTACCAGAGTCCTCACCCAGGGGTAAGGAGTCATCCAAGTAAAACAAACCAAAGCAACCAAAAGGCTCTATTACTGGAATGTGGGTTTGTTACACCCACAGTGATCGGCCATCTCTTCAACAGGTGCTGCAAATATGTGGAGGACAGTTTCCATTAGTTTGATTATAAAGTTTTCAATGCAGCTTTGTAGATATATTTTTTTTAATTGGCTGTCATGATATGTATAAACATGGGAGGAAAAATTGAAAGCTTAAATAGGAAAATTTACACCAGAATATCAGGTGTTAAAGCTCCTGTATGGTCAAGTATTTGGCCTGCTGAAATGCCTGCTCCTGTGCAGCACTGGAGCAAACAGAGGAACCCCCCCCCCCCCCCCCCCGCACACACACACACACACCAGCAACAATTTTATTATTCCTATCAGATATCAAAGACTTGATGAAAGATGAGAACAAATTACATCTGATAGAAGCTACATTCAACAAACTACAGCTGAAAATCTCTCGCTCCAGTCATGTTTGATTTGTTGTTTTTGTGCAGTAGCATCACATATCACACGGTAGGCAGCAACACAGCCTAGCTTAGCAGACAGATCACACGGCTACTGCTAATGTGGATCTTGTTATTGCAAGGGCACCCAGAGGAGCATTTTAGCCCCACAGTGGGCCTCCCTCGCTGGGCCGCTATCGTCCCACATCAGCCCTGGGCTCCTTGATGTGGTTTGGGAGGACATGACGGGGCCGAGCGGGGCCTAAAGTGATCAGTCGCACAGTAACATCTGAAACCCATTTCCCCACAATTAAAGAGAGAGAGAAACTATCAGGACCAAACATCGCCCGTTTCCACGACATCCAGTCAAACATTTGCATGTGTGTGTGTGTGTGTGTGTGTGTGTGAGCTGTCCCTCCCCACCACAATCACTCGCAGACACACATACACACTCCTTTCCCACCCTAAACAGTGACAGAGCATTTCCAAATGTGTTTACTTAGAAAGAAAACCACTTGCCACCAAAAATGAGAAATATCAAGACTGATACTGATACTTGAATAAATAGGGAGAAAGACGTATAAAGCAAGGAAAGAGATGATAGATGGAGGAGTCAGAAAGGAGGGTGCCGGCAGATGGTGTCAGGTTAGTTTTTCTTTACACACCTGTGCTGCTAGTGTCATATACAAAGTGTTTGCACCACAGAGAGAAAACATGAGAACTCACTCAGAGTATGTCAGTTAGAAGATGCCCTGTCTGAGATTTCTCCCTACCGTGTGTGTGTGTGTGTGCATTAACAGGCTATGCGTGTTGAGTTGCTCCGTCTGGATGCTCATCGGACATCAAACACAATAAGGCATCGAGTGGAATGGAGCTGATTGCTATCTCCAAATGTAATCAAACCAATTCAAACCACTAAAACACAGGCACATACTCCCTCGCTGCTCTCCCTTACACACACACACACACACACACACACACACACACACACACACACACACACACACACACAGACACACACGCACGCACACACAATCACACATGCACACATGTCCACACATCTTCCCCTACTCCAAACCCAGAGTAGAGGACGCAGTCTTCCACTCCTTTCACAGTGCCTCCTCCCTGGTTCAGATCATTGGTCATGATGTGCTCGCCATGTCCTTGGCCCAGGATGTACGGCACAGTCACCGAGTGCTGCTCTTTACTGTGGTATCAGTGGTCGGCCATTTTACAAACATCCTCCAAGAGAACCTGTCAGTGAAGTTCCTATCCAGTCGAGCCAAGAACTGCAGCTTCCCATGACCCTCAGCTTTCATGGCTTAGCTTGACCTACAATGAACCCAAAGATGACCTTCTGGAACAGCTCGAGGTTTTTGATCAGTTTGTCTGTTATGAATGAGGCATGAATATGATAATATCAGGCCATGTAAAAGGCTACTTATCATGCTCTTTGGGTTTTTTAGGTTAAGTTTGCCTTGCGCTCTCTGATCATCTTTGGCTCGGTGGCTTTCCGTAATGACCGCGGTTCTCTGTGAGTGTGTATGTGGAGACACAGAAGCAGAAGGAGGCTGTTATGTGTGAGACACAGAAACAGAGATGAGCTTTGGGATAATTTAAAGTGCCTGATCAGTGAAATGTAGGTGATATCTGACACCAAGTTGGGAATAAATATCCTTTTGAGGGTCAGAGAAAAGATGCCAAAGATCATGTTTGGTTCAGGGACCTTGCACCTTGGATGTTATAGGTGTTTTTCAGTTTCAGCTTTTTTGTCGGTTTCTTCGTAACAAAAATATCTGCGAGAACATCAGGGCTGGTCAAATCTTCTTTAGCTCTCTTTTTGAGTAGTAATGATTTGTGGGCTCTGGAATACTTCTGACAGAACAATCCGTTACAGTAGCATATGAGAGTCATCCCTGTGTTCCCATGATCCTATGTTCCCCAGATTTATATGGTGCATAATGGTGACATGGCAAAGGGTCCTATGTTCCCAGGGTAATATGTTCCCCAGTTCCACATGTGCTCTCTCAGGGTCCTATAGTTCCCCAGCTCTATATAGCACATAATGGGAACCTGTAAAAGACATCATGGGCTTTTGTGGAAACTTTCCAAAGGGATTCCAAAGGGTCTCAATATAATAGGCCTACACTGGTGAGAACTTATCAAATGGTTTGGGGTCATGGAATCACCAGAGGTCATAGCTTAATGCTTCTTACATATAGGGTAAGGGTTAAGGTTTGGGTTAGGACACAGGGAACATATGGAATCCAAACATAGGACCTTGGGATCTTAAGCTCCTTGGAACATAGAACCCCGGGAACATACATGTGCTCCCTAGCAAACGAACCAATGAAATGTGAGGAGGTTAAGTGGACAATGACAAAGACTGACTGAGAAGAAAGTGAAGGCAGAGGCATAGAGATAAAGCCAGAGGGAGACAGAGACAAACCAGAGCTGTAGTACAAGAAGCAGAGACAATTTAGAGAGCACTGAGATAAAACAGTGAGAGAGGCAGAGACAGCCCAGACTGAGAGACAAGAGTCTAACAGAGGCAGAGCCAAATCATTATTGTTTGATTCTTCGCTAAGACAAGCATGTTCTAAGTATCCAGGAGTGAGCGGTACTTTCACTGGCCTTTCTCTGAAAACACCATCACAGGGAGAGGCATTCCTTAACCCTTCACCTTTTGTAACTTGGCAACAACCAGCTATCATCTCCCATTGCCTTCCTCAAGAGACGGGAGGGGAGCTGACGAGCATGACATCAATTTGTGGCTGAGGAAAATCAAAGCTCTGAAAACAGCGAATCCAAACTAATCTGTTACGGGTTTGGATTATGAGGTTTGCTTGAACTGCTCAATGTATACAGGTTTGACGTTTCGGGGGAGGATTAAGATACGGTATGACCAGGAATACTGTATAAAGGATTCAGTACCGCACCCACATGTGCATGTAGTATGCTCAGACAAAAAAAAAAAATGCCAGAGAAACACATACTGAGTATGAGTTTTAAAGCTTTAAAGGAATAATAGCTTAGCACAAAGACTGGAAGAAGGGGAAAACAGCTAGCCTTGTTCTGTCCAAAGACAACAAAATTCACCTACCAGCATCTCTAAAACTCACTGATCAGCACGTTATATTTTCATATATTTCATGCAATAACCTGAAATTTAGCTTTTGCATTTGGGTTAGCTTGTGTGTTACGTGTCTTAATACTAAGCTATCTTACACCTGTTGGCTGTAGCTTCCCCTTTACTGTACAGACATAAGAGCAGTGTTGATCTTCTCATCCAGCTGTTAGGAATAAAGAAAAGAAGTGTCTTTCCAAAAATGTAGTTCAAAGTATTTTTTTAAGTACTGATAACAAAAGAAATGCCAAACTTAGCTTGGATTTGTGAGTGAAATACAGAAGTAAGATAGTAAGATTGACTACAACCCAACAGCTATAAATAAATATTCTGTTTTAGTTTACCTGCTTATGTTACATTATCTTGCATAGTTGTGTTGTTTTTGATTCAACTTCTCATAAAGCTATTTTTTAAAATCAAAACAGTCAGTTAGTCAGTTATTTATGTGTATAGTTATTCGTTTGCACTATGTCATTCTCCCCTGTTATTGTTATTCTCATTATAATATTACAGGTAAGTTTTTTTTTTGCACTGATGTTGTTTTTCATCTCATTGTCGTTGTTTTAAAGTGCACAGTTTGTCTTGCACTGGCTGTGTTTTTTGTGTGTGTGTGTTTTTTAATGTCTACTCTATGTACGTTTAAAATTTCCCCCTGGGGACAAATAGAGTTTCTTGAATTGAGTTGAATTGAACTGAGATCAGATATGAATCAGTTAGTTGAAGCTGTAGATTCATTTTCTCTGTGCATGGCGTTCCACCTTTGGTGTTAACCTCTGCAGAGGGCCCCTTTCGCAAAAGTCATATGAAACAGATTTACCTGGCCAGAGCAGGGAGCGGAGAAATGCAGCGAGAGGAACAGAGAGAACAAGACAGAGCAGTAAAGAAGGGAGAGGGAGGGAGAGAGAGAGAGAGAGAGAGAGAGAGAGAGAGAAAGGGTTAGAGAAGATCCTCTGAGGGCAGCAGCTCTGGTTTCATCCAGCCACTGATGCTGACTGGCAGCCATGTCAAAAGCTAAGAAGTCAAACGATGCTGATTCTCAAGTTCATCTTTAGGGCACGTCAAAGTAAAGCTTATTATACATGGTTTTGGAGGGCCAGGAATGTGCAAACACACTAATTCACATACACAAACACACATATGTAAGCACACACACACACACACACACACACACACACACACACACACACACACACACACACACGCGCGTGCGCGCGCCTACACACACACACACACACAATAGGTCATGCAAAATATATGTTTTTGTGCTTGTGATATATGTATGCATGTAAAGATGCGTGGATGCATGCACTGTAATTTGTCATAACATCTTGACTATTACTATTTAATGAGCAGTAAAAACTTTCAGGGTTATTATCTACACATACTGAAGAGTGGATTAAATATAATTACTGCAAAGACATCTTCATCTGGAGATTACCTCTGTGATGTAGAGTGAAAACAACAGGCGTGGACACAGGGCTCATAGATTACTGATCAGAGCACAGGAAAGATAATCACATGTCCTCATTTTTTTCTGTATGTGAGGTCCAGTATGATTATTATGTGCAGGTCAACGTCTTTGTAAAGTCAGTTGATTGCATCCTTCCTTTGTAAGCTGATGATTTTCTTCAACAGCTGAATGAACACTGAGGTCAGTAACTATAAGAAAAAAGTTATTCTCTACAAAACTGTTTTCTGATTTGTACTGTAAATATTCATATTCAGTCACTGACAAAGTAAAACACTTAATATCTGGCTGGTGTTTCGACACTGAAACCATCATCATAAACCGTGTATTACATGGAATAATCGAATGATTCACTTTGATTGTTTTTCTGAGTTGCTTCATGTGCAAACACAACTACCAATGAAACAGTAAAATTGTATTTTTGAATGTGACATTTTGTAACCCCCCCCCCCCACACACACACACACACACACACAGTTTAATTAAATTATTTTTCTTTAACAAATGCTTGGAATTCAAAGTCTGACCTTGTTTAGACTTGATCAGTGCCTTAAAGGGCCCAAGGCACATCTCATTTTATTTAATGCCTGAATTTAGCTGTTGCGTTTTCATAATGTCTCTGTGGAAATTTTGTCATGTTATGACAAAACACTCATTCCCTATTTCCCTTAAAATAATTTACAGTGACAACATTTTAGCTGTGGCATCCTCGACATAATAATTTATTTGGCCTCAGAATCTGTCTACCAGTGCCAAGGTATTACCCAAACCAAGAATGAGGCTTCCTTTGTGGAAGGCTGTGATGCATTGGTGCCATCCATCTTTTCCTCCTGATCAACACAGGGGCTCAGGGTCAGGAGGAACCAGGCCTAGAGGGTTGTAAACCTGATTTATGATGAAAAAAGAGTTGCCTTTTCATTCAATTTGTGTCTTAAAATGTAAAACTAACAAAGTCAGTGACATAAAATATATTAAATAAATATTAAATAAATACTGAAGCAAATTCTCATGCCATGAATCCAGATTTGTCTGTTGATTCATTTCCACTTTAAAACTGGGCCTTAACAATAATATACCATCAATACCTATTGCAGCATTAAAAGGATTGCTTAAAAATATTATATTATAGAAACATAATTAGTGTAAAAATCTTTACTTTTTGCAGCATTTTGAAATAATTAATATATATACTGTATGTATATATTTATATATATGTATAAATATTTTTTCGCCACTTTTTCTAGATGTTTTCAGTATTTATGTATTTCTTCTGTTACAATATGTATAGCTATACACACATTTATATGTATTTAGTAGGCCTACTTTACACACTAGTTAGCTTATTTGTCTTGTCTTTGCACCAGAATACTACGAGAGCACACACACACACACACACACACACACACACACACACACACACACACACACACATGGATGGGAAATCTTTACAAGATAGAATAAATCACCAACCTTAGATACCTTTTACTTCGGACATGCTGTGTCATGCTCAGATCATTTTTCATCATGACTTTAATGTGAATTGCTTGAGTGTCAGCACTGCTGTGAAGGCAACTAGAAATCTTCTTTAAAAAGGAAACAAAATATGGAAGAAAAGGTAAGTTGGAGGAAAAAGACATTCTCTAACACCCAAAATGTTTTATTCTATTTTCCAGTGGCATTAAACTCAACATTTACCAAATTCTTGTGTGAGGCAAAAAAGTTTTCACAAAGTCATAAAAATGCTCCATTGTGTTTTACAACATTGCACTCCATTTTATGTCCATTTTTCCTCTGGTGGGACAAACACGGCTGACATTACATCACTTACAGAGACAGCCAGTTCTGCCCTCAGTAGCACAGAAAGCTAAAACGCACAGAATTTGAGTAATCACAGATTCACTACTGTCACACTGGTGTCACACTGGTGTCACGCTCTCCGTAAGGCAGTGGGACTAGATGCTCAGTTCCCATGTGCCACAGTTAGTTCCAGTGCCTGGCTATGGTAGTAGTCGTTTGCCTGGGCATGTCTTGACCTATCCCTGTCCTCAGCACTGAAATGTCGTGCTTCTCTGCGCCCTGTAGAGGGAGCAGCGCCCTATGCTCTTGCACCATCTCCTCCTTCTACCACAGCTGGCTGTAACACCTGCTCTCCAGATGTCCTCTTCCGCAAGAGAGCTTGACTTTCAAACTTTGTGGTGTTTTTTTTTTTTTCAGTAAGCATCTCTCTCTCTCGGCCTCTCTCTCTCTCTCTCTTTCCCTCTCTCTCTATCCTACAAAAAGTGCCCTCACAAATGCAGCCTTCTTCGTGAGCTCTCCTCACCTTTCTCCTCTCACCTCTTACCTTCTGTTGCTCTCAACCCTTCTTTTCCATGCCGTGATTATTTACACAAGTCTTTATTACGCTCGAGCTGTAAGCGGAGGTGAAGTGAAGGAACTGAAACATCACCTGGTGACAGAGTACAAGAGACACAAGGGCACCTCTTCACATCACTCCATTATGCCACTCCCTCCCCTATGCCCTCTATATGCACAATATAGTCCTTTAAACCAACAATGATGAAGCATTAGTTTTTAATGCCACTTCAGCACCTATATACACTTCAGCACCTGCGGCTCAATAGTGCAATTAGTATATTTTTCTTTGGGAATGAAAAGAAGGAGGGAGTTGCCACACGCAAATGTTTTATGAGTCACATAATGATTCAGAGAGAAAATTGGTCTAAACTTGAACGATGGATAAAGTGCTACACGTGGGTTATATCATACCGGCCAACTGTAGTAATGAACTTAAGCAGCAGTCAGTGAAGTGTCCTGTGATTCCAGTGTGTAAATCTTTTTGCCCTCGTTGCAATTACCCCTGCTGTGTTTGTAGTAAATCTGAACGCATATGGTCCTGCCTTTGAAGACACACTTACTAATCCCAGAGAAAAGAGAGGGAGGGAAGGGAGAGAAGGACAGCAGGGAAAAGAAAGGGAGAGAGACCTAAACAAGGGACAAGAGAGTTGTAGCTAATGTAGGAAAACTCTGCAATACTTTGTCAAAAACCCTTTCAGGAACTCCATTATCACATTTTAACAGACAGAACAAGAGATATATAAAAAAATAAGGGGAGAGAATGAGTGTTTCAACAGATGTTGATGATTCGGTGTGTGTCTGTGTTTTTGCTGTATTTTTGGATTTCACCGGATTCTTAGATATTAAACACAAATAATGGAGTGCAAGATTATATTGATTTTTTTTTTTATTTACACCACCACAAAATGGCACACATATAAAGGAAAGCAGAAATGGCCAAAGGGGAAGGCCAGGTCTTTAATATTTGTCAGGAGAGGGAAGCCACAGGGAGGGTGTTTCCCTCTGGCCCAGGGGCCGCTGCTCTGGTGACCGCTGCCTGCCTGCCTGCCGGGGCCGCCTGTTAGCAACAATGTTTGATCCCGAGAGCCCGAGATCCCTGGAAAAGCTGAACTCTATTTGCCTGGGTTGGTTGACTTCTGGAAGCAGAACAGTCAAGTCAGCAGCGGACTGGCCCCGATTCTGTGCAGCTGCTTGGAGAGCAAACACCACGAGAACCGCTCAAGGAACCGCTTGGGGAACCGCCACAGTACCGCGTGGAGAACCTCGACATGTGTCATAGCCACAATTTACAGAGTTGTGTGTTGTGAAACAGATATATGATACCACGACACTTAACAAAGTTATTTTGGAAATGGTATATAAGTCCTACCAACTACGAGCTTGGCTGAAGCAGTGTGGAGTTTCTCATCAAAGTGTGCTCTCTGCTCTCACTCACATGCAGTTGCAGTAATTTCAATTTACTTTTTGCGCATCACGCTGTCATGCCTTTAGGTCTTCCCAAACAGCGTATACGCAGACATGCACGGGACTGCTATGTGCTGGTCTCCCATGCTGTAAAGTGCATCATTTTAGAACACACATGCTATTGCTCACTGAAGAGCAGCATGTAGGCAAACGCTTAACCGAGAGTCATGTTTTACAAAGTTACATTCTGAATGTGACTGTCATTTGGTTTTTATCCACAGTGGATGACTAATACTGCTCAGTATCAGTCATTCCCACTGGTCTGTGAAAAGCTCCATGTCCAAAAACAGCAAATCTCTATTAGTCATTACACCATTTCTTCTCTATTTCTGTGGTTTGGGGGTGTATTTACATATATACAGTTACAAGTGTTGTACTTGTATATTTCTGTTCATTCATTTTACATTTGTGTTTAAATAATTTTCAGAGTCAAAAAATCTGAAACTTTAAAAAAAAAAAAAAAAAAAAAGGAAACAAGTCAATCTAATAATACAGACAGAAAGCAGACGTCCCGGGATGTCATACCCACCTCTGCCACAATGAACACAAGCTGTACTTGAGTCATTCTGTTGCTACACAAGAAGAAACAACACAACTAAACAAAAGAAAGGCAAAACAATGGAAGGAATTATAAATATTACAGAAACTAAAATCAAATCATAAGTGTTGTGAGACATTACTGTGCTGATTCCTTGTAGGATCCAGACAAGCTGCTGCTGAGCTTATGTCCTCACACACGAGACATATACAAAACAAAATGCTTTATTACAATCGTACAAGTAGAAATCCACATGCACACAGGGAAAGAGAGATATATTCCCAGAAGGATTGATAGTGATGGCGGTGTACCATTCAGGGTTAGCAGGGCAGCTGTTCCTAGTATCTGGAGCAAATATTCCCAAGCCATCGTCATGACACACAAATACATAATGATCAGTATGGCCACATCAGCCCATCAGAAATCCTACTGTACACACACAGATGCACATATACACATGTGCGCACACACATACACACACACATACACACGCACACATGCACACAGAGAGAGACGGTTCCCAGACTTTCTTGGTGATGCGTGGAGCCTCATGCCCCCGTCACCATGTGTTCAAGTAGCGCAGAGGCAACCACATCAGGGTCTTTCGCCCCACCCTGCTCACCCACAGCATCCAACACACAGACAAACACAAACACAAACACACACACACACACACACACACACACACACACACACATAGGCTTTTGTTACACAAACATAACATGAATGAACACAAATATGCAAGTACAACACACATAAACCAGACTTTTATGTACACTTTTCCTGTATATATGCAAATACATTCACAGACCACATAAACACACACACATACACACACACAAGCAGATGCATGCTCAGCCTGACCATACACATATGGAACCATGCAGGGGTTCAAACCAATAATGTTTTTTCAACTAAGAAATGTTCCTGGTTGAATCTGGTTGATGTTACTGTGGTTCGGGTTGGTTTTAGAAATTTTTGGAAATCTAAAAAAAATGCCATGGGAAAGGAATGCATGTATTGGAATCATCCTGAAAGGCAAGAATTAAATACCATTTTCCAAATGTTTAATGAATGTTGTTTTGTATATTCTGCAACTGGTGGTACTGTACACTTGCAATGCAGAACACTCCATAATCTTTTATTTACTTTATAATTTTCATCAAGAGCCCAGTGGGATTTTCCTGCTGTTATATTTTTTTTACAGAAATCACTTTTTAAAAAAATTATCAGAGCATTTCACTTCTCTCTTAGTCTAACAAACAAATATTTATTACAGAACCACAATGTGTCATTTATACTAAAGACCTCCTAGGGTTTCCTGACCTAGTATTACGTGATTATCTTCAACAACTTTATATAAATGTTGCTCTACTTTTTATTCTAATTTAAATGTATGTATGTGTTTATGAGCTACACCTCATTTTCTCCTATATGAAATGTTGTATTCTAATACTCCCTGGTGCTTTAGACCAACATTTCTTTCAAGCAAGTTCAAAGTTTTTATTCCGACAAACGACTTCCTTTATGTCCCAGTAATTTGTCCTGATAATTCAGAATTATCAGTTACTTAGATATAGAATGGCATAATTATTAAGTATCACATTTAGCTTCTGCAGATGTTTCAAGCAGCACAAACTCAAACTTCCCATGCCCTGAACTCATTTTATGAAGAGTGATGGTGACCCTCTTTGACCCTGCAGAAGACCTGCAGGGGTCACACCTATTAGAGTGGTTATAAACTCTCTGGTTTTCTTTCTGTCTGTAATTAAAGCAATAAATTACCTGCTGATGGTGGCAGGGTGTTAACGGTGGCTTTGTGCTGCTGTCTTGGGCAAGATGTAGATGTCGTATTGACAGTGGTATTCATACGCATCATGAAATTATTTTATTTTTAGTTTATCTTTAAATATGTAGTAGTTTATGTATTTGTGTCTCCGGCTCACATGGAAGTGAAATAAGCTGATGTTTTTTGTTTTATATAATTAAAATCCTTAGGACATAATCATATTCATTTTCTCATATATTACTTAAAGAAATATTGTCATTGTGATTATGACATCTCTGCCCAGCGTGTAGAAAAGAGTGCAAAAAGATGAAGAAAGATGAGACAGATGGAAAAATGGCCAAATTAAAATGAAAATCTACATCTCCGAAGTACAAGTAAAGAATGGTTATTGACTGTTTATAATAAATGCACTGATTATAATATTTACAAAATATTTTTTAACATGAACATGAAACAGCCATTCTTGATTCAAATCAGTGTTATTCTTTTTATAGACAGTAATTAATGACACACACATTACACACACTAACCCGTCTAATTAGTATGCAGATTGTGTTGTATATAGCTGTGATTATTAAGTTGTAATTATTACATTTCCTGAATATATTTAGGTATCTGTCGGCTGGCAGCTCTCCAGGAACAAAGCCACACTACACTGATGGTGCTAAATGTCGGGCCAGTGTGGAGTGAAGTAACCGTTGACTTAATGGAAATATTGACCAAGTTGTCAACGTCTCACCCCTCAGTCTGGACCTCTTGTTCGCTCGATAAAACATTCCCATGATACAACACGTGCACACACACACACACAGACATGATCGCATTTTCATCAGCGTCTCTGTCTTGTATGGTTGCTATGGCTATGAATGGCCCTGATTTCAACCGTAACCAGCCCTCACACGGATCCAAGACCAAAAAACATCATGATAACCAGTGACTGTATATTTCAGAGACAGTCAGCTTTGTTCCTCTTTCCAGTGCGGTGATTTAAAGTTCAAAATAACACCAGAAAATGAGAAAAGATGGAAATTACGCAAGATGTCTGGCTCGCGGCTGGTATGTTTTACTCCAACTTAGTGCAAAATTTCTTTTTCAGTAGAAGGCCCAAATGAGATGCTGTGATTCTCTCACTCACTCACTCACACATATCATGATTATGTTCCCCTCGCATTGGATTATGTGTCTACATTATGAACTGCAAAGGCCATTTTCAGCTCTTTATTATGTGTAAAAGCTCCATTTAGTCAATCAAAACAGCTCTGGTTAAAGACAAGGCTATAGTAATAAACCTTAGACCACTTAGGGTTAGTCCACCACTGTGACTTTACTTTACTTCTTTTGTGATTGATGAATCTACTTCTTTCACTTCTTGTGCACTGAACACATTATTTGTAGGTTAGCCGCAGGGAAGTTGTAAGTTCTTACGAGAAGCTTTCATTTTCAGGAATGAAACTTAATTGATCCATATGCAACGGTGATTAAAAGGCCCTACAGGGGCAATGTTGGTCATGAGGAAACCCTGACGTAGGAGCATAGCTTCACTGTGTTTGGTCAACAGATGATGAAAGCACTGCTCAATTATAACTGTTATCTCAATCAGAAGCTCTGAGCCGGTTTGTCAGGTCGTTGTGTGCGTTTGTAAAAGCAAGTAAAAAAAAAAAAAAAAGTTCCTGTGAGAAAAAACTTTAAAGAGATCCTCCCCTCCATCACCATCATCTGGATACAATTGTGTCATTACAGCCGACTCCTGTCTGTGGATGCGGGGATGTTAAATACCCTGACGATAAGGCCTCAAAATTAACTTTTATTTTCTCAATCCAATCCCTTTTTGACTTCTTCTCTCTCTCTCTCTCTCTCTCTCTCTCCCTCTCTCTCTCTCTCTCTCTCTCTCTCTCTCTCTCTCTCTCTCTCTCTATCTCACACTCCCCTGCATTCAATCTCAGGAGCCACACAAGAAGTTTGGGATTACAGGAAATAAGGTTGCTCCCGTCGAGGCACGCGGGACCTCGTTTGGCCTTTGACCTCACTTTGTGACTGGCTCATGGACGGTGACTCAACACAGACACGCATAAACACTTACCGTAACTCAAAGCTCTTGTTCCCGTAACTTTTTTAAACAAACGAGACGACTTGCAACTGTGTATTGCTGCTGGAAGTGATCGATGGCATGGAGCAGCTGCCGGAGTTTTACTGGAAAGACTAATGAAAATCACCTGGTTTCAAGAATCTGTATGTTATTATTATAACACAACATGGTCTTTCCTAAAGTGCAGCATCATAATTCCTGGAGCGCAGCTTTTGAAAACAGTTTACAGAGCACCGGCCTCTGAACCAAATGCCTGTAATTTCCCCTGCAGTGAAAATAGTGAGGGTGTTATCTATTCTTACCAGATTAGTGATTTTAGCAGAGAAAATGACTCAATTAACATAACTATAGAGATTTTCCACCAGCATGTTATGAATGTGTGTTTGCTGTGTTGACTTCATGCAAATGTGTGTATCCAGCCTGTGAGCACATGTGTGCATGTGAGTGTGGCTCATTTAACAAATCATCTTCTCTTGATCCTCATAAGTGACAGCTACTCATTCACCTGATATGGCAGTCAACCCCACCCTATTATTTAGCTACAGCAAATAGCCTCCCCCCTCAGCGTGGGTCAGTACTAACCTCTTCATCTAATCACTCCCATGTTATTACTTAGTCTGCCCCGAGAATCAAAGACTTCATCCCACATGCAGAGCAATTTATGGTCATTTTAGACGTCTTATTAACGGGCAGAGAGATTTATACTGGCGACACAGTCCACATTTTATTAAGTAAACAGCAGCGATCAGACAGTCAATCAGCTTTTGTAAATAAAACAGATGGGCAGAGTGAAGAAGATTTGTTTTTCACATGGTTTCCTTAAGTTCTTCAATCTGGCACCTATATTTGGGAAATACAGTCTCATCGTGGGACACAGGCTTATTGAATCATAGAGAGCATGTGGTGACCCACCAGACACAAGCCTGTGACTCATTTTGGATCTTGGGTAGTGGCTTAACAACCAGTGGGGTAACTAATTGTTGTTTTCATATATATTTTGTGTAGATATAACGAAATCCGTATGTGTCCTTAAACAAATGTGTGACTGAAATGTGTGTAGTTTTATGCAACAGACCTATTTATTCAGGGTTTAACATCATTAACATCTCACTATGTATTTGAAGTTTAAAATCTTTAAATTCTAACAATTGCTCATATTCTCACATCTAATACTTATGCACATCATAGGTATACTTACAAAAGTATCAGACAGCTAAGCTGCCTGGGCTTTAGTTGTAGCTCAATATTTCTTGTTACATTCATGGCATAATTACTCTTCTAATGGTCTTCTCCACCATTTGTTTGGTGCACACACTGATATTCATTATTTTGCCATTTAATATTTGGTTATAAACTGTTGTCATAACAACTCTGAACATTGACAAACCTCACTCTGATCACTGGTGGTGCAACTCCTGCACAATGGAGTGTACAGGAAATACTTAATTTATATTTAAAAGTTAACACATTTCTCTTTCTGGGTGGGACCATTAACGTACAAGCACAAATTACATTTGTAAATTACAAATTTGTGCTTACAAAGTAAAAGAAACTCCTCCTCACACCCCCATGTGAACATCTCACATGGCAAAATCTCCTTCCTTTCCCTCCCCAGTAGCTCCTGCTGCCCCTGATTAACAACATCCTGAATACTCCATGTGTATCTGTGTGTGTGATCAGTTCTGGTGTGGGGTGACATGATGACTGCTTTGATCACACCATCACCTCTCATGAACAGACAGAGCTGCACATGGTTCTGTAAGTGTGTGTGTGTGTTGTATTGTACATGCTCCACCTCAATGAAACATGAAGTCTAATACATGGTGTGAACATGTGTGAGTACAGCTGAGGTTTTTCTCAGGAAAAGAGGGGGCGTGCTCATCCCATTCACCCTTCACTATGTCATGTTTACTTCTGCTGGAACGGTGGAAGTGAGGTTAGGTAACGAATGTGTGATTCAGCAAGACCTTTTCAAAACATTATGATGCACTGATCCCTCTCATTAATAATCCCAAAAACCACAGAAGCCTCAAAATAAAGCATATTTCAAGGATCTCAGGGCATCAAAGAATCAGGACTAGATATTACATAAAAAAAGTAGAAACGTTTCCCTGCATCATTTGTCTGTGACTGGTGAGTTGTTTTGTTAGTCTTATCAAGTGCTTTCATGGCTCCTTATGTTCGACTAGCTTTTTGCCCAAGTGATTCAGCAGTCACGAGTCTACACATTGTTCCGATCTCAATGTTGTGCAACCACATACAAATGTCTCTGTTGCATTATAAACAGTGTCCTCAAAGTAGCATGATGCTGTTGGAATGCGGAGTACTCTCCACAGCACAGATGCACTGCTGCTCATGGGGTTTAACACTACGCACATGGTTCTGAGGCCTGGGTTTTATACTGTGCTGTCAGCAACATGCACAAGACAAAACATTTATTCAGAACCTAACCTGATTAATGAATCTTAACTTGGCGTTATACTCATGAAGCCACTCTAGTCCAACATCCTGTTTACACATATTCAGATTAAAATCTACAAAATGCAGTTTTGTTTATACACTGGTTCCCTCCTCCAAGACCAAAGGGGTGGTGGTTGTGCATGAATCTATTGTGCACTTTAGCAGTTTAGTTGCAACCATGGATGTACTAAGAGGGTGTTCAAAGATGGCACCTAAAAGTTGCTCAGTGGGCCATGTGTTGAAAAAGTATCAGTGGGTTTCCTTCAGTCGTTCTCCAGCCAAGCTGATTGAGAGCATGTGCGTCCATGACTTCCTGTTAGCTCCCCGCACACATGATTGGGACATAATAATTGAACCATGCAGCTCTGTTAGACTTTCCAAATGTTACTTTCCAAATGGATCACATCCTGGTTATTAAACTAAGAGTTTCAGGGTGTTTGAGATGCTCAGAAAAATGTACTCACCTTTTCGCAGGTGCTACTTTTCTGTGTATGGGAAAAATGCTTCATTTGGCCAGAGTGCATCAATACAGAGCATGGCCACTGCGCAAAACGTTTCACAGCCCAGTGATACTGCCGGGGGCTTGGTTACAACAATAACTAGCTCGCCAACAATTAGTCATCAGTTACCGCAAACACTTGGATCACTCCTATGAACATGGAAGATACGAGTTTTCCTCTTAAGCGCACCCGAATGCTGCACCTAAGCAAGCAGCCATGTAAACTGTAGCTATCACAGAAGGGAAGTTGTTTCACCTAGTGGAAGTCTACAACCAGTAAGTAGTTCTCACAGTTCAATCATAATGAGAATTTTAGGCCTCTGTTAAAAACTTTTTGTTGCTACTGCCAACCCATGGAGATGTAGACCATATGACAGATATTACCCCGCTTTCTTTATATAGACCTAACCCTGCCTAGCCCTGCCCAAAGCTTTCCTCATGGCCCCAAACCTGAGGAGCAAAAAAGAGGGAAACAGAGAGAGAGAGAGAAAGAGAGAAGGAGAGGGATAGAGAGCGTGAAAGACTGAGAGAGAGAGGGAGAGAGAAATATATTAGGAGATGAAGTAATTAATAAACAAAATGTTTCTGAGAATGACATGGTCGCTAAAGATGGCAAGTGGTAAGATAGCTGAAGGAGAGATCAGAGAAGGGGAAAGAGACGGACAGAGTGAGTCTGGATCTGAGCTCTATAGAGGAGGAAACCACAGAGAAAACCTCTGTGGCCAAAGCATCCATCATCCTCATGTTACTGCGATGGGAAGAGATCGCTGACCTCACCAGCAGATGTGCAGCCTGCAAGCTGGGCTGGGCCGGCCAGGGTTGGGCAGAGAAGAGTTGGACTGTTGAATTTACATGAATATTCCCATCCAAGCTCTTGCATTGGTCATTTCACTTGTATGCTTCTTATGCTTATAACTGAATTGTCACTATACTAGTACATTAATGATTTATGGTCATTTTGCCTATAGGCAGCACTCTGATGGAGCATATGAAGATTTGTTGCTTAAGAAAGCTACAGGCCATGTATGACACATGGTTAGCTGAGGCTTATCAAGCCAACTCCCGGATAAAGACATTGGAAGTGTAATGCATTACATTAAACTGCATTTTATATCAACATGACAAGCAAATCATTCACTGTCAGTTTATTTATTTTTTTCCTTTTTCCCACTTTTAGTAACTATGTTTTTATGGTTACATTTAGTCCACTCAGGTCACTTTAAAGTCATGTTGATGTTATGGAAAACCATGGTTTTGGTTAAATATTTGAAAAGATCAACACTGACTTGAAGCATGAGACCGGACAAGTTCACTTTTTCAATATTTAACCAAAACCACCACCTTATTCTAACCTTAACCACGTGTTTAAGTAGCCTAGACCTAACCACATGTGGGACGCAGGACTCAAGTTCCTGTCAAGTCCAGTCAAGTCAATTTTATTTGAATAAATAAATAAACTTTAAATGGGGAAAAAGTGGAAGAAACCTCAGGAGGAGTAACAGAGGAGGGACACACATGCAATACGTAGATGTCAGAAAAGACCAACATGGTAAATTACTGTATGGACAATCAGGATGACAAAAGTATGGAAAGAGGACAGACTACACAAACATACAAGAGGCAAAACTCAAGCACACCATTCACACAGAATGCAGAAAGGCACCATGACAATAAGTTTGACTGGCCCCTGATGGCCCCATATTCATAAAGACTTTGTTCAGATATGATGTGGCAGTATATTATTTATTTTATATTATAGCTAAAAATAGCAATAAGATGATCATTTTAAATTCAAACTAAATTGTGCCAACAATATTTATCTGAAAGTTTTTGTCTATGCAATTGCCTATTAATTTCTACTGAACTGATACAAAATTCTACATTTTCCCAAAATGCTTACTCATTATAAATGCTTTTAATTAAAGTCATCTGTCTGGTTACATCAATAAGTAGCTCGCCAACAATTAGTCACCAACTAGCACAAACACTTGGAAGCCTCATATGGACACAGGTTTTCCTCACAGGCGCTCATGAATGTCCTGTCCGCCAAATAAATGTCACATCAGTAAATATTGCCTTAGATATGAGTTGCATTTGCAGAAGTATTTGCCTCTTTTTTCAAGCCAAGCTTTTATCTAACTTCAAACCAAATATCCAAGTTTTCCAAATTTCTCTCTCAATACTTCTGCACTTTTCCTTCAACCTCATCTTTTATCAACTTGCCTGCTTACATATTCTCTACCATCTTCACTTCTCTTTTGTTCTTTTTCTCCATATTTGTTTTTAAGTCACCTTGCAGCCTTTACCTCCCTTTATCTCCCCCCATCTCCACCACTCTCTTCCACTTCTCTACGGGAAAGTCCCCTGAGTTTTGCAGTAGCACCAGGAGCTGCAGCAGCAGTGTTTGGGTCACACTGGTGAGGGGAAGGCACGCCACTGGCAGCTGGCCTACCACATGAGAGGACGTTGGTATATGTATGTGTGTATGTGCATGTATGTGTGCGCTTGCATGTGTGTGAGTGCATGCATGTGTGTACAATAATAAGAGCCCTGCTGCCTGTCAGCCACAAGGCAGCAGCTGCTCGGGCCCACAGATTAGAGGCTTGCACTGCACTGGATGCCCTTAGTGAGTGGTTAGATGGATGGATGGATGGATGGATGGATGGATGGATGGATGGATGGATAGATGGATGGATGGATGGTGAGAGTTTTGGAAATGACTGGTCACTAAGCCTTGCCCCTCTCAGTTACAATTACTACACTTGCCAAACTTTGCATTCTAGCAAGCACGTATGCAATGGTAATACTGGGAAATATACTGTCATGCCATTTACATTTTCACTGAACTACAACTGCAACAAGTACAGTCCATCACTGGCATTGTAAAAGTGACACTTGGAAGTTGTCCTCACCAGAAAAACAACAGTGTTGGTCATTTGTTCTAATACTTACTACACAGCTATATTTATACATGTAAGTTGTGAAGGAATTTTCTTCCTCCCACACTAACACTCCAAGAGTTCAAGTCATAACAACCTCACATTGTGAGACAGTGGTTCACTGTTTAGCTTCTATTATCATGGTTAGTGTCTAGATGAAGCCATCTACTATCCTCCGTAGCTACGGTAACCAAGGTCTTATAGATAAGGATGTAGTGAAATCACCCAAATCCAGTTCTAGTCAATGATGAGTGAAGTAGGCAAAGGCCAAGACATATATAATAGTAGATAAGACAATGTGACAATGACCAGGCTTCAGTGACCAATAGGGTCTACACACATGGTGGCCTATAGTTTAGCCTTGTTTGGGGTAAGGTACAGAGGAGGAAGAGGAATGTATATGCCCTGTAGGACTAGACCTCTTCAGAAATTGGTGTGGCTCTACTCTCAGTCCCTTCCTGGCTGTGTACTGCTTATCTTTGTGTCCTTGATGCACATCAAGCTTTCAATAAATACTTCTGCCTGAGACATCTGAACCCCTGGTGATCATCTTTTTCTTCAGCTCACAAGATGCCAACCACATAACTGTGATCTTTCATTAATCTGAATAATCTTGGAAGAAGCTCTGCTCTTGGTAACTGTCTTTGTCAATAATTCTAGTGCTGACAGGCATCTGCCCTGTCCAATGAGAGCAGACAAGAGTTCAAAGTACAGAAGACTGAATCAAAAATGGATAGATCTTCCCGAAAAAAAAAAGCAAAAAAAAATTCTTCTCTTCATCCAAAAGCAGCAATAAACATAATAGCTCCCTGTTGGCTAGTGTTTCGTCTCTGTTTAAGCTTGATACAAAGACCCATTCTATTCCACTTCCACAAAAACACCTAAACAAGGTGTAATTTCAGCTAAAAGAATTAGTGCCAAATCACTAAACCATCCCACAGAAGTTCAATAATAGACTTCCTTTATACATACCAGTATAATTACTTTGGAGTTCTTCAGATCCCCCAGGTCAAAAACCATTGTAGCTAGTGTATAATTAAAAAACCATCCTCAAGTATAATTTTTCAGCATTTTTTTTTCAATAATCTCAGACAGGGCAGTAAATTTGAATGTCTCAACAATGGTGTACAAAAGTGCCTTTGTTGTTGATAAAAATACCTACTTACTGTAACTGCAAACAAATTATTACAATGTCAGTAAATAGGAAACAGGCTTAATAGCTCATTTGATGTTTGAGCTTTTTACTTTTACTTTGGTTTCCTGCTAAATATCAAAATAATACATCCTGATGCTAGTGAAATCATCAATACAGAATATTACCAAACCCAAAAAGCCCATTTCCTACTCACTTTACCTAGACACCATAGTACAGTAGAGGTGTTAATACCTCCAATTAAAAGCTGCCACTTTGGCTTACCATTGATATTGATATGTATAAAAAAGCATATGCTTTCCAGGCATTACTCAAAACTTGAATTGTCTTTTGATTATTAAAAGTAGCTGAGATAAAGTTAACCCTTTAACCTTTAAGTTGAGTTATCACCCATCAGCTGCTCCTATGCAACAACATTTTCATGTATTCAAACTGAATTTAATTTCGTTGCCAGCATCACAGGGACCTCTATAAAAGAGTAGGTGTCTGCCGTTTATCCCACCTGTGCAGAAAATCTGTTTTAGGGTGGAATTCCCCTTTAGGCGGGACCCATCAGTCATATGCCAGTGAGGTATCCCTCTTTATCCTCTGTTGTGGTTTCTCTGGGTGAGATGAAGGCTATTGCTGTGACTCTGGGAGGCAGGCGCACTCTTAAATGCTCCCTCTTTGTGTCTGATCCATCGGATCTCTTTGTTCCCTACACTCTGGCACGCGCATGAGTGGAGATACACCAACACCAATGAATGGATACAAGTACCCGCAAGCACACACACAGACCTGCAAACACACTCATGCACACGCCGTTTGTTGATCCCTGTAAGAGTATACTCTTAATGTCATAACCCCAATAAAAGTGCAGCCATCCAGATGTCTGGTGTGTGTATCATTGTATTGGGTAGATCACGTAAGATGAATGCCTACTCGCTACATCAGAGAGTGTCCTGAATTCCCTCACACACACTCACACACACTCACACACGTCATCCAGCCAGAAGGTGTGATCATGTCAGTGGTACAGCGGTGGTGAGACACCAGTAGTGGCTGCCTCATACAAGAAGGAATGTCGTTCATTAGACATCTGGTGCAGGTAAGGATGCAACCTGGTCAAACATTATGTCATCATGTTCAGGTGCTGGTGAAGAAGAAAAGGTGTGTTTCATACACCTTGTTTCACACTCAACACACAATGGCATAAACTGTCTAACTCCCTTATAGCACAAGCACACAGTAAATACGTATAATTTTACTCATGACAGGACTTCACTAACATAATTACAAAATAAATAAATAAACAATAACGAAATTTCATTGCAGAAAAATACTTCTAAATGTCTGCCACATGGGTTAAATAGAGTTTAAGATCATAATCATGATTCCTGTTCATATTTTGTGGGTGATAAAATGTCATTAGACTTTATGTTGTGATAAATTCAGAACTGAATTTTCTGTCTTACAGGCAAAGATATGCAAATACAGCTAAAAGGTATCAGTACGTGATTGACTGAAACAAAACTGAGACAAGACGTGATTAGACTATGAGTATAATATGATGTAAGCACATGATAAAATAAACTTAGGAACCTTATCAACATTTGCCAAACATATCTCTATATTATTACAGTGCAGGGGCGGTGCTTTCAGCCCACATGTCGAAGTGTGCTTGGGAAAGACTCTCAATATATCATCTGTGTGTGTGAGTGTGTGTGCATGTGCAGAAAAAAAGCACTGTATGAATGTGTGAATGGACGAATGTGGCTTGCGTTGTAAAGCCTAAAAAAGCCCTATATAAGTGCAGTCCATGTACTTTCAATGGTACATATTGTACTAAAACAAAATGCAGATATCCTTTGAATTACTCATATATTATAGTTGTATAAATGCTGAAAAAATAGCATATCCAAATCTAAAATGTGAAAATTACTTTTGTCCATATGTGCGTTGCATTTCAAGTAATTTTCTCAGTTCGCCCTGAAATGTAAAAACAATTTGCAAACATTCAACATTTCTAATTATCTGGCCCCTTTAGATAGTAAACAACAACAACTTTGCATTGCAGCTGTCATCTGTTGAGGAGGGACAAAAACAGTCACACTATTCTATTCCTGTTTTTTTTTTTAGTACTTTTTTTGGTATAACTAAGCACATAATCTTTCTTGTTCCCACTGATTCTGTTTTCTGGCGAATTCATGAATATAAAATTTGATTTGCTGCATCCTGTTTTTTTGCCTGTTAACTACTTCCTGCTCTGCTGCACTACTGAGTGCATAGATCAACCAAAGTTTGATAATCAAAATAATCTGGGGGTTGTGGAGTTAGAAAGAAATGATCTTAGCAGACATTTGTAGCCCTCATCCTCATCTTTGCTTGAGGCTACCAATGTAAAGCTTAGCCACGACTAGCATAACACACCTGAACCTCCACCTGAACTATTTGCGGTCAAGTTATATTGTGGGTAATGCAGACACCATGTTTTGATGGAGGAAGAAGAATGCATGAAATAAAAAGATGATACCTCTGGTTCTACTGCATCAGTTTTGATCCGCCTTTAGTATAATGACAGGTAGCTGCATATTTAGACACCGCTGTTGTGGACCCTCATTAATAACCTTCATCATTTAGACAAGGGCTTTGCATTTGGATTACTCTGTCGATTTGAGGCTCAGGTCAGTTACATTGGGAGGTGTCTGATCTGCTGAGATACATACTTGGAAAAGACTGTATATGTGTGTACATGCAAATATACATGTGCAACCACACAGACAAGCTCACTCGCACACCCGCCTCCAGCATGGCAGGTCTGAACACTGTGGTAGCAGTGAAACCTTGGCACTCCCCTTCTGACATGTTCAAATCTGTCCTCATCTCTGATTCTCCACTTAATCTGCACCGGATCACCTCTGTCTGTCACATCAAAAAGAGTAGGGAGGGGTGGCAGAAAGACAAATGATGCATTCTGTGTGTTCTTCTATGATTTTCCCAATTATTTACTAATATGAGGTCAATAAAGCACCTCCGAGTTCAACTGGAAGAGCAGAGAACAGCATCTCCGGGTTGAAGTGGTGGTGGGGCAGTGGGGTGGGCTTTGACAGTCACACCTGTATGAAACAGAAGGTGAAAGTGTTAAGCTATACATTCCTCACACTCTTCCCTTTAGTTAAACACATGGAATGTACTGTATGCTATACAGATGCAAAACAACGGGAAACTGTGTGTGTGTGTGTGTGTGTGTGTGTGTGTGTGTGTGTGTGTGTGTGTGTGTGTGTGTGTGCATGCTTTTCAGAGGTAGCAATTAGAGGCAAATGCATGTATATTGCAGACAAAAGATTGTGTAGGTGTTTATTGGCAGAAGACGTCTGCAAAAGTGAGTTTCTTTGAATTACAATTATAAAAGCACCCGTGAGAGATACAGATGTGCTTATGCACTCAAACATCAATGATTGATTGTATTACTCAGTCATAGAGGTGGTGCAATGTGCAATGAAGGACGTGCAATGTACACTATATACAATACATACATATTTGGAAATAAGTTGGTGTGTGGGTGCAACAGAAATAAAGAGAATAAGCGCATAATAGGTAAAATAAGGCCAGGTGATCTAGCCTGCTCCAGGCATATCTGCCCATGTTGTGCCGCATTCTGCAGACAGCATTGCCCTGCGGGATCATGGGAGAGAGAAAGGAGGGATGGACAGGAGGCAAGAATGCAAAGAATGAAGGGTGAGCTCAGCCCGGCAGGTCTGTGCAGCGACAGCATGCGCAGTGAACTCTAGGAAAGGTAGTAGAAATGGCCTAAGGACACATCTTTGCCTCTGCATCTGCACAAAGAACTTGCTACTGATTAACCTACATCTAATTAACTCACACACCCAGTCTCCGTCACTATCTCCATCTGAACCTCTCTGATTTTAATCACACTGACTCCTTATAACATTAGATGTTGCTAATCTTTACCACATGATGAAGGCTTGCAATAGCTGAGTTTTTATTTAAGAAGTGGCACTATGTATAAAATCCCCCTCAACACTTTATCATCGACCTGGCAAAAACTTTGTCATGAAATACAATTATTTAAGTTTTGGTTATAACTTTTATCTACTTACTGTGCCAACTTATACAGTTTACAGGTATAATCGTATCTTTAACTCAGAATATGGTATGTTCCAAAAGCCATGAAATTCTACAAATTCATCACCTCCATTTTCTGCATCTTTCAGGCTGCCCTTTATGAGTTGAATGATTTTATGAATATTTTAAACAGCTTTAAGGTCAATCTTAGGTAAAAAAAAAAGATCCATTCCTTCAACATATGGGTAATGTTAAAGGTCCTATATTGTAGAAAGTGCGGTCTAAGTACTATATAAATCTAGGTGCAATATAAATACATGAAAGTATCAAAACACTCAGTCCATGGAGAAATGCACACAGCCCACATTAGGAAACCATGCCCTAAAATGAGCCATCAGGACTTCTGTAATTTTGTGATGTCACAACTACAACCCTGTAAGTGAATCAATTGATTGTAGTGATTATTGGAATTAATTGATCTGGCTGCAAACCTTTGCCGTGTTAAGTGTTTGACTGAAAATTCTACTGACAGATGGATATTCCTAGTTATCAGCGATGCATAAGTAACATTTTCCAGTGGTCAAGTAGTGGAGAGGTGGGAGTCTTGATGTACTGCAGAGTGTTGGATTTGATGAGACAGTGAACTATCAAAACACCCTTAATATGGAGCTGATACCACTGTGTTTTTCCAAAACACAAGGCACATTACTGGAAGCAGACAACTGATTGTGATAAGGTCTTACTGACTAAAGAATCCTCTGAACTTCTCCCAGACTTAAGAGCTTAAGGTTTTAGTGCTACAAAGCTTGGAGAATTGGAAGAGACCAAAAACGTAACAACTTAGAGTTTAGACTGACCATTAACTCTTAAGCATTTTTATGACTCTTGTCCCTGATATTTACCAACTATAAAGACAAGGAGGAAAACTCACCAGTTTCTTTTCATCAAGGCTATGTCTACAGCTGAGAGCAGTTTTGGTAATGACCATGATTGAGACCAAGGCCATGAAGTTGGCGATCAAGATTTTGACCTTCATCGCAACGGATAACTGGAATTCCTCAGCAGCATTGAGTCTGCACCAAAATGACTATGACAGTGTTAAATGGTCAGTTGGTATGATGGTGACCAAATCCTAAACAATACCTGTATCATAATGGGGGACGTGATTTAGTAAAATTTTAGATTTTAGTAAGCAAAACATCCACATGTAGGATATTTTCTATTTACATTGTCTGTAATGGCATAATGAAGGTTACACATTGTGACTCTTGTTCTATGAGCACAGGCAGTCCACTAACCCAAGCTAAATAGTACAAATTATGCAATTTAGGCAGAAAACAGCCAATCAGGCTTGACCACCAACTCTATAAACACAGTTCAACATGGATCCTTAGTGTTCATTATAATCCTTTGATGCAATGCAGGTCACCAGAGAATATCGAAGGCACTGCAAAAATACAAATTAGAAATTACTCACAAATAAAGCTGTTCGGCGAACCACTACAGATCTGTCTCTAGAACCATACACACCCTCTCTCTGAGGCTTACAGTCTAGTCTGGTTCAGGGCCGTGGGTTGCAGTCGATCATGGGTCACTTGAAGTAAGAGATGGAGAGGCGAAGGGACATAAAAGAACCCTCTGAAACGCTAAAGATTAAAGGGTACCACTGCTTGTCCCTCATGTTATTAATGCCAAAATTACTAATTATACTGTCTCAGATGTTTTTAAGGCTTGGCTGATGATGCAGCAATTTAACTTGTTTGGTTCAGATAACTGATCAAAGAAGAACACCCGCCTGGGTAAAGGGGAAGGCTGAAGTCCATACGGCTACAAGCAGAGAAAAGAGAGAGCGAAAGAAAGAGGGAAGAATAAAGAGGATACTGATGTATGAAATGTATGAGTTTAGAAGAAGTTGAGTTTAGAAGTTGTGAACTCATCATACAGTTTGTCTGCTTGTTCTGTTTTTCAGCAATTGCATTTAAGATCACACAGAGCAGCCTAAAGACAAATGAACCATTACAGGTGTGCTTAACTCATTGGAAATTTTCAGTATGTTTCAACCTGGGAATCAATTGCGGCCATTCTGACTAACTTATCATGCTAATGCACTTGCCACCTGTACTGTGATTTAGTGGTTTGTCAAATGTAATGTAAAAAACAGCATATGAGATAGAGACAGCTAGGTCAGTTAGCGAGCAACTTGTACTGTTACTAGCTGCAATAGCTAATCCTGGGGCTACTTTACTTTCATTCGAACTCACAGGCAAGCATTTGAAATGATTTATGCAACATCGTTTTTTTATTTAGAAAATCTTACACCTACAATAACAACACATTTTTTTTGTCCACTTTGTGGCAGTGGGAGCAAGTTGTGAACACAACATTCATATATATTATCATATCATGAAGTTGGCAAACAGTTGCCTATTTGCACCTCCAACAACATTACTATTCATTTTGAGTCATGTGTATGGCCACCTTGTGAATGTAAGTCCAATATTCACTTTCTTTTTAAGCTCTGTTTTTGGTCTCTACCAAATCTATTTAGCTGCTAAATGCTCCACTTTTTCCACCAGCTAGTCTCTGACTGTGCCTCTCTGTAGTTTGGTGCTGGGCAGTAGTGTACAGTGACTTTTTTCGCTGAAAATAGCTGCTTGCTGTGGCTGAAAACAACACGATGAGAACTGCGTGAGTCAACCTAAAGAGTAAAGTTGAACACTTAAGCAATGAGCTGAAACTCGATACAGTAGCTCTGTAGAGCTGAATATAGGAGTGATCCCTTTCACACTGTTACATTGTTGTCACATTGTTATTCATACATTGCTATTGATAAAAATATCAATTATAGCAATTTGAAGGACAGCTCAACATTGTTTTGGGATGGTGTACAAAGTTAGCATTACCCATTGTCAAAAAGATCATGATTTTAAGAATAAAATCCAGGTTGAAAAATGCATTAATTTTACTTGAACTGTTACTGTCATTAATTATTTTCTTCTAAATGCTATTTCCCTACGGTGCCTAGGGCGCCTTTGCCTGCAAGTCTCAATTTTCTATGACGTCCAATTTTCTTGATAGTCAAAGCATTAATAATGGAGATCACAGTATTGTTGCTTCAGCCACATCTCATATAGGCCTAATATTAAGAAAAAAACACAGATGATATATGAAAAACAGTAGATGGATGAATGAGGATGAATTCTGTATTCCCTTCACTGTATGTGGACATTGGTACAGTGGGTGGGAAAAGGGTTTCCAGTGGTTTCAGAGCACGCATGACAAATGAGGAAAGAATGCAAAGATAAACCAAACATAAATGGCACATTAAGTACATTCCTTTTTTTGAGGGCAATAATCAAGATATCAGCCATCCTCAGATGTGTTTTTGACTCAAGCTGAGGTCAGGTCTCATTTTGGGAAGTGTGCTTCTTTGTTTATTTGCCAGGAAATTGAATAATACCACTTACCTATGTCAGTTAAATATGAAGCTACAGCAAGTGACCAGTTAGCTTAGCTTAGCATTGAGACTGGAAATTGGGAAACAGCTTGCCCCTCCCTGTACCTCTAAAGCTCACTAATGAGCATGTTATATCTCATTTGTTTAATCTGTACAAAACCTGAAATGCCAAAACGACATTTTGTGATTTATGGATATTTTGGACTATCTCTTGGTTGTGGGCAGTGACTATTAAGAATAACAACAATACTCCATGTACTCACTATGTGAGACCAAGCATATAATAGTTCCACAAATTGTTGAATTATTCTTTTAAGATGTTATTGAATGGGAATTAAGGTTGAGAGGATCTGATGCTGAAATAATCTTCAAGAATTTTAACTATGACTAGTTGATAAATAATCAACAAAGACAAACAATGCTGATCCTTGTCATACCACTTGAAAACATTATGGGGAATACTCTTTCCTTTCGTTGTGATCCTGCTGTAGATGCCCTCAGGTAGGGGATGTAAAATTTAAAACACTGATTGTTGTGTTACCACTGCAACATCACTGAATGTGTCAAACACTATCTCATGCATTAATTCATATCTTATCATGCTTGTTTGGTATTACACTGATAAAATGGATTGACAGCGGGAAGCTTTGCACTGGAAACAGATTTACAAGCTAGATCCCTACTTTATGAACTGCTGAAAAGTTGATTACTTCCAAGCCACGCAGTTGTCTGTACCTGAAATAGGTTTTTCTAGATCAGCATTCATGTCTGTACTTTTGTTCTTGCAGACTTAGGAAAAACTATCTGTCATTGCCCGACCTCTGTCCTAATTCAAAGTCCACATTAAGCCAAGTACGGCCCAAATACCTACAATCATTTTGCTGTCTTCCACTTTGTTGAGCTCAAAGTGCAATATTTCAACCAGTTCTAGGTGAATCAGTAGAGCTAAAGGTTCCTCCTGGGGAAAACCGTTGGACCAGAGGGCTTAGACCTCTTCCATATATAGCCCTGCTTATGAGGACATGTTTGACCCTTGCTGATCAATATTTTAGGAAATTGCTCCTTGTGTCACTCCCCATCTCCCAAGATGACAAGGACGTGATCATACTATGTGAGTGTGTGTGTGTGGGTGTGTGAGGCTTGAGTTAAAGTGAATCCGTCAGCAGGCCCATAGCATTTCTCTCCACCATCTCATTCCCTGTCAGGCTTCAAGAAAGTGGAACTCAAATTCAGTGAAGCGAGTGTCAACTTAGGTCGAGTGGAACATGTTGCAAATGGTGTTAAAAGCATGTACTTGTTGGCCTCCACTCTCAATAATTAATGTGAGGAGGCCCACAAAAAATGATCCCTGTTTCCTCTTTGATCCTTCCCTGGTGGAAGACGACATGAATTAGTAACACAGATCAAACTGCTGTGTTAGCGCAGATCAAGTATTTGTAAAGAAGCTGAAAGGACTATATACAAGAGAGGCCCTATGAGATAATGTGGATGTTCCTTGTATGTTCCCTCTTCCTGTCACATTAAATTTTAATTTGGAATAGAGTTCTATAAGAATGATGAATTAGTTATCTAAATGCAAGACCTAACTTTTATACATTGAATAGGAGTTTTAAAAAGCTGTCTTCATAAAGATAAAGGTGAAATAATGGGAATGAAAAAATCTTCTGGAGAATGTACTTTAATTTAATTTGAGACCAGTGAACAAATCAGTCAACAACAGATCATTTCAAACTGATTTAACATTAGAGGGTTGGTCTGCTTCAGCTAATTGGATTAAACTATCCACTTGTGTGGTCTCCTCTGATCTAACCTCAACTAGGGCATCTATGCTGGTGTGGTATATCCCAAATGGCAGTCAGGGAGTGCAGTGCTTCCAAATTTTACAGCAGCAAGCATTTTAAGCAGTCCCTATTGAATTTGGAGTAACTGGTCATGAGCGATCTACTCAGAGTAAGCCATGCAGCAGAAAAACACTCGACTACTACTTTGCTACAATTTCCCCTCATAACTTGATAGCATTCTTAGCTGCAACTAATAACTTTATGTTCAAATTGCAAAACCTACACCAAATCATAGATTCAGTTGCGTGATGCCCTTGCTATCTGTAGCTCAAAGTGGATAAAAAAAGTCTTAATCCAGCGCAAAACATCTATGGAGCTTTAATGAGCACTGATGTGGCCTCTCCTCAGTGCAGGCAGAACACTGAAGTTACTAATTTCATTGGTGGTCAGTTGACGCAGGACGATCAGTCACACTCTGTTGTCATCTATAATGTGGTACTGCAGCTCATCATTAATACTGTTGCTGTTGATTTTTTTGACTTGCTGTTTGCTGCATGTGGCATGCACACACGGCACATGTGGATTACTGTTATAATGCACTATTCAATGTTTCTCTCCTGACTTTACTTGTAGAGACTGGTCCTCACATTTGTTCTTTTCAACCCACCCTTGAGGGAAAAGGCAAGTAGAACATTTATTCCTCATCAAGCTTGTAGCAGCTAGCTGCCTGTCTGTCTGCTTATCTTTGGCTTCCTACATGTCTTTCTTTCCATCCGTGGTATTGTATTGTTTGCTTACTCAACTGTAACTCTGCCTGACCACCTCTCCGTCTATGCACCTAATTTCCTTCAGGATAGAGCTTTGGCTTAATTAACTGCAGTAATGCACCTACTAAGTCTTTTGGTTTGGTCTGCATGTTGTGGTTAAACTAACTACCTAACCTAATCCGTTTAGGTGACTGATGACATAGCTCAGGGTCTCCTGGTTTAAACGTCAAGAAAGACAGACAACAGGTGCTAAATTTGTAGGTTTGTTATTCAAAAAAGGCCCAGACACATTCAAACAAATGCAACACATACCTGCAAGTGACAAACACTTGCATGCACAAATGCTCATACAGAAATATCCAGTATCTCTGCTGCTATCTGTTGCACAGATAGTTTATACACACATGCCCAGAGGTTACAAAAACACTGATTACAGTTTGAATGCTGTGGTCTTGTTGGTTGTAGGAATGTGCAGTATGTAAGGACAACTGAGCTATTAAAATGTTCCTTACTAGCCATCTCTGAAAACAGCAATAAAAATTAAGTAATCAAGGTTAAGATTAATGAATATACTTGTTGACAATTTAGTATGCAGCACCAAAACTATGTCCTGGGACAACCCTTTAATTCCATAACAACAGAGAGAAACTGTTGCTGAATGAATGACTGAATTTTGAGCTATAAATTTCACCTTAAAGTGGACTTTCAAGGTATTGCAGTAGTTTTACATGCACATTGAAAATACACATGCCACTGCTTGTTATTTACATGCATAGTGAGTGTCCATTGAGGCATCATTGCACAACAACCTGAAATTGTCCTTGAAATCATTGTCCTTGAAACATCAAAGAATGTTTAACAAGTGATGCAGACCTGCAAGTTCATGCGAAAGGCTCATAACATAATAAATCTCATTCACCAGCATAATGTTGTTTCAGCTCAAATCTGCAGTCACTTTGGGACCTGCTCTCTATCAAAATAACAGCCACAGTTCAAATAAACCCAACACACAAGCCCAGGCCTGATGTTTCTGACATTCACAGGCAAGAGCTATTCTCATGAAGATAAATGTTTCTTTTTTTTTTCTTTTGAGAAATATAATATTAAACAAGTATTTATCAAGGATTATAATATCTGTTCTGGCTCTGAATAGTTATATGATCATTCGGCACTTTTTTCTTTCCATGCAAGGTCAAATCATTAAAGCAGAAAAAAAGAGAAGTGACCATTGTGATTAATTTCTGCACAATTACCGTACTTCTTTTCTTCTCTACAATAGATAGGATCAGCTGAACTTTGATTTGGCTACCACTGAATCCTACTGGTGGAGGAGCCCAGCAGGATGTCTGAGCAGAAGTCACTCAACCCTGGCTTTAGTTTGTTGTCAACACATACTTCGAGAACACATACACTCACCCTGTCACTTAAATGCATGTGCCCACAAAAAGAAACACACAAGCTTGCATAAACAAACACACATGCAAGTCACACATGGTGTTCTCACCGCAAGTACACATCCACACATAAATTATTTATACATGTAGAGAGGGAGATGAAGAGAATGTTCACTTAAATCAGCGCACTGAAAGATGCACGGTGCATGCTAAACTCATACATACAGATGGTGCAGCAGAGAGGAGGGAGAGAGGGCCGAATGGCAAAGGAAAGCTTTTTTTTTTTTTTTTTACTCCCTGAATGTCAGCAGTATGTTTGGATAAGAATAGAACCGGATGACTCTGAAATAGCACCTTTTTACTGCACATCTGTTTACTTTGAAAGTGTATTTCTTGCATTCTTACACTTGACTTGGTGACTTCATCACTTCCCTCGGGGCGCAGAATATGTAAGTGAGTCGAGACACTCAACAGGATTTCTCTCTGCACGCAAGCAGCAACTGGTAAGGGAGGGTCTACATTCGACCACAGACTTGTGGTGTTATCTGGTCTGGGTATATCTTCAGGTTATTCAAAAAACATTCACTCTGTGTGCAGGCAAAAGCAATTGCTATAATAACTGCAATTAGAATATGGAGGCCAAGTATTCCAATGATGGGTTTTTTATTTGTAGGTTTTTCCCTCAGTGTGGAAAGAATAAAATCGTAACTTTCTCCACAGCAGATTTGATACATATTAACTGAGCTTTCTGTCAAAGACCTTTAAATCTTTTAGGAGACATGAGAGACCAAATATAAAACTGTGTCATACAAAGCATCATGCAGCAAACAAAAGTAAAAAAAAAAAAAAAAAAAAAAAAAAAAAAACACATTTAGATTTTAAATTCCAAATTTGCGCATCATGAATATAACACACACAGACACAAACAATAGCACATACTGTATATGTGTAACCTATAGTGCATAGGTCTTCTGTGGCTCTGAGGTGACCTGCACAATTTACCCCTTTTCTTTTCCTAATCTGAATTCTCTGGGGGTGGCCTTTCTAAAGTCAACAGAAACAGCAAGACAGTCAGTTTTCAATATATCACACATCACACCAATCCAGATCAATACTGCTGCTGAAATTTCACATGGTTAACTAATATTTATCACTAAACTTAACTACCGCATCTTGCACTTTCTACATTGCTTGCAGCTGACTGGGACTAATATGAAACAAAGGGGTCCCTGTTGTGTCTGTTCAACCTAGGTTGGAGCCTCAGCGAAAAACCATCACTATACAAAATACCTAGCTACATCATTGATTCATTAATGATGAGCAATACCCAGCTAATGCAATAGCTAACTTACCTATTCATTAGGATGCCTGACAAGCTTTGAAGACTGTGTCTGGAGAATTCACGTTAGATTGACTTATTAGCTATTGCTAGTTTGTACATTCTTCTAACTTATAACAAAAGCAAACAGATCAATTACCTCACCTCTGTGTAACTGTGACCATCCATCATCTTTGAAAAGCATTGTTTACCAAGATGCAGTAGCTATCTCAAAGACCTTAAAGCATCTCTGGTCATACTATACGGGACATTAGTTTCTTCGGTACCCAGTGGAGCACATGTACAGTTGCCCTGAAGCGTGGTGGCCGGTCATAATAAATTGGCAGGTATGTGGAAAAACAAAGCCTAGCGTACACCCTCTGATGACGAAATTTCTGTCACGCGGACCCTTGTGGACCCTCAGGTACTCACGGATGCAGAAAGTAACTTTTGTTCAACCATTTAGCTTACAATCTTCGTGAGTGCATGTGCTGCAGCCAGTTCACTCAGGAGAAGTGGCACATGGCATCAAGGTAGCTCTACCTGGATCTCCTAACGGAAAAGCTTTTACTTAGCTGATTTCTTTGGCAAAGGCAGTGGAAACATAACAAAAGTACCAGAATGGAGTTTAAACAAAGTGAACATTGGTACAAGCCAATCTAAATGGTTACTAGTTAATCCTGTTGGGCTACGCATTTACACCGCTATGCAGGTTGTTCCACATACTGCTGTAATACCTGCTCATTAACCATTAATTACTCAGTTTGGGCATCTAATTATACAGATTATATGACAGTCTGGCAAATTACTGACATGTGAGGGGAATACTATAGAACATTGCGGCTCTGTGAGGTTGGCACCCTGTGTGATCAGGATTTGAGTGAAACTAGTTTAATTCGAGTGCGTTCACAAAATAAAAAACTGTGCATGAACCATTTTTGAGAAATTAAAAGTGTAAGTAAAAAGTAAATAACATGTCAGATACATACATTTTGACATAGGAAGGAGTTACCACGTTATAGTCATTTGAACAAAAATAGCATGCTCAAGCTGATGCTAACAAACATTTATATTTAATTATCTACCTACTTTGCCCTGTACACTTCTCTTGCTAGTCAAATTATATTTGAATTTTCCGATGAGTCTTGAAAGTCATTTTCTGAGTTGAGGTATTTCATTCAATTAACACACACATGACAAGGCGGGCATGAATAACTCTGTCTATAACACTGCATACTGTATCTGTACCTACTGTAATGCATCATGTTAGAGCATGTGATGTTTGTGGACTGGATTTTAATCTGTTATGGTGAAACTGAGGAAACTGTTACTCTTCTACCTCCACAAAACAACCTTGGTACAAAATAAAATAAAAGTGTTTCCCCATGGGATGTAAAACTAATGACCTCTCAAGTATCATAAATATACTGTAGCATATACAGGAATTCATCATCATTACTCTGCTGATGGCAGCTGACTTATGAAAAAATATACATAAAACGATTCTCTTACCAAATCCACTGTTTTCATGTATTTTATTATTCATCACATTAAAGCCCCATTTCAATATTATGGTCTTTCTTTGTTGTCTTACAAATATTAAGTTATCCACAAAAATAAAATAACTTAGATAATAACCATATTAAAACATAAAAATACATACATACATTACATTTATGACATGAAAAAAATGCATATTGCTGATATTTTCCCAGAGTTTTCCTGGACACAGTTCTGCATGTGCAAACTACTTATCAGAATCAAAATAATCTGTTACACTGGAAACATAATCCCAGATATTTTTTTTCCTCTGTTTTCAACACACAAACATAGTTGCTTGAAATAAATTACACTGTCTGATAAGGAGCCTCACTCATACAAGTTACTTGAGACCAAATACGATCTTTAAAATGTGCATAGGCAGAAATTCATATCAACTTAGTTATTTATATACTTTGAAGTTGACATCAAAATATGTCTGTTGTACACATTGAAGAATTGTGAAGAAGGTGAGTGTAGTTATATTACAAGAAGCTTACAGTGTCACACACAGTACATTGCATCACAAAACAGGAGACACTGTGATTGATGACAATTTAGGATGTTTATAGTGTGAGAAACTGAAGCCTGTTCCCGTGCACTCAGTTTCCTGAGGCACTTTCATTTTATTGATGATGTTTGTGCAGCATTATTATGTTTTATTTACAATGCAGGTCAGATCATAGTGAAGATGAAAACTGTATTTGTTAAATTAAGGAATACTGTGCACTCTGACAGTCCTCTTACGTTACATACTACACACAGACACAGACCACACATGGTGCATTCTGGATCATATTAATGCAGGACAACGGATCTGTGCTGTGTTTGAGGGAGGTCGGAAAATAAATGCACAAGCTCGTGTCAGGGTGGTTTGTGATTTTCAAATGGTATCACAAAATAAATCTTATATTATACGGGAGTAGTGCTTGTTCTTGCTCTGTTGAAAGCTGATTTGTGTGAATTTTACTTCAACATCCTCCATTAGAGGAAAGGAAATGTTTTCATTTCATTTGTCAGGGTCTGATATGAAGAATTCCAGGAAGCAGCACCAGCAATCAGTTTCAGATCAGTTCTTTGATTGGCTTTAGCTTCGGCCACTCATTCATCACGGCTGTAACGGCCTCCTTTCCACAGTGGCCATCATTTATTATAAAAGTTTGCCCCTTTCGTGCAAACTTGCCACAGGCCTTTCCAACCAAAATATATGAATGCATTTATTGAGCAATGTCATGGATTTAGCGGGGTTTGAATTATGCACACAACATAGTGATATTGATACATTTAGTGTCAGTTGAGCCAGACAAACCCCTGATGTATTCTCGGTATAACCTGATATCTGCTATAAAAATCACTAAAACTGAAACTGCCCTCGAGCAAGGCACAAAATCCTCAAGTGCTCCAAATGTGCTGTGCTAGGTCAAATCCTGTGCATTGTGAATCCTGATGTATGAAAAGGTCTATATTTGTCTCTTTGTATGTAGAAGATGGAGGCATAGCAAATACTGTGTAACTGTGTTTATGCTGTAATTTATCATACAGATTATGGAGGGACTACTGTATAGAGTATCATCTGGATTTTTGGATGTCTTCCCCCATTTTTAGGTTTCATGGGATGCAGACATTGGCCATTCCACCTTAGATATCACCGGTGCTATGAAGCAATATTATTTTCTTTCTGCATGCAATCTGCTGCTTACCCTCACCTTCCTCTTTGCTTACCTGAATCTCATGCAGCTGTGTGTCAGTCAACATACGCTGATGAAACAACAATAATTTGTTGTTCTCAGAGCTCAGATTTCATATTTGGAGTTTTCATATATTTTACCTGATAAAACTATGTTATCCTTTGTCTCAAGAGGAAGGCAGTAAACATCCAAGCTCTCTGAGTTATGGCAGCTTTAGACATATGCTGCATGTGCACACTCTTTACCAACAAGCACATCTATCTTTCTTTGCTGGCTCAACTGCTTCACACCCTGTCCTCGCTCTTCTGGAAAACAGCAGTCCACCGCAAAAAGGTACAGGGCATATATATTACAGTCATATTCCCCTTTCAAAATAATAGTCTTGATTTAAAAAAAGTCTTTTTCTTTGTTTTCTTTATTGAGTCTTTTGATGTGTGTTTCTTCATTTACAGACGCTGACCCACTCTGTTATCCTGCACTCTTCGCAGACCACATAGCAGCACCAGTGAAACTTGCAGTTGCAGCGTTCGCTCCGCGTCTGCTGCAGGATGTTGTGGCCTCTCCCGCAGCACAGACTCTCACAGTTGTCCATGCCGGGGCTGGTCTTGTTGCAGATCCGGCCCTGCGTCCCGGCCGAGTCCGACCCCAGGTCCCGCTCGCAGAAATCTGGTGACTTTTCAAAGTAGACCAGCTCATTGATGCTTGGCCGCCGCCGATGCGTGTGGTGGTGGTGATGGTGGTTGTTCTGATGGTGGTGATGGTGGTGGTGGTTGTGGTGGTTGTGATGGTTATGGTGGTTGTGGTGGTTGTTGTTGTTGTTGTGGGAGTGGTCGAGCTGTCCGGTGTTCCGGTTGTGAGCCTTGATAAGCGTGGCGATGTGGAAGCGCTCTTTGAGGATTGAGCCCACCACCCGGAACTCTGGGGTGACTTGCCAGCAGGTCTTTAGCTGGCAGCTCCCCGACGTCCCGTGGCACTTGCATTTCCTTCTCATGTGGTCAAGCACCACCTGCGAATAACAGAGACAGAGACAGACGAAAAGAGAGAGTGGGATGGAGTGAGGAAATGAGCAGAGGCGAGGGAGTCAGAAGAGGGAGGGGGAACAAAACGAGAGGGATTAAAAACTTGATTTTGATCACTGGTTGCATTTGAAATTTAATATACAGGTCCAGTGTGTTGCGTGGAGCCTGTCATATTTTATAATGTGCTGGCTTTACTTCAGTGTTTTTCATTTATTTGTACTCCTAAGCAAGCGACTGTTCCACTGTAATGCCCTTGAAGAAATTGGTCCCACATTTAAAAAGCCAGGTGGTCCAACTCTGAGCCAGTTGTCAAACATACTCATATCAAATAACACAGATGGATGCAGGTGTTACCCAAACAGATAGCATTGTCATTATTCATCTTTTGGCAGCAGTGAATTACTCCAAGCCTGACCCACATGTAGTGGCACATTAGGCATCAGAGCATTGCAGTATTTACATATTTTCACTTTAATGGTTTAATGCTGGCCAATGAGAACACATGGATATTAAAAGTGATAATATATTGTTTTGGTTTTATTATATTTATGGAAAAAGCATGAAATAATGGATGGAAGCCATTTTCACACACAAGTTGGGGTTGTTCATCTTAAGGCTCACTGTAGGCCCTGGTATGTGGGACTACTACACTATGCAAAAAATTCTTATACAGGTTCTACAAGAATGTTTTTGATGTCTACAGTACATCTGCATGCATAAACAAGCACAAACACAAAGCGTCCTGTTAGAGCATGACCAACACTGCAGGACCAACCCACTCTTTGTCAGTGAAACACACACACACACACACACACACACACACACACACACACACACACACACACACACACACACACACATAACCACATGTACACACAGGTACATCCCACATTGCATAAACCCTGTCCACCTCAGTACGGTTCTTCAAGGCTGTATATATGCATGTGTGTACATATGCATGTGTGTTTGTGTGCGTTTATCAGTCAGCACTTATTCTAAACTTTAAGATCCAATTACTAACAGGAACACAAGGCCACCCAGAGTACTGACAGATGCTGCTGCTGCAGCCCCTATCAACACATACACACACAAACACACACACATGCAGCACACTTGCGCAGTTAAACACATTCCACACATGTGCTAGCAATAATGCTACACTCCACAGACACACAAAAAATGTGACTGTCACCCACACACTCATCCACACAGGTTAAGACAGAGGTAGCAGACATACCGGTATGACCAATTTAAGGGGATAAGGGCAGGAGCTTTGTGGCTGTATAGGTGCGTTAAGACGTTAAACAAATTGCTTGTCATGCATCTATTAATTGTAACACTTTCCCAAAGTCAAGGTCAATTTGGACAGAGGCCAAAAATGAGATACTTCACTTTTTGTTTTCTTGTTTGACTCCACCTTTCTCAGGGGGAAAGAGCAGGTTGTTGAATAATGTAATACTGGGTACTGTGCTTGGTTAGTGTACTCTAAGGCTCAGCTCCATGCTGTACAGTGGGTTTCCCGATTCCTTGTTCCGGGACATGAATGAGCAGAAAGGTGGATGAGAGAATGAAACTGTGATAAATGCAGCTACTTGCCTCATCTGTTTGGAATGAACAAGTGAAAAGTAGAGCAAAAGATCTGTTTGCCACAGAGCCAAAGTTAATAGGGATCGGCCATGGTTAACAACAACAAAAAATGTAGTAAAACAAATAAATCAAGTTACAGTTGCAAAACCGGTGGAGCCTGAATTATGAATTATGATGCATCCAAATTATTAAAGCAAAACTGCTTTGCTCAGACTTAAAGGCTGTGCAAATGTTCTAATGTAAATATCGGTTTCTTACTTATTTAGACACATTTACCCACTCTTTGTAAACATATACTGTATATTTATGTTTGGACATATATTTATGTTACTATCATTCATCAAACTTGCCAGCAATGTAGAGCACTTCAGACGATTAAATGTTAGAAACTGATGCTGTTGCTTAAAATCATTTAGATTATTTTATAATTATGCAAAAGAATGAAGAACATTTCCAGTCTTTTAATCATTGCATCTTTTGTTCAAAATGTTTGTTAGGATAACAGAAAGTGACTAAAGGGTATGCGTTTTAGATAAACATGGTTCCTCTGTAACTGAGTGTGTTGAAAAGAACGTTTAAAGAAACTGTGATCGGTTGTGAGGAGATACTAGAGGCTGTAAGACTTTATAGTAAACAACACTATAATAGCTCAAACAGCACTTGCACTGAGTTCAGATTGCAGCTTTCGGTTCAGTTTTTACATAAAGGCAGAGGCAACCCCAGAATCACAAACGTACTGGCCTTAAACACACAGCAAAGTCTGTAATCATAAAACGCTCGAACCCACTTAAACCTTAAGGAGACAAACTGACCAAGGAGTCATAATTGCATCCACATTGCTACTGTTTGATGGTACTTTCACAACAGGATAAGGGTTTCAAAGGACAGTAAAACAACAAAAACAGCTAAAAAGTGGGATGTCTAATGACTGTTATATTGTTGCAGGGTAAAAAATTAAAACCTCTGGGAGATTATGAACCACAGCATGTCTCATATTTTTTATGTGTATCAGGATGTAATATGTTCTCGCAAAAAAACTGTGAACTCCACAAAACCATTGCTTTCCAGTAGTTCAGCACGTCTGGTCTCCATACCTCATGTTCAGAATGCAGCAAACTTCAATTGAGTGTTTGCTAAATCCCTCCCCCAAACAGAAACTGTCCAGTTAGGTATTGCAGCTGTCAAGGTTTTCTTTCTGGATGGTGTCTGTTTTAGCAAAAACTAAAAGTACAAAAGCAATATTTTATGAAGTTATTTTAAACAGTGTTTTTAGCTGCTCTAACATAAATTTTCATTGTTAATGAAAGGAGCACATCATTACTAACTACTGTAGATTTTGTGGGGTTACAAGCTCTACCACATCCACTTTGTAACACTGTATGACTTGGTTGTTATCAGAGTTAAGGCTAACATTAGCATCTATATCCTGTTCTTTATTGGTTTTGTAGAACTTTTCACTCTAGTGAAAAGTCAATGTTATTCAATGGAGTGTTATGTTTGCCATGTCATTCTTATGCTAAAAGATTTTTCTTGTTTAGCATAGCTACACAAACAAGTATGCAAGCTTAACAGCCATATTTTAGAACAGACTTCAGTTAATTCTTACTCTCTATTATACTTATAAAATAAAATATATTATTCATAACAATTATTATCATATATATATTTAAATCCCTTTGTAAGATTCTCATTTTAGTGGACATCAGCTGGAACGATTTCATCAAACTCACAGAGCTAGCCTTAGTTTAATTAGCTAGCTAGAAATGATTTTCAGCAGGTAAAATTGAAAATTGCTGACTAGAAATGAGAGGGCAGCCATTGTTTCAAAAATTACCAAATAAAAGTTTGAGTGAAATCTTCCACTCATTTTTTTTTTTTTTTTACACTAATTCTTTTCTATTGTTTCAAAAATTAATTACAGTTTTTGTCACTATATGAGGATACTGCTGCATCCTAGAAGTTTGATTTGTTTTGTCACACACAGCCAATCAGGTTTACAACTTGTTGCTACTCAGCTAAAATCCAACCTGTTAACAACTGACAAGACCTGAAGCAGTTGTTGAGATTTACAGGGAAATAGCACTGGATTTAAAATTCAAACAGACATCTGCCAATTCAACATCAGAGGAATAACTGATGAGTTCTGTTTTAGGGTGGAATTATCCCAACACTAGTGCTAGTGCTTTTGGTGTGTGTGTGTGTGTGTGTGTGTGTGTGTGTGTGTGGCAAATATTCCTTTGACATGTAGTTGAAAGGCGCAACAGGTACAATCCAGACCCTTAATAGGAAATAGGGAAGCTGTCTGCTCTTGCTATATTATTAGAAGTGGTCTGTCAGTATGACATGTGAAGTGCTGATCCATCTGACAAAAGAGCCAGGGGAAACAGCAGTTAAGAACATTTTGTACAAGTAGACTACAAATAAAGACAGAGCCCCTGATTTAACATGACATAATGAAAAGCAACACAGCATTCTGGATTTAATTTCAATTGACAAAAGTTTACATTTTTTGACAAAAGTTCAAATGCATGGCTCTGGTTATAATAATGAACTGAAGGAAAGAATGAAACAGAAAGAAAACATAAGATCATTTACTTGTAGATGTATCCTGTTTTTAGACGGTCTTTGGTCTTACTAATCTAACATAATACACTTCCAAATCACTTTTTAAAACACTTTGACAGTATTTTCCCAGATCTAGACCACTCTAGTCAGGCTGGATACATGATCAGATGAAAGGTTGTGATTTTCTGGCTTCTACCTGGGGCAATGTGTTGTGTAATAAAGAGAGAGAGAGAGAGAGAGAGAGAGAGAGAGAGAGACAAAACACAGAAAAATGTGTGTCTGTGTCTTTGTCTGTGTTTACTATATCTGACTTGACTACTGTGGAAAAAAGGAAGAAAAGTGATGCATGTGATTTATAGTTGCCCTGTTGTAGATCTCGAGAATGAGCCCTGAGGACATGGAGGACAGGTGGAGGAGGAGCTGGGTGGGGGAGCTGCAGGGGGCTGTACAGTACGGGGGAAGGGAAGGGAGGGGAGGGCAGAGGAAAGGAGAGAGGAAAAGAGGATGACAGGAGGAGGAGATGATCTTTAGATGATCTTTAGATCCCCTCCACCGCTTGATACGCAAAGGCTGTTCATGTGTGTGTGAGGATTGCAAATCACCTGTGTGTCTAGCTGGTACTCTATCTAGGCTCTATCATCATGTCCTGCTGCTACTAGCCATTTCGATTAGATTATAATCAGCAGCCCTACCTGACCTGACATCAGCTGATTGTTGTGGCAAAGGGCAAGGGAAATGTAGAAAGATTGTAGGTCTTACACAACCTGAGTCACAAGCTATAAAAAGCTTGCTTGAAAAGAACACTTTGTATAACACACTTACTTTGAGCTGCGGTGTTGCATAATGTGCCGAGACACAGCAGGGGCCTAGAGCCGAGGTTTGAGAATAGTAAAGTAGGTCACTGTGTTAAACACGGGAGAAGAGCTGATGGTTTTTAGATGCAACAAAAACATGGGCTACTGGACATAAAGATGGAAACCTGCTAATACGCCCTATTCCATGATTTATGCTGTGGCTGCCGCTGCACATACACTACAGAGATGTAAATGCTTCACAGTCAATGGCGGACCACAGTTAGAGACAAACATCTGGCAAGTTTTAATTGGCTTAGAGAGTGAGACGGAGGCGTCTATAAAACAACCCCAGACAGAGATCAAACACGACATGTTGGTGGCAGATTAGGACTGCAGGCTACATAATACAGTAGACCGGGGAACAGTACAACATATTAGAGTAGAGCAGAGTAGACTACTGTGCAATAAAGAGGAGCGATGAGGTAAACTAAAGATCAGAGCTTGGTTAGCACAACCTGATGTTGAAAACGGGTCAGTGTGCATTAATTAGGTAAAGATACAGGAGTATGTTTGCCTTTAGTGGAGAGCAGACAGAACCAAAATACAGGAAACATGAGGAGAGAAAGTGATGGTGATGACATGTGACCAAGTTCACCAGCCGTATATGAATCAGAAAAGTTACAGTTACATATATTTGACTTCCAGGACAACTGTATTCTCACTCATTGTTGTTTTTTTTATTTATTTTTTTTGTTTTTTTTTACAAATTACCACATCAACATGGTCATGACACGTTGTTATATTACTAATTTAAAACTTTTATTTTTGAATTTTTTTGTTTTGTGTTACAGTAAATTTAAAAAGTACAGTATGTGTCAGTCTAATTTATTGCACATGTTTAACACATTTCCTTTAGCAATAGTCATTTATTACAGTGATCTATTTCTAGAACATCCAAACTTAATGAGGCGGTTTCTAATTCGCTGCGTGCAAGTGGAAAATGAAAACTGCGATCCAGGACTACAGTATGCCAAAGGTGAACTGTTACCACACTCCCTTCAGCCAGATGATTTTGTCATCCTGACCAAATATCAAGATTTGACTGAGTCAACACTGACTCAGTGGTAATGAAGGAGTTGGTGATGGCTTACAGTATAGCTTTTTTTGAGGAGGGAAACTCCTGTGGCATGACATAAACAACAACAGCACAAATGGAGAGAAGCAACAGCCAATCAGGAAAAGAGAAATTTGCCTGTCTGTGCTTGTAACACCTTTTATAAGGTATAACATAAAAAATGTATTCCACTGTGCTCCTTGCTGTGAAATCTGTGATTCCCATCCCTGGCTAATCACTAGTAGGATGAGCAGTCTGTAATAGTTTGTTTCTTTTTGGTCTCAATATTAATCCACTTTAATAAGAAAAACGCTTTTTTCAGTATGTGACTTAGGTAAATACAGTACATGTTCACCATGTGGAGGCAGAGTAGTTGAGCAACTTCAGTCAGTCATACCCAGCTATGCACCCGTATAATTTGTGGTTTATTCTCTGTTTTCTTTGGTTCATTGAATTTAATTGTTGGCCAATCCCTGTGTCACCACCACTGAACACTTTTGGGAAAATCCTAATCAAGCCTCTATGTGTCCCACAGGCGACCCTTATGGCTGATAAACAGCAGACTAGTCTGCATGCTGCCGTGTGTTTGTCAGTTCAAAGACAATCTACTGAAGGACCTTTAAAGCCGAGCAGAAAGCCAAGGCGATATCAAAGCACACAAACAAATCCCACAGCAGCACATTAAGCCCAGACATCACTTTAAACAAATCAAACGCCTTGCTTCAAAAGAACAATTACGCATACACAAATACACACGCACACATGCACAATGTGTACACGACACAATGACATGCAATTACGGAGCAAATGCATATCTACAGTACACAGTAAGAACTATACTACATTAGAACGTGTGTGTGTGCATGTGTGTAGTATTTACTCACTGTTAATTGCACACAATGTCCGCAGCTCTCATTTAGAGACTCTAATAAAATGTTATTACCAGCATAAGCACTTCCACCTGCTGAGCTTTTACTGTGAAACGTTTGCCTCTGTATATCCGTGTGAGTGTGTGCGTGAGTAAAAGAGACAGAGAGTTGTAAGGAGAGAGTGGGCATGAGTGCACGCGTGTGTACATGTGCACATGTATGTGTTGGTGTGTGCACAGCGTGTGGTGGGTCAGATCAAATGTTCTGCCTCTGCACTGTCAGCACTCAGGAATGCTCTGCACACCACTGATGATATGAACTGGTCTCTGAGGAGCACAGGACTAACCCCACACTAATGTTGCTATTTTTGATCAAACACACTTGGCTTTTTGTGTGGGTTCTGAGTCAATGAATTAACGTGAATGGGCTCCCCAGAGCAGTTTATCATCGCTCAAGGGTTAAATTAGGCATAAAAGGACCTGGGAGTCCCACTGTTGCTGGTTTGGATCAAGCTTGAGGGGCTGCTGCTCAAAATCATTACAGTTTAAATAACTTTTACAGTGTGTTTGGTGCTCTGGTGAAGCAATGTTGTGCCTTAACACACAAAGTAGGTCGTCGATCGCCTGAAAACATCAGGTGTGAGTGGCAGACGTCCTTTCCTTTCCTACGAGTGTTATATTAGTACATTACAATAAATTATTAGTCAATGCAATAGAGGCTGACATCAGACAAAAGTGAATCCACCTTTCGCCAGGAGAAAGCAGATGTCCTTGTACAGGAAGGTGCAGATTAGTCATATGAGAATGTCTGACATAACTTAAATTAGATCAGACAGGTTCACACATTCAGTTGCTGTGTTTCTGTGGTACCAGGGGAACCTTTACCAAATTAGGACCACACAAAGTTTGTGCTCTCCACCGACATTTGGCTGTGGCAATAAGGCATTCATAGGCCAATCACAGGATAGAGTGAAGTGCATAGGCTTTGGCTACTTCCACAAATTTGATTTAAAACAACTTGGTCCCATCACACAGAACCACACTTGTCCATTAGCTCATTAGTCACATCACTCTATACTTTGGCATCTTCACTAGGCCGTGTCCACTTTTGAGCAACCCAGTTAGATCTGAAGGATTTCATTTTCATTTCAACTATACTGTTCACACATATTCAGTGTCATTCTGAAATACATTACATTTGAAATGATAAAGATGCTCTGACTGCAGCAGGAAGTGTGCCACTGCTGAACCACCATTCCATCATGAACATAACCCTTGACAATGCTTTCGAGAGAGTCAGGGCAAATGTCTCAAATGTTCAAATGATTACCAGTAGGCTATTAAACTGTGAGTTTCCAAATGAACATGTTTCAAAATGAGGTGAAAATGAGTTGAAATGTATAGTTTCCTTCCTGAAAAGGACCACACCATCTCTCCTTACTCCCCTGAAGTCAAGGTCTGATGGTAAATCGTAATTACCAGAAGACGCTTGCCAGTAACACGACTGCAGACTGTTGCATAGCCGGCACTGTCACCACCTGCCTAATAAACAGACAGGATTCAACAGAACCTCGGTATTGGCTCTAAGCTCTGCAACATGAACACAAGAAAGCGTGCCAAGCATTTGTTTTGAGGCGTGCTCTCTAAACGATTGAGAAAAATGCTCAAGAGAAAAAAAACTTGGCCAAGAAATTTACCACCCTGGTGAGGTGTTTCCATGTCATGAGCAGATACTTTAAACGTGTAGTCAAGCCTTTAAAGCTGCTCTTATTAACTACTGTACAGTAGCGTGTTTTCATTCACTGCAACAGAACAATGGGAAACTGAAATGTGCACAGAAAAATGAACGCAGAATTTGAATTTCTTTTCTTATGAGATCATCAATTCATATCTATTTGAATAGAAATAAAAATAAATTAAGTTAAAATATTGTTTTGTAAAGCAATTTTCATATTAAATGGAATCATAACCATTAACAATTAAGCAAACACTTAGATTTTTTGTCTTTTCACATGATTTAAAATTAGTTAGGGAAAGCATGTATCTAACAATGACAATACTTGAAATTTATTTATCTTCTTTTAACAGCTACATTTCCTACTCACTCAAATTAATATCTTTTTTGCAAGTGTAAAACAAGCGGCTGGTGAAGCCTGCACTTTACATATGTATGGCGTTATTGATATGCTGACATCATATGTAAATAAACCTCACCACAACACACATTTTTTGTGCCTCCTTAGTGTATAGTATTAGTTCTGCAATCAGCCCTGCTGGAGAGAAGTTGGTGGAGGCAGAGCAGGAGAGGGGGAAGAGGGGAGGGAAGGAAGGGCGAATCTCTTTCTACTTTCCGCCCCGGTGTTTGAAGTCTAAAATCTTTTGCAGGGTTTTAAACATCTGTTTCCAAACTGCCAGCAGCCACTAATTAGGGCTAAAAACAAGACGGGACGTCGTGAGAACCCTGGGGTGGGCATGAGGCGACATGCACGCCCCGCTAAAAAACCACCACATTCCTCTGCCTAAAGAGTACTTCACTGGGAGGGAGGTGAGGTGGTGGGTCGGTGGGAGGAAAGAGACACGGGAAGGGTAGGCATTATTTTGAGGCCCCACCTGTCAGTGTTTTCTGTTTGATTCTAGGGGCTATGTGTGTGTGTGTGTGTGTGTATGTGTGTGTGTGTGTACGTGTGTGTTGCAAGGTCTTGGAGGGGTTTTGTTGTGGCTTTCCATACCATTTGAAGTCACTAAGGTGCGTGGTATTTTACAGTATAACAGCTCTGCAATGACTCATAGTATGTTTGGTTTCTGTCTCTTCCTACTTTTCTCTGTCCTTCAGTGCCCTCTCTCTCTGTCTCTCTTTCCCTCTCTCTCTTTCCCGCTCTCTCTCTCTTCAGTATTGCTCTGTATATTGCAATCATTCAAGTTGTAATCTCCTTCCTGTGGTGTGATGTAACAAGTCACTTAAATCCCTCTGAGTAGCTCTCCATGAGAGATATTCATTCAACTCATTTTGTAATTTGGATAAAAATATTAAGGGAGTCTAAATTCACCTCTTTCCACATCATAGCTGAGTGTTTGAAGAGATCACATAAGTCAGCAGGCAAATTACTTCAGCTTTGAACCCTACCAGGGTCATCAGGGGTCATCAGGCTTGTGTCAAAATGGTCAGGATCACTGGGTGTCGTTTAGTCCCTGCTGGTCGTAACTAGAGTCTTTGCCAAAAAAAAGAGGTATAGGCCCTTTGATGTTGACGACTATGAGTCAAGTTTTTTTTGTGTTTGATGGATGCCGCAGCTCACTTGGCTGGGAATTTGCAGCCTGGCACACTGAAAGCAAAATTTATTGTGAGGAATCCGAGAGCCAATATTTAGCCTTTCTAAATATCATTCCGGAAAGATCAAACTGTAAATTAAAATGAAGCTAAGTAGTGCCAAATATAGTTTGTTTTCTTCGAGCTACCGCTGTGCTTCTTACGGTTTGGGTGTGATTGCATATTCTGATTTTGAAAGATTTTCTCTCGGGCACTTCACCTGCCAAATGTTGGAACTGGCTCGCTTTGATAAACTTGTTTATAACGTATACACTTACATCTCTTATACATCTCGACAAATTTATAACACATCTCACGAGCTAAACTCTGCACACTAAGCAACTATACTGCCAAACAGATTCATGTCCAAAACAGGCGAGCAAGATTAACTTGATTCTGACTCTCTCTGCGGCTCCACAGTGATCCTGTCAGTTCTTCAGAACATGAGCAGAGATTTATCATGATTTGCAAAACGATTTCTTTGCTACAGGCTTTTGCTGCCTGACTTCTGTATCTGTAATTATTTAATAAGCTGTCCTGTATCACATCGTGTAACTGAGCTTATTCCTACTGTATAATGAAATTGGCACCTAAGTATCAGGCTAATAGGCAAATTGGTATCTGTGCTATCATGTCTCATTGAACGGTTATTATCTAAAGTCAGCAGTGACAATGATATATGGCCATCACCGCATGCCATTGTGAAATTAAGGTTGCAGGTGCTGAGGGCAAAGTGAAGCTTGGTGATTATTTTAACAGCCACTGAAACTTACTTACACTTATGTTTACACTTTTCTCTTTCTACAACTGCTTTTTAAAATCATTACATTATTATTTTTGTGTTTTTACAAATGGATATCTACTCTTTTTCAATGGCATTTCAACAGGATACACTGCTGCAAAAAGACAACCCAGGATCAAACCTGGGATGTTTTGGATGTGAGACAGTGTTTAAGTCTCTGCCATCCTCCGGGGGTCTAATTATTGTGGAGCATATGGCCTCAAGAGGTAGACGGAGTGAAGACAACATATATGAGGCCGCGCTGTGATCCTGTATGTTATCATGTTTCATAACCTTACTTACTCCATCCAAACAAAAAGACAAGGACCCAAAAGACAAATTATTTCCCTTTCCTTGGCTCATGAACTCATTCCTACTCATGTCATATCAGCCCACACTCAAAGTTTACTCCCATGTCCACATCACTGATTGGGATTTATGTCACCAGTTCTAAGTCTAAGACTATTTCTACCATTACGGCTTCTGCGGGGAGGCCAGCTGTTATTGAATTCGCCTGACGCGCTCCACATTTGTGTTTTGTCTGGATAATCAAGGAAACCAGAAGTAAACTGATGGAAAGATACAGGCCCAAATTACTCAGGAGGAAACAGGGAACAATGAGCAATTTACGGTCGCTTCTTGTCTCTGTTCGACCACAGAGCTGGACATCATCAAGGCTTATCACTGTCATTTACATCTTTCTCTTGCATTGCCCAAGGCGCAACACCTTTGGAACTAGTTGGCTAAAAGAAATTTAGATTACACCAAGAGAGTTTCAGAGCCTTTACATATTACCCTAGCATAAGTAGCGCATATATTAATTAATATATGAATTAATTAATATGATAGATGTCTGAAGTTTGCTTCTCAGCTGCAAAGATATTATACTGTAGCTTTCTGACACTGAGTACCATTACCCTCCTTTGACACACCGACTGATCTGACACTAATTGACATGACACAGCAAGCACACATCCACCATCATAACAAAACAAAGATAGTCTAAACTGACAACTTCCCCTATCTGTCAGAGAATGACTTATTTGTAGATGTTTTAAATCCTCTCAGAGTTGGAGTTTCCCTGAAGAAACAACAATCAAGGAAACAATAGTGCTATCAGGCAGTAATAATAATAGACTGATACAAAATATACATGCAATCTACATAATAAACAGGCCTTATTGTTTAATTAATGTGATAATGATAAAAAAAAAAAAACACCCAATCAACCATTAAAGACAACGTTTTTCTTGACCTTAACATTATTATTAATCAGTGTTGAAATGAATGTTTTCAAAAACATTCATTTCAATAGAGTTTGAATGAAGTGGAAATCTACTCCAGACAAACTGTAATGTACTGTAATCCCCAAGGCTGTGGGTTACAGCAACCCTGATCCATAAAAGAAGAATCAGACTGGAAATTCCCACACTAGCCACTTCAACCAATGCTCGGCACCGGGATGAGGTAAAAGGACTTCTGAACTGTTACAGTAAGCAGGTGAACTTGAGCATGCTAGATGGTTGACTAGACAGCAAGCTCATAATGATATGAAACAATGACTTGAAGGTTTTTTTTCCTGGGTTATCCTGTTTCTAAAACTACTTTGTTATGCAATCAAAAGAGATTCGCTGATCTATTTTGTAACTGCTATAACTTAAAAAAAAAAAAAAAAAAAAAAAAAAAAAAAAAAAAAAAACATTAAAAAAGTCAATTATAATCTACTGCACCTGTATCAATCTTCTTCTTGCACATATGAATGCCCCAGCAACCAGTGAACAGGTTCACACCCTGTCTCTCCATCATTAATATTGTTTTTTCCACACAGTTCTTCTCCAGAAAAAACAACAGTGTCCTGAGCTGGAATTTCTACAGTAGTTACATGTGTTTGTATAAAATACAGCTGTAGTTGTGATAAGATATCTAATTCCCCTTTGAAACACATTTTGTCAGAATTGTTGAAATAAATATACAGTGTTTTCCTAAACGTCACACTCTGATTCAAATTACTTCCAAAAAAATGATTCCCTGTTATTATTTTTGTAATACTTGAACTGAAGAGTGACCCTTACTGCAAGTGGAGTTTATGCAAAAACCCTTTAAGCAGTCTCCCCCGGCAGAAATAAACATCAGTGTAATAATGACTGGCCACCGTTGACCTGGCCAATTAAATCAGACTGTGTTGTGCACTGCAACATTATCATTGGCCCAGTAGCACTCAACCCACCCACTATCCACCTGTTTTATTGTATAATACATTTTTATAAAAGATGGTGTAATACTTACATTAATAACAGAGAGAGATGTTTTACTCCTTTCATAGGTTTGTAGATTCATAGACGGATAGAGTCAAGCATTAACTACACTACACTACTTGTTGATATGAGGTAATAGACTGGCAATAACAACTACCCTCTCACACTAAAAATGGACACTCCAGTGTTTTAGTATTGCACTTTTATAAAGTCGTCACAGTCTGATTTAAAAAAAATCAAAGTAAAATCTGAAGCAGAATAAAACTGGAGCCAGTTGCAGCAGCTGTTTGCAAGTTCTAACATATGTGTTTGCTATAAGCGCAGCTTTACACATCAGTAAATTAAAAAAGGTTGCACCACGCACACTTGCTCTTTTCTAAATTTAAAGTGAAGGGTAAGAGAGATGGGAGTATGTTGGACAGATACTTCATAAATGTTGTTTAATGGTGATGTAATTATTAAGGGTTTCATTTATATTTCACAAAAATAACACAGCATACCTCATAACGTGACTAAATGAGTAAATAACATCAGTTAGGTTAGCAACTCATAAACTGTATGAATACTACTTACTCTGAAACACATATTTCTCCATGTATACAGAGCTGAATACACCATAGTAATACTTAGATTTACTAAATACATACCGTACCTTTTGTGTTACTAAAACTGTAATTTTTGGAAGTTATGCTAGCTTGTGATGATACAGTGACTTCTTGTTATCGGTTGATTGGACAACGCTACAGAAGTTTCCCAGCAAACGGCCGAGTAAATCATTCGTTTCAAACTAGCAACTGTTAGTCAGTAAAAACTTGGGAGGGACTTTAAATTCTAATTTAGTAATATATTTATGAATAAAACACTTGACAAAAAACCTGATCCTAAATTGCCCATGATGCAGCTGGATAGCATCTTTCATTAGACCGTCCCTGCCCTGAGCAGCTCCCTCTACAGCCTCAAAATACTTTTTTTTACATGTAGTATTCCATCTGATGATTAAACTGAACTGGATGTGTAAAATCAGTGGACTGTCCCTTTAATTTGAACATAAATCCACAAAATGCTAAGTATGTGGTCCCTCTGGGTTAACTGTGGGTGTGTGATAGGGTTAACTATATGACAAATAATCACAAATAATCAAAAATATTGTAGAAGCCATCACAGAAACACAAACACGCACACACACACACACACACACACACACATCCTCTCACTTCACACTCACCTGTCTCCCAACTCTATTGTTGTGCAGCCTCATACGGGCATGGATGTCTTTGTACGTCTCACGGGCATCCAGGAAGTCCCGCGAGAACTTCTCTCCGAATTCCACATCAGGGCTGCAGCCGCCCCACTCCCAGGAGTCCTGGGGTCCCGGCAGGTCGGCGGGAAAGTGCTCCATGACGCCGTGTACCATACCCTTCCCCCGGTGGATGGCCTCTAGCTGCAAGCGGTGTAGTTTGATGCGAAAGGCCTCCTCGTCCCCACGTCGCTTCTCATCACAGCCGCATGCCTTCAGTTTGCCCATGGAGCAGGCGTTGGCCACTGCATGCACCACGCCTGCTGCTGCGATGGCGTACGCAAAGGCACTCTCTCTAAAACCTGTGGGTGAAGGGAGACAATAGTGGTGTTAATGTATAGCACATTGTGGAAGTGTCACAATCAGGAAAGAAAGTTTGAGAAAGGAAAGAAAGAGAATATATTTTGTCAAAAAAAAAAAGAAAAAAAAAAGTATCATAACATAGCTTAGTCCATGACATGGAAGATGGAATTTACTCTCTCTAAATTGACACAGGGCTTCAAAGCCATGTCCAAAATGACATAAGTATGAGGACTGGCTGATTGACATGAGGACTGTGTCAGTGTTTGGGAATGTGCCATGTTGTTTTTAAGAAGCCGTCAGGAATTACGAGAGTTATAAGATGAAGTTTATGTAAAATGTTGAAATATTTTCGATAACCTGCAGGCACAGCATACCTGTGTGTATGCCTCATGAACCTGTCAGGTGAAATTAGAAGATTACCAGCTAAATAGATGATGGTGGATGACATGTGCCATTTGTGTCCAAATTCAAATGACTGTGACTATGGTGCGGTATACAGGTTTTTTCTATCTGTGGTGCATTTTCTATTTTTAACGCAAATAGCATCAGAATAGCAACAAAACTATTAAATTCCCCTCATTAAAGATGGATTGGAAAACTGCTGGATACAACTTTGAGATGTAAAGTGATTTTCCTAGCCCTGAAACTCACTTTAACAACAGCTAAATGAGCAAAGAAATCTTTTCACCTCTCCGTTAGCAACTGTGTCACAATGTTTAGTAAGTTTGCACTTCAGCGCACGTTTTGTTTGACACATTCTCAGCGAAGCTGTAGTAAAAGAGCTTCCTCTATTTTGATAAGGATACACATAAGAGTTTATTCACATGTTCATACACACTCATGCCAAATCCCATAAAACCAGGGGAAACATCTGGGACAATAGCAATTAAGTGTTCCAAACACTTGCGTATGTCGTCTCTGTGGACCAGCTGAACACGAACAGACCCCCACCACTCCCATCAGAGCACTCGCAGAGGACTCGTATGCTGTTACTAAACATGGCTGTGTCTCCTTCTGTCTGCTCTACTGCTTATATACAAGATATTCAGCTGTGGAAATCACTGCTTTCTACTTACATCTACCACCTAATGTATATAAGTGAGTAGAAAGGTAGCTAAATTGTTCCTGAATTTGCACTGCAGTGCTGAACTACGTTGGGTGCATTTCAGGCTTTGAATGCCTCCCTCTTTCTTCATCTGTCATGGATCTTTCCATTTCCATTTCATTGGGTCCTGGATGACTGGAATACTTGGTCACTGACTTACTTTTCTGGCTCACTGAGGGGCATCAAATGCCTGGAGTTTGATCCTTTCACCTGTTTCTGTCATATCACATCTTGCATTGAAAATTTAGGACCAGACGATGCGTTGCTGTAGCCGTGTTGCCGTGCATGTGTTCAGCTTAGAGGGCTAGATTGCGCCATATACTGTGGCTTTTGCCTTATAATCACTTCAAATTGTCCCAGCCAGACTACTGTGTGTAGAGGAGGTGGTTAAACGACTGTGGACATGCAATCTATCTATATGACGTGTGACGGCTGTTGCCTTTACAGCTAAACACATCCCTTTCTCCTTCAGAAAGTCGAACTTGCATGCGGCACATGTAATGAGCAACTCTCCCACAACTGAGCTGTAATTCAGAGGGCTAATGTTATAGTACGCTTCTCTTACACAGACACATACACACCTTTGGACCCCACTTTATAAACACACGTACACATTCACCCTGTCTATGTTGATACATTTCTGTGACAAAAAAAAAAAATCCATGTCCAATTGTGGAATCTGTGAATATTGAAAGATGAAGTGACAGCAGGATTTACACTCGCACATTTACAGTGTTTGTTGATGGATATCAGCTTACTGTCTGTGAGCATGGTACCCTCAGCTTCTATAAAAGAAGCCCCACTGGCGGTAACTTACTGGTGCAGAAAACAGTGAAGATTATAATGGAAACTTGTAAAGCAAACATGAAAAGAAACCACTTAGGGGTTTATAGCACCCCGCTTGAAGGGGAAATGATTCAGGCTGCTTGTTGGAGTCAAATAAAAAGCTAATAACTGGAACTGCCCCTTTTTAGCAATGTTTGATGTTACTTCGTTATTCACGCAGTGAAACAGAAATTTACCCACAGACCAACTGACAGTCTGTAGTTCTCCTATGCAACGCTACAGCACATATTCCTCAGTACGGTGTCACTATAGCGCAACTGCTGTATACTCGCATATGTATTTGAATGCACAGCTTATGATGAGCAATATGATGGTTAAACATATTGTCTCATTCTGAATGATCACTGCTATGCTCTGCTTAAAGATTCATGCCAGCAAGCTGAATTAGTGGTGCACAACCTGTGTAGCTTAAAGCAAAACTAAGAACACATTCAGACTGACTTTTGCACAATGTGAAAAAACTGGACTTTATGAATGCTATTTTGTTGTTTCACCAGTATCTTAAGTCACGCACGCCCACCGACGCAGCCCTTTCTGCTGTTTTAAACAACTCTCCCATTTCAATTCAGATAAATGGAGGAAGGTTTCCATCTCCAAATGTTGGCTTTTCTTGTCTTAAGTTGTATATATTCATAATGTACATCTGTACATTACAGTCAGAAAAAAGATGCAGGTGTTCACTGGCACTGTTATACTGTACAGTGTTATGTTAACATCTTATAAATTGGGCTTTGAAAAAAGAAGCAAGCAGTCTAGATGGAGACTGACTCTTAGTCAGCAAAGAATCTGATACAGTACACTACATTTCAACAGCCAGCAAACTTGTCTGTCACGCTGCAGATAAGCTGTCCTTAAACCCTCATTAACAGATTTTTTGGCCAGCCGTAAGAACAGCATTTTACATGTTAGCAACTTTTAAGTTGGCAGAGTGACTTTGTAAGCAAACAGTTGTTGTAGAGCAACATTCATTTGGTGTCCTGTTTCTGGCCATGTGACACATATAAGTCATCAAAGCTTTATTTGCTGAAAACAGCTTCATCTGAAAACACGAAAGCAGTGTTACAGTTAACTTAAAGGGACAACTATTCGTATCATACTCCACACAAATAGGCGGCAGCCTTACTACTGGAGAGTCTGGGTGTCCACCTCTATCATAAGTAACAAGTAAATGCACTCTTTGGTCCCTCCTCCTTCCTCCCCTTCCCATGTTGGGCATGCATAATTGGACTGGCCATCAGGCATACAGGGACAAATCCTGGTGAGCCGCCGCATCGATTGGCCGGTGTACAATCAAGTTTTTGCCGGCTCTCTCTGTCTACCTGTCATTCAGGTTGTGCAGGAGAGCGTGCTGTGTGCGTGTTCTGGGACTGGGCACACTGGCCAATCACAACCATGCTAATTTCAGTCTCTCTGCAATACAATACATCACGTCTTTGACATGATGTCTAAACGGTTGTTTCTTCACATTCTGTTGATAGTCTTAAAGTTAATTTTTCAATGATTTAAACTAAAATATTTAGATATTGTCAAGTTGAGATAAACTGCAAAGTCAGGTGATAAATCTAGGCACTATCCCTGTAACACAGAAGTAGTCCTTTGATTTGTTATTTTAAAAATGAGTTATTCAACATCTGATTATGTGTTTGGTTTGATACCAAAAAATACATCCCCAACATACACAATCTCCGACTACATACAGTGGGGTCCAAAGCTCTGAGTGGTCTCGGATTTTTGGACCCCACTGTGTATAATTTGACTCACCAACTCCCACTCTGCCCCTCCTCTCCTCTACCACCTTGACTCACACAGGGTGGGGGGAGCGAGAGGAATGGCACTTAGGAACATCCTCATACATAGAAAGCCTGTTTTAGCTCTAGTCCCGCTCTGAGCCGGGCTCCCCGACTCAGGCCCCCGGAAGACTGGGAACAAATCAATCTAACAAATAATTCACTGGCTGCGGCACGCCCGGCTGAACTGATGGCAGAGGAAGTGGCAAAATGAATTAAAGATTCAAAGGAAACTGTCACTTTGTGTTACAGAAACCGACTAAACAGGTTTATGCTTTTGCCACAGAGAGTTGGGAAAGTGCTGAGAGCAAATTCACAAGCACTTGCACTGGCAAGGGACGTAAAAGCATTAGGAGCAGCCCAGCGAGGGAGGACACAGACACAGTGACAGAGAAAGAGAGAGAGAGAGAGGGAGAGATTCTCCTATTTCTGTCTATCCATGTCTCGCCTGATGTCCTCTTTAGCCTAGTTTTTAATGCAAGCTAAACAAGAATGAACACGGACCTATAAAAGTTATTACAGACCATCAGCTGAGAGATCTGTGGCAGAGCCAGTGAGGATCCAAGCCGCATCTTAGACAAAACAAACTGAACTGTAAGGCACCTGATGTCCCACTCAATTTCAGTTTTACTAGAATTATTACAAGTCGTAGTGTAAACATTCCTTCACAGGCATTTTAAAAACACAGATAAACTTGTTGCTATAGTATATGAATCGTTAAGCAAAAATAGCAATTGGGTATGGAGTATATATACGCTTCGTGTGAGACCATGTTTATTTTTCTAAGCTCAGTTTCACTGAACACTTGTGTTAATCTCCACACTTCCATCCAATCCATGACTGTAAATCTGTCTCCATGAGAGTATTGCCAGTAGCTGCACGCAATAATGGCTGCAGCATGTTAACTTGCGTCAATTTTTTAGCTTCTGTGGAGTGGAACGTATCAACATGTAACATATGAATCATCTGATTTAAAGAGGTTGTTTATGTCAGTGGTTTGGAGTTTCTGCACCCGAGGCAAACCAGGGATGCCAGACAACTAGCAACTGCCTCTACTAATAATGACAAACAGCCTTTCAATGAGTCAGTGAGGAGTGAAAGTACGTCCAGAGGTGTGTAAGCATATACTGTAGTTAAGAGTTTTTGTTAAAGTACTGTAGCGGTGACAGGATACAGTCCTCAATTAGGGTTATAAAATTAAAGTTTCATGATTATATTGCGCACAGATTAAGGAGAAGATAAATTTATGGCAAAAACCCTCCAGGAAAGATCTGACACGTTTAATCAGTTAGTTTTTTTTTGTTTGTTTTTTTATGATGGGGGATTCCATCAACAGTTCATAAGGATATTTAGAGATAACTGGTTTTAACTCTCAAAACCTACATTTGCACTGCTGTCACACCAAAGCAATGATCAAACTAAAATCTAATGATAAGGTCAACCAGTGCACTATGATGCAACTGTCTAAATCTTATTTCTCAAGGATCGGACACAACATTGGCGCAATTAAAAGGGAACTCAACTCAAGAATCAAACTACAAACCACACTGTGCACCGTTCATCTAGCCAGGTGCTCAGGCTACTAAGAAATTGATGCCTTTTTCCAGTCAATAACCTGGGATGAGTCTATCTAAAGGCTTCCCAACTCTAAAGATCCTCTTTCATCCTTTGTGGCTGACTTGCAAAGCTCCAAGCACTACAAAGCGTCAGAGAAAACCGATCTGCATGAGGCTCGGTAATCTGGAGGTGACTAACTGCTTTTGAAGTTACCTGCTCTTTTGTATGGGTTATTGAGGAGACACAGTGAGATGGTTAGAAAGTAGATACCAGTCTTGTAGTCACTAAAGATAACCCAACCATTTGGAGGACCTTATTGTTGTGAGATAACATTCAAGAGTTGTAAGTATGGGGAAAATGATCTCTTTTTATGGTCTTATTTGAAGATTTACAGTTTATTATCCCAACGCTTGTTTAGGACGTGTATCTTTGTGGCAGTTAATCTTTCTAAGCCCATCCTTTCAAGGTGTTGTATTAAAGTGTATTTGAGAATGAAACCACAGCCTGTTTGAAGACCAAACTTTTGAACTTACTCAATTGTTTTTTTTTTGTTTTGTTTTTTTGTTTTTTTCAGGAGGAAGCCTGTGGTGACATCTCACCTCTGCAGCATAATGTACGTACCTCTTCTTAGCCGATAAGAGTCTGGTAAGTTTCTCGTAATGGTTCATACGTAATACATGATTTTGCAACCCAGAGTTTTGAAACACAGATTTTCATGAAAGAGAAGAGCAAAATGCCAACAAGCCAGGCAGAAACTCAAATGTGAAGTCAAATGAAATTACACATCAGGACCATCTCTAACAGTATATTTTGATATAGTGACCATAAAGCTGACCTCTTTTAAAGACTATGCTGTCATAGGGTATTTTGTTCCTAGTCTCCAGGCTGGAGCAGTTCCAGCGGTGCCCTCTGAACTGGTGCTGGCACTCGTGGATGGCAATCTGGATTCCCTGGATTGCTGAAGCCGTTACGTCTGGGTTCCGCATGCACACCTCCAGCTGGCGCCGCGTCAGCCCCGGCAGTGTCAGACACACCGTGTTGGCATTCAGGATTGGGTCAATGTTGGGGAGCTTCAGTCCCAAGATTTCATTGGAGTCTACCCTGCATGGAGCATACAGGTCAGGTTATCGACAAGAAAAACATGTAACTTATGAACCCTGCTGTCTCTGTTCTGTCCACTTCTTTTGCTATCAAAGGTCTAGTTAGTGCTGATAATAACTCCTGTTGGGTGTCACACATCAAAACTCTGTTCCCACGGTACCAGACAGGCGCCCTGACTTGATGGTCCCCAGTATAGCTGATTGCTGTAAAACCTCAATAATACACATAATGTGGGTTAATACTTGTAAAACCATCTCCAGATGCTGACAGAAGGGGAAATGCGCTCACAAATCTATTTGTTTTTTTGTTTTTCAGACTGATTTCAGTTTATGGTCCCGCAAAGTTGTCGCCAAAATAAAAAGAGCGCTATGACTGTCGACTGTCGACATGTTTTGGCAACAAAATAGCCAATGCTTACTGACAATGAATAAAACAAAATAGCTCTTGGGTCCTGCGGGTGATTTTACAGGAACGTTGTCTCATTTTAGGTTTGTGAACTTATAAAACTGCAAGAAAATGCTGATTGAAATGTATGTGCTGAAACATGAATATTTGCATTTAATGTTAATTTGGCCTAATTCAGGTTTGTCTCCCCATCATCACTTTGATGTTGATTTGACTGCGCAGGATAAAAGTTATACAGTGGAACAAGTGAGTTGCAGTGGGGAGTGAGGGAACTGCACTAGTGTGAACCAGTGTTACTAGTAGTTCAAGTGACAGTTTTATGTGCACGCAGGGAAAACAGCAACTTACCTGCCTCATAAAATCACCACAGAAAATATGTTAGCATGTAATTTCAATGACTTTTTAGCTGTAAGACGTGTCTCTTGACTTAACTGTCCCCTGCTGCTGTAACCTATCAATCATGTTATCAGTCACTAATTTAGCTGACAGCAGTCAAAGCACTTCTCGACTTCACAGAGAAACAGTCACAGCAGTAACAAGGAAAACACAGGCTGCACTGATGATGGCCTGAAACGTGCGCAGCTTTTCTTTTCATTATCATTACAAGTAAAACACAGGTTGTGTTGCGTCTCTGTGTTTGTATGACTGGGACACACAACTGCACATGCAGCGGGGAGTGTGCTCAGCTGTGGGCAAACACATACACACACACACACACACACACACACACACACACACACACACACATACACATACATATCCGTATAGCACACCCTGACATGCACACGCAAATACCCAGGTGTAAGGAGGCATGTGCAGAAACACACACAGACACACAGCTGCAGCAACTTTGCATATTTCTTTCCAGTTTTGTCAATATGTGGAACTCTTTATCAGAGCGTCTGACTCAAACATTCACAAATCACCTTGTGCTCTTTCTGAAAACGCAGCCAGCTTTGGACATAAATCAAAATCAAAAAACGCAGCTGGCTCCAACATCAAATCTTCATTTGCATGGTGGTGTCCTACTTTCTTGGTGGCATCGCATTTTGAACTGTCTGCCTCTGATTGCAGTTCGGCTTCTGTTGCTACCTGTTGTGTTTCCTGCTTTGAGAGTAGACCTGTTTCAACAGCTATGTTTCCAAAGGGCAACTTTTTACATTGTTTGGGAATGAGACAGTAGATAATTGGTAACAGAAAATAAAAATGAAAAAGTGGGCTGTTTCATTTTATATTTTAGTTATTTTATGTTTTTTTATGTGTTGACTTCAGACACACGTGTCAGCAAGGATACTGTGGGTTATTTAACTTTTACTTGCATGAATGAAAACTGACTTTTATTTTGTTAAAGTAGATTATTATTTATTCTCTAGCCTACTGTAAACTAATAATTTGGGCTATGATTAAAAAAATAGAAAATAAAATAAAACAAGATTTTAAACATAGAATCATAAAGTGAAGACTAAAGGCTTAAGTGTATTGAACCAACACAGAGATTAACTTTTTTTAGCTTGAATACAGACATCCCTCATTTATTTATCTATCTATTTCAACTCACCTTTTATCCAAGAGACAGATAACCACCAAGACGCATGTTATTCTGAGTACCGAGTGTTCCATTCTGTGCCTTGTAATTACAAAAAAAAAGAAATAAAAGTTAAAAGAAAAAGAAGAGAAGAAGTAAAAAAAAAAAAAAAAAAAAAAAAAAAGAGTTCAAAGTCCAATATTCCGCCTCAAAGTTTAGGGAGGACAAAGCAGCAGAGGGAGGTCAGGTCAGGTCCGGCTAAAAGTTGGCGCTGGACTTGACAGCTCCGACTACCCTCAGTCCAGATGTGCCAGCCAGCGGCGGGATACTCATTCAAGAAAAGTTTCATCAACCTCTCAACTCACTGAATGGAGGAGGCTGCTACGAGTTTGAGGAAAAGTCAGTCTCTCTCACGCACATCCGTACACATCCCGGTATCTCCGCCAACGAGGTCTTTGCACTGGTGTAACATCCGAGAGAGAGACGGCTGATCCAAGGTAGGCGCTCTAAATGAAGTCTGCTTGACTAGTGATTTTTCGGTGCGCACCGATACTCCTCTAAACTACTGCACTTAGCGCTTCGCCAGCCCACTTTTTTGCGTCACTCGCGAAGTAGGAGAGCGCCGAGGGAGGTCAAGTGCCTCGTTAAAGCAGGATAGAGATCCTTTTAGATAAGGCAACCAGAAACACTTAGCCTGCGCCCTCTGTGAGGGGGAGCATTTATATTCACTGGAGGAGCGATGCTGAGGATGAGGATGGTGATGATGATGATGATGATGATGATGGTGAGGAGGACTGTGTTGCAAAAGAGAAAATTACTTTTGTGTGTGAATTCATGAGGGTTTGTAGAGTTGGTGAACATGATGATGGAGATGATTATGAAGTGGAGGAGGAGATAATGAGGGACTCTTTTAGTTTATTTTAAAAACTGGTGATTTATGATGATGAGATGATGAAGATGAAAGACTATTATACTGCCTCTGTTGTTTTATTCTCAAATGAAGCCATGAGTTGGACCATGACCAACTCCTGTCTGTGTCTGCTTCTTCTCTTGCTTTAATTCATTATTTCACAATACTTCAGTAGGTATCTTTTAACACCTCCACTCACAGCGAGGCTTCTTTCCCCACTGGTTTGGCTCGAATTAAAGGGGCACTCTGCTGTGTGTTTCATTTTCATAAAGTTGTTCAAAAGAGTTTAAAAAAAAAAAGAAAAAAGAATGGTTGAAGTAGTAGAGGTGGAAATATCCTGATTTTTGTCCATAGCATAGGTCAAGCTCCAGAAATACTTGATCCTACTTCCCATAATGCATCCAACAGCGTTTTTTCATTACACCCTCTGTCACTGGAAACCCATTCTAACATAATTAGTGTATGTCACAGGCTGAGTAATACTAACCGTGTCAGGTAAACTGATCTTGTGTAAAATCAGTGAGTCATACATTTTTTTTCTCATGGGAAAAGCATCTATTTAAAAAACAATAAGATATGTATTGCAGGTCGGTTTTTATTCTGTCAAAGTGAAGACCCTTTGGTTTTTCTGTCAGAAGAGAATGAGGGTTTGTTAAAACTGTCAGCTGAAGTTCCCATTGCTCTCTAACCTTCCCTGTGTGTCATGGACTTTAATCTTTTGATTTAAATGGCTATAAAGTATAACAAAAAGCTCCCTTGTTGATGAAGACCACATGATATCACTCATCTCAGTGCTTTATGAGTAGCTTAGAATAAAGATTCAGAAACCACAAATAAAAAGGTTTTCCCCCACCAGTGGAGGGACGCAAGCATTCTGCCAGCATGGAGTCACCAGAGTAGTAAAACACTACATGAGTTTAGCATTCAGACGCAATTAAGTTGCCATACACAAATTTAGAAGATCAGGGAAACAATCCCACATCAAATTTTCTCCCAGAGGGATTTATCACAGCACCCTGATCTTGAGGATTTGGAAGGGACAACATTGCGCTTAATTATTTCAAGGCATGTAAGGAGAGCAGGCTTGTTAGTAGATTTAATGGTTTTTCTGACACTGAGTTCAGTTCTATTGAGGGATGTGTTGCTGTCGTCCCGATCTTTCTGTTTCTCTTGCTCCCATCATGACTGATAATAACATTACTTTGTGAATCACAGTTCCTTATAAACATGACTCATACATCACTCCCCTCTCTCCACTTGGAGAATCAAAAACAGCAGCAGAAGGGACCTTGACTGTGACCCAGTGAAGCAATCATGTAAACCAAATTATAAAAGGTGGTAAAGATGGTTTTCCCTTTACAGTAAAACAGTCTGGACGATACGGATTTCCACCCAGAAAAAAATTAAAATAAGTAGTTAGTCATGATAAAGCTGAAAATGCTAATGGAAAGTCAAAATTTAGAATCAGTCAGTCAAAATTCTGATAGAAAAAAGAGATAAAAACTCAAACATGCAACTTAAAACAAGAGTACGTAACTTTTGAAAGAAGAAATAAAACATTTCTCCTCTTTAAAAAGGAAAGTTGAATCTACAAGCAGACACAGCCTTTACTCTGTTCAGCACAGTCAGAGCTACAGCCTTACTTGGTCAGGTATGACCCGCTGCATATCATGGCTAAAGTAAGCCTAGCTAATGTTATCAAACTTGAGCTAGCTCCATTGCGATCCACAAATCAAAAGTCAGAAATGTCAAGTTTGTACTGTCACTGACGTCAAATGATTTACCTATTATTAAGTGAGTGTATGTTGAGGAGCTATAAACCTCAGCAGGTTCTTGTTACAAAACATTTCAGGGGTAATGACTTATGGGGCCTCATTTTTTTTTTTTTTATTAAAATGACAAATGTAAGTCCCAGCAGGCAACAACACTTTTTTACACATACATTACATATTCATGCTATGGACCTATTGCACATTATTCATAATGAAAAAGGATATCGTGCACACACTCATGCACACGCAGACACATAATACACACAACTTCCATCTGGACTGCAGCCCTCTGCCAAGGAGTTAGGTCTGCCATGTCTCTCTGTCTCTTTTTGTGTGTTTCTCCTTCTCTCTCTCTCTCTCTCTCTCTCCTCTCTCTCTCACACACACACATACACACACACACACACACACACACACACACACAGACACACACCTTTAATTGTTTCCCATTCTTCACTGGAGAGTATGTTCTTGTTCAGTTACATTCATTAACAATGATGTGGGAAACATTTCAGTGCTAGTCTCAGATCAACTTGACTCCTGTGCCTAGAGACATAAAGAATTTATTTTTGTTAAATGCTCATGCCAGGTTCATTTCATAGTTCCCTATTTTGAGCTGAAAAGTTTTTGTTTTAATATGATTTTCCTGTGGCCCTTGAAAACTTTTATTATTTTTATCTTACACTGCTCGCTCTCACCCGCTCTGCTACACGAAATATGAACCTGCTGAACATTTAATTCAATAATAAACTAAAACACAGAGTTTTCCCAATAGTGTCGGTATTTTTGTCGAGTTGCAGTGTCTGGTTCAATTGAAACTTTATTGTCCTGCAGGGAGAGACACGGCCGAGCTAAGTTTTCACAGTCTAGTGGCGAGTGCCATGTAAACACATTAGGTCATACTGTATTTATGAATATGTAGTCTATGGTCTTGTGTAGTCAGACTGTTAACTTTTAGTGTGGTAGTATAAGGGAACAGCAGAGATTTAATGCTGTACTGGAATACACTGAAATATAGGAGTTTATCTTCAGCTTTTAAATCCACTTTTAAAATTTTAGGTTCACGTGTGTCTTCAGGCCTTAATACCTTAAACGGTAAAACTGGAATTGTCATGTGGCCTTGTCCTAAAGTCTCTCACAGCAAAACAGTGATCACTTCTTGTGAAGTGATCTTCCTCTGTATTAAAAAGTAAATGCTTTGTAACTTGTAGAGTGCAAATGTAGATCATGTGTTAAAAAAAGAGCAAGACACTGGCCTTTTTTCATATTATTAAAAAAATGAGAACATTTTGAGATACACTTTTAAGCTTAGTAGGCTACCCACTGTAGACACAGTAATGGTCACATATTAAAGTGGACTAATGGACATATCAAAGGAGTTGTGCAACATATTGGGAAACACGCTTATTTGTTTTCAGGCATTAGATGAGAAGGTTGTCATGTCTGTTTGCCAAATATGAAGCTATTATCAGTAGCCTATTAGCTTAGCTTAGCTTAGCTTAGCTTAGCACAAAGACTAGAAACAGCTGCTAAAGTTTAATATGGCTTTAGTTGTGTACAGTTTAGATAAACAAGATGTAGTAGATGAATTTGTGAGCTTTAGATGTCCATTTCCTGTCTTTGTGTTAAACTTAACTAATCAGCTGGTGGCTGTAGTTTCATGCTCAGCATACAGACATGAGGGTGGTATTGATCTTCTCGTCTTACTCTTAGTAAGTGTTATTTCCCAAAATGTGAAATTGGTTTAAACTGGGTCAAAACAGTTTTTAAAAATCACTCTTGGTTATACACAGCGGCCTGATCATTTCTGTCCTGTTAACTACAAAGTTCAGCTGCAGTGCTGCTTTCATGCTCAGTTGAAAACCATGGTAACTTTGGTCTGATTACGTCTTTCACACTTGTAAAGTCAGTGGTGTTGTATAAATGGAGATGGAGTATATTACTGCCCTTTACACTGTAGAGGGTTCTCATTGTGCTATGACTTTGGTGCATTTTATACAGAACAGTAATGAGCTTCCATTAGTTTGGAGCGCCCCCCCCTTTATTGCCATGAACTTTTTAAGATTGACTTCATTGTTGCAGAAATAGCAGAGCGGGTGTCATGGTTACTTTCACCATTTAATGCACGCACAGGACCATCATGAACCCTAACCACTGTTACTCGCAACCTGGGATCTCATACATCCTGAATTAAGTAGAAGGTACAGTGATAGGATTTATGATAGGAGGTCAGAAATAATTACAACATACGGTCATTTAAAGATAGCTTGAGGCTATTTTGCTAAATCCCTCATCTTCTCTCTTTCTGCGTTTCTCCCTCATCTTGGCCTTTCTGAACCTCACTCTCCCCCCTCTCAGCACATGGGCCAAAAACACTGTGACAATACACTGTGCAGCATATTAACTGACAGAAGTTATGTCTGTCACACCCTCACTCTCTGTGTCTCTCTGAGAAGGGAGTTCAAGCGAAGTTCATGTTTCTTGGAGAGTTTTGGACTGAGCCGACGAAAATGAGCAAAGCAGAGGAGAGCGCGGCAGAGCAGAGGTTAGTCAATTACAAGGCTCAACACTAGTAACTAACTTCTAACAAGCAAATTCTTGGCCCTGTGTGTGTGTGTTTGTGCGAGTCTATGAGACAGAGAGAGGAGAAAAACAGTGCGGGTGCATGGGGCTGTCAATAAGCAGGGGTGTTTGTATGTTTTTGCATGCGGGGACACATGTTTTGCGAGTGATTTTGTGTGAAATGTGGGGAGCAGACGGGGAAGGACAAACAGTGCAGAGGAAGGGACAGATGTGCAATTACACCGTAGGGAGCTGGGACAAATGACAGGGCTGCCAGATAAACAATCAGTATACGAGATCAATGGCGTTTATGATTGAAGTGTTGGTTTTGAAAAAGGAGAAAGTTAAGAACAAAATGTACTCATGTGAAAGCAGTTTTGGTCTCCTCACCCCCCCCACCACACACACACACACACACACACACACACACACACACACACACACACACACACACTCACACACGCGCGCACACACACACACACACACATTCAAACTTCATGTTGTTTTCTTCTTCTGACTGCTTTTTACACAGCACACTTTGACAGAAGCAACAATATGACTTTGCTTGGCTTTATCTTACAGCACGAGTGGGACATAGTTTTAAATGAGCAGGTAAATGAGCATGGCTCTCTCAAAACATACACCCACACATGCTATACTAGGCTGCAGATCAAATGTTTGCTGTACCTTCCAGTGCCAGTAACACATGCATGTTATTAGAACTGTCACAAAGTTGTTTCTTACTGTCATGTATTGTATTTGTGTTGCAATCCCCATGCCGAGACCGCGGTGTGGTTCTAATCAATTAACCCATCGTTGCAGGGAATGAAAATATCCCAGGGCTGTGAGAACTGGCTTTATTTTGGATGATCCTAACGATTCACAGAATGCACAGAGAACACATGCCCGAGGGGAGGTAAAACTTCGCTGAGGATCCTTTAACAAAACAGGCACCAAAGTGGGATGCAAGACTTCCATGTGTTTTTTTTTCTTTTTTCTTTTTTCCTCTGGTGATTGGAAAAGAAAATATTTCTTGGGTTGTATTTTTGGGAAATGGAGAAAGTGAAAGTCGTATTTTAGGAGCTGAGTTCAACCAAAGTTTCCACAGTAATTATTAATTTTAAAAACAGTTCACATGGAATTTTAAAAGAGTCACAATAATGCATAGAATTTGCTTACTTCTGTCATTCCACTTATTTTGTTCTTAAATCTTAATAAACGGCATCAATCTCAATCTTTTTTTGTCACGGAAACAGTTTGGGGATCAGTATCCTGTCAAAAACACTTTTATGAGGTGCCCTAAGGTGCATACCATGTGCCTCTGTCCTGGATCTGAGCCCAGTCCACGACCTTTGCAGAACCTCATCACTCCTTCACCAAAATGGACACTTACACAGGGTTCAAACCAACCACTGTCTCTTGAGCTAAAAAAACAAACATCGCCTCAACCCGAGACGCTACTTGCTGCACACCAGCTGTGCACAAAGACCAAATAAGAATAATAGATTAAGAAATAAATACTTACAGATACAAAATTCAAATACATGTACGGATGCACACACGGACACATTCACCCGGTCTTTTTTGTTTTGAGGATTTGAAAGTGCTTTTTTTCCTCACCGCCTCACTTACCTCTGGGTATCTCTAATTGGGGATGATTACAACATGGTGCATGCTATTGTTATCTCAAACCATTTGTGTGCAAGTGTCTATGTGTGTGAGTGTGAGTTCTGAGATATGTGTTTTTGGGTGCGTGTGTGTGTGTAATTCAACAGGAGAAGTATGCGAGGTAGCAGGCGCAGCCGATCCAAGAATGTGTTTACAAAGCCTTATCGTAGCTTCAGAGCAAAATTACCGTATAAAGAACAGTTGGACAATTATATGGGTTACTTAGCTGAAAATGTCAATAAGAATCTGCCTTTCTCTGTAAAGCACATGCACACACACTCTAAGACAAGCAAACATAATCTAAATATTGTACATATGGTTGTATTGGCTGAAAATCTGAGGTGATTGAAACCAAGCCAAACAAAGGGCAGCTTTAGTTAAAATGCCTTTAAGGGCAAATCATGTGTTTCTGCCATGTTTCCTTTTAATCCATTATTTTCATTATGTCAAATATGCTTTGTTTTACTTATTTCACTTTAGTTTAATTCACTTTAGTAGATATTTAATATTCTTTTTTTGGGTCATTGATATCATTGCCATGAGCCCTCTCAGTGTAGCCTAGTAGAATGGAAGTGTAGCATTACAGTAAATCAGCTTTCTGCTCCAAGGACGCCATCTTGTGTTCAAACACCAAAATGAATGGACGATCTCTGTCAAACATATGTTACAGTGATTGGAGTCTTTACTAATACACTGTTGCAGCCGCTTGTAGCTGAGGTGGAGGGTTGTGTTGAGTGTTGAAACATTATCGCTCCCCTCCTCATCCTCCCCCCTAAAGAAACATGCGAATGGGAAAAGATGCTTTACAAACTGATCCCAAGTTGCCAGTGCACATGTGCATGCCTCTTTAGCAAGCTGGTTGTCTGCTTCCCATCAAGCCATTCCATGACTCTTGTTGTACAAACAACCTTGTTTATTGTCTCTGTGCTAAAGAGAGAGAGACCTGCCCTGTCTTCACACAGGAACAGACACCGAGCCAAAGCAGCCACAATAGACAGCAGGCCCCCTCCGTCTCCCACCAACCTCTGGCAGCTATGTTTTCACAACCCAAGATAACAGAGAAGATGGTGGGGGTGGGTGGGTGGCAGCTGGGTGCCGTGGGTCCGTAAGTTGATTAAATTACAAAATGTTAATTTAGATCGTGTGGACATGGTGTGTGTGTGTGTGTGACTGTGTGTGTGTGTGTGTGTGTGTGTGTGTGTGTCGTGTGTGTGAAGAAAGAGAGAGAGAGAGAGAGAGACGGAGATTCGGTCTGAGATAGGATTCACTGCGAGGTCATCCCAATGTTTATCCACCCACGACAATAATGTGGGTCAATGAGTGTTTCTCAAGGCAGCAAGTGTTGTTTCAGGGTGTTGCAATGATGACAGGTTCGTTGAGAACAGCACTCATATTTTCTCATACAGTATATTCCACAAAGAGGAGGGTCATTTTGCCAAAAAACATTTTATAATGAAACTACTTTAGCTGGACTTTATCTGCACTGTAATTTATCTGGCTTAGCACTTGACTCGCCTCGTGTTCGGGAACAGCCTTGTGCAAGATAAGTCAAATACTCCTGATGTGTTTTGTTGTACAGTAAATGTTACTGAAGGGGCCTGAGGCAAGCCGTACCTAAAAGGGCAGAGATGCATTGATGTGCACAGAATGGACTATTAAATCTCCTAGCAGCAGCAGCAGCAGCCTTGTTGGGTGGGCTGTGGAACTTAGGCAGCCGCTGAGCCATCACCTCCAGGGCCTGCATTAACTCTTAAAGATCACTGTCTCTTCCAAACACCCTGAGCCAAAGTCGAGGTTGTATGTGTGAGGTTCATGCGGATGTGCACAAATGTGAAAATGTGCATGTCTCTATCTCCAAAGCATGATAAATTATACTTTTAGTGCATATTTCATCTGTAAAAGGAGCGGGATTGCTTCATTTCACGGTTTGTATTAAACATGTTTCTCTCTGTCTGTCTGTCTCTCCCACTCCTATAATTACAGTCATTGGTATCAGATGAAACCCCACACAGAGCTGATCTCTGGATGTGCCCTTTGTGTAAGCAACATCTCACTGCTAGATTGATAGAGGATTGGAGGAGAGTTCACACAAATGGAAGAGCATTATAGTGTCGGGTTACTTCTAAGTTCTCTTTCTGTGTCTCTTTCTCTCTCGTTATCTTCCTCTCAGCCTCTCCCTCCTTTCCTTTTTCCTCCATTCATTAATTTGTGCTCCCTTGTCGCTCATTTCCCCTGGCCCAGTCATTTCTCATTTTTATATAATCTCCTGTTGTTTTTCTGCAGGCGAACACACACATACTGTAAATGTATGGTAAATAGAAGCGGAGGACCACCAAGACTCCACTGTAGGAGATAAGAGATTGCCTAACTCTATTTATCTGATTGATCTATGGAAATGACAGTCTGCAGCGTAACACTATAGAGCCATTTACTGTGGCAACCCTTCATTAACGCTTTGTGTGAGGCTGCGTTTCTGTGTGTAAGCACAGAACAGTCAACGTAGGTGGAGACAAAACTCATCTGTAGCGGGGACGATGTTGCATTCCTCAGGCACTATTTCTTTCTGAGAGGGACACATGGAAAAATACACCCATTCTAACCTGGCCACGCACTCCCATGGACACACACAAACACTGACTGACAAAGACAGACACATGCAGCCACATGCACACAGATGTCGACAGGCAGCTCTATTTATACCAATGCTACAATAAATCTATCTGCTCACTTGTCTATTTTCTCTGGCTTTGCCCATGCGGCAGTGAATGCCTGCACAGCTTAAAGGAAAGAGAGGAGAGGAGAGGAGAGGAGAGGAGAGGAGAGGAGAGGAGAAAGGAGCTAGGGGAGACAGGAGGAGACAAGTGCCCCATGGCATTTTCCTCCCATTGGGCCTACCTCTCCATGTCTTAAACACGACTGCTGGCCCGACTTGTACACACCACTGTGCAACAAATTCCTGGAAAATAAGAACTTGTGTCAACTTGTGCAGCTCAAACTAATACAGGCCAGCTCTTCTTTTTTTTTTTTCACCCCCCTCCGTCTTTTCATTTCTACAGCATAAATACCTCAAAACAACACCTCTTTTTGTTGAATCTAATCAAGAGGTGCAGGGAGGATCCAGTTTGACGAAAATTATCCATGAAGTCAAAACCTAACTCGACCCTGTGTCTGTGTTAAAGTTAAAGTATGTGATACATAGATACACAATTTCTGGAAGGACTCCAAAGGAAAAAAAGTGATACAAGATGGTAATAAATTAGTGTGTAAATGTTTTAACTATATATTTCAACAGGTTGAAATCTCTGCTTTTTGCTGCTCCTCCGTGCAGGTATCTAGTATGAGAGGATGTGAAATATTTTTTGCCAGGATTGGGCTCAAAGCCCAAGTCCAAAGTGACACCTTTATTTACTGTAACATTATAAAACTATGGGAAAGATTGGATGTTGACTTTCTTGTCTTTTTCTCACATGGACATCTTGATTCTTACGAATATGTCAACATGGTTCAAATAATGCAGTGTTATCAAAATGAAGATCTCATCACCTCACAACTCATATAAGTCAGATAATGCACATGGAAAGACAAGATCAAATAAAAACACGGATGTTTTACTTTTAGTTTGAACAGTGTTCTGAACGTGAGCCACAGACAGTTGTCACTTTCAACATTTACGTTTAATGAAGCTGCAGTGTAACATCCAGATATGAAATGATTTCTGTAGAGTACAACAATGGAGAGCAGATCTAAAGCAAGATATGAAAAACTGTATTTAAATAAATGACAATGGATGAATTCTGTGACATTTGTTCAACAAAAATGTGTTGAATCATGTTGGTTAACAATGCCTTTATGGGCAAATATAGCTAGAATAATGTTCAAGAATTGGCAGTACTTGGAATGTGTTTAATGTAACACAAGCAAATATTGAAATGGTTTTAGGTTCACATCACTTGACAGATAAGAAGAAGAAGTATACACAGAAGCTCTTGGTATTGTTAATTTGACTGTCTCTTGGGTGACTATTTGAATGCAGAGGTAATATCAACACAACAGGATTATGAACTGTAACATCACCCTCGTGCCATTACGATGAAAGATGCAGTGACAATAATAAACCGAATGTACCGTGTACCCTATTCATCAGTGTGTGTGACTGGTATATTTGGTCTTATTGCTGTGCTGTTCAACTGCATGTCAGGACTGCAACACGTGAACCTCTGAGGCATTTTTCATACAACAAGATGTGGGCATTTGTCTTTAATGTGTCAGGAATTAAATGATTATAGTTGATGAATGTGCGGTAACTCTTAAAATGACAGTGACTGCTAACAGCTGGATAAGAAAAGGGACTTTCATAACAGAATAATCAGTGGTCATTTCATTTTGGCCCTGCAAAAACCTTACGTAACTTTGGGAACATCAGGTAGATCCGAGTCATGACACACAAGATCAAAAGGAGATCACTCTGAGTCCTCAAGGGTAAAAATACCATCCTACCTGAACACTCACTCAAATGCAAACAGCAAGTTGAAGCAATGTAGTATTATAGTTTAGTATACTCACTGTACATTGTCTGGTAATAAAACTTAAGTGTAAATGAGATGACATGATAGGTTTATGGGAAACATACTTCCCCTGAAACTGAACAACAAATAAAAGATCTTGTCTGCCTCACACCGAGACAGAGAGTCAAAGAGCTGTGTGCTTTTAATAACCAACAGAATGCAGTTTAACATCAGGCAGCAACTTCAAGATATACCGAAGCTACTGTCCGCTGAAGGATATGGTGAAAACTGGCCAACCTGTACAAACACACGGTCACAGATAACTTTCTCTCTCACACACAGTCACACACACAGTCACACACACAGTCACACACAGACACACACACACACACACACACACACACACACACACACGCACGCATACGGACACACACACACGTACATACAGTATCAAATGAAAAGCTAACATCCAAAGTGCATTATTACATTAGCCCTGTATATCATAACAGATAAACACAATACATCATATACATTTCCTTGATACCAAACAACGTCATGTAAATAAAGGTTTCTCTTTTGGCTTACAAGGAACAGCCGACCCCTAAAAGGTTTTATTGCCAAACTATTGAGGAAGTCCATGGCAGCCGTTGCATCCAAAGTGCTTCTGAGAGAGATGGAAGTGAGTAGTCTTGTTATCATATCTTTATATAAATAACAGTCTTTGCTGGCAGGCCAAGTCCTCACCTGTAAAACATGGTGTTGACAGCATTCTTCAAATATGATAATGTGATACCATTTCCCTTTTTGGTAAATTTTTGACGCAGTAGCAAAAAAAAAAAAAAAAAAAGGTCAAAGACCAGTATCTTTATGTATGTGGTGTGCCTGCTCCATGACAAGGTTAGGCTACAGTTACTGTAACTGAGGGACTGCTGCGATGGTGATCAACAGTTTGCAAGATCTTGGTATAATAGGCCTGTAAAGATGCTCCGATCAAGAATTAAAGATACCTTAAACTGCGCTTATATGTTGGGGTAACAATCAGATTTTTGTTTCCATGATCCATGATTTTTCTGTGACGCTGCAGATAGACAGCAGTCTCTGAAGGACTCTTAATGCCAGATAGTACAGGAAAAACACATAATCTTCAATGTGGCCAGTTCATACAATCAAGGAAATTGCGTAATCAAATCGGGTGCATCAATACATGTTGATGCCATAAACTCTTTGGTTTGAGACCCACAGCAAGCTCTGCTGTTGAACTGGTAGTGGAAGGAAGAGGCACGAAAATAACTGTTGGCTGGTCGTGTCAAGGTCTTCCAAGCATAGGTCCTCCTCTTTCAATTAGATGGAAAATGCACATTTTCACATTCTTTGGTCCATTTTCATAAACAAGAAATGAAAAATAGGTAGTTCAGTGAAGTAACATAGTCCCTGTTTTCCATTGGTTCCGTGCGGTTGCGTTTACGTCTTTCTGGAAGCCGATCACTATTTGAAATGAAATTTTTTGGGGGCATTGTCTGATTGTAACTGGTGCAAAAACGGGAAAGGAAAGGATCACCATGAAAGTCCAAACCCTTTCCTTCTTTCACACTTACACAACTAAAAGCAAACACCTCAAAAAGTAACAGACGTAATTATAATGAACCATGTCACACAGACTACTCTCAACCTCAGTTCATCAGTTCATCAGTGACAGAGACTAAGCTCTTTTCGGACCAAGCACTTCTTGCACTGGACCACACAACACCAGTGGAAACGACACAGACAGTTCTCCTCAAACACCACTGTTTCCTCCCTGTAGCCACGCTCGCAGCACAGCAGGTCACAGCCGCTGATGTCCATGGCTGTGCTGTTGCACATGCGGCCTCGAGTCCCAAGTGAACCCGTTTTCCGATTTGCAAGGCAGAAATCGGGCGACTCGTCCGAGTAGATCAGATCCTGCTTATCTGGTGGCTTTATGTTCTGGCCGACTGGGATCAGGGTCTTGCCGTCGTTGCCGCCCATCACTTTGGAGGCGCCGTTGAAGCGCTCCAGCAGACGGTCGCCTACCTCACGGAAATGAGGCATCTTTTTCCAGCAAGTGCGCAAGGTGCACGAGCCCGACAGTCCGTGGCATTTGCACTCTGTCCTCATGTAGAGCTTCACTGCCTGGGAAGGGAGAGTGTGGAGGAGAGTGTGGGTGCAGGGTTTTGTATGGTGGGAGAGAGAGGGGAGAGGGTGAAGGAGGGCAAACAGGTGAAAAGAAAAAGCAGAGAAGGAGAAGGTTGGTCAAACAGAAAAAAAGGGGGTAAAGACTTGTGTTAACCTTGTACCCTGAAGTGAAGCAGAACTGCTGCTTTTGACAAATAACAAGCTCTCTAAAGCGGTAATTTATTATTGTGTTTTCATGATATATCACAGACAAAGCCACCGGATCACACACACACACACACACACACACACACACGCACAAACACACACACCCGCACACGCACACGCACAAACGTACATACACACACTCAGACACACACTGATAGATAGGTAAGATAAAAGCAGACGCTATTCAGAAGGAATTTAACTCCACAACCCCCCTCTCTCGCTCCAGGTTGCCTCAGGCCTTCCTACATCTAACAAGCCTTGACAACAGATCATTCACTTATACTGCACATAATTAACCCATCACATACTCACACAAACAGACACACACACACACACACATGCGCGCGCGCGCGCGCACACACATACTTGCAAAATGTGTATACAAGTACACATGCATGCACAGACTATATCCCAAAATCCTCCTCTCCTCTCTTACTCTCTACCTGCCTTTGACCCCAGCTACAGTGAACTCTGTAACTCTGTGTTTTGCTTGTGCATGTGTCAACATTTCTGCAGGTGGGTGTAACAAACCGAGATCAACAAAACACTGACAGGTCAAATGGTAAATGTCATCTTATAGCTACACCATAAATTAACGCAATTAACTCATATGAAAGGCTGCTAGTTGTTCTTTCTGTAGCGCGATGACCTGCCGTGGCCATAATTCACTCTGTGTCCGCACGAGCAACAAAGAGGAACTTTACACTTGAACAGGGGCTGTGGAAATGTTAGAAGCTACCTGCCTCGCAGGCTTGAAAACAAAATGTGTGGCACGTTCTTGTTTTTGTGTTTCAGAAACCTGATTCTTGTCAGAATATCGGCTTACGGCGCTACACAAATATGGCCAGGGGCGATGTCTTTCTCTTTAACGTGTTCGTGGAATGAGGAATATTCCAGAGCAGTGAAACATCAGGCCTCTCTGCATTAAGCACAGTAGTAGTAGTTGTAGTAGTGTTTTTTTTTATGAAATACATTAAAGTTGTGGTCAATTTATTCTTAACTCTACCCATTCAAAACTGCGGAGACATACTCTGGCGTTCATTCTCAGACTACTTCTTACCAGCCGCCCAGCCTCATTGTTGTGCAGATCAATGAGCGTCCTGATGTCGCTCTTGCCTCTTCTCCTCTTGGCATCCATAAACTGTTTTGACTTTTCATAACCAAACTCCACATCATCTCCGCAGCCGCCCCACTCCCACTTGACTCCATCCCCCGAGGAGGAGGATGAAGGAGGCCTCGGAGGTGCTCTGTTCCTGGTGGCCTCGCAGCCGCACTGCAGCAGGTCTCCCATACTGCAGGCCTGGGTCACAGCGTGGGTCACCCCGGCTGCCGTGATGGCGTAAACAAACGCTGTCTCCCGAATATCTACAATGGAAGAGTCAAGCAGAAGAGGGGCTTTAGTTTATTGAAGTTTGGCTTGCACGCAGAGGTGCCAAAATGAAGAAGTAGAGTTATTTAAGATATTCTGATATCTAATGACACAGAGAAATATATGTATTTAAAGGATTATTCATAATCTCAGTTTAAACAGGCCCACACCAAAACTCAAAACAGAGGACTGGCACTTGCCTTCATTCCCATAATAAGTTCAACATTTTGGAGAATGTGCTTATTCATACTTTGCACAGGGTTCAACATTTTTTATTATGATACAGTGATAGTACAATCACATGATAAATACCCACACATTACAGCACATCACATTCAGACATCTGTTGATTTTTTCACTGACACACGATGGTCTTTGTATTTGATCAACCACATGTCCTCCCCAATCAATCGCAGGATAACAACTAGGAAAAAGAAAGAACTCTACAAGTGCAAGAAGCTAGTTTCCATCCATCTATCCATTCATCCAGACATCTGTCCTTCCATCCAGCCAGTCAGTTAATCAGTCGATATCTCTGCTACATGGAACAGGATGAAAGCAATCTCAAGCGTCGCTGGATTTGTAGTGCTGAGAGGGCGGCTAGTCCTCCGGCTCTCTCCCACGTGCACACACATGCACGCAGTCATGCACTCATACACTCATACACACCACAGCTGCTGGTTTATTTCAGGCGCAGAGCTTAACACTCCTGGCTAAAGGCATGTCCAACCACAACTGCAAATTGATCGTCTGTCCTCGCCAGTGGCTTCAGCATCATTCTCACCCTCAGCTCAACACGTCTTTATCCTCTGTTATTGCAGCTATTGTCGTTCAGTCCACAAGAAAAGTGCAGCTATGAAAGAAGCTGAGAATCTGTATTGTCAGGAACAAAACCTGACGTTTGTTACTCTGTGCCATAGAGCTCCAAAAACTATTGAAGACTCATAGATGAACCACTCAGCTGCACCACTGAGTTCTTTCCTTAAGATGAACACGGGCACTGTAGATTGTTTTCAGTCAATCTTGCATATGCCGTCCCGCTGCCACTCACTAGGGCACTAAATGCATATTAATCCGCTGCTGAAATTAGTTCCTAACAATTGCACTATTTATTCCTGTTTGAGTAACGCTCGCTACAAACTATAGTGCCCAGCTGTTTTAGGAAATTACGAAGCCTTTTCCAAAAAAGAGACATGTAACCTGTTTAGAGATTTATGTCAAAAAGACATAAAATGAATGCGTTATAAGGACGAGAAGAAGAAGAAGAATAGCCACTTGTTCAGCCATTGTATGTGTGTAGAGACTGAGCAGAGGACTTTTATTTCTAAGAGCTGGAAGGCAGTGAGCGTGCAGTCACCACCATCAACACTGCCAACTCCATATCGCATGATTCAGTGAATGGGATTCATTAGGAATGGTAACACACACACACACACACACACACACACACACACACACACAGAATGGATGGCGTGCGACGAAACCTGCACACCCCAGCACGCCGTGATATCAATACCAGCTGTACACCCCAACACCCAGAGATGTCTCCAATGCAGGCAAATTTGTGTAGGTTTGTGTGCATGCGTGTCAATGCGTTTGTGTGTGTGACAAATACTGTTTAATGGAGATTTAAAGCATTTATGGCATTTCACAAATAGTCAGTTTCTCTAATGTTTTTTATCTCATGGTTTGTATTTGATCGGGGGTGTGTGTGTGTGTGTGTGTGTGTGTATGTCTGTGTGTGTGTGTGTGTGTGTGCGTGCGTGCGTGTGTGTGTGTGTGTGTGTCTGTGTGCGTGCGTGTGTGTGTGTCTGTGTGTGTGTGCTGCATGCCCTTGTTACAGCTCAGACAGACCACACCTTACTGTTCCTGCTGCTCAGCAGAAAAGGGCTCAGATTTTCAGGAGCAGCGACAGTCTCAAATCAAGATGTGTCATCTTCAAAACATCCCTGGGTTTTTTTTTTTTTCGAGACACGTGTGTAAAACATCAGCACACAACTCATTATTAGAACAATATGGTGATAGTAACACATGCCGTATCCAAACAAGCTGGGAGCCTGTCCAGATGTCCTCAGATGCACTGGTGAGACACTGCATTTAGTAGGCAATCTGCAGAAGACAAATGTCATTTTGATGTGTTTAATTATGTCTTATTTCTCTGTCTTATTTACCACTAAACTTTTTTTTTTTTCCTGGTAAAAAAAAAAAAAAAAAAGGTTCCAAAAGGTGTCAGTGACTTGGAGCAAAATATGATCCCACTAAAAGTGTACAAAGAGAGAAGTCAAACAACAGGAAATAAAAACAACAGAGCACAGGGTTAGAAGAGAGAGAGAAAACAGAGAGAAGAGTATTGTTATGCGTAAAAGAAGCTATCAAAAATCTGATGATTTGAGGCACCCTGTTTCATATTTTCCTCGGAGACATGAATTCCAAACAAATTCTCTGCCACGGTGGGTGTCTGGGCCTGTCTATGTCTGCTTCTAATTCCAGAGGTCCCTTCTGCAAGAATTAGCACATATTCTTTTAATGCTCTGACTTTAGGCCAAGATACAAAGGAGGTCTGGTACCTTCAATCTGAGACAATGACCTCACAGTCCAGATAAGCAGAGGTTAAAAAATGTTTTCTCATAAAATCAAGTGCTAATTTTGTGTGACACTTGCAGCAACTGATGATAACATGCAGTGCTCTTTTTCTTTTTTTTCAAATGCACACAGACAGTCTGCACTGTGAGCTGTGGAAAGGCTCCAATACATCCTGCAGTATCTAGTTTGCCACAAAGTCATGTAAGTGGCTGAGTTAGAGGACAGATGGGGACCTACTACTATAATCTCAGGTGTATGGAAAAAACACTTATCTACAAAACCCAAGATTACAACATCTGGAGTGAATCCATTGATTATATACTATACCATCTGTCTTATCATCTTCCGGGCCTCGGGGGGTAGCTCTCACATTGACGAGAGGCAGTGGTACACCACGGACAGGGAACAAATCAATTGGAAGGCTGCAGCATTACAACCACATGAATTCATACCTTCTAAGTCACCAATTAACATTACCTGCATGTGTTTGGATTGTGGGAGGAAAGATCCATATACTATCTCTACATATCAGACAGGGTCCCATTGTATTGCCATAGGTCCTGGTTCTGTGTGATAATAAGTCTTATACACGTGGATTTGAGGAGACAATCTTCATTTTTACTAAAAATCTAGGGTCTATTCAGGTCAACTTTATTTTAAATCAGATCTAATTATCTTTTGATATGTTTGGATCTCTTTTTAAAAAAAAAAAAAAAGAAAAAAAAAGAATTAATGCATGTAGGTTTTGGGTCGTTTTTTCAGTTGGTCTGTTTTGATTGGGTCCAGAATTTTAGACTCGTAAAAACCTCTACATCTCACATTGAGACGAGGGGCAAATTACTGTGCCACGATGGTATAAGTGCTCATGTGTGTTAAATCCATTTCTGCTTAAAGCAACTGGTCAAAAATTGGACTACAACAAACTGGACCATAAAGCAAAGTGTTGCGCGGGTGTGGAAACTCACTGACTTCAAAACGCAACAGCCTGACATTGATTATTTGATTTATTTAAACCTAATGTCTGACACTCTCAGTGTACTTGCCAGGTTTGTGACACAAAATCACATAAGTCAAACCTTGAAAGTGTTTTCATTATCATGTCAGCGTTGATCACTGCTGTCTGACAAACAAAGTAGTTCTACTCACTTCATTTAAAATACCAGTTAAAAAGGCCACAAGAAAACACAAAGCGTGCAAAGGTGTAAACCTGTGTCAACATGTCTGTATACCTGTGTGACCTGTGTGCAAGAGCATTAATGAGAAAATTCTGAAATTTCTGACACGATTGATGACTGGTTTAATTAATGTGCAACAATTGTACAGCCCAGAGCAAGAGCCCTTGTTTATTCTACAGCAGTATAATAGTCCACACACACACACACACACACACACACACACACACACACATTCGTACACACAACCTATCGGGACTTTCAAAGAAAAGCCGCAGCATCCCTTCTGTGACTGCCAGCATCACGGTATGCTGGCTGGCTTGCACTGCCTGTCATGACCGCTCCAGGGTCTGTGTGTTATTTAAACAGAGATCAAGGAAAAGAGGATAATAACTACCATTTAATGACGAGAAACCAGAAATTCAGCCTTGGTTTGGAGCTGACTGTACGTGAAAGGTTCATGTCCAGAGAAAAGAACATTTTGATTCTGATGCAAAATAAGTTGTCATCCTTGTGTCGACATGTTCATTCATTCACACTTTTGGCAATAAACGTGTGAAATGGCAGTAATGTTGTGAAATCACCTAAAACCCCTGTTACACAAACACACACACAAATATTCCCACACCTCACACTTTCGGTCTCCAGTCAAAACGTAAGCATTTGCACGGTGCCACATGAATATATGTGTGTTATCTAATTTCCATGCAGCTGGATATGTGACGTATCCATTTTCATGTTCATCATCCAAAACATTGTAAGGAATGAAATACACACACACACACACACACACACACACACACACACACACACACACACACACACACACGCACACACGTTACCTGTACTGTTATGAAATTAACTTCTTAATCCACTGACAAGCTACAGTCTTTTTTCTAAGTTAGACACACACATTGACATGCAACACCAATGCCACAAAGTGAATCCCATTTCTGAGGAAGCACATAACAAACACAGCACATAACACAAGTGCAGCACGGTTTATGTTTGAATAATGGCTGAAGATAGCCTGGAGATGTTTTTGTAGAGTGGAGACAGAAAAAAAAAAAGAAAAGAAAAGATGGTTCAGCCAGTTTGGTTGTGCTCCAGACCCAAACACCCCGTGGCTTTGTTTTCACTGTACAGTTAGGAGGTGTGTGTCAGTGTATAACCCTATCACATAAAACTCTAAACAGAGGTCAATGAGGTTAAGTAAACCACTTAGAAAGAGAGTGCATTACACAGAAAGGCACTTTTATTTTGACATTTACTGGTACTAGTTCATGATAAACAGCCATTAAGAGCAGATCCAGGTAATTGAGGACAAAGACTTCAAAACAGAGGAGCACTTTGGCCTCTCTTATAGACAGGCAGGAATTTATGATTAATTGCTAGTCTGTCTCCTACTGGTAGATTCTTGCCTCCTCTCCCTCTCTTCTCCTCCTTCTTTCTTTCTCAATCTATCATTCTGCCTTCTTTCTTTTTTCTCCCTTCTTTATTTCTCTGTCAGAGACACTGGCAACACTGGTGGTGTCATAAATTCAAATGAGATAAGAGACAAAACAATATGCTCTTTAACCATGTCAGTTTCAGCTGCACGAGGTACTGACAAATAATGTTTCTGACGGTGAGAAGCTGAATTGTGCTCATGTGGGTAGCTGATGTGCTTTAATGTGGCCTGCTGTTACTGAAATGTGTGGTTCAGGATATGGTCTTAGTGCAAATGTAGCTTATGTGGTTTAGAGAGAGGAAGCTTTCAAAGCATTTCTGCATTAAAACTCTCCAGTTCGGAGATGAAGCATACAAAATGTATATTCATGCAGACAGATATGAGGATGTTTTATTTTATTTTTTTTTATAAAACTTAAACTTTACAAATGATGCTCCAAATGTTACACAATGGCAAAGTTCTGACTCGGGTCTTTTATTTTGACTGCAGGGACCCACAAAACAGGGGCAATGTCTAAATCACGTAAAATGTCAAATTACAAATTTTTTGGCTTTGTCACAGCAGAAAGTAATAAGTACCACCTTACACTTAAATGCTAAATGTTAGCTGTGCAACAGCTCCACACTGATATGTATCTTTCCAATGCAAGAAACTGTTAAAAGTTTATGTAACAGTCAAACATCATATTAAAAATATTGTACTTCCTTTGGGGAACTTGGAATCTTAATGTAGTGTTACGCCAAGAATTTATCGCAAATTTTACAAAATGGGAAAGTTGTAAAAATCCTGTAGATTGAAAATTACATTTCAGTCTCCACTGTTGAGTTGTGCTATGGAAAATGAATTAAATCAAAAAGCCATGTGCCACTTCCTCGTGATGTTACTGGAAGGAGAACAAAAAACTTCAACACGCCCATACTCGTGCAATGAGACCCAAAATGGATTTAATAACATGTCTGACACATTTTTTGTTGTGTATTAATATTAGTTATTGCCTGTTTGTTGACTATACACACAGATAAAGGTCCTCTGTATTACCAGTCAAAGAAGAGACAGACGGCTCTCTATGAATCTAATCATACGAGAGAAAAACCAACACAGTAATTGCAAAAGACCCAGCGCTGACCCAACATCAGTTATATTACAGACTTCAAAGAGCTGGAGGAAGATGTCAAGAGATCTTCAGAGAGATGTTAAGGGAACAGGCAATCTTAGCTGATCACTTCAAGCGTGCCCAATCTGATGAAGAGGAGAGTCAGTCAAGTGTGAATATGTCTGGTCTGAAATACAACAGCTGCCCTTGTCTGTTGTGCTGCCATCAGACAGGGATCTGACCTCAAGCTGACGTAAGGCCGCCGGCTGCGGTCATGAGGTCATGGGTTCAGATCCTAAGACACTCGTGGTTGAAAAATGGGGCATGACAATGTTTTTAATGTCTTTTTTTTCATCCAAGAAATCCTATGAAAATCCTATGAAAAGCTTTTGGAAGCACTGGTGGAGAGCGCAAAGATGATTATGGGAATTTATTCATATCCAAGTGCTTTCTTGCTGTGAAATAAATGAGAAGGTCAGTACCACTCTGCCTGTCTAATATCTGGCTACAGTGCCAGGACATAGCACATAATATCACATACATGAATATATATTGCGGTGACCCCAGGAAGTCACTGCGTCTGTCCACGAAACAATCCCACACATAAATCCCTTTGACACCGTAAATTATCGTATTTTTTCTTCTATCTTTGTACAGTTTCAAGAAATGGGATATGTTCATCTGTGAGCTTTTGAGGTGCTGGTGAGTGGATTTTGTTACCTTTTGGACAGAACCAGACTAGCTGTTTCCCCGTTTCCAGTCTTTACTCTAAACTAGCTAATAGGGTGTTGGCTACAACTTCTTACTAGTGGTATTGACATTCTCGTTTAATTTTCCGCGGGAAGCAAATAAGTGCTTTTTCCAAAATGTTGAACTATTGCTTAACTCGATATAAATGGCAAATCAAACTAGATATTAGGGGTAAATGAGAGATGGGAAAAAGAAGGACACAAGTGTTGCTATCCTATGAGCAAAACTGCACACATCCATCCCTCCCTTACTCACCTTGCTGCAGTATTTTGCCAAAGTACTTGTTGTGGCTGGTGCAGTTCCACCGGCGGTACCTGAACTGGTATTGGCACTCCCTGACTCCCAGCCTGGCCCCTTTGGCCACCTCACTGACAATCTCTGGCTGAGTCTGGCACAGCTCAGCCTGCTTCCCTGCCAGACGCTTCGCCTTCCTGCAGATACTGTTGGGGTCCATCACCAGCGGACTGCCCACCGCCCTGCAAAAGTTTTACACAAAGTTAGAGAGGAGGACAATTACAGAGAGATATGACAACAATAGAAAAGTTCACTGTGCTTTTTTTTGTTGAGCAACACCTGTTAACTGAATCACACAGTAAACAATGTGGCTGCACTCATCAGCAGCCACGAACCAAATGCAAACTAAGTTTTCTTCTGCGGCTGCTTCGCCTGCCAACTCTGCCCACCACATCTCAGCCGTGGCGACAATGTGCCTCTTGAATAGGCACATGGGAGACAAGAGAGCACAGAGTTTCCCAGAGGCATCTTCTGACGTCACATTCACAGTCTGTGTTTTGCTATTGGACTACACTTGGAAGAAGTGTGTGGTCCTCACAAAGTTGGAAGTCACACAGTTGGAAGTCTCTTAACAGACAGGCCGTTTACAGTTGATCTTAATGCTAAGTTGATTTTGGTGAACCAGAGGGCAGACTTTCTAGATTTCCAGATGATACAGCTTCTCTGGAGATTTTTGTAGCAGTTAAGGACTTCAGTGCTTAAACCACACATTCTCCCCGAATCAGCCCTCCGTAAGACGTTCCCAGATTAAAACCATCTAAATGAGAAGTCTACATATTATATTACAGAGACGAAGAAGAAAAAAAATCCATATTTAAATGTGTAGTGAGATAAATGAAGCATGCCTCGTGTAGTTCAAATATTTAAAACATTAAAATATATATACACATACGGACTGTGGACCTCCTCAATAGCTTTGACAGATGAGTGTATATAATAAAGATAAATAGTTTATTCTTACTCTTAATGGGAAAGAAGGACTTGGCTCTACCACTTTGAAGCAATGCCAGCCTCTGTGGCCACTTCAGTGGTATAACAGCAAAGTGGCTTTATAAGATGACTTTATTTCCATTCTTTTCCTCTGCTTCTTGCCTTAGCAATCAGCCACTCATCCCCTCCATGCTGTTAATGTTATGTACATTCAACTCCGTTTCTCACAACCCTCCTTTGTCATTTACTTCATTTACTCTATCACATCTGCGGAGATTCAGGGACTTTTAGTCCATAACTGATCCATAACTTTTCCCATGAAATAGGAGTCGGAAGGGTTTACATGACACAGAGAATGGGAGAGAGCAAAGGACTACCTCATAGGTTTTCATTCAGCCTTGTGCCTGTTAATCGCACTGCCTGTATCATTCATCTGCTTCGAGAGTTTGTTTTAAGAAGCAGAACAAACACTTTACCATCCCCTCTCCTGGCGGTCTGATACCGAGCAAGACATGTGCACACACACACACACACACACACACACACAGGCACGCACATTCATCCTCTCAAACTCCTTCCCAGTGTTTTTGAAAACCAATCTATTTTTATTCTAATAATGCCATTTATATGACAGACTAACATGTCAACACGTGATCGAATGAAGACATTATTCATAGGGCATCTTGTTTCAGCCTCTTAGCCAATAACAGTATGGAAAGTAAGATCCAAAGACAAATACATTCTGTTACCACCAGGACTTAGATATATATGACCATGGTAGACAGCATGTATCACAGTTATGGTTTCCTTGTAATCCATTCTAATAATTCAACTTGTCTGAAAATTAGCAGTAATCCCACATAATCAGCCGTGACATGTGGTGTATAATGTAACAACCTGCAAATTAGAGTAAAAAAATAATAAAAGCACTTGCACATAAGCACACAGACAACTGTGTGCATCAGAGCGTGTATGCACTGTCTGCACAGTCACGCACACACATATCCGTATCCACTCTCCAAGGACACCCACTGTTGGATTCCTCCTATGATTATTGAGAGTGTATTGACAATATCGCTATGGAAACAATGTAGTATTTTCAATACAGGTGTTCTATGTGTGCAGTGTGTGTGTGTGTGTTTGTCTTTCTTTAAGCGTGTATGTGTGTGGTAGTCACACATAATTAAATCATACAGACAGTCTCTATGTGTTAATTAGCAGGTACATGTACAATACTTAGCAACACACACTCCCTCTCAACAACCGCTTATTATCTACCCACTGCCACCAGGAAGCTTGTGTGTGTGTAGGTGTGCATGTGAGTGTGTGTGTGTGCGTGGGCGCACGTGTGTGTATGTGTATGTGTGTGTGTGTGTGTGTGTGTGTGTGTGTGTGTGTGTGTGTGTGTGTGTGTGTGTGTGAGACACAGAGAGTGTAAAACTGATATCCATGCATATAAGTGTATTTCCATGTAGTATGTTCAATTTTTCTCTGGATGTGAGAGAGAGAATTGGCTTGTTTGTGCCTTGTGTGTGTTTGCAAGTGCGCTTGTGCGTGTGCATGTGCCAGGGGCAGCTCTGGGAAGCCAGCTCTGTCAGCAGCTCACAAAAGCCAGCCTGGTTTTTATAATGGGAGGTGTAGAGTTGTAAAACTAGCGAATGTACTGGATGGAGTTTTGTTCTGAGCCCTGTATCACTGTCAGAGAGAGAAAGAGAGTCTGGAAGTGAGAGACAGAGACAGTTAGATGGCGTCGACAGCGTGAAGAAACTTTCCTTCTGCTCTTCTGCTTTAGCACAAAAGAAAGTACTGCAAGGTGGACTGGTGAAAGAGATACAGCAAGACTGCATCTGGTGGAAGAGCAGATGCAACTTTAATAATAACATTTATAAAACAGCATTTTTTTTACAATCATGCACTTTGTAATGAACTGTGGTTCTTGATAAGATTTCTCCCTGGGCATTAACTCTTTTGTATTGCACAAAAACATGAAAACCCATCTGTAAAATGTTGTGCTGGATCTCTTTAGAATTTGTATTTAGTAGTTAATTTTTTTTTTTTTTTTTGCTTTTGGTTTCTTCTGAAACCAATCTAATTTTTTATTTTTTTTGATTTGCTGAAAGCAGCCACAGTCAAAAAAGGGGAGTGCCATGTCATTTTCTTCTTTACCTCAGCTCACACTCTCAGTCTGAATCATCGCTTAATGTTGGTTGACGGCTGTTCTGATAATCTGCGTTGGACTGTCTTAGACAGAAGTTAAGAAATGGGGCACGATGAGGAGAATGGGAATGTGGGAATGAATCTGAAAGGGAAGTGAACTCAGGTGGAAAAGCACATTGCTGGAGACATACCCTAAAATGGGGTGCATTAATTGGATAACGGGATGACTGTAGGTGCCCAGCATTCTTGCCCTTGTTTGGAGAGTGAAACATTGAAGTGCACATCTCTGCGAGGTAGAGTAAAATAGGGGAGTACTTTGTCATAGACTCCAAAAAGTGCAGGTGTGAGGACAAGCAGGGAAATAGAGAATGTTAAAAAACAATAAGTAATGTCATGAAAATGACGAGGAGCACAGTGATCATTACTGAGAATACCAGAATATGTCATTCATGCATGTCACATCCAGTGTTGTCTACTTTTTTACAGCAGTAGTTAACACAACAGTGCACTGATTAAGATCTGACTTTCCTTGTGTCATCTTGTCTTTTCTCTTTCTATTCTTATTTGGTTGGTTAGAAATGTTGCTGCTGAGAATAACTGTAAACTGTATACAACTGTTGGCCTGAGCTCAAATCCTGCAGGAACGGTCTTGTTTGTCTCCTGCTCTGTCGTCTTCTGCAGTCACGATGAAAGTAAAACTACTTGAATGAATGGACTGACTCTACTGCACCATATACAGATCGATGTGACCCTCAGCTCAAACAATTACAACGGGACGCTCCATGTTCATACTTGCACGTACATGCAGTTTGCACACACAATTTTGCATATACACGAGCGCGCACATTTATCTAAGCAGGTGCACTTGCTACAGTGCAGACTTGCAAAGAGATAAAACCTCACATATACTTGTGAGAGGGAACTTCAAAGTCAGACAGTAATCAGATCCTTCCCATGCAAAGTTCCACTGTTCCCCAGTCTGTCATTTATTGTGCAGCTCCTGAGCAGATAACAGATAACACAACACACCAACAAGGATGTGCAGCCAGTGATATTATCAGGGACTTTAGGGAAACACTGTCTCAGATGAAAAGTTCTTCATCATGATAAAGTCTCAAAACAGAGACAGGGTCATACAGAGGAAGAGATAAAACAAGACAAAGTAACAAAAATAACCAAATCAAAAGCACTGATAGCACGACTATCAAGGTTGTTACCACCTGCAACAAGTTCACAGCTGGTCCGATCCAGAACTAAAGCTTTACCTTGTGGTTGCTTGCATTGCTTGAAAAATGTGAATAAGGTCTTATCAGTGATATATTTTTACATTTGTTTCAAAAAAAGGCTTGGATGAAGTGTTTTTCATAATGTACCGTAGCTGGAAATTTTGGGGGAAAAAATGAAGATATTAGAAATAGACGCCTTATTCGGTGTTTTCTGGGCCCAGAGGTGGGTCAGAAAGAGATTAAACAGTGGTGCTCAGAGCGACCTCAGGTTTCATAAAGGATCTCACGGCACCATAGATGAAGTGCTGTACTGTACGGGGCCCTTCTTTTTTTTCACTCCGCCCACGAATGAGTGAATTTCATCCCTCCTTAATCCCTCAAGTATGCTGGAGATGAAGAGAGTCACGACAAGCGCTAGTCTGAGACGCCAGAGTGAATATGAAAAAGGAAAAAAAGAAAAAGGATCGAGAATAGAAACAGCTAGGGAGACATGGGAAACAAATGGTGGGGGGGGGTTAAATGTGAGATAAGGAGGAGACATAATGAGATACAAAGAGATAAGCAAGGTGATAAAGAAATGAGGATGAAAATCAAAACACATGTAAGATTTGTCTGCAGTCCTAAACTAATTTCGAAGATGGATGGGAACAAATTTAGCAACTCCCCACCGTCTGTGGCTGGGCAGTGTGAGAGGGTCCGAGTACCAGCAGCAGCAGCTTTTCAGTTATCCCGACACTGCAGTCTGGGACGCGTTGATCACTTTCAAACATGCCATGTTATTTTTGTTGCGTAAAACAATAGGTTGAGAACAATGAAATTTGTTGCAATAAAAAGTTTCAACACACTTAATTTGTAATGCACCCAATTTAAACAGTAGCAATAAAGTGTGACCAGCAGGAAACCAACACTACTAAACCAATTTCACACAAGAAAAACATCCACAGTTTGTTCTCTTGTAACAACAGTGACACACCCAACAAGCCAGACAGCCAAAGGATGAAAACTGTCAAAGAACAGACATATGTAGATGACAAAGAGGTTTAAAGGTGCATGGATGTACTCTGTGATCTGTGAAGCTAAGCGCTAGATATGTAATATGGAAAGTACAGCTACGAGCCAAGCAGCAATCACCACAGCTGAAAAATGAAGTACCAAAAACTGCAGTTCCTCGAATGGCCACTCGAGCCTGGTGCCAAAAACATTTTTATTTATATGTTAGCACTAATTAGCAGGTATTAGTGTCTGCGCTCATCACACCTGGCTTGAATTAGTTTCGGATTAGCCTTAAAGCAAGACGCCCACACACCCAGTTGTGCTAACAATGCAAACAGGAGCGTATGCTTGCCACAGTTATTAAACCACTCATCCTCCACCTCTGCAAATTTTTGGATTAGCCCAGAATTAGGCGGAGTCAGACAAAAGGTGGTGATGGTGGAGCAGCCCACTCTGAGCCTCAAAACCACTCTTCAGAAACCATGGGTGACGTCATCTTTATTTACTGTCTATGCTAGGAACCCAAGTCATTATGAAGGCTGCTGTGACTGAGAAGAGTAGCCGGCATCATACCTACATAAGAAGTACAGTACCAGTACAGTAAATTACAGTAATTTATAGAGGCAACAACATTATCACCTTTATCTTAAGAATTAGTTTGATATTTTTTTTTAACATGAATTAACAAATAACATAAGCAAGCAGTGGTAGTGAGCTGTGGTATGCTAGCTACTACGATGTCAGTCAGTAATCACAGTCACATGGGTGGTAGATGGTATGACTTCTTTCCCTCTTTCCAGATATTGGTAACTTGGTATTAATGGCTTCAAATGGGCTTCAGCTGTATATTTACATTAGTATTGTGGTGCCTTGGATTAAACCAATGAAGAACTTAACGTGAGCACATTATTGTGCCAATAACAGAACATTTTACAGTGTCAGGGTCATCATAGTCATTTTTGCTGTCAGTCAATGTTACAACAAAATGTCAGTGGCCACAAATGGCATTTAGAATGAGAAACTCTGTACTGTTATTTGATGGGAAATCTTGCTCACTCACCGTTGAAAGCAGTATGACAAATGGGAACAGGTCAGACAACTGTGATAAAAGTTTCTGAACAGTGCCAAAGAAAAGGAAAAAACTCAAAACTCTAGACGACAGCAACTCCTACTCCTATTCAGAACTCTGCAAGGCAACCAGTCCTAACTTTGCAAGTTAACGTTAAATCTCCGTCAGCTTGCAATGTCACATTTTCTGCCAATTCTTCCTCCAGTTACAGAGACATTTGAACATTTCTTGGACTATTTTGCTCTCTGCCCTGTATATATTTCTGGCACTGGAGTACATTGTACCACGAATGTCTACAGAAATGCATGCTTGCACACAACTGCAGACACACACGTACCCACATACACACATAAACATGTTTAATTCAGTTCTCTACCTGATGCCAAACCCACATCGTCATTTAATCTTTATCTGTACCCATCTCCCTGGTCCTGATTAGACATCTAGCTTTTCAGACTAGGAGTGGAGTGGACAAGATAAGATCTGTTACAATGAAACTCTCCTCTGGTGATGATGGCGGTTCTGACTATACAGTGTGTGTGTGTGTGTGTGTGTGTGTGTGTGTGTGTGTGTACAAATATGTTCCCACAACTGTGTGACTGAATAAGTGCATTTTTACATCTCTGAGTGCATGTTAAACAGATTAACCAGGATCCACTGGTTCAAGATGTATTTGTACTGACATACACATAAACATACAAAGGGCAGAACTTCAACACACACACACACACACACACACACACACGTACACACACACACACACGTACACACACACACACACGTACACACACACACACACGTACACACACACACACACGTTTTGTGTGTGTGTGTGTGCACCTGTGGGCCTGTGGCACGTTCCAGGCAGGCTGTCCGCCAAACTGGGGCTATGACAGACACACACACGCACACTCACACAAACACACACACACACACACACACACACACACACACACACACACACATACAAACACACTGAGCAAAGTTGGCCCTGCTAAGCACTAGAGTCAAAACCAGTATGAGAGAGCAAAGGCATTCCTCACTCCTCTGAGTCTCCGAGCTGTGCTCTCTGCTCTCAGGCCAAATGATTAAAGCGCTCTAATCAGCAGAGGCTCTGAAAGGACAGCTATCTCCCAGCATTTCATCTCTCCCACCGTCCGTCTCTCACTGCAGCTCTCTCTCTCTTCCTTCAGCGACAACCTATCTATATGAAAGGTATTTTCCTTCAAAAGACAAGTATGACTAAAGACAGACAGAGATAGAGACATTCAAGAGGAGCGCGCATGAGACTGAGAAAGAGAGATGTACGATGGTATGTCCAGCAGCTTTCAACAGAGAGCATCATTGTCCTGGCAGACCAGGGAGCGACCCACAGGTGTGGCTTCACCCTAGCTGCACCACAGTTGGGCACTGTGTGTGTGTCAGCGTGTGTGTGTGTGTGTGTGTGTGTGTAAGTCTGTGCATGAATATGTGCGTATCGCGTGTCTGTGTGAGTGAGTGAGTAAGCGAGCCAGCGAACAAGTGAGTGAGTGAAAGAAGATGACAACGTATGTCAATGGGGATAAAGAGGAAGTAGGTGATTTCTTAGCGTTGATGCTCTTAATCCTCTACAGCTTCATTTAAAATAAATGTCCTGGGTCCTGTACAATGTGCTGCCAGTAGGAAAGTGACATAAACATTACATAAATGGGCAACAGAGTTATTTTGGCAGATCTTAACAAGTTAAGCTCTCTCTGTGAATTAAACCCCATAAATATGAAAAGATTGGTTTGAGTATGTGGCAAACATTAATCACTTATTTTATTCCTTTTTATTTTTCCTCTTTCATTTGACCACACCATAGTGCTTATGTGAAACAAATGCTTATAATGGAACAATGATCCATAAAGGTTCATATAATTTTTAGTATATACATTTTTTTTAAATCTTACATTATAATTTAAATTAGTTTATACCATGGCAGGATTTAGCCAGATTTAGCCCAAGTAAACCATGTGTTTGAAGGCAGTGTAATAAATTACCGATCCCTCTAGGGACATTGTTTTTCCCTCTTTCTCTCCACAGCTGGGTCAAAGCACAGATCAGCACCCTCTGGTTAATCTGATTATATGTCCATACTAGGACACCCACATACCACAAATCCATCTTTTTCTCCCCATTTTGCCTCATCATCCACATTATTCCAGCATTCTTCATGCCAGATACCAGAGCTTCTCAAAAACTGCTCTGCAGAGTGGATAAATCTGAAAACAACAGCCTTGCATTTTTGAGTGGACAAGAAAAACAAGTTTTGGAAAATGATGACATAACAATGGAAATTGTGCGTCAGTAAAGTTAACAGGACAGCTAACCCTAATCTCTCTCCGTCTTTAAATGTCAATATACACGATCACACAGCACACCTATTGTCATTAACCAGTATTTATGTTGATTTACTCAACAACTTTGTGATTACAAAATTGTGATTTGATCAGTGTTGCGGCATAGGAGTTTCTATTTGCCTGGTCAACAGGTAGAGGAAAACATTGCATCATGCTGATTCAGCTGACTGACAATGTATACAGAAAAATACATAATAAAAACAGATTATGAGTCCGGCTTAATGAGGACACCGTAAAGATCTGATGATGGAGAGCAGAAGGAAACAGAACGGAGGTTTAAACCAGCTGAGTAACTCCGCTGTCTGTCCCTCTCCACATTGTAACAGATGTGGACACACATCCTCTACAGCTGCCAGTCCATCTACCAGTCAGACAAGGACATACAGTCCACTTACACAGCCTCAGTGACACTACATCCCACATTGACCTTGACTGGGCTGTGAATGAACAGTGGGAGGATTCGCTGGAAAGAAAAAAAACAAAAAAAAAAAAACACAAAGCTTCACATTCAAACTCTACTTTGCAGAAGTGTGTGTGTGTGTGTGTAAGAGAGAGAGAGAGAGTGAGTGAGAAAGAGATGAGGACAGAAACATTGGATGTTGTCTAATGAAACACTGCACACAAGACAACGAAAGCACTACAAACAGACAGACAGACAGACAGACAGACAGACAGACAGACAGACAGACAGACAGACAGACAGACAGAGACCCACATGTTATCAGCAGATCTGCAGAGGGGTTGTCTGTCTGTCTGTCCAACTGTCACACACCTTGCAGAGCTGAGCCTATATGGATTGTTTTATGATGACATATCCACTGTGCCTAGAGGGCCACCTGACATTCCTTACTCTGAACCCCCTCTACACACACACACACACACACACACACACACACACACACACACACACACACACACCATCAACACCCACCACCCTCCACCATTCTCCCTCTCCCCTCTCCTCTGTGTATTACTGCAAGCAATGAACAGCAGACACCTCTCTCACCTTCCTGTTTCTCTCTTTCTCTGTCCTACTTCAGCCTGTGACTCTCTGAACACCTTATCCCTTCAGAAAAGATGCAGCTTCATGAACTTCTTCGTGCTGGGAACCCACATTACGCTGTCTCATTAAGACACACCGTGACTTGTTAGTGAATTTTTCAATGCTTACCAATTATAAATTGATTATAGGTTAATTGAGCATACAAAAGTTTTAGCATAATGTAATTTAATATTAGAAAAGCATAAAGAGAAAAATGTGTTAATAATTGTTTGAATTTCTTGTATATACATTTAAATATATGTATTATTTTTTAGGCTACATCCAAGCAACAGGAACTTATGTGTGTCATTACTGATTTCTCTGACTGTTTGGTCATTTTGTAAGGACACTCTGTATTGTGTCAGCTGTTCTCCTCACATCCTGCTGCTGTTGCCTTGTACTGTTCGCTCAGTTATGATGATCACAGTTGTCTTTGGACCAGGCTCTCGGGATATCCCGGGAACAATCTGAAGCAGTGTGAGTATTTAGGTGAAAAGCCGGTAAGCTAATGCTGAGTGATGGTGCTGTGGGTAATTATAGAAAACATGATTACGCCCCGTGTTTGTGCGCAGAAACTAAATAAAACTATGTCGGTGAGATCATGTGAATCCCAATTTGACAGGAGACAGAGAGAGATAAAACACGTGGTAAATACACAACACTTACCACCACAGTCCGATGATATTGACCGGACAGAGCAAGATAAAGAACAGGGCAAGTTGGATCCGTGATAGACGAACCGTCATGTTGAACGCAGCAAATCCTCAAGGAGATTCCCCAGCAAAGTTTAAACTGACTCAGCTCAGCCAACACCGAGTCGGATTATTTCTGAAACACATAGGAGGTCCTTGTTTTCTGACGGTGCGACTCAGCAAAATCTCACTGGAAACTGTCTGTCAACGAGAGCGCCAAAGGTTCATCATCCAACTCCTCTTCTCTCGGGCGCATCTTAATGCGCAGCAAAGATGGTCAAGAGGCTACTGAAGAGACGTCCGCTTTCAAAGGTGTGGTTAACCTCTTCATTGTCGTTCTGCTCTATCTGTCGCAGCACATTACATGTTTTCACCGCGGGCTGAGGAGGAAAGAGAGGACGACAGAGCAGTGGAGTCCTCCCTGAGAGCGAAACAGCCGCACGACACAGCTCCTGGTTGCGTGGATACTCGGAGTCTCTACTTTTTTTTTTTTTTTTTTTTTTAAACGATGAAATTATATCAAAGACGAAGGAGAAGAGCGCTGCTGTCTTCCAATCAAATAAAAGAAAGTTTGGTTTTATGCTGGATGTTGCCGCGCTATGAACTGACGCGCTGATGAACTTGGTGGGCCAGTTTTCGGTGCGCACCGGCTGCAGGTAGAGGCGTCTGTGTGCCACAGGTCTGACGATGTGTTTTCTTTGGATGATAAAGGGAGGAAAAAATGCTCTCGTCTTCTTCCACCTTAGTGTGACGTCGCTCCGGGCGCAGCGAAATCCTCGCTGTCACTCAGAGAGGGAGAGAGAAAGAAACTGCAATTAGTTTTAGGAGGACCCGGCTCAGAGCAGAAAGGGGGTAAACACATACACACACACACACACACACACACACAGGCAAAGAGAGAGAGGAGAGAGAGAGAGAGAGAGAGAGAGAGAAAGAGTTACCATACAGTGTGTTTATGGTGAACCTGAAATAAAAGCTTATGGACTCATATGTGAGTACAGGTGAGAGAGCACCTTTCAGATGATAGTGCCATCTGGATGCGTGTTTTATAATCCAGCATGTATACACATTGTGTAGAGAAAGAAAAAAGAAAAACCGTCAGTTCGTATCAACCTTTTTGTACACACAAGTAGCCAAACTTTAACAGCTGCCCTCAAGAGAAAGCGTGTGTGCGTGTGCGTCTGTGTGTGTGCGTGTGCGTCTGTGTGTGTGTGTGTGTGTATGTGTGTGTTTAGGGACAGGGTAGTATTATCACCTGCCTGGCCAAGGGCATATCCATTGAAATTTAACACCACTGTACTGTAGTCGCCCATAAAAGCCCTGACACCCGACTTCGTTCCACTGCAGTGATGCAATCAATCACGAGTGTAACACAAGGCAAACTCACCCAGTCAAGTACCACTGTCTTTCCTGAAGGCCTCAGTTCCATTTACTAATGCACAAACCATAACTGTGGCTTTAACTCTCACCAATAAAAGGTCTTCACTGGAGCCAACTCTGACTGTAACCCCTTAACTTAAGGCTGACAGAAAAAGTCTTGACTTCCAAACTTTTACTCATATTTTACTCATTTTTGCCCACAGTCACCCTCAGCACATGTCTGACCAGTCCTGGCAGGTTTCATTTGTTTATCCAAACTTTTCATCCATTGAAATATTTTTGTGTGTCAGTGCCTTGTGAAAAGGTTGAAACCACTTGTAACAAATCCATTGAAAACACTCTTGAGTTTTTGCTTGATTTGGTCCATTTAAATCATGTGTACTTTACATTGCAGCTGTTCGAAGACCTCCATAGTATTATGGAGCTTATGATGCATTTTCCCCAGCTTTCTATCAAACATGATCTCCATTCATTTCCCTTCAGCATGAACAACAATGTGTTCAGACTTGAAGTTTACTTGAGGTGAATCATCACATTTAATTTCATGCTTTGTACTGGTCAAAGTATCATAGTGTGGTAATACAGCTGAAAATGTGAACTGACATGAAAAGTCAGCTGGAAAGGTGCAGTCATGTGCTATCCAAGAACACATGTCTACTTGTGAATTACAGGTAGACAAAATGTTCTTTTTTCATAATGCAACAAGTGTGCACATTTACACATAATCTTGTTATGACATCCATGTTTTTGTCTTGTCCGTCATCAAAATTAGATTTTTCGGCACCGTAGCTTGCAAATTTGAAGCTGTTTGTGAGCCCATACTATTCATACTTTATCTGCACTAATGCAGATACACTTGAAAATGTATCTTTGGCCCCACTTGTGTCCTCATATCCACTCACGTCCCTTAAACCAGATGTTTTTCAGACGTGACAGAAGGACTGACAGCTTGTCAGGTTTTTGCAAACATGAGCGAAGTGCTGAGTAGCAATGTTAAAACTTTCCGACATCTTCAGCTTCCTCTGACATGTCACATTTGTCTCTTTTCTGTTTCATCGCAATGATTAAGGGTCTTCCTTTAATGCAGAAGTCCTCAAACTCATGCGTTCACATCATAAGATGAGAGATTCAAATTAGAAAACCTATTTACAACATGATCACTTGTACAGAACAGGTGGAGAAACTGCTCATGTGTTTCAGTTCAGTCTATTCAACTTGGTTTGTCATAAGATGAAGGACGTTTTAACAGTTTTGTATTGTAATTTTTTAGCATTGCAGTGTAGATGGCTGGTTATAGAAAATGCAGGTATAAACACATCAGTTCATCTACACTGGCTGTGACCTAACATGACAATGATTATAGCAGACCTGACCATCTGCAGTTGTTAAATAAAGGCTAATTCCTCTTTAAACTGGAGACAGGATGAGGCGTCTGGCTGTCCGCTAACCAGATGAACATCAGCTCCTGGATCAATGAGCTCAATCAGTTGCATATTTATGACACTCTATCTTGTCCTACTTGGAGTAACCGGTCTTTGATCTCTATACTCAGAATTAGATTCTTGTGAATAATTCATTTTGACCCATATTTGGTAAGTTACTGGGAGTTCATTTCACACCCTGTATGGACATAAATATACAATAAATTTACATTGCTTTGGCATTTACTATGATTAGCATTTGAGCCAATGAAATCGTTTATGAGGACAGATGTGATTACATATTTCACAGTGCGGTACACAAAACTGGGAGTAGTTACTGGTGAGGAAGTGAGGAAGACGTGAGGAATGTCCTCATAATTAAAGGGGCAATTTGTACATTTTTTCTGCCGCTGAATGTGGTTTCTTGCTGGGAGCGTGTGGTGGTGACTGTGTCTTTATAATACAAGAGGTTACAATATGGCCTCTGAGTAGAGCTATGTCTTCAGGACAGATTGGAGGCTACAGTGAGTCGCTATGGGAAAGTGACGAGTCGGGCTGATAGGGGTCGGGGCTAGCTGGTTAGCATGCCAACTTCAGTGGAAGAAAAGATGTGATAGAATCAAGACTTAACCTCGGTATTGGACACGTTTCTTCTAGGCTTGTAAGTAAGCAGCTGTTCATGCTAATGTTGGCTATGAAGCCATAGCAAATCTTACAAATAGCTTCTTTAAAGTAGTTTCTGCAAAGCTGTGAAAGGGAGACTGTATATATTAAATAATGGTGAGTCACTAGAGGACCAACTGGAAGACACCATAATGAATCATTGAGGACTTGTTCATAAATATCTGAATCAACATACTGACCACTTTGTTTGTGAGTAGTTTCTGATTAACTATGATTCAGTCATTGAGTCAGTCACAGTCAATGGCACAATATACTAAAGACTAATTAATTGCTCATTAGTTCCTCTTTTTGTGCACCCTCATGTAAATTGGTATATTATACAAAGTAGTTATTAAAACACTTAACTAAAGGTTAATGGCAATATTGGATTTGCAGGATTTTTGCATTAAGGATGATACTTTACTTCAGCATATTTGGCCATCTGAGACACAACTGCCACACGATCTTCACCGAATTGACATGACATGTTGTCACCATTAGCTCTTTGATTTGTCTTTGCAGCGTTGGTCTCAGATAAATCAACATTGTTTTTTTCCTCTTCTCTCATAACCCATCTAGGACGTAGATAATCAGCCTCTGGTTATCTTGTGATCAGTCCTCTCTGAATCCACCTTATTGCTCTTCAGAAGTGATGTATGCAGTATCTGCTACTCCTCCAGGTGTGTCCAGACTCCTTTACTTCTCTGATGCTTTTGTGGAATGAATAGTTCAATGTATTTTACAACAGACAAAACACATTTCTATTAAAAAAAAGTCTCCCCTCCGTACTATATGTATCTGTGTGTTTGTTTACTTTACTTCCAACCTACATCATTTTTATACATTTTCTTTTCTTTTTTTTTCTATCTCTATTGACCTGTTTCTCTCACATGCATCTGTCATGTGATGGATAAAAAAAAGAAGTTGAATAATTAGCATGTGGTACCTGAAAAAGAACATACTGTGATGTTTCTAGCAGAGAAAGCTGAACTCTTTGGAGAATGCTGCGTTGATATGTGAACTGGCACTAACCGCAACAAAATTAGAAAGTTATGAAAATTGAGTTATCTCAGTAACCTATAAATAACTGCAGCATAGTTGTGAGCATAAACATTACGCTATGTACCGGCTGTTCTCTCTCCACATCTATCTTTCAACCACCTTCACCTCTTGTTCTTCCCCAATTTTCTTTCTTCAATGTCTTTTCTGTATCAGTGTCTCACTCTCCCCCAATTTCTCTCTCGTCTTGTCCCTCTCTCTGCTGGATGAGTGTGTTTTGTTAGGGAGGGCTGATTCTTCATACTTGGCTGAGGCTTTATGGACAATAAAGATCTAATTTCAAAGTCCGGCAGGGTGTTGGGCCTGGGGTCTTGGCTCACAGCTTTAGTTGCCTGCTGGGAGGAGACACTGAACAGCCCCTAACCAGATGGCCATCAGCCCACATACAGTAGATTCATATTGTACATTATGTGTATTGTTCAGATTCTTGTCTGTGCGCAGCTCCGTGCTTCACCACCACGGCCTTGGCCAGAGTCACTGAGCTGCACTGACCTCCACAAAATAACTATTAGGTTCAGTGTTGTAATACCTTGATATAACTGTACTGCTGAAAGCAAAAAGAAATATTTATTACGATAAACAACGTACAGATGTTCCATGAAAAAGTTTGATATTAAATATTTCCTTGAACGCACCATGCGGGAGAGTAATCTGTGCTTGAGTGGAGTCGTGACCAACTTCATGCCAGTTTTAATTTAGATTTTCGTACTAAATTGAGTTAAAACCAGGTGACTGACCGCTACAGCTAAATCAGTACAAAAACGTTAAGCATTCCTTGGCAGAAAAGTGTAAGTGATTTTAGTCTAAAGGGCAAAAACCATCAGTGTGGTCCTCTAAGTGGTTTTACTGTTGTGTCTCTGTTTGTTTGCTTCAGAACAACAGTGCTGGAGATTAAATGTCTTGCCCAAAGACACTTCAGCAGGGCAGATGCTCGCCAACACAGGAGCTGTAACCAGTGTTTTCTAGTTTCTCTCTATCCTACCTCACCCCCATTCCCATGATGATGATTTCATGTTGACCTTGAACAGCTCTTGTGATTAACCGAAGTTCCCTTAGTTGTTTATTCGCCGGCTTTTTCAATTTAATCACATATCTCAGAGTGGAGATATGTGACGTGTCCTTACAGCATATATAAGACATCTGTGGGGACTTAGATCAGAGTTGTACAGGAGAACGCCCTGATAGATACAGGAGCTTCACTCAGAGCTGCCAGCAGTGCATTTTTCAGTCATTACATTAAACTTATAATGTTAGTTTTGCTCTACAAGATATTATGTAGTTAAGGGAGAGAAGAATGGCGGGGGTGAAACAGGGATTTGTTCATGACATGACAAAAGTTGGACTTGATCTCACAGCCCATGCCCCATGTGTCAGACCTTTTTAATATAATCCTCATGTTTCCTTTGGCATCCTCCAAACTCTAGCACTTTGTATATGGGCATGTTCGGTCAAACACATTTAATTTCACACTGATTCACATAGATATAATTTTCGAACATTCACACCTGTTTCAGGACAGTATAGGTCTGTTTGTTTTAACGTTTAGTTTTAAGAAAGCTCTGAATATTACTTTTAAGAACAAAGGCAGAGGCAACCATTTTTAGTTTTGCTAGTGGCATTGCTTTATGGAAGGCAACGTTAGTCAGTTGAAAGTCAGTCACGCAATATCTATATTAATATTAATATATTAATATCTATATCTAACCATTAATTGGATTGCTGTGAAATGTTGTACAGTCTGATTTTGGTGATCTGCTGACGTTGCTGCTCAGTGGCTCCATGAGATTTACATTTTTGGCTTTTAGTGAGACACCTGTATTGACACCTGTTGGATGGATTGCTATGACATTTGATACTGAAATTCATGGTCCCCAGCAGATGAATCTTAATCATTTTGGTGATCCCCTTACCCAAGTCACTGGATACTCCAACCCTATGTATCTATACTGGAATACTGTATTATTCTGTATATTATTCTGTATACTCTGTCATACTGAATTAGAAAACCTCATATGAGAAGGCTTATCTGTACAGAAAAAAAATACTAAATAAACAACTGGTTGCAATAACTTGTGGTTTCCCCTTGGGTCTGTCATTGATTGAACTGAAAGAGCATTGGTCCGGGTTATGAAGTGTTCTCTCCCTCCCTCCTCCACCCAGGAAAAGCTAACAGGCCTAACCCCTGTCCCGCCACACCTATCATACACACGCTGCACACACATTCCCCTTCTCACACTGCTTTCATCTGGGCGTGAAATGGATTCCTACTGTCTGCCAGAATGCACCACCTATCTCTGGATGTGATTCTCTTTCACCCTCTTTCTCTTCCCCTTTTTTTTTTTTTTCTATTCTCTGTGCCACACGTGCGCCCTTTTGTTTCCATAGAAAAATGCCTCGCCCACACTGAAAAGTCCACAAAACACATTCCCAGGCGATTATGATCAAAAATGATTAGAAATCCCATTGGAGCTAATATTTTATATGACAACTTGAATTAGATCTAAATCAGAAACACATGACGGCCGTAACCTTTTTAAAACAAACCACAGTCATCCCTGGAATCCCCAGGAGAAAGGCATGTTCATAAAATTCCTTCATAACTGGCACACACACACACACACACATACACACACACACTCAAAGTGTGAGAGAGGTTGTAGTATGAAATATTGATACCTCTCGCAGCCACATGATTTTACATGTCCAGAAGCAGAAAGTCTGTTTTCAGAGAGGAAGGAACTGAAGTTATGCAAAATTATGGTCTTGTTAGAGCAAGTAATGAAAGTAAACCCTGTTCCAGGCAACTGCTTCTCACTGAGAATGGCTGCGATCTGTCAACAAAAGCTACATAATTTGGTGTGACTCGGATATATCCTGCTTTTCCTCTCTCATAGGGTTGGCCCAGTTTCGGCGCAGTGACCCTATCATAATTGAAGACATATTATTTGGATCATAACAATGTGCAGACACTTGGAATCGATCAGATGACCAGTTATCTGGGAGAATAAATGGTGACTGCAGAGAGGTGATGATAAGGAGTTAAACTGGAAGGTTCCAATGAACCAGGTACTTTTTCAGAAAGGTCTAACTTATATCACTTGAACTGCCAGAGGAATTTGAATTGTTCAAGAATCTCCTCCTGCAGTGCCATATTTGTACACAGACAGAGAGTAGAGGAGAAAGCACTTAAGTACATGGTGCCTGTGCATAGTCCTCAAGTTTTTGCCCCTCAAGTTTGGTGAGTTTTTATGTGACTGCTTTTATAAATGGATTTTTGTGACCTCTTTTTAGAGGATTATTACACTGCTTTAAAGGCAGAACTGCAAAGAAAGGGCCAAATTCAAAACACAAGACTGGAAACACTTTTACATTCTTAGTTCACAAGATAAATTTACAAGATAAATTCTAGCTACATAAAAGTGCTTGAGCTTTCTTTGCATCTGATAACTTTGATTGAATTTTACCCAGTGGTGAAATGTAGTGAACTACACTTAAATAGGAAGTGAAGTTTAGTACATTTTGATTACAATTTCCATTCTACTTTACTGTATAATTTTATTCCACTTCATTTTAGAGACAAATATTTCACTTTTCACTCCTCTACATTAATTTGACAGTGATAGTTACTTGTTATTAAGGGACCCTGTGGAGTTTGTGACCACTAGTAACTTTATGGAGGATGTTTTCAAGAGTAGGACCCTATTCTGTTCATTATCACATACGTGGCAAATACATATTTCTGCCAAAAGATTCAGGTTGAGGTAATGCACAGCAGAAATGCACAAGTGAAGGACTAAAACATGAATATAAAACAATGCAGGATTCAAAAGCTTCAGAAAATCAGCTCTGCATATGTTTTATGAGGAAGAAAACACCTTCAACACATATGCTAGACCTCAAGGACACACACACAATCTACATTCAAAACTTCATAAAATATGATGCTTTTTGTCAGATTTAACTTCCCTGTAGTTTATAAAAAGTAAAGAAAGTTGTTCCCTTTCAATGAATTACAACATTGAAACGCTGTTCACATGTTGCAGCAATAATCAGTCATCACATGACACAATATGCATTCAATATATAGATTAACACTGACTGTGGTGATTCAGCTGCCTAATGTGCACTTTTACTTTTGACACAGTAGTGGAGAACTTTAAAATTGCGGTATTGCCACATTTACTTAAGTAAATGATCTGAATGCTGCCCAGCTGGTGTCTGCTTGGGAGTGTGTCCTTTAATATGTAGGGGTGGACAAAATAATGAGAACAGCTGCTAAAGGTGGCACCCACACTGTTACCCATTCAGTGTTTTTACAGGTTATGACATCAACCCCTCAGCAGCTAATGAGACGTTTTAAACAAAAGCAGAGCTGTAGAGAGCACTGAATGAAAACATAATAAGTCCTTCATTGATAAGATTTTTTGATCTTTTTCAAATCGGATCTGAAGCTTATCATGGTCCTTAAGCAGTGACATGATGCTAGATAAGCAATTTAACATCTGCTGTCAAGTACTTGAGTGTGGATATGATGAACCACCAGAGTTTCCTAATTTCCCTCTAAAGTTAACCACTTGGACTGTGTTATCTTTAATCCAATAGCAGCAATAATTTTGGCTAGACGGGGACAGAGTAGACATGTTCTCCAAATGCGTCACATCCATTTGTGACTAATGATAACATCACCGCTGGACTTTTGATTATTAGATTAGATTTGGCCAAAGTGTGGTGTGATGTTATTCCCACACAATGTGTGTTTGTGGGTACATAGATCGATGTGTGTACTGGCATGTGTTTCCACTGTGTTAATAACATTTTGTAAGTTTCCAACGCGTTTGCCAGTTTCTCTGACTAGCACACAAAGTTCTCTTTCTTTATGGGAGTTTTTTTTTTTTTTTTTTTTTTTTTACATCAATTGTTTAATGCAAATTCAAAAGGTGTATGCTGCCCTGTAGTACAGGATAAACTTAATAAGACTTATTTTATGATTATGATTAATGATAATGAAATGGGTTGATTTAACTCCAGACTTTGTATTGGTTGTAAACACGTATTTTTGGTTGAGGAAGTCATGCTGCTTATTTAAAGATTTACTACAGCAACACAAATGTAAATATTTCCATTCAGTCAGGGTGACTATTCAGTGTGATTCATCAGCATTACTGGCAGAACAGTAACTTTATTATAACAGATCTTATCTAGTCTGCCCTGCTCACCATTTGAAAGCCCTGGGTATTTTTACTCTTTCTTCTCTGTCCAACTCGTGTCCAGAGGGCTTGTGGTGTTGCCGCTTGTTTGCAAAGAGATAGAGGGGGACCAGCCAGATGGGTAACACACACAGTCACAAACACACACACACACACACACACACACACACACACACACAGATGGTCTTGGAGATAGAGGGAGATGACTTTTGGATCAACCTTCATACACTCTGTCTCTCACCAGCCACACACATGCGTGCACACACACACACACACACACACACACACACACACACACACACACACACACACACACACACACACAACACACACACACACACACAGGGCACTCAGAACAGATGCAAAGCTTTTTTAAAAGAAGCACATTCTGATTTTGACCTTGTTAAACTCTAATATCAGAAAGTTTCAGGAACCTTTTTGTTCAGGGGCTTCAATGAACATAAATCAGCTGTGGCCTTGATGTGACACAGTTCATCAAGGTCACAGAGAAAAAAAAAACACTTCATCATTGGATAAAAACCTCAGATTTTCTGACATTTGTGTTACAAATGACAGAAACTCTGTCATTTATATTACTGTCAGTATGACGCAGTTCTGGACATATGATCATGAGATGCACATGATTAATGTCTCTGCTCTCGCTGTAACGTTACCACTTATAGCATGTTCCTTCTGAAATTAAGCTCAGCTGTGACCGACTGCAGCATGAACTGTGAGGCAGGTCAGTTTCTTTGTATATTGCACCATCTTGTGGGACTTGTTGAACGCTAAGCACTGATGCTACAGCATCATACAGTATATGATGAAGTTGAAGTTACTAATGGTTATGAAGTTGCAACTGAAAGTCATACGATACGTTATGGAAAATAACATAAAGCCAAGTGACTACACATTAAACAAATGTAAAATTGTTTATATGAACTGAATTATCAAACTTTTAACAGACTTGCCAGACAGTTTAGCTGCAATCGGTTGTAATTTCATTTTTTATTTTTTAGGGTTTTATTGTTCAAAACCTGCTAAATTTCACAATAAAATATATGTTTTTTTTGGCCAATAATTAGTCTTTTGGCTCTCAAACTACTTACACATATAATCTGTCATTTAAGGGATGTTGTTTATCAGGCATAAAAAAAATCCATATAAAACTATCAGGAAACCCAAGAAGCTCATGGAGATTAGATTTCCCATTGCCTGACAGCTGTCACTGTATACATTACACATCACAGTATGTAGACCCATTCACTGCAGTCAAAACTGCAACATTAGCGTCTCTGCAACAACTTTCACTATGGAAACAAAACTGTATAAAAAAGGTTTTTGAAGGGACAAGGACAAATGTTAAAACTATCATGGCACCACATTCTGATTAGTCACCCATTGTAAAGTTGTAACTAAAGGCTTAATCAATGTTAACTGATCATTGACTAATGCTTTATGAATCAGTTATAAGCTGTTAGTTGCCGGACTGTGAAACATTCCTCTGGAAGCTTTTTATCCTCCATCAGGGAACTTAATTCATAAGGAAGACCCTCTAATGAACAGCTTACCATCTGGAAAAACATGGAGAGAGTCCTGGTATTAACAGCTAAGTGTAAGTGAAGATTTAATGGCTCATTTGAAACTGTGAAACCAAGTTGCAACTTGCATTATCGCCAAATACAAAAAATAAACACCAACTGGAGGGACTTTCACTTCGTGGCAACCCCGAGAGGTTGTTCTTATTAATGGTTTAACTGAGCCATAACACATTTGTAGGATTTATTAACCATTAACAGAAAGAGAAGGACACCCAGCTTGATGAATGAAAGACTGATTCCAGTAATATTAGACTGTATATAGCCTATTTAATGTTAATGTTTAAGGTTTAATGTTAACTACTTTTAAATCAATAAAGAATTGTATTCTGTATGCCCCCCACAGAGTGACACTCCTGTCAGTATGGAGAGGGGTGGGAAAAGCCATTTTGAAAATTTATAAAAATAAATAAATAAATAAAATAAAAATATTTTCATTTATGTATTTAATACATGGCATTACTCTGCAGTTTGGGGAGTGAGCTCTTTGAAATTATGACATTAATGATTTACTGCTGCTTATTGAATATCACGTGTGGCCACATCTGGATTGCACAGTCCTCCCTGCGGCTCTCCTCCATCAGTTTGACAGACAGACACCAGAGGCACGGCTCGACCAATCAAAAAGCAGGAGGGGTGAGCGTATATAACATGCAGCCATGCTGCAGTACGCGCTTTAACCGCAGAGCGGCAGCACATGTAAACACATGGACACTTACACAATCTCTTACCAAACACTGAAGGCGAGTTCCGTAGTATGTAACAGCCCCCTTACATGAATGCTGCTGTCTCTCTGAAGGTAAGTCGTCCCACGGACAGGCTTCTTTTAGTGTTCACATAGATTTAATTAAAGTTTAATTCATGGCTAAGGCTAAAATGTTAAAAGTGTGATTTCGTTGTTTTCATTTTAAAGATGACGGCAGCCGGTTTTCTTGTGTATCTGTATCTTTGTAATGTCGTAAAGTTTCTGTTTTTTTCTTCAGCTTTTATGTCAGCTTCACAAAGTTAATCACACGATGTGTAAAAAGTCAGACAACACACTGACAGTGACTTCTTGTCTTCACTTTGTTATGCGACAGGAAGGAGCAGTTACATCACTGAGACAACAATGAAGTCCATTGCCTGTATCTCTTCGTCTGTCATAGCGGCGTGTCAGCACACCTCCACATGTTTCCCTGTGCATCGTGCTCTGATCCGTTGTAGTTCAGTGGGGAGATGCACTAATGTGGATTTTGTCAGCAGAACTGTAGTTGCACAACAGCCGTGCGGAACGGGTGTGCGTCCTTTCCACAGTATGTACGTAAACGGGGCAGTGGTCCAGCAGGTGAGTGCAATCCCCCTCCCCACCCCGCTGCTTCTACCTGAGAAAAGAGACGATGAGCTGACTGTGCGTCGGGCTGTCAGACGCGTGCCACCTAAAACAGCATCAGGATCAGCTCCACACCTCTCTCCATACAGCCCATACACCACATCACAGGGCGATGCGACTGCTCCAGTCAATATCCAGTCTCTGTTTGAAGGGGATGTGATTCCTGAGCTGTGCTCCAGGCTGGCAGGCTTCCCCAGCAATGACCGGGCAGAGGGACTGGCCACTTTACTTGGAGCATGTGTTGAATTTGGCTTGGAAGCCCACAGCCCTCTAGTGCTCAGACTGATGAAAGAGTGCCTGGAGCTCCTCTCCAAAAAGGACATCAGCGTGGCACAGCTCTGCCACCTGGGTGAGGTGGCACATGCCCTGGAAGGCCGCCAGTCAGCGATGGTGACAGAGGTCCTGGACTCCATAGGTGCTGCTGTAGAAGAGGATGTTGTCTCACCCGGCGAGGCTGTCAGAGTCTACTCCCTGCTGACTCTGTGTTACAATCCTGCCAGCCAGCAGCAGGTACTCATGCTGTCCACTTTGCACAGACACACGCAGAGGCTGGTCCACCGCCTGAAAGCCGGCCAAGTCAGCTCTATTCTGGAGTCCCTGCTGAAGCTACAGCAGAGACAGGTAGGAAGAGCAACATTTCAGATTCTCCTTGGTTTTTAATGTGAAATCAGCTTCTGCTTGCACATTTTTTTAACATCGAACTGTCTCTCTAATAACTTCAGACTCCGTTATTTAACGCCACAATAACAGTTAATTCACTCTCTTGGAGTGCCACCCAGTAATTGGTGTATTTACGATCTGCTTTACACATTTAAGAACCAAATATATTAGATCTATCCCTCTATGTGCAGTTATATCAGAGGACATTACACTGATACTAATATTATGTTTCACAGGCCATCTCCCTGGTGCTGAGGCTGAGTCACAGAGCATCACGGGTCTTTAAATCTTTCAGTGACGATGAAATAACGAAGGTGCTCTCTGCTCTGATGATCCTGGGGCAGCATCATGAAGAGCTGCTGGCTGCTATGGAGAAGCACCTGCCAGGTGTGATTCAGTCACAAATATGTGTGTGCTATTCTGTGGCAAATAATATATATATATATAAGAATGGGCAAAATGAATGATGCAAGTTCTGTGCTGTGTGTGTCAGGGAGGCTGGGAGAGTGTGATCCAGAGCTGATCAGTACTGTTATGGAGTACTGTCTGCTGATGAGGTGCCGCTCCGAGCCCATCTTTGAGGCCGTGGCTGAGAACTTTGTGTGCCATGCTGAGAGGCACACTACCCTTCAGATAGCCAAACAGATCGTTGCCATGGGGAGACTCAACTACCTGCCACAGGTACTGTACACACTCTGCATCAAAAGACAACGAAATGGAAAGAGTCTGTAACTAACTTGCAACCATGCAGCCGTTTCTTGAACAATAATTGGCTCTCATGAATATTCCATGTATAATTTAGTATATAGCAATATTGAAAGTTTATGTGATTATCGTAATGGACTGTATCCATTTGAAAGTTAATAGATAGTCATTAAATTTTAGAAAGATTTAAATGCTGTTTTTACTCAGAAATCAATATGAATGTTATCATTGATTTAACATCAAGATCGTTCAGTGAAATGTTAATTAATTTACTATTTTTATTACAACCTATAACACCACAGTTTGAAACTACCATCAAAAACAGCATGAAATTTAAAAAAAAAAAAAAAAAAAAAAGCAGTATCTTCTAATTAGTCTCCTCTTTACTCCTCAGTGCTCAGGTCAGATGTTTAAGAAGCTCGAGAGCATCTTAACAACAAGGTTTTCCCAGTTCCAGCCTCGCTCCCTGATAGAGGTGCTGCACGCCTGCATCCACCTGGAACGCTTTCCACTCAACTACATGTCCAAAGTCTTCAGTCCGTTTTTCCTGCAGACGCTGCAGGGTATGTATATGTATAAGGCTCGTACAGGGAGAGACGTGCATTCATCAGGTGTTCCCATGCTCCCTCACTGACTGAGGATTCAGAAAGGAAGTTGAGCTGTGTCAGTTAGTGTCCTTTTCTGCTTGTTGCATAAACAAACAGGTTCAGAAGTAACTCTCAGACATTTTTCCCATGCTCCGTTGCACACATACAAGATTTCATAATATTTGTAGGATGTTTAGTACAGTACAATTTATTTATTAGTGGATGGTTGTTTTGCTGTTTTGTCAAAGAAAGAAGCTACCAAAGCTACTGATTTACAACAGGTGGATGTCTGGCTTGTCAGTGTATGTAGTGTGTATGTAATAGGTTATGTAATATCTGTGTATGCTGTCCTTGTCTGTCCCACAGCACAGGGGGAGCCCTTGGACAAGAATGCACTGGGACAACTGACACAGCTCCATCTCTCCACCTCATTAGAATGTAAACATTACTGGGTGAGTGTCACACAACTTGATAAGAGTTTCCTTAGTGCTTAAGACTACATTCACACATAAATTAATCCTAAGCAATGACTTTTCATTTTGCCAATAGAAAAGTAATTGAGTCAGATAAGTGATAATATTGATGGATTCTGCTCAATGCCTCCTTCACCAGGGGCCCAGACTGCCGTACTTCCTCCATGTGAAGAAGTTCTCCTCTGTGGACCAGGCCTTTGAGACACCTATGGACAGTCTCCTGTACAAACGTGTTACAGGGCCACTCACACAGCTGCTGGGGGGAAAGTTTTACTCTACCAGAATCTTCACTCCCAGTGGATACTCTATAGGTAAGCTGTAAGGATGTATGTCAAGCACATTACATGTTTAGCCTGCTGAGATACAGTGCATATTTTTTTTTACTTTTTTGGCATATCCCTTCAAAATTAAAAACGAATCAACCAAGTGGCTGACGGATCTTGTGGCTATGTGTTTTATTGCATCTCATCGTACTCACAGATAGTGTTGTTTTGTTTCACTCTCCTGCCCAGATGTGGAGATATCGCTGGATGAGGAGGGATATGTTCTGCCTCTTTCTCAGTGGGAACAGACATACAGGAGGTAAAAGGCTGGCCGGTGCGGTCACAGTAGATTCTCGTCGAAAACAATAGGTGATATTTTGAACCAATTGAGTGATTGGCTGATTATTGGAATTGTTCCCAATGTCTTGTCCTTGTCCAGGATGGCGCTGTGTTTAGATGGTCAAACACGTTTCTGCAGCAACACGCAACACCTGCTGGGGAAGGAAGCCACAAAGAGGAGACACCTCCGCAGGATGGGCTACGAGGTGGTGCAGGTATGTCTGTCAAAGGTCGTCAACCTCTTCATGGTAATACCAGATCATTGCGGTGAGGCTTTACAGCTTTTTTAGCCACTAATTTGCAGCTTTTTCTTGGTAGTACCTTCAGTTATATTAGTGTTACAATTTTTTTTAAATCGCTCTACTGTAAGAATATTTTCACATTTTTTACTTTTTTACCTTCAAAGCATTATGTACAAGGAATAGCTGGTCAAAAATACAATGCTCCTTCTCCCTTATCTCTACAAAAAAGAGAAGCAAATACATTGTTTTTCTCTACATCTACTTCTTCTTATTTCCTCTGGCAGATCCCTTTCTTTGAATTTGACAAGCTGAGAACTCAGAAGGAACAGGTCGAATATCTTCACAGCAAGATCTTTCCCACCATCTTCAAGTTCAACCACTGATCTCAGTCACCTCGTGAGTTCAAACAGAGGTTCCTCAGTTTTATGTTACTGCACAAATCAACCATCCTTGCAATGAATAGGATGGAAAAACTATGAAGAAGAGCAAAGAGAGGTGTCCAGAGAAAAAATGCTAATATAAGTGCCCAATAATCACGGCATAATTTAACTGAACTGAAAATAGTAATCTTTTATTTTAATTTTGCTTGTCCCCATGTGCCCTTAGTTTTTTTTTGTTGTCATTTTATGAAACAACCTGCCTTGTTTTCAGCATCAAAGTAAAAATATTTCAATGAATAGTTTTAGAGGGATATTTTTAAGAACAAGGCATCTGATATCAAAGTCATCTATTAAGTGAAAGGAGAGGTTGGATATGCATAATGCTCCTTTTAAGATAAAAAAAAAAAAGAAAGATGAGGTTGACTAAAATCACATCCCAGCTTGTACATAGGGGGAGCATTAGCAACTGGAATACTACCTCTCTAGCAATGTGAGTTACTACACATCTTATATTTGCACCATATGACCTTAATGTTGCTGTAGCTTTACTACTTATTAGAGTGAGCAAAACTTTTGGAAAATAATTCTGGCCTATTCCTATTGTCGTGTTAATTTATTGTGTTGTTAAATGGACATGATAGTGACTATTTATGCAGTTAATTTGAATACAGTGAAATATATGAAAATATTGTGACTGTGTCACTGCTTCAACTTCTGTTCTCAGCCTTGTACTGTTTCTTTGGGGTAGAAAAAATAATATGACCCAATTTACTGGACAAGTTGAAATTCAACATGACATGTACATGATATATAGAAATGTGTGACATGAAATATGCCTTTTTTTGATGTTTGAAGATAAATCATAAATTGCCTGACATCATTTTTTAGACTGGTGGTGCTGTAATTCATTTCAAAGAGATATACTGTGAAAAAATATTGAATAGATTTACATTAAATAGGCAATTAGTAAAAGCTACAATACCCCAGTTGTTGTATCGTTACCCATGTGGTATTAACTGCTATTCATCAGAGACAAAGCAACACTGAAAATGTGGAATCATGGCCTAAGGTTCAAAACTAATACAGGAATACATGGTCTGTAAGCAGCTGTTTGCAGTACTGCTGGAGAATGAAGTCGCATTTAAATGTAGTGGTTTTTGTATCCTCAGCCATACAAAATTCTTTATCTTGTCAGTCTTGCAGAAAGTCAGACACATACAAAAAAGAAACAAAATCTAGGGGTGCCCACTGTGGGTACATTTCAAATCCCTGACAGATTGTGAATTTCCCATGCTTATTAACTTGCCGTTCAAACCAATTAGATTTGGAAGAGAAGAAGCATGCTAAGTTACATGCTAATACAAAAGTGTCAGAGTTACAAGTTAGATTCACTTTTATTAATGTTCAAACCTTTGGTAATGACTTAATACAACTGCAACATCATTTCTGAAATATTTATGGAGGAGTCTGTGAGAAGTCAGCAGTCTTGTCAGCACAAGAAAGCAAGATGAAGCACAGCAACTGCTGAGACATTGGGCTAGGAAGAAGAGACACATGAATAAAGCTGTATAATGGATAGAAAATGATGGATGGCACTCGGAGGGATACAGAAGAGCTACAAATCACGTGTCAGAGCAACCTGAACATGGAAAGGAAGACTGCAGAAAACGATGGAGTGAGATGAGCCTTTGGGATGATGGGTAGATGGCGAGGATTCAAATTAAGTCCACACTATCCTTTCTGTTTTTCTCCTCAGCCATGGCTCTGGACATCCTCCTGGTTCTAATGAAACACACAATATGTTAACCGTTTTTTATCATATCTCATTTCTGATTCATGCAACAAACGGTAACATGCAGCAAAGGAAGTAACACTGCCTAAGCTACTGTAAGTGCGTGTGTGTGTGTGTGTGTGTGTGTGTGTGTGTGTGTGTGTGTGTACATGTGGATGTGTGTACAATGTGTCTGTTTTCACCTGGTAGAAACAGGTGGCAGGATAACAGTGCGTGGGTGCGCTGTAAGGAGAAGCTCTCCTCTGACAGCTTCCATCATCAGGTTCTGGAGGGTGTTCAGCAAAACAACTTCACTCATGCCATCAGGCACATGTTTAGTGTGCAGCGTGTTCTGTCTTTGGGGTGTGTTTCCCGAACACCCTGCAGTCCCCTCCCTGTCCACTGTGTTGTGCTCTTGATTTGATCCAGCCTTAGTCCCACTCAACAGAACTTGAGGTTGAGGTTTAGGGGGAGAGGAAGTTGGGGGATAGACAGTGGGGCAGTGAAAGGGCTGGTAGGTGATGGGCTTGGAGGCCAAAGTAATTAGAGACTGGACAAAGGCTGAATCATCAAGCATGTTCCTGCAAAAGGAGAACAAGAAAAATACATAAATACACACTCAGATCATTTCTCACCACAATGCACTTAAGCTTACTCTAAATCCAGGCCTTACCAAACTGATTCAAAAATGACATCTTATATCAAACAACCAAGCTTATTTAAGTGAATATGTCAGGGTGGATGTCTGCATGGGAGTCTTGACTGTATGTATGCGGGTGTGTAAGTGTTACCTTAGCAGAGAGTTGAGTATGTGTGTGTGGAAGTCTTTCTCAGGGCCATGTGTTGGTGGAGGCAGACTAATGGAGAGGGTTGTGCTTGAAGTAGAGGTTTCAGACTTCCGGGACTTGACTGACTGGAGGCGCCTGAGGAAGACAGCAGAGATGATCATTATTGCTTCAGCATATAAAATTGAGGTCAGGGTCTTTTGGAATGTGAACTAATTTCCTGAACTTGAAATATCAAAAGTTTTTTTATGTGTGTGTAAACAGATTTATAAAGAAAATTCTTATATATAAGTTGTGTATCTATAAAGTCAGGACTTTCCTCACTGATGTTAAATGTATACTGGACAGGACTTTACCTATAAAACTTATTGAACTGGTCAGGAAAATGTGTTAGGTACTCCTGAAGGCTGTGGGAGTGTGCTGTAACCTCCAGATGCAACAGAGAAGGTCGGGGTGGTTCAGGCTGCTTCTGTACTTTCGTCGTTTCCCGACATGCCCGCCGCTCAGCTCTTGTTAGCTTAGTACATATAGAGCCCACTGTTTCACAGCTACTACTGGCACAGATAGGAGGAAGAGTCTGGAGGTGAGAGGAAATTAGACATAGAGGTGCAGTCAAAATCAAGCTGAGCTTTATAAACTCTCAAAGGTTCACATTTATTTCTGCATGTCTACAAATTAATTAAATTACTATTATATTCATACACAGGACAGGGCTTATAATTACAGCAAATTAAAGCCACCTTATATTTCCTGAGTGGTGGCCCTTTTCTTACTGGAACTGCCACAGGTTCCTGTAACGAGACAAAGGGTGAATATCGTGAAGAAGAATGTTACACCATCTTTCAAAAATACAACAATTTGAGGAAGGACCTTATCCACCAGATTTCCTTGGATTTCTGAAAGCTTCTTGTCTGTGATAGTGAATTCATCTCGCTGTCTCTCTCTCTCCTCCTCCAAGCGCTGCAAAGATTCATGATACCGAGTCAGTGCGGCTTCCTGAATAACCTGAAGAGGAGGCGAGAGTAAAGAATGAGAGACAGTGGCTACCATAGAGAACTAAACTTTCTCAAACAGTGTTAAAATGTCAGTGACTGGTGGGCTTCAATTCATCAGGCTAAAAAAAAATCCCAAAAACCAAACACTCATCTACACTGGTACTGCTGTGGTACCTGACAGATGAGATCCAGCAGATAAACGGTGGGGTAGTCAGTAGAAGTGAAGGTAAGGACAATAAGAGCACTCTCCCCTGGACACAGACTGCCTTGCTCTGGACGAATCTGCACCACCTGACACAACAACACACTCAAACCTCATCAGCATGTTATGTTAAGCTTTGCATCAAATTTGAGATAGACACGTCACCTGGCACACAAATAAAAGCTAATTTTTATGTCAGTCTTTTCAAGCTATTCAAAGAATAAAAATATGAAGCCACTGATTTATACATGTCAAATGTCGACGACTTTCAAATAGAGCAACACAAAGAGGGAGGAACTGCTTGTTTCTTCCTCAAAATGGTCATAAACACAAAACATTATGCACAGGCTTTATGTATATCTTCCTGTACCTGCTGGTTGCTCTGCTGGGGCAGGTCCCATGTGTAGTGGACAATGTCTGTGTGAGACACATTGGTGAGGAAGAAGATTCTTGAAGATTGTGAGGACACAGGGATGTCACCTAGAGAGACACTGTCCTCAGACAGAAATACAACCTACACACAAACACACACATGGAGATGAATGCAAACAGCCTCAAATGATGACAGGCACAAAGGAAAGATGACTTATAAGGAACAGACTGGTGGTATTCAGCAGAATCGGATTGAACTCAGATTTAAATCAAAATATGATTTGAATGTCCTTGAATGTCTCACCTGTCCTGGGAATGGCACCCTCTGGACACAGGGTACAGGTGGCTTATTATCACTGTAGTTAAATGGGTTTGAGGAGCCCAGTGATGGAGTATCAAACCCACACCCCTCAAACCTGACCAGTGTCGAGTCCCCATCCTGGATGTGGATAGGAATATCCATCTGGTGATACACAAAATTGCAAACAATCAAAATTGCAAACAGAAATTGAACATTTAGTGACAGTGTGTGCTTAAAAGCTAATGCTATAAAAGCTATCGTATGTGGCATCATCTTGAATAAATAAATGAATGGAAGTTGTTTATCTGTGTATAGTAAGTATTCCAGCTCATCTTTAATAAGTAACATGAGTTCAACTGGATTTTCTAAATTGCTATGAGTTAATGACCACGATGCTACAGAAGAAAACACTTCGTGAAACATATTGCCTATAGTAAAACCTGGACAAACCAGTTAGTACAGTATTTAGGTTCTGAGTGGACAATGGTAAGAAGACAGCTCAACAGTCCATACATGGTACATCTTAGCCTCCAGTGGAGAAAAGATCCATTCCAGCATGGCTGTCTTCCCAGGAGGGACCTCTCCTTCTGGACTGAGGCAGCACAGCACTGGATGGTTAAAGTTGTCTATCTGAAGCTGCGACAACACAGCTCTGTCCACTTCATAATGGACTGGCACTGCACCAGCATTGTGTAATTCATACACCTGCAAGACAAACAAAGATATACAAATGCAGAGTTACCTGTGTTTTCTCCAGACTTTTACAGAAGGTTAAGTTGTAATGTTAACAGTTCAAAGTCTTTTTAACTGAATATGAGTTAATAGATGAAGTATTATATTAATGGGAATGCAATATATATTTCAACTCACAGTAAGCTGGCCACTCAAATAGACTTATTATATTAGAAAAATTAAACACACACCTGCCTTGGAGGACTGCAGTCCCCAATAGTTACAGAGGTGAAGACATGTCGATTGGAGGCAAAGTGGAGATATGGTCTGTCTCTCTCCACTGTCACCCCCTGGAAGTTAAGCTGTGCACAAAAACACATCACATGGAAATTAAGTTAATGGAAAATCTAACAGCTATGGAGAATTCACCGTCGATACACTAAGTTGCTACTTTCCTTCAGTTCTACAGCAGGTAAAAGAGACAATACTGGATAGCACTGCTAATTACGCAGCAGAAGTGAAAGAACTGTTCATTTTAGCAAATAAATTAATTTTGATTATATCATCACTGGAGTTGTGCCTCACCAAGATCTCTCTGCCATATGAGAGTTTGAACACAACAGGAAACCGATCTGTCCTAGCAAAGTCATGGCTGTGAAGGAAGAAGTTTGGATTATTTTGGGATCACATAATTAATGATCTGATGTCTATAAAAGCTGCTTTATGCTAAAAAAGACGTATTTTGATCTTTGTCAGATGTATCACCGGCAGAGTCATAATAATTCTCTGACTTGAACACCAGCCTGAGCTGTATCTTGTGCATTTATCACTGACCTGTAGCTGAAATGTACCGCCCTCTGCTGGCCTGGGTACAAAGTTCCGGCACGAGGAGAAATGCTGAACAGACGGTTGTCTTGAACCTGTCAATGAATTGAAGATATCTGTGCTTTGTGACTGTACCTTTTTTAATGTCAAAAAGTCTTATTCTGAAATCTCAGTGACTTTCAATCATATAGTGAAATTTAATATTCATAAACTTCCTTCATGTTTTTAGATAAGGATAGGACATGCCTGACCTTCATCTGGTACAGCTCGGTGCTGCTGAACTCTCCTGTCTCTGCCCAGTACTCCATCTCTATCTGTTGGTCCTCTGGAAACAAGAATGCCCTAATATTGAAGAGCAATCCAAAAATTAGTAGATCACACAGTCAGTGGACCACTACTTTCCCACTATTTCAAACAGAGCAAAAATTGTAAAATGATGCCCTGACTATGGCAGTCTAGTCTGTTATACTGCACAGCAATTCACAAAAATGTGAATCTTTCATCTTTCATTTTGGATGACTGTATTCTCCACAGTCTGTTATTTGCTCACCAATTAACAGGGATGGGACCAGGGTTATGAAACATCAGCACAAAAGTTGAGGGGTCTGAATTCATGGGAGCAGCACTAAAGCTGAAATCCAACATGGTTTTGGTGAAGATGGAAGGACAACTGCGCAGACTAGGAATAAGAAGACAAAGTCATGCACACACCATGGCCTGACAATATACTCTAAATACAAAATGTCTATTCTACTTGAAGAAACAAAAATCAGCAGAAAATAAGTGTACTGTGACATTTATTATTCACTTTTTATAGTAATTGTTCAGTAATAATTGTGATGATTTTCAAAATGTAATCAAGACTTTCACAACAAAATAAACAATCAGTTCAATGTTTAATTGTTTCTATACCTGTGTCTAGTGGGGGTTCCATAAGTAAGTTCCGCAGAGGACGGGATAGACAGCAGGTGCTTGTTGAGGCTATCCAATGACAAGAGTTTCCATAGATACACCTTGCTGAGTCCGGCCACACTGCCACCACCACACACATCAGTCACCTGTAGGGTGGGGAACACACCCTTAGCTCGCACCTCACACACTGGCTGAGGGGGAGACGACACAAACCCTTGAGAGAGAGATGGATACAGAAAGGGAGAGAGCAGTATGTATTAAGAAATAATAGAAAACAAAAGCAGAATATATTCAGGTTTGTAGAATTTGTGTGTGTTTTTTATATCTACCACTAGTATTCAGTGTCTGATAGCTGATTTTCCATAAGTACTGGGTTCTTCTGTATGGTCTAACAGTACATCGGAGCAGCATTGTGGAGTGTGAGGTGATGGTGCCCCTCTCACAGTCCAGCTGTAGAGCTAAAGGGGCCAAACAGGACATAATGCATTTAGTGTATAACACTGGTTCAACTATATCTGTCTTAATAGTGTTCAGCAGTCTTTTTCTTACACCTACAGGCCAGATACTGTCCTCATTTACCTTGTTAACGGATGCACAAGGTAAAATCAAATACTCTTTCATAGAGAATTATGTACATACATACATAAAACGACCGCAGAGAATACCACAAAAGAGAATACCACTTGGCTCAGTCTCAGGGTCATAAATAAGTTCCTCATCCAGAAATGTCTGCTGTACAGAGAGATGAAAGGACACAGGACAGGGGCTGTTGTTCACCAGAGGAATTTCAATCGACCGGTAACTTCCAACTAGATTCTCCTCTAAATCCACAACAGCGTTTTCTGCCTAGGGAGGAAACAAACATGCACACACTGCTTGGTTCGGTTCACTTCAAGATCAATTCATTCATGTATGTGGAAAAGTCATCTGAATTTTCTTGAAAATTGAGACACAATTGCGGTATATACACATACAAAATCACACAAACACAATGACAGTCCTACCTCTATGAAGCCTTTGGAGCCCATTCCCACCACTTTAAGGGTGAGGTGTGACTTGTTACATCCATCAGTCTGGACCGGCCAGAAGGTGAGAGTAGGTTTGAGTGTATATGCTTTCTCCTCCAGCGGACTGAAGGACCAGGTCTGGACCTATAATAAAATTAATGAAGTCAACTGCTCAGAAACTTTTTTAATACATTACAAGTACTATCTCCATAAATGTAGTGTATTTGAGATTCTCTCAATCTCTCACTGAGCTCTCATTCGGATGTAATTCACCAGCATCTGGTTCAGCAAAGATAAGGTCCTGGTCTTGGTCCGGAATGCTCCACTGGAACCTATCATAAAGGACATCACAGAGCACCAGCTGTAGACAAGATTAATGATGCTGGGATAAGTCCAGACTACAAACCATGCACTGAAAATGTCACAAATACAGCACTAGAATAACAGCACTGGGATAACAACTCAGCCAACCAACCGTAGAGGTAGACTGCTGAGATTCCTGATGTGGTGGGAGCGTCGTGTCCGTGAACCCACAGCTGTTGGCTGGAAATATAAACTGCCGTCTCCTTCCAGAGACACACATGGCTTTTCCACCACACTCACAACTGTCAGTTCCTACAGGAGATAGACAGTAAAACCTGTAAGAAGATTGTAACTCTCAATGACAGTCTGAGTCTCAGTGTGTTTAGTACCTTTGTGTGTTTAACTGCATTGAGCTGCAGTAGTAAATTGAACCCCTGTTTCGGACTGTCTTCTGTGGGAGTTGTTCTGAGGGTGAGGATTCGGTGATGTCCAGGCTGGATCAGACCACAGTTCGGAATTACAGACAATGATTCTGCCAGGGCAGGGTTTGAGCTGTGGTCCAGACAAAAAGTGAGCGGCAGGTCTCCACCATTCTGGAGGAGCACTGTTTGATAGGAAAGAGCACTCAGGGCTGGAAACACCTATAAAGAACAACATGCTATTGTTACCAGAGTATCTCTGTCTTAATGTATTGCAGTGTTACAATGTCCTTTACACTGATTTCATAAGAAGGTTTTAGTGAGAAATGGTCAAAAACAGCTTTAATACCATCTTAATTTTTTGCTGTTTATTGTGTGAATGGCAAAAATGTAGGTAAAGGAAAGACTAAAGGAGACAAATAGATAGAAAGAGAGAGAGAGAGATACTGTAACATTTGTGTGCTTTCTTCTGCTTGCGTCTCACCACTTGAGGGGGCTTCAGAGAGCAGCACGGGATGAAGTGCTCTTTGCCAGGCTGAAAGGAGTGGCCGATGACTCTGACAGTCACACACCAAGGCGGACACAGCAGTTGCTCACCAATGTGATCCTGCAGCATCCAGAGAGGAGGGCCAGAAGGGTACGTAAGCAAAATTTGATGCATAAAATTGTTGGGATTTTAAAGCTATACTCACAACAGGGAGACAACTGAGAGCGAAAAGAACACACTGTTGACATAGTAACTCAAAAAAGTCAAGTGCCATCACTTATTGTAATGGACTTCTTACTGTAGTAAAGAATACCATTTTATAGTATGCAAAACACTCGAGTTGCGCTCCGTGCAATGTGTTTAGCTGCTTGGGGTCATAGGTCACTCTGAATGAGGTGGACTTGAGTGGAGGCAGGTCACATGATGAGGGAGAGACAGTAAATGCAGAGTCTTGGGCAACAGTCCACACCAGGCTGGAGGAGAATCACATGCAAAAGAAACCAGACTGAGCAAAAAATAAAAAACAGATAATCTAGTTCATCAAGGTTCAAGGTTCATATAGATAAAAATGTATGTTGGTAATGCCACAGTGAGAAGCCACAGTCCGAGGCAGGCTGTGGTACCTGAGTTTCCCTCTGGTGTGATTGATGATGGAGACAGACTGAGAGGAAGTAGATGAAGCAGACAAGGAGGAGGACATTTTGTGATTAAACACCAGCTCACATGGCACCACAGACACATGCGAAGAGGACGAAGAACTGGAAAAGAGAGGATCCGTGCACCCTAAGCAAATTTGGTAGAATTCCTCCATGGGAGTTCTGGGAACAACAGGAGCACTATCCAGTCTATGACCTGACAGCTAGAAAATGACAAAGAGAAAGAATCAGGGTCATAAAGACAATACTAAACCTATACTGAATATTTAGATATTTAAATAGATGACTCTGCACATCTCTCTGTGGCACTTTACCTCATCCAGGGTGGAGTGCAGCAGCTGCTGATTCAAGTGCACATTCTGATTTTGCTGCATGGCACTGGGATTGTATGGTGGGTCCTGTCTGCGGTACCAGTGAAGCTTGTACAAAACCAAGTGTTCAGGTTTCAGAATGGCTGGTTTCTGGAGTTTTGAGTGACAGGTACCAATCAGGTCAAGGAACAGAGGGTCCTACAAGGAAGATAAGGTAGAGAGGTAATTAGTCTTAATTAGTTTAGTGTCTGCACTGTGAGTGTGTATACATCTGCATATTGGCTCCTACCCTGTGCAGTATGAGACATGCCACTCTCCTGTAGTGTGCAATGGGCTGTGTCGGCCTATAGACTGCCTTCAGTGTCGTATGGCTATGTGGGCGTACTGTGCCACTTGCTGGCTGGATACTGAACACACTGTACCCATTACAGTCAAGGTCCCATTGGTAGATGGTCTCAACAGAAGAAGAATTAACCAGCTCCACTGTCTGTATGACTGCTTCTCCTTCCTCCACACAGCCAAAGTCCACCACAGAGGAGGACAAGGAAACTTTGGGACCTAGTTACAAAAAAAAATAAAAATTTATTCATATGTTTTTAATTCTGGATTCTGAGTTAAAGATTCCCTTCCTGTTTCATTTATTATTGTAAAACAATGCATTTTTCAAATGTGTATGTGTGTGCCTTTCTGTGGCTTCCTTACCTATAGAACTTCCAGTGAGTTTAAGCAGGGTTTCGTTAAGTGCTCCCCGGCATTTTAGAGACAAGTACTCAACCGAAACAGTATCCACCGTAGCAGGAGAATAGGTGACTGTAGCCCGTAGTGATCCACCAGGCACCACCTTACCCCTGGTGACATCACATCTGAACTCTGACCCAAACAAAGGAACCTCACTAGACAGCCATGACAAAGAGAAAATTGCAGTTACCTGGAGGAGAGAGTAAAAGAAAATTAGGGAAGGTCATTGAGAGTGTACACATGCATGGCTGCATCTTTGTGTACTACTCACAGGAGTGGGGTTGAAGATATCAAAGTATTTCTGCAAACTTTTGCCAACTGCCACAGAACCAAAGTGTAGTACTGGACCCCCCTGATCTTTTTCCTCTTTCTCGACTGGATTTCTCAGCTGAAGACATGGGTATTTAGCTAAAACAAGAGGCAACACAAGAGGTAAGTGAGCAAATATTGGTTTGTACTTCCCATATGGTTCATTCCGTGATACAAATTGTCAGCATATCAAAAATGAAGCTATAATTAAGACAAATGTGGGATGTGCATCTTTGCTCAAATTTGCATTGTTATACAGTCAGACCGGAGAACTGTTTGGTAATTTCAGGGGCTTGAATTATTTGCTTGAAGGTCCCATAATTTTCATTTTTTGACCATACACATTTAAGGCATGTTCACAAACATACAGGTCTTGTTCATTTTTTCAATTTTACATAATATTACTGATGCAACCAAACCGGCCATCAAGTTGAGAGCAAGCTGCAGTTGCGTTTTTTTTTCTTATTATAGTTACACTGAGAAAGTGACAGGAAAGTTGGGGGGACAGAGAGGGAATGACATGCAGCAAAGGGCCACGGGTCAGATTCGAGCCCAGGCCGCTGTGGTAAGGACCAAGCCTAAATGGGATGCGCTCAACCAGGTGAGCCACCGAGGCACCCCAGCAAATTGCAGTCTTATTCATAGATTTTGGAAATGGACAAAGCACATCCATTAACATTTGCATCACAAATTGTACACTCAACAGTAATTGTTTAGGTAACGATCATACAATCTGTATTAATGATTTACACATCTGGCTATATTGTCAAAGCTGGTAAGTTTAATTGGTAACCTTTTAAATCCATTTAACCACGTACACTATAGTTAAAATCACTGGATGAATTAAACTCATCTTGTCCTGTCTCTGCTGCTGGTTATAGTACCTAATGCCTGCAGCAGCACAGTGCAGCAGCTCTCTGCCTTGTCCCCATCTTCTCCAAACATACAGTAGGCCTGTTGTTGGTACACCATCGCCTCTTGCGGCCGGAAGACCACAGTGATGTGACACTCCTGGCTGGGCCTCAACAAGCCCTGCTCAGGGCTCAGCTGAAATGGCGCTGCACACACCCACTCGAAGCATGTCTGGAGTTTACTGTGGGAAGAAGAGTATGACGAAAGTGGGTAGGACACAGAAAAAGAGGAGTCGGAGAGAGGGATCAATCAGCAACAGTGATGTACCTTGCATTTTTCAGCCGGAAAGTAGTATGTGAGGAGTGTTGAACAGCACAGATTGGAAGCAGCACAGAATCAGGCACTTCCAGGGCAGGACAGGGAATGATGGCACGGAGTTGTACTTGGAAGCTGCCATCTTTACCTTGAAACTCAATGCTGTCCTCATACTCACACTGTCCCAAGCATTCAGACAGTCACACAAGACAGAAGACAGGAAAGAGGCATGATATTGCATATCATGTAACATCCCTGATGGTGAGACTACAAATTGTGACAATTGGCACAATTTGTCAGCAATAATTAAGGTTAGTTCTGTTTATGACATCTTCAATTTAAGAATGCAAAATATGTTTCTTCATATTTAAAAGCCCTGCAGCACATCACTTTCAGAATACATGTAAGAGTAAGCACTGTTGAGTAAGTTTTACCCTCTGTATTGGTCTAAAGGTGACTGGGATGGAGAAAGAAGTCCCTGGGCTCAGAACAATTATCTGGGGAATTAAGGTGGTGAAAAACTTGGACACTGGAAGCCTGTAAGGGGACACAGGGGGAAAATGTTAGCCTGTAGATCCGCATCAAATTTCTATTGTATACTGTAGTATTATTATTGTTATTATTATTGTTATTATTGTTTGTTTGTGTGAGGTTTATAGGTGTATTCACAGGAGTGTTTGTGTGAGTTTGATAAACCTCAAGTGGAGCTTCTGCAGCTTGTTATGAATGTTCTTTAACACTAATGTTTTGGTGAACTCTTTTCCAAGGTCCCAGTCCTCCCAAACCATCTCTGGCCTCGTTTCCAACCCTAAGAAGCAGCTTTTTTTGCTGGATGCATGTCGTTGGTGCTCCCCTCCCTGTTGCCTGTTGTGATTCCCTGGCTCCTGCCATGTGGGGTGCAGAAGATGAGTTTTAAGGACACATATAAACAACTTTAAGAATATTGAACCTTTAGCATATAATACTCTTTGTAGAGATGAAACTGCCATATACCAATAGCTATTTCAAAAAAGGGCATATGTGCCATTATGTCAGAACAACTGATGCACAAATGAACAGCTATAGTCAATTTTATTAGTGCAGTTTATTAGACACTAGCTGATGAGCAACACTGTAGCTGTTTACATACAAAATAGACCAATATTAACTGTGATCAATTTTATTACAGACTTTTATGGTCTATTCTCTCTAAAATTGTCCCTATAATAGCAGCCCACCTATTTGTTTTTCTCATAGGAAGACATAAATGGAGAGAAAGAAGGTGACAGCTTTATGATAAATAATAGATAGCTGTGACTCATGGACCATTGTTCATTCAGAGAGAGACATAAACTGATCAAATTTAACACACAGATTCAGTGAAACGTTAATAAATATCTGTTCCAAGCAGGCCATTCGATTGTTACTGATGCCATGCTATGCTATTCAATCTTTAGTTACTTTGAGATCCTTTCGAGTGGTGGGGGGCTGCCATGGTGCTCCTGAGCCCATTGGGTCTGGACCTCGAGCCTCAGCTAACATGACTGGGAAAAGAGAGAAGGCATTTACAGATCTACAAATCGTTAAATATGGAGCAAAGTTGTTTACAATAATGTTGTCATGGTTTTGTAATTTTGCACAGTTTACACACCTGTTACACTCACTCAAAACAGATGGCGTTAGTTGTAGCTGAAACTAAGACCAAGCTGAGACAGTGTTTTCACCATAGCTGTACTGGCCAACACAGAAAGCTGACAGCTAAACAGACTGCTTATGTTAAACTAATAACGGCTAATGTTTAACGCACCCTTACCTTCTTTCAAACATCAAATAATTAAGCTTGGCAACGAGGTTACTGCTATTTATTCCATGTGAGTTATGAAAACACCACGAACAACAGTCAAAAGAAGGCGTTTTAGAAGTTGGTTGTCCACAGCGCTTCCATGGAAACAAGCAATTGTTTGTGTTGCCATAGTAGGCCTAATTACTGCAGCCTAGGAGGGACATTTGTAATACGCAAGCTGGTAGTATATATGAAACTAGCAAGTAGGCCTGCTATGATGTGAGTTATTACGAACGATTAACAGGATGTACAAAAACCACAATTAAAGGCCCTCCTCCCACAACTCCAGACTCGGCCGACACCCCCCCGAAAAACAGGGAGAAAGCGACAGCCAAAAAACTGAAACTGAACTATCCCTTTAATTGTAAATTGCGCACATTGTCAATCACTTTCACAGTTTGTTTTTTTTTGACACAAAACACATTCATTTGAGCTTTATTTTTCAAACAGTCCCCTCCACAAAAGCACCAGTGTTGCACTTAAGGTGAAATATATTAAATTATATCATTTTAAATTATATTGACAACACCACACTTAATATGAGAATAGTTTACAAAATACAGGGAAATTGCCATATCAACAGTAAACTTAGAATTGCCTACTATACAGTACATGCAGCCATTTCCTTTTGGGTGTGGCTTTAACTAAATAAAACATGCAGTTTCAGAAAGATAATACAAAACAAAGAGCTGAATACTATAAAACAAAACTTCATGACCATATAGTCAAAAAACTACAATAGCCTGAGTAGCATTTTTCTTGTCACACCATTATAATGCCCCATAAATTTAACTGGGTGAATGTGAATCAAAGTCTTTTTAAAAATTGCCTATGAAAAGTTTACAATATTAGTCGAATATTTCTCCAATATTTGTAACAGACTAGGAAGCACTGATAACAATGTAACACTGACACTCCTTACATCTCCAGGTGAAATTTTCTGTCTCTTCATCCACTAACTACCATGAAAGTGCTAAAGTCCCCCCATCCCACCCACCTTCATACAGTTTCAGTTTCATGTATTAGTTAGTTTATTGCAATTTCAATTTGTTTGTATTGTTTAAAACACAAGTAATTCATGCACATCAATGCCAATTATAAACAGAATTATTTGTTGATTCTCAAGTCACAACTCAGAGAGATTGCTGGCCTTTAAATCCTTACCATCATCCCGTCCAGGTTCACAAAGATGACATTATTCTGGTTTGACGTAATTTGTTTTGATATCCAACCCAATGTGCAGATAATAACTTTTTGCTATTTTGGGAGCGCCAGACAAAGATATGGCACTGTGGATTGTGTATTGTCTTCTCAAGAGTAATAAACATAAAAAGACATAAAGCATGCCAAATTTTACAACTATGGAAAAACCCTGCTTTTTATTCTTGGGCCGCCCTCCTCTAGCTCCTCCTCTACATAGGAGCTGTAGTTCCCTGCTCCTCCTACAGCATGCCGCATGAAGCCTACAGGGCCTAATGAGCCTGCCCTCAGCACCTCTGCCTCCTCTTTTTCTTCCTCATCCTCCCCGTCAAGCTCCTCTTCATCCTCTAGGCTTGAGCTGTGTGAGTCACCCTGAGGCTTGGCACTGTGTATGTCCATCCCATTTCTTTCTGTATCAGTCAGTGAGGAAGTTAGGGCTGCTTGTTCCTTGGCTTTGCGACTTCTCTTCCACTTCATACGTCTGTTCTGGAACCAGATCTTAACCTGGTGAAAGAACACAGGAGAGAAAAAGGTTTAAAAAAACATCTTCACCCTGTCTTAAATAAGAATGGTGGTAAGCAAGCTTAAATTTACCCTGCAGGCACATATCTGAACAGAAAATAAAATAAGCAGATACAACAACAACAACCTGGAGGTCTATTTAACAGCTGTTTTACCCAAAATCACATAAAACATCTTGTGCCCATATATGTGATGAAATATTGTTTTTTTTTCAGCTGCTTTTCAAAGGAAAAAGGATGAGAAGGAAGCTAACTATGCATTGTAATGAAAAAAATCTATCATGTAGTGAATAATATAATGTTACCATGTTTGTATTACTGATTTTCCCCTTTAGTATGTATTTCAAGAGAGAAACAATAGCCTTCTTGAGGTGCCAACTGATGAAGTCTTGGCTGGAAAGAAAAGCCATGTGATGTTTTAAAAATAAAACATATATTGTGATGGATGGTTTTTCTTTTTCCTAAATTTAGCTGGTAGAACTGAGAAAAAGTTATGTTCACTTTTATTCGTAGTCCATATATCTTTTACCTATCAAAGAGTAGGTACTACAGTAACCACTGTGTGTGTAAGCGCTGTGAGAAGGGATGTCACTGTTGTAATCTTGGCAGGTGACTGCTACCTCACCTGAGTCTCAGTCAACATGAGTGAAGTGGCCACCTCAAAGCGTTTAGGCCTGGACAGGTACTTGTTGAGCTTGAACTGGTTCTCTAATTCCAGCAGCTGCTGACTGGTGAACGCTGTCCTGGGCCTCCGACACTTCCCCAGCAAACCTGCCTGGGCCTGAGCTGAGAGGGGCAAAAACAGAGAGAGAAGCAGAGACAAGGAGCAACAGAGAGATGGGTTATACTGTACGTTTGTCATTATTTACATTTTATCATATATTTCATCTATTTCTATAAGAACACAATACCCAATTTACTATAGTGGGCCTATGAGCAAAAGATGCCAACAGCAGAAGAAAGAAATAAAGAAAGCAAGAAAGAAAGAAAGAAAGAAAGAAAGAAAGAAAACATTCATTCAAGGATATTTTTCAAATCAATATTCAAATGAAAATCCCACAATCGTCCAGTTTGTTTCCAAGTTCATAGTTTAGATGACAGTGGCCTGGCTGCCTGTCTGTCTTCCTGTCTATGTATCTTGTTGTCTCTCTGTTCGTCAACATTTATTGCCCTGATGTGAGGTCTTGGTGAGAGGATATTGCTTTGGAGGGGTAATAAACCATCACAGAGCTCCATTACCTTAATGAAAACAATATAAATGTTATCAATTGATTAAGTGGTAGGTCTATATCAGGTGTTACCTTTACCGTAAATGTTGCGAGTTATTTTTATGAGATAAATTGTCCTTAAGCGACAGCATCTCAATGTCACGGTCCTTTCAAAACCAAGATAAACACGCAGGTGTCAGGAGGCCCTATAACATGGGCCTCCTGACACTGGACAAAAAAAACAACAGCCTTGACAAATAAAAATTTTAATTAAACGGAAACTAATGTATGATCGATTTGATTTTATGAATTTTAATTGATTTGGATTTCATGAATTTTAATAGATTTGATTTTTAATTCCAACATCCTACATTGTTTTAAAGATTTTTGTGTAAATTAGCCAATATAACTTAACTTTTAAATAAATTGGTTGAAAAAATTGAGAAAAATTACTTTAGAGAAAATAAAATATACGTTATATATATATATATATATATATGTGTGTGTGTGTGTGTGTGTGTGTGTGTGTGTGTGTGTGTGTGTGTGTGTTAATATTCACTATTAGCTCTTTTGAAAAACAGCCAGTGATTGTATTTCATTTTAGATTTGAAATACATGCATACATAGCTTTTATATAAACAAATCTTAAAAAGNTATATATATATATATATATGTGTGTGTGTGTGTGTGTGTGTTAATATTCACTATTAGCTCTTTTGAAAAACAGCCAGTGATTGTATTTCATTTTAGATTTGAAATACATGCATACATAGCTTTTATATAAACAAATCTTAAAAAGATTTAAGTCAGTTTAACAAGGCTGTAGCCTATACTACCCCATCCACAAAGTTTATTATTGCAAGAGTGAAAGCTTCGCACCTCCATATTCTCCAAATCTGGGTAACATCAACCCGGCTCTGATCCAGGGCTCCAGTGGCAGAGTCCCGGTCATGGTGGCCCCCTTTAGCTGCTCCGGATATGGTTGGACCAGCTGCGTAAAGCCAGGGTATATAAAGGCGGGGTGCTGGCCTCCGAGGGCCCCCAGAGGGTACATGGAGCCCGGGTACATTCCGATGAGACCCCCTTGATGCAGAGCAGTGAGTCCTGACTGGGATAGGTTGAAGAGCTGGGATTTGTGCAGGACTCCTGTCCTGGCTGGAGAGGAGTTCGCTGGGTTTGGATGAGGGGAGGGCGTCTCAGAACCTCGGTTTGACACTGGACTGTCGCCGGGGCTCCTGCTGTAATATAACCCAGGGGAAGCACCATCGCCGTCCGTCCTCTGTTCCACGTCTTGCGCCAGCAGCGCATCGATGCGAAAGTTTTTGGATTTCTCCATGGTGGCAGTCATTCTGTTCAAAGATGTCTCCAGTGAACAGCTGGTGTTAATCTACGTGATACTGACCTTCAAAAAGTTAACGTGAATTTAAGAAATGAATTCCTCTGATGTACTTTAAACTGGTCTCCAATTTCTCAACACACTGTGCAGCCTAAGCTTTTAAAGTTTGCCGAAACTGCTCAATTATCACTCCTCTTCCCCGAAGATATGTTTTCTTTCTGTAACACTCCACTTGTGCCATGCGCGTAAAAACCACTTCACACACCCCGACAGCAGGCTGAGAAATCACTCGCACTCAATATCGCTGTAAAGTCTGCTCCATTGTGATTGGCCAGAGCCCTGCAGCACAGGGGCAGGGTATACTCTTTCTCCTGAAGGGTCAGTTGTAGGCTAGGCATTCATGCACCCCCTATTAATATAATTGAAAAAAAAACAGCAAAAAATCGATGTGTTTACTTTTCATTGTGCTCATGTTACAAATATGAGGTTCAAAAACTAGGTAATAGCAACTGAAATTTTATTTCATTTCCAGCTATTTCTTTATGAACACTGTGTGTTTCTTTCTTTCTTGCTCTGTCTGTGTCTGTCTGTTACCTCTTTGTCAGTTTGAGATCAAGCTTTCTCACTCTGGTCTGCAATCACACAATGTATCTACACATTCACAAGCATGGCACACAAACACACACACACACACACACACACACACACACACACACACACACACACTTTATAACTTTATTGGGTTAATTGCTGTTGTCTCACTTCGGAGAGATGACGAAATTTGTCAGTTTACAACTAAATCTTCATTAGATTTTATGGCCTGCTAAGGTTGACAGAAACCCAACAGTTCTTATCAGTGGCTGCTGCTATGATTATCGGTCATCACCACATCATGGAGCAGATAAAGCAGCTGTAAACTGACAGAAAGAAAACTCATTTTCTCCCCTTGCAGACCACAGCCACTCACAGACAAAGCATCACCAGGTGACATAAAACCCTGTGGTTGTTTAGGCCCTATTATACAAATTGTATATGCAATCAAGATTTCTTCCAAGTCAGATATGTGCATATAGTTCATAACATTACATTTACTCATTTGGCAGATGCTTTTATCCAAAGGAACTTACAAGCGAGGAACATCACAGAAGTTTCAGTGCAGTAGGAGACCTTGGTGTAAGTACTTAGTACTACATCTTTTCAATAAGTGTAAGGTCAGTTAAAGAAATACACCGAGAGTGCATAGTAAGTGCTAGTTTGGCATGTTAGGGTATGAGAGGTGTTAGGACAGGAGGTACTTTTGGAAGAGATAAGTGGTTAAGAGGGAAAGCCCTGCTCTGACAGCACACGGTAGCTTGTTCCACCATCAGGAAACCACAGATGAACCACAGACGAACCACAGAGAACCTGACAAAACTTTTATATTTCTCATGAATAAGACTACAGGCTCACTGAGACACCATCAATGTACAATTGTGTCAGGTGGACCTCTTAAGTTTCACTTAAAGCCTACAAACTGCATTTACGTAGGCGTTTACCACAGTTTGGTGATTTCCTGCCGGTTTATACAGGACCGATAAGAGACAGTCATAGGCCTGGGAAAAAAAAACGCTCTCACTTCAAAGACAAACACACCAACACCTGCTGAACTAGCCAACATATAAACTAAACGACCTAAGGGTTCATGTGGGTGTGTGCAGGCATGTGTGTGTGAGCATCTAGGTAAATGATTATCTGAGTATCATGATATGAAGGTTTTCAGACATTAGTTTTCTTTTTAAGTCATCACAGTCCTCCAACTCATAGAACAACCAAGTATTCATTTGTTCCTGTTATGGCACTGTTGTGGTAGCATGGATGGCAGCCATAGACAAGACTTGGTGTAATGAATTTAGAAACCGAAACAAATGCTGATTAAGTGCAATTCCACATTTGAGTCTTACACACACAGATGTAAGAGGTTTTGATGTTCTTTGTTTAAAGTCATCTCACAGGAGACACAGGTTACTAATTTACAAGTTACATCATCTATCATTACAATGACTCACAATGACCCATAGGCATATACTCATGTAGACCACAGTGGACTCCAAGCCAAAGATATTTAAAAGAAAGAGGTGCAGAGAGTTGTCAGACTGCCTGCTTTACAACTCCATGTTACTCTTAATGTTGTCATGCTTTTGCTGACATATTGTTTAGATCTGTGAAACTATGAAATGTGTACAAGTTATGCATATTTGAACAATTTAGAAATAGAAGCAATGCATTGCAAACTAGATAAACTTTTTTTTTTGATTTGTTGTTTAATTGTATGTTGAAAGACACGTTTGAGCTATAAAATCCACAAATCCACAAAGTTTTACTCATAGCACATTTTTATTTGCTTTCTATTCGTCTTTTAGCAGGAAGAAGTGATTCAATTACAGATCAAAGGTTATTAAGTTCTACAAAATAATAATAGACATTCTTCCCCATTGCCCTTGTCACATGGTCATAGTAAAAAAAAAAAAAAAAATAGAGGTTGTAAACACCTGCTGTAAAATAATTAATACTGATCTGTTCTCCGTTAGATAAGGGAGAGAAATGATATATTACAGTGTTTAATAAAGTGTTGACGATGACACTGTATCCGAGCACAAATATCACATAATTTGTGATAAGGTCCTGTAGATAAAGACAAAGCGCACAGCGTCTGAAATTTCACACCACTAAGAGTTATAATGTTTGGTGATATAATGTAATTGGGATTTATGGTCAGGTTGCAAGATTAACAGCCCTTGACAAAAGAGTCTTTGTGTCCATATAACCCATACACGTAACATTTATCTATTCACCACAGATAGCAGTCATAACTTGATACTTTGTACAGTAATATACTCTGGTGCAAGGATGAGGTTGACCTATCTGTGTCTTGTCTGATTAAAACATGGAAACACTGTTGATCAATGTAATTTGAAGATGAAGACCTCCATCTTTGGCAGGTCAGGAGTCAGGGCCTGCAGTGTCAGAAAAGTATGTTTTAGATTAATACATAGGAACAAATCTCATCCACCAGGTGAAAATGAGAAACGCACAGTGCCCTACAATGGCAGAGAGCACTAACTACAGAAAAGGTGAATATAAGGGTTTTCAGGCTAGGTCTGTGTGACAAGCAGAAAGGTTGTAACGTCTTAATTTTATGCCTTTTTAGGATCATTATTGTAAAACAATAATCTATGTAAAACAAATATCTTCAAGAAAATAAACTTAATTTTTATATTTGCAGTACAGATGTTTTCACTGGTTGTCTGCCCGCCCATCATGTTCATACTGAAATCAGTATAATAAATTGATTTATATTTCACATTTTATACATTTAAAAATATGGTTTAAAGTTGGCAAAGACCAAACAGTTATATATATATATATATATATATATATATTTATATATGGTTTATATTGGTCCTCCTTTTGTCAAAATACACTATGGAGAGGCACAGATGCCTTTACACTCATGTAATTTTGGCATTGTGACAAATGAGATGTGAGTATCTTCTTATAGCCACTGCTGGGTTTAAGCCACCTTACAAACAGACACAAAAGTAAGCCTGCAAATGCTCTCACACACTCATACAGGCCTACATAGACGAGAGCAACAATGCAGACCACAGAGTCAAAATAGACAAGAGCGAGTCTGGGAGACACAGAACAACAACTCAGGCCATTGCTCCTCTCTACCCTTAGCTGTAAAAGATCCATTCATGTTGTCTCCATTCATATACAAATGTAAAAGAGGTTAAGCCAGTGGGCGATGTCTGTCAACCCACCACAGTTAGGAGGCAAAAAGGTTGACACCATTTCAGCATGGTGCACAGAAACATGTAGTGCATGGAGTACATTTTAAATAGATTTTAATTTTTAAAAAATGATTTCATTTTGCTGTTGATGCAACGTCAGCTTCAGTTCATATCAGTATTTTCTTCAGCGATGAGGGGCACTGCTTATACTAATTCCTTGGTACATATTCAGATTTTTCCGAATGAGCTTTGCTGCTCAGTTGACAGATGTAAGTGACGAAGATAACAAGGGCCAGTGAATTAGCAAAGTAAAATATGACTATGTATCCCAGGAGACATTAAGGCAAGAAGCAAATCCCCCAAAATCCCCAACAGATAGAGCATAATAAGGCCTGTTGTTCTCCCTCTGTCTGTGTCCTATTGTGGAATCTAGTCTAATATCTGCTTTTGGTTTCTATTGTTGTGTCTATTGTCATGCCTCAGTTTTGCTCTGGTTGGCCTAATGGACCGCAGGAATAGAACACTTCCTGGTTGAAGAGGGGTGGGTGTCCAGGGTTGCAAGGTTCAACGTCGTTTAAAATGAGTTGATTAATGACGGCCGTCACAACTGAGACCGGGACATAATGAGGAGGACAAGAGGGAGGAGCGGAGGAGGAGAAGAGGAGGGAGAGAAGGGGAGGTGGGAGGGGAAGAGCCGAGATTGGATGATTATTACTTAGAACAGTAAACAGTGAGATGACAGTAGAATGAGATGAGGCCTCAGGGTAGAAGTGGAGGGAGAGAGGAGAGGAGGCACATAGATAATTAGTCCTAAACAGAGGTCTGTGAATGAGAGGAGGAGACAGACACACGTAGAGCTGGTTAATACACAAAGACAGGGGCAGTGATGGGGCAGCAGAGTGGAGGCAGCACAGAGCAGTTAAACATCTGTTGCTCTGTTGGACACCCAGACGCTCTGCAGGGTCAGGATCCCAAAATACTCGTCACTCAAACATGTTCTTCCTACGACACAAAACCACCAAGGCTGTGAACCGCTAAAAAATCTTGTACAAAACTGCAGGCATTTGTTAATTTGTCCTCTACATACAGTATTTAAGAAGATTTGGGTGCATAATGAATGTCTAAGTTGCACTTTTAAGGATATATTTTTTTGTTTCCCAGCGATAAACATAAATTATTTATTGATTATTAGTTTGTTTTTGGTGGATTATTGTGCTTCAGAGATGCTGGTGTTTCAGTTATACAGAGTTTTCTTCATCAAACTGCTGATGGAGTGTTCCTCTTTGGAAATGTAACATCATAAGTGAAGTACAAAAGTTTCAAAATAGCGAGATGATTTTTATTTTTGTGCCTAAGAATAGAAGTTAAAAGATCACCAAATTTATTACAAATAATTATGTGGGGCTCATGGATATTCAAAGTTTTTGGAATCCATGGATCTGTTGTGAAGACATTGCACTCTGAACGACAAAATTCATCCTCTGGGGACCTTGAAGATCTGTGTTTGGATCCATCCAGTAGTTCCTGAGGTATTTCAGCCTTGACCAAAGTGGCGGCTCAACCACCCAACTGAGAGACATTGTCATCCTAGAAGAAAATACATTTCTACAATGGAAAAGGAGTGAAAAGGTACATATATATTTTATATATAGATATATTTTGAGCTACTTTTCTTCTTTTACCTCTTTTTTTTCTGAGCGTTCAAACTTGAATACAGTTAAAAGGTGGACTGAAAAATCTGGTTGAATTGCTTCCCTCAGCAGCTGCTCTTCCTCCTCCTCTTCTTTCTTCATACGCATCTTTCTGTAACTATTCCTCCTGCTTGTTGAATCTAGTCCCCATCATCCTCTCCATAGCCCTTCATCTTCTCAGAACGAAGACAGTTCAATTAGCCTTGTGGTCCACGGACACTCCCACCAATCTATATTTGTGGGGTTTAATCAGATCAGTTGCGTGCATGTGTTTTCAAATGTGTGTGCGCGCGTGTGTGTGTGTGTGGGGTTGGAAGGTTTAGGGTTAGGTGATAAAGAGACACATGTGATTCTTTATCATTCCCACACCTGACACTGCCATATCATCTCTCCTCTCCTGTTGTTAACTTCTGCTCTCCTCTCTCAGCTGCGCCAGCATCTGACAAATTCAGATGAAACACACCTTTATTGTTCAAGTGAGGAAGATTAAATAGAAAGGCTGGAGGGAGAGGCTTGTAATCCTAGTAATGTGTGTAGGTTACTGGTTTTCTAAAGTCGGTGTGTGGCACTCTGTAGGGATGTTACTGCAGTGTGCATGTAAATGTGTATTTAGATGCATGATGATTTATGGCTTAAAAGTAATTCGGTTAAAGAGGCGGTGCAAGATTCACACCCTATTCTTTGAATTGGTGACATACAATGACATGTTTTCCTATGGATTTTATTGAAAGATACTGTATAGTGCTTTTCCCCTTGCTTAACCATGATGTTGGCTGCAGTATAGTTCCTGTTTCAGCTGTTGATTTAAACCATGGACTATAACAACTTAAATAAAAATGGATTTTCCGAGGAAAAAAGTATGTGTCAGCTTATGAGATCAGTCAGCAATATGGGTATTTCAGTCTAATAAAGTACAGACAAAAATGTTCAGCTGCTGGTAGCGGGATAATAAAAATGCCTCACAAAAAGAGACCACTTTTTAAAAAAAAATCAAAATATGTTCATGAGGAAAATGGAAACATTCTGTGCTCTGTAGGTTTCGAGCACTGGGTTAAGACACTCGCCCTTTACAAAGTGAGTAAAAAAACACACTTTTGTCACACAGTGCAGTGTTCTGGTTTACATGAGAAGGATGTGTTCGACAGAGGCTATCTAGAGGTTAACGGGGGAATTAGCTTTGCTTTAATTGGTCGTTTTGACAGAGGCGGGACTGACAGGCTTAGAGGAGGGGCTGTCATGGCTTGATGTATGTCGTCCCACGCTGACGATGAGATTTCATTTCCCTAATTGATCCCCCCTTGCCCTTACTTTACACCTTCTCTGCTTATTGTTGTGGTCTGCCTTCTGCCAGTATCTCCTCTCTTTCTACTCTGCTTTGGCCTCTTCCACCCCAGATGTTGCTTGTCTAATAGCAGCCTGAACTATTTAATTAGTTACAGTAATATGCAATGAAAAACCAGGTGTTGAACTCATATTAACGTCATATGAACTCCTTGATGAGTCGTTATCCTCACTGTTTCACCAAGCAGCCTCTGTAAAAGTCATGCAGCCAGAAAAGTAACAGGCTATTCAGCCTCTGAGGTAAGTAAGGGTTTATACAGTGTGGACTTTTACTCCAGTTTGGTTCCAAGATCCCACATCAATTCCCAAATTCATGATTCATGATAAGAAGACCTGTGAACACACACACGTCTGTTTGGATCCTGAGCTGCCTGCGCTCCTAAATGAGCACCTAATGATGTGTGTGCAGCTATTTGCTTATCCCTATCAACTCCACAGCTGCTTGTGTTCACACGTACATGCAGACACTGCCTGAAATACACAGACACACACAGAAGACATGATGACTTTTGTAGGCGCAGTGACAAATGAACAGGGAGAATGTGATGATTTATTACTTGCTCAAATTTAGTAATGCAAGTGAACTGTGTCTTCTTTACAAGACAGGGGAATAGGAGAGCAATATGAGTAAGCCCTCTGGTACTGCAGGATTTTTTCATCTACTGAACATTTTTCAGCTCAGCACAGAAAAAAAAAAAAATCTATCAAACTAAAGCATTCCGTAGTACTTTGATCCAGACTTAAATATCTCAACAACTTGTGGATGGATTGCCATGATATTACATAAATTTAAGGTGCTTTGGTAAATCCCCTCTCCTTTCATGCAGGGCCAGTGGCAGGTCAAAATCTGTACCTTTCCAGTATATCGTTACAGGATAGATTGGCACATTTTGTACAGGCAGTCATGGTCCCCTGACTCCCTCCTCCCCCTCTGACTTTGGCAATCTTTATCACTTTTCCATGAAGTTTAAACATTTGTTTTTTGGTGAAATATTGAATGGATCTCCATGAAATGCAGTCCATACATTAATGTTCCCATCAGGAAGAATTGTTATAACTTTAGTCAACTTTTCAAATTGCACCATTACGCAAAGTACATGCAAAACTAATCACACTCCCATCAACTTTGGGATGAGATTTGTATTTTGTGCTAATTAGCAAATGTTAGCAAAATGTTAATCAGTCATAGCTGTATTATATATGAGTTAAAATAAGATATATATTGTATATCAGTTAAAGCCTTAGTTAACATCCGACACACAGTACTGTTTTCATTTTGTAGACGTAGACGTAGCAGATGAATGAAGTGATTACTTCTTGCTTCACCCATGTGAAGCTATCCACAGATGGCACAGCAGAAGCCCATTTCTACCCCCCCACCCCCCCCCCCCCCCCCCCCACCCACCCCTCATTCTTGCTAATTGACGTGATTAATGGCTACAAATTGATGAAGCCATTGAGTGTGCTGGTGACACAGGGGTGAGTGGGGACACAAACTCTCCACCACCCAGTAACACTCATTAATCAGACCTCCTCCAGCCCCTGTCCCTCCCTCCAGACTGGCTGACACACTGCCAGGGGCAGTAAAGTAATACGCTGTGTGTCTGTCCCTGTCTGTGAGTGTCCACCCTGTCTGTCTTTATTTCTGTCTCAGTCTCTGTATCTTTGTCTTCTTTGACTGTATGTTTTCTGAATAACATCACTAATCAAGCAGAGTTGGAAAAATGACCTGCAAAGATTATGTTCACCTGCTGTATACTGACCCTAATTTGTTTTTTTTTTAAATGGTACAAAGTCACAAAGAAACTAAGAAGAACAGAAAAGGAATGACCTCCAAAAATATAGATTAACCTTATTAGTCCTGCATGGAGGGTAAAGGAAATTCACTTCCTCCAAATGATAGATTGTCTGTTTCCGGTTTTCTTTCAAATCACAGCACAGATTTATGCCAAAGTAAATCAGCAGGCTGGTGGCCAATGTGTTGACATCTACATCCTAAACTCTCTCACTCAATAATGAAATCAGCCTTGACACTGTGACAGCTCAATACAGTCAATACGGTTAACTAACTTCCAGCACACACAGTCTTTGTTATATATCACGGTCTTGCAAAAAACCTCATTTGTGAGCGAATAATCCTTTTTTTTTTTACAATAATAGACAAATTCATCTTAAGAGATGTGATGTGACTCAATGAGAAAATCATAGATTTTTTCTCAGTTTCAGAAAATGAATGAAGGCCCAGTGTTATTGCAGTCACTGCCAACCAGAGCTATAAAAAAAACAAAAACAAGAAAAACAAGAGATGATGGTGTGACAGCACAGTGTGAGAAATGCTTCTGATGCTAAATGTCCCAGGAGAAGTACTTCCATGAGGCGAACAATATGCTAATTAAATTACAACAATAAAACCACAATATGACAATATCTCATGGTCCAATACTTTATGTAGAAGGGAGGTTACTTATGATGATTTCACCTCTAATAATGTGCAACATGAAATTAATGGCGGAAGGAAGGAAAGGTTGAGAGAAGGGGAAAGGTGGGAGGAGGGTTGCATGTTGAATTTAGAGATTCATTCGTTCACACTGAACTTTGATCTTATTGACTCTAGACGGCAGTAAATTACAGACTTGGAAAAGCCCATGGTGATTGTCAAGGGGCATAAAATTGTAGCTGCCTGAGTTTAATGTTATGTGGTTTATTTGGGATAAACAGGTTAAACATGCAAACCTCCTCTGGCGATGCAAAATGTCAAAGCAAGGAAAGCTTAATACGAATAACTAGGTGATGAGTAATTCATGTATTCAGTATCTGCATTGCATTGCATCCCACATCAACATTAAATATACCCAAATTACGTTGGTCATAGCAATTTCTTCACTGAGTTATTAGCTTCTTGACTGAGCTGTGAAAAGACTGAAAGTTTCCTTCTGTCACACCTACTCTGAAAATCAGTGCTCTTTAAGGGAGTTTATTCTTGGGTTCACAAGTTGGATTTGACTTGCCCCTTGTGCCTGTGCTGTATAACTACACAAATACATTACATTCATGTCAGACCTGTTTGAAAATCAGAGTGTGCTGAAGTCTCAAGATCTGAGCCTGAGCATAAAGGAAACATCACAAGATATGAGATACATTTCGAAATGATTTGACTGAGAGATTAAATATGGATCAAAACTTTTTAAAAAGAGTGATTTCAGCTATTTATATTACTGAGAAAAACAATCTGTATTGGTGCCCTGTTTAAAGTCTTCCTGGTGGAGTTTTGGTAACCTGTGTGTGTGTGTTTGACCTGAGGTGACTTAAGAGAATTGTTAAAGTGGCCTCACAGATAGCAATCAGCCACACTTGGAAAAGATGTATGCCACAAAGGTGCAGGAAAAGAGCATAAGCCATTATCACAGACAGCACTCTTGCAGGCCACCGTTTATCTTGACTCTTGCCATCAGGTAAGCTCTGTTGCAGCATCAAGGCGCACATCACTTTTCAGACGACGTTTATCCCCAGGCAATGAATTTTTAACAGTCAGGGACCAGTAGCCACTGTGTATTTTTCTACTCATTCATGACTGCTTTCATTTATTTTACTCATGCTTAGTCACTTCTATGAGAGACAGTGAGAGAGGGAGAAGGAGAGAGAGAGAAAATCCTGACTAATGTCCACTTCCTCCTCCAATCACTCGACAGGGATGATTTCACTAAGAAGAAACTGGAGGCATTGCATCTTCCGTGTGTGAGACAGGTGTGACAGGTTTCAAGTGTCACAACACTTCAACAGAATCAGGAGGTGTGCGAGAATCCAACACTGCAGTACACTTTTGCATACTCGAGGTGATGTGTCAGCCTTTGTGCTTTATTTTCATCCTCGCACACATTATACAGTGTTGTCGACAGAATGCTAATGCGGCTCCAGACAGACGCGAGGTGGTGCAACAACCTGAGCGGGAGCCAGCATCTTTTTGTAAAAATGAGTTTCATATTTGCAAGTACACTTAATGTTGTCATGCATTGCGTTTTTTTTATTTTTTTTAATTTTTTTTTATTGTCAGCAGGATGTTTTGAGCAGGATGTGAAATCCCCAGAGAGTGAGAGTTGTCCAGTTGTTTACTGGCTCTACATCTGCCTGGCTCACTATACAACTTACAATATGAAAGTTTCTGCAAGTTTTGGCAAGAAATGTTATAGAAAAGTAATTATCTAAAATTTCAAAACAGTATCATATACCAATGAATTCTAAGAAACTAAGAAGGTATATGTTATAAAGAGCTGTAAATAATGGTAAGTCTTGTTTTTCTAATGTGTGCTAAATCAGCTTTATAGATCAGCAAAAGGCCATCGGGACAACTGTTCATATCCTGCCGCAGCGTTCTTGCTTTATCTTTTTTATTGTAGTATCATCTGAAATCCATGAGGGGTCGCCAAAGACTACTCAATCTCAGAAGCAGCGTGCTCTACTTCCAATTACCCACCATTCTGTGAAGTGAAAACTACATTCACCTTTTAGAAAATGATAATCATACTATTTTAGAAATAAAACACAATTGCACACTGTTTCAGTTTCCAGCAAATCAAAGACAGGCAAAGCAGATTTGAATAATGTTTGTTAAAATTTGGTGTGTTCTTTATTTAGCCGTCGATCACCTTGCGCAGGTATCACCCAAACCTCGGTCTTCCTGTTGTGCTGGTTGGATGTAGATCTGCTTCACTGTTTGAATCTGACAGGCCCTCCAGGAGATGTGATTGTGTGTTGTACAGTTCCTTTGCACTCCCACTGTGGGTTGAATATCCACAGGGAAGCTGATGGGACTCCTCCTTCCTTTCCCAGACTTCCGAGTGGTGGGAACCGGGTACTGGGCAGCCCAAAATGGTTTGCTATTTTTACCACACTGTGCTCAATCTGAGGGCTGCTCCCTGGAGACCTGTTGCCGGCAGCTTTCCCCAAGCCGCGGAATTTAACCCTAGGACAGCTCTCCCCAGATGTGATGGAAAACATCTGTCCAGCTGCTTAAGTAAAAGGCATGGCCGTCCAGCCCCAATGCTACTAACCCGTAAGCCTGCCTGTCCCAGCCAACACTCTGACCGAACAACAGAAAAAAAAATAATAATAGTGAAATAATACAAAATGTACCCCAGACACAGCTGTTGGCACCCGTCACTAATATTTGGTTGCCGAAACTTTGGCTACAGTGACAGCCTCTGAACTTTTCATTCAAGCTGTTATAAGGTTTTCAATGGGATTTAGGTCAGGACTCATTGCTGGCCTGTTTAAAACAGTCCAGCTTTTCCTTTTCAACCGTTCTCCCATGCTGTTGGGTGTGTTCCTTGGGTTGTTGTCTTGCTGAAAGATCCAAGACTTTAATCTCAAAACGTGTTTAATGACACTGGGTAACACATTTCACACTACAATGCCTTGGTAATCTTCTGATTTCATCATTCCTTTGATACATTCAGAGCCTCCTGTCTCAGAACCCCACAGCTTTTTTTTTTTTGTTTTGCCTAGCAGCTGCACAGCATGATAGAGCCTCCACCATGTTTTACCTTTAGCTACAGTGTTCTTTTCCCCAGGGGCTTCACTTTGTTGCCTGTAAACAAACTGATGCACTGCATCTACTTTAGTTCCATCTGTCTCTAGAACACTATTCCAGAAAGACTGAAAGTTTTTGCAAACATTAGTCTCGTCTTTTAATACCTTTTTTTTCAGTAGGGGTGTCCTCCTTGGCCTTTGCCCATGGAGCCCTACTAGGTTTAGTGTGTGGCATATGGTACGGGCTGAAACTACCGCTCCAGGTTGCTGTAGGGAAGCCTGAAGCTCTTTAGATGCTTTGTGTCATGTTTCTTTCACAGTCTGCACCGACCTTCACAGACTTCTCTTATTGAGTTTCCTGTTAGTGTCATGTCCTGAGAGCGTTTTTATAACTGCTAAACTTCTTGATAACCTTACCAACTAATGAGACAGGGATTTCAGGGTTTTTGATGATTGCCCTGTAGCTTTTAGAATTTGTTGAGTTTTTTTTACAATGGCAATTTCAGTGGCAAAAAGACACTGGAAACAATCAGCCCCTTTTCATGCAGTAAAACCATCATTCTGCTCATGTGAACTGGTCATGAAAATTCAGACAGAGAAGTCTCACTTATGTTTTATCTAGTTTGAGGAACTAATTTAAATTCATTAAAAGGGTGCCAGTAATTGTGTCGGGGGTACATTTTTATGTTTTTATTATTTCACTGTTATGTAAGTTTTCTTTTCTATTGTCCTCTAACCTTGAGCATTTTATTAAAAAAATCTGGTTATACCAAATTGATTCATTTGCATTTCTGAAGATATTCTGCATGATGTCATTGAAATTCAAGGGTGCCAATAATATGACCAGGACTGCACTGCTGATAAATAGCAACCTAGGCCCTTTAAAATAATGTGAGATTTAATAATCTGGTGCATTGATGTGAGATTTCAAATGATGCCTACACACTGTGGGTTACATAAAAGGCTGCTCAATAGGTTCTGCACAAAATGGAAAATGCCCTGAATCAATTCAATATGGATCAGAAGTGTCACTCATAGGTAGATGTGGATGACTTGCAGACATACAGGAATCCAATACATAAATTAACACTTGTATGTGAACAAAAAAAACGAATGAGTGTCACAGAATCGCAGAATGACATTTATTTATTACTGATTTTTATTTAATTTAAAAAAGATTACTTGTAAATGTTACATTGAGTTCTACTGAAACATTCCCATGTTGTGTCTCTCAGCACAGGTTAACATTAGGCACACAAGAATGCAGACACCATTTTGCAGTTCTAGCCACTGTTCAAATACGAAACAGAGAAGAGAGTGAAAGGGGGAAGGGGGATGTCAGCTTAGCAAAACTGCATGGAAACGGTGCAGAGCCAAGGACCAAATACATCAAAACAGGCGTTCAGCTCAATCGTTCCCGTGCTTTGGGACAGCAACAACTGATTTCTCAGGTCCCTGTGTTTGTGTGTGGCAATAAAAAATACAAAAAAACATATAAACCAAGATATTCTGGATTGCAAAACAGGACTAGACCAGGTTTGGCTTTGTTATTCCCTCACAGTCACCAGAAAAGAAAAACAACTGGATGATTTCAAATCAACAGTACAAATTCTACTACCAGTACATCCAAATACAGATCATTATAGTCAACATACCTGAAAATATAGCACTCTTGCTTCTTTGATACTCTTATTTGGCTTGTCTGTAAATATATGCATACCTATACCAAATTTTTTTTTCTTTTCTTTTTTTTTTTTTTTTTTTTTTTACATGAGTGTCCTTGAAAAGTTGTAAAAACTGAAACTGGTTGATTTCTTCAGATACATGGAGAATCTATGGTCATGTGTGCACTTAATATTTGGTCTTTCCTCTTGAAAAAAAAATACACAATAGGTCAGAGTGGGTCAAGCACTACAATAACTCAAAGCTGCAGTGGCAAAAAGAGCCATTTCACAAACACAGCAATTAAAATGAGGACACTAAAGAAACCCTTTGTCCATGCCAGAGCTACAGCCTAAAGAGCCTATGTACAGCTTATGGTACAGTGAGGGCGAATGCTGTGGGTTGTCACTACTGTTTTGACGGAAAGAGAATAATTGAGACAAAGCGTTTTAATTATTGCACACAAAAAAATATCAGTATCAAGGGTTTCACTCTCCACTGGAATGTCTGTACTGCCTTTGTCAGTATCTTTAAATCAAGCCCCACATGAAGTGAGAGGGTTTTCTTTGAGTCATACATGACAGTCTACGTATTAAGGATATGAATTCAGTTTAAAATAACTCTGTGGATGAAATTAAGCTTGGAAATTGTCACAACCTGTAACTGTGCTTTTTTGGATGAAATGGAGATTGATCACATGTGCAGTTCTATCACAACTTACAAAATATTGCCAACACAGGTCGATATGCCCCCCTACTCAAGAGCCTTTGGCTTTCATGTTGTCAAAAAGTGAATGGGGTCAGTGACCTGCATGGTTTGTATTTGTTCACTGACATGTGACAAGTCGTAGGACCTGTTCAATGGCACATAGGAATTGCAGATACAAAAGTGGTTTTACAATAATCTAGCAAATTACATTTGACTTCCCAACCGCCCACTGTGCTTTTTTTTTTTTCCAGAGAGAAAATATATAGAAAATAATACATCATACAATCAAATTCATTTTCAGGTCATCCTCTGTTGGTTACACCGAGGTGAAAACAAGTGCAGTATTCACTTTCTTCAGAGAAACTCAACTCTGACAGACCAAGCCCAAAAGTTCCCAGTTCATCTCAAATTTTAAGCCATGTGCTTAAAAGCCAGAGCCGCTTAAAAAAAAAAAAAGATGAGTAAAGGCCAGTTGAGGCTGAAGCTCATCACAACGTTCTCATAATGACATTTTCTCTGAAGACTGACTTACCATACAGGCAGAACAATCATTATCAACATCACCACTGGTGTACAGAAGTCTCTTGTGCTCCACCATGATTTTCTTTACATCCATCTTCAACTCTTGACCCCAGTTTTACAAAAAAAACCAGTGAAACATTTTACCAAATTTCTGTGGCATGCAACCCACATAAAGGCTTTCTTTGCCAAAAGAAAGTGGCACATGGTTACAGCTATAGTGGTGCCAGAGTAAATCTGTTAAGAAGAGACTGAAGGAAAAACAACAACACAACAAGCCAAATAACTGCACTGTCATTTTTGGGCTCAGGGTGGGCACTGGGGGGGTGACGGTTCTAGAGACCAGAGTTTCGGAGTGGGTGGTGGTTCTATGTTTTAAAATCGCTCCCAACCTGAGCGCTCAGGAGCAGCACTGGAAGCAGAGAGAGCGGGCGGGGGGAGGGGTGGGCGCACTACGCCGTTGTGGGCACCGACACCTCCAGCAGGCGGTTGTTCTTGCGCTTGCAGCACGCGCTGTTGCCGTTCTTGGGGGCTCCCTGGATGAATTTCACGCACACTTTGTCCTGCTTGAACTGCACCAGAAACCTGTCGGACAGAAACATTATCCACATCATTAAACGCCGCGCAAGTGGAGGACATATCACGTCCGTCGACCGTAATGATTTAACCCTGCATGCTCCCTTACTCGTCTGAGATGTCGATGTTGAGCTGCTCCCTGTCTGCGGCCGTGGCCCCGATGCGGTGGAGTTTGGTGATGATCTCGATCAGGTGCTCACTGCTGAGTAAGAAGTCTCCTTTGACGGCTGAAGCTGACCCCTAATGTGAAATAGCACAATAAAACTGGCATTAAAAAACTTAACTTCTGTCCCCTGTAATCACATACTTTAGAAAACTGCACATAAAATCTAATAAAAAAAAAAAAAAGAAAAAAAAAAAAGTGGTGATTCATGAACAACAATAAGCTGGAGAGTGGAGAAACAATATACTTAACATAGGTACATTTTGGAGGGAACCTGTTTTATAAAGTGTGGCACCATTTACCTTTGCTGTTTCCCAGTGAGCCTAAAAAGTATTATTTCCATTATTTTTTATGAAGTCAGTCTTTTTTCTTTTTCTTATTTGTTGATTGAGTTTGTTGTTATTATTATTTTCATCTCATATCTTTTGTTCTTTGTATTGCAGCTACTCAATATTCAACTCTAACCTTCTCTGTTTGTTATTCTGTGTTTGTTTGTGTGGGTGTAAACTGTGTGCCTGTGTGTGTTCTGTGTCTGCCAGGTGCCTGGGGTTTGGTTAACAGGAAAAAAAAAACCTAACTGTAGGTTTACTTGTAGTGTTTCTAAGTTAAATAAAAAACTAAAACCACCAAAAAGAGTTTTGAATCAGCACTTGCTGCAGCTAAAAATTTCCCATGAGCCTTTAAACCAACAGTACAATTTCATTTAGGCAAATAGACTAAATCTGTTTCACTTAGAGGAAGGTATATTACTGCAGGCTCACTTCCAAAAACGTAGTCTGGTCTAACGTCTTGGTTTAGCATCCATAGATATTCAAAATAACAACAAAACTGACCGCTGTTTAACCCCTTTAAAGTCTCAGCAGCCTTTAAAGGAATAGTTCCACATTCTGGGACATTGCTATGCGTTTTCTTGCTGAGTTAGATGAGAAGATTCATACCACTCTTATGTCTTCCGCTGAAACTATACATCACAACAGGTCTCCCTCACCTCCTTGAGTTTGAGTGCAAAGAAGCCGTCACTCTGTGTGCTGACTGACACGCTAGTGAGGTCTGGCAGAGGGACGCTGGCCTTCACCTGGCCCGTCTTCTGGTCAGCCAGGACGACGCTCTTCTTAGTCAGCAGGAAGATTCGAGCTGTTCCCTGCAAACCGGGGCAGAAACGGGTCAACCCGGTGTCATTTCTAACACCGTGCAACACGTCAACATTACGGCACAGGCGGATGCGCACACTGTAACAGGGTTTTCAAGTGCGATTTTCTTTTCGTTTTTAAGTGCCTCATGATCTTGAAACTGGGACAGGGTCAAGAGTAAAACGTCACACACCTGTCCAGACATGTCTGCTATTTGCCGGGACAAAAAATAATGCCAGTTGTTAAGGTGTCAAAAACAGACTGCTGCACAACTGGGTCAAATGCACATCAAAACAACTTAACAGTTTTGTGCTCCAGTAGGCCTGTGTGGAAGAGTGAGCAGGTCACAATGTAATAACAGGTTATATTTTAGACTTTTCAGCTCTTACACAAGCTAAGTGGATGGTAAACACTGAGCCAGTCATCCGTCTTACCTTGCCATTAGCTCGGTTAATCTTGTTAACCACATCAGCCAGCAGAACCTTCTCATCCATAGCGCTGCTGAGTTTCTGATACTTGGGGTTCTTGCTTATCTCCAAGTAGTCTCCTTTGAAGGGCTGGCTCACACTGAGACAAAAGACATTCACAATATGTAGCGCATGGGATGTCTGATGCTTTGTGTTTATCACGGAATTTAAGATTCAGTCATCTACTTAACTATCGAAAAAAGTAAAAACGTTAGCCTGATAGATGTTGTGTTTATGTACCTATACCATGAAACAAACAGCACCCTGCTCCAGTGAATTTCAGGTACCTGCTTGGGTAGAGAGCCTTTTTATCCTTGAAGATCTCACTCGCCTCCAGCTTCTCCTCGTACACGGCTTTCCTCTCCTCTGTGAACTGGCTCCTGTATTTCTTGCACTGAACACATAAGGGAAGTTGAAACAACAGATTCTTGTAGCTAAATATTATTCATTGCGCACTATATTGCATGTTTAGTAATTAACGTCTTCAGGTTTATATTGTATTCTATTGATTTTGCGATGCTAAACTTGTACTCTGTACATATTTTATCAATTATTTACAAGACTGTTTCTGTCTTTATTGTTGGCTCCGGTATGAAGCTGTTGCTTTTCAATAAATCATGAAATAACACAAGAAATCAATGGCTGAATGGATCCAACAGGAAAGAACTGGCTCTGGTTATTTGAGACCGACCCTCCAGAGATGGAAGATTCTCCGGAGCTGTGTGTGGACTCCATCCAGGAAGAGATAAGGCCGAGCAGGCCAGTTCTTGTCAATGGGTGACATGGAGGGCACGGTGCTCTTCAGACCCAGGAAGTATTTTTGCATCTGGATAAATGGACACATATGAGAAATGTAAGGCAAGGGAACCTAGTCTGATTTGTCTGCATTTACAAAGCCATTAAATTCAAATTCTAAGTAATGTTTGTTGAAAACAAAAACAACACCAACAAAAACATTTATTCAAGCAACGTTTCAAGCAAATATTCTCAGCCATGCTTACAATTCTCTGGATGGTGAAATCATAGATCTTCTTTCCTGCATTTGCCCTGAAGAATTTCCTGTACTCTCGGCGGACCTGTTAAGGCAAAAAAGTTGAAAATAAATAAACTGTCAGTCCCCTGTTCTCACCTATTAGTCTGATGTGAAGCAGGGAAGAAAAGGAATACACTGATAGGAGGATGACAGTATACACACACAGCACACTAAAATAACAGACATTTGGTTAGTCACAAACAATGAACAACTGAAACAGACTCCAAGCTGCGGGAAATAATCAAAATGACAAGGACTGCTACAAAGTAAATACTGAAAAGACAGTGACGGTTATGACAAATTACATTCATGCTGACCTTAATTGCACAAACTGAGTTGTAAACAGGTGCATTGTGCACTGTGAGGTGCAAGGTGGTCAATTAACATGATGAAAAGATTAACACTGCAACAAATGATGAGTGTGATGACACAACAGATAATCACCAAAACCTAGGACACACACCTAAAGACAAAGAAATAACAGGTGAAACAAATGCTGTGAGACAAAACAGAGGTGCTTTATATGGGGTTAGTTGCACAGATACAGAGGAAGCAAACTGAGACAGATGTTGAACAGTTCAGAGAGAGAGAGAGAGAGACAGAGAGAGAGAGAGAGAGAGAGAGAGAGAGAGAGAGAGAGAGAAACTGACAGCTACTGCCATGTTAGCCAGTCTCTGTTGGTTTAAATTTTCACCTATAAAAACCTAAAGAGGAAAGTAGCAACTGTCCCTAAATAATTATCTAAAATGCCTCTAAAACTATGGAACTACTGGAAAGAGTTTAACCTCAAACCATTTAAACTTGTCTCATCTTGCCTATTTCCTACCAAAGAAACTGTTCCAAGGATGTGAGGGCTGTGGATTATTTTGAGTAACCAGTGCCTGGTTTCTTTTTCTTTTTTTCAAATATAATCTTCGCAATGACTTCAGCGCCTCAAATAAAATTCTATTTACGCCCATTATAATGGAGATTGTAATCATCAATGTCTGCATGGCTAGAAACCACTGGGTTAAACACTGGTGTGTCTTCTGATTCGGGTGAACTACCCCTTTAAAATGAGATCACAGAGTTGTTGTGTTAAACACATCTATCTGGGCCACACAGGTGGCACAGGACTAAATATTGAATGGCTGCAAGTCCTGCAAGTTGCACAGGGAGTGCTCTACAAAGGGAACGGGGTTAAAAAGGACTATGTTGTTTAAGTATAGCATTCATTGCAATTTTGTCCAGATTATTATTAGATTATCCAGGTAACTATTATATTTTTGATGGTTTAGTGGAAATAACAATGAGTTTAGTAAGCTTGCAACAAAAACTGATTTAATATATAAACCAATTACCACATAATTACTTATGTCCCTGTGTGTTTAACCCCTGGATCTTTGGATAGGAAGCTGCACACGCTTTAAAACAATGCCAGCATAATGGATAAAGTGTGATCACAACACTGGGCAGAGACTGGCTTCCCTGAAGAGGAGTGTAAAGATGGTTGAGGGGGATGAGGAGGAGTTGGGTCAGGGGTGATGAGTGGGTGGCAGACTTGGTGATGAGCTGCGCCGTGGGGCTGGTAGGTACCTTGAGTCCCTGCCAGTAGGCCCAAATCACAGCGACAGCGTGCTTACGCCTGGCCTCTTCCTTCAGTCTCCTCAGCTCCCTGCGAGCCTGTTCAGGGGGTGGGCGGGAGGAGAAAGAGAGCGGGAACAAATGACGCAAGAGAAGATGAGAGGAAGAAGAGGGAGATACTGTTTTGCCTGAGGTCAGCAAACGTCAAATACACACAGCTACACACTGCACACGAGCCCTGTGTGACCATCAAGAGACTGTAAAAGCCTCCAGCCTCCGCAAACGAATATGACACTGTGGGTCATATGAACTTTTATCAGGGGAACTTCTGTAAGGGAAACAGAGCTGGTGCTTTTTAGTGCAACTAAAGTGAATATACCAGGAGAAGAGCAAAAGTCAGGACAACTCAGGCAGCAGAGGTCACCTCAAAGAATCCAAACAGTTCCATCTGAAAAGAACAAACAGTACTGCAATGCAGAGTAAACATGCACCAGCTATACAAGGAGGAAGAAGTCATGCAGCAGGAGCAGGCAGCATGCAGTGGGTAAGGCATGGACCCGGGAGGAAGAAGCTAAAAACAAACCCAAAATATGACCCATCTGTCCCTGGTGTGCGTGTGCGGTTTGTGTGTGTGTGTGTGTGTCAGAGAGCATGGTCAACTGCTTTAAAATGGAAATAAAATGTTTAGAATGGGTTGAGCAGAATGATGCACATGTTCAGGGTTTATGGGTGGTGGGGGGATGGGGAGGGTCGATGGAGGCGGCAAGTCACGGCAAGTCAAATCGACAGGCTTCCCAAATACCTTGGTGCCCTGCCAGCCGGCCCAAATGACCGATACGGCATGTTTATTCCTCGCCTCCTCCTTCAGCTGACGCAGCTCTCTCCGGGCCTGATGAAAAGCGGTGGCAGTTGTGGAGGAGGTTAATTTCACCGACAATCATAACTTAATTGTCTCAGGAGAGGTAGTGGGTGGGAGTGGAAAAGGCATCATGAGCAAACACTGACGACAGACAACGAAAAGACGCCAAGCGATGGGACAGTGGGTGGTTAACATCAACAGGCGAACAGTAAGTGGTGCTCACGTCGTGTGACTGTGACATATGTTCAGGTTTTAGAGGGAGCCACGTTACTGCGCTGGGAGAGCCTGGGTTACTATTACATCATTTATAGCTTGATAAAAGATGCTGACCAATGAGAAGCCATCATGTTTGTTAAGAACAAAGTTCACGGAATAACAGCATCTGTAATGAGTCTGAATTGATAGTTATCAGCAGGCTGTTAGACCTTGAAATAATGTATTGATTATTAACTACCAAGAATATCTGGGATGGTAACACTGGTAAGTAGAATGAATACTGCCAAGATAATGGTGTGTTATGCTCTCAGTACAAAATCTGCACAGTGGCTGTAATAATACGACACACAGAGGCTTTATAAAGTAGCAACATGTGTGCCATCATATTGACATCAGTATATATATATATATATTAAAAAAAAGTCTTCTCAGCATGAGCCAGAGTAAACAGCACAATGAAAGTCACGTGTGGTGGGCACTGTATGGTTGGAGTAATTATTTGATCACATGAGAGGAGGGACAAATTGAAAACATTGGATAGACATCAAACCAAAAGACACACAAATTTAAAACATGTGAGCTACGTTTCAGGATCTGAGTGTGGTTAATTTTGTTTCAGATGTCGAGAAAGCTAGTTTTTGTTTGTAACGCCAACACTGAAATAAATAGTAACAACCACAACAACGACAACCCAACACGTGTTAAGACAATCCAACTTGTAACATCTACAATAGCAAAACAGGACAGGCAACAATGAGGCACATTAATCAGGCCAATGGTTAGAAGGACTTTCATTCAGAGGGGCTGCTACACTATTAGAGTCACAGTGAAAATGGGACGGGACGGGACGTGGTGAACGGGGATGACAAGACAGCTGGGACAGCGACACACTACAGCTGGGTGGAAATACCTTGGTTCCCTGCCAGTATGCCCAAATTACTGTCACAGCGTGTTTATTCCGCGCTTCTTGTTTTAGACGTCTCAGCTCCATCCGAGCCTGGTGGGACGCGGTGGGCGTTCGGTAAGGCAGGTAGAGGAATGCGAGAAGGAAAAGAAAGGGCATTGAAAGAGGATTGGGGGAAAGAAAAAAAGAGACGTTGCAGTTGTGTGATCAGGAAAAGAAGCAGGATTAAAGGGAATCAGCAGCAATAATATCAAGGAGAGCTTTGTTAAAGAACTGATCTTTTTTGTAAAAACTGGGGGGGGGGGGCATTAGCCAGGAACACTGCATATGATGAAAAAACAAGTGTTTAAGGCCAGAGTAGGATTTTTCAACATGAATACAAAGTCTGCATCAAAGCCAGACTGATGCCTCATTGAGGTAAACACCTCGTTCTCTAATACCCCTCTGCACTTCAATGCATCAGTACCTGGGTGCCGTGCCAGTAGGCTGCAATGGTGGTCACTGCCTCTTCACATCTCTTCTGATACTTCAGCTCTCTCAGGAGTTTGCGAGCCTGCCGGAAATATTACAAGCAGACAGTTTAATATTGTTTCCGTCAGAATTTCTGCTTCCTGCTACATTTCATTCTAAACAGAGTGAATTCATGAGGTGCACACCTGCCATCCTCTGGTGTAGGACTGCACCACAGTGGTGGCGCTCTTGATCCTCTGGTATTTCTTTTGTTGCTGCGAGATGGAGAAGGGAGGAGATTAGGTAAATAACAACACTGTTCATTTTGGTTTGTATAGGATTTTGAGTGCGTTTTCCTCAAAAAAGACACTCACTGCGTATCGGCGGTACCATGCTGCCACCACTATCTGACTCTTTTTCAGCAGCAGGAACTGACTGCGGCACTTCCAGCCACGGTAGATCTTCTGAATGAGAGTGGCCAGGTCTTGCAGGCATTGCCTCCTCCTTTCCTCCAAGAAGAAGAGCTACAGGAAGAGAGGAGAATTAACTACACAAGACAACAAGACGACACTCTTATATACAGACTCAGTGTGATGTCTGTTGTTGAAAGCCGACAGGTATCAAGATCAAATTTAATTTCGGAGGGTACAAAATCTTTTTAACCTCGTTTGAGAGGAGAAGGAAAAAAAAAAACCCATGATGAAAATCAATGAAAACATGTTTTTTTATCTGAGCGATATCGAGTAAAGTCCAGTCTTTCCACAGGTGACAAAAATAACCCTTTACTGCTTTAGCTTAGAGCAATACAATAAAAAATGACCTGTGTGAATCGACTTATCTTCATCAGGGATGAGAGCACAATATTTTATTGTCCTGCTGTAAAGCCAGTGCAGTATTTTGATATCACATATAGGAAAAAAGAATTCCTCAAATTCTTATCGCACTTTATCTTACTCTCAGTGTACCCTGCAAGCTTGCATACCGACTCCTATTTACTCAGAATTGTGCCCAGGGAAGCCATGTCTTGTTCTGCATTTTCTCCAAACCTTGGTAACAATTAATCTTGAGGCTTGGCTACGTTGGATTAAGAACCAGAAGAAAAACTGTCTGGAAGTCTGCTTAACTAGACTCTATATGCAAGTGATTTCACAGCTGCAGATATATGATGGAGATAAGTTGATCAGATAGAAAAAGCGATTATAGAGGAAAAAAAAAAAAAAGAAAATTCCATCAGTATGAGATCATGTTTTTCCAAGCTTTGTTTGCTCTTTTGCAAGGGTGGGGAGAATGTCCATTCAAACGCTGCAGGCTTGAACAGTCGAAGAGCCTGCAAGCGCCGAGTAAAGACGCTCATTTCCCATGTTAGATGGGACGGCTAAGTGAAACCATGTGTTTTCAGAGTGGTGGTTGCATGCTAATTGCCAAAGTGGGGGCTCCGAGTGCAGCCCACCCTGTTTTACAAACATCTTACTGTGAGAAAACAGGGCAGCTTAGTACACTGGATTCAATCTTTAGTCATACAAACACATCTTCATCTAGTAGAGGACACAGCAGATGTCAACGCTGGCTGGAAAAACACATACAGGGCTACTCTGACTACGTATAAACGTGTGTTTTCTACCGTTCTTGGGTTCCTGATGAAGATCTTGGAGCGGCCATAGGAGAACTCTTCTGCTGGAACCGGGAGGTCGGTCATCAGCACCTCCACTCCTTCCCTAAGGAGAGCCAGAAGAGTCAGAGGGGTCACCCAAAGCTAACTTGACATTTCAAGTGAACACAAACAACATAAGCACAACTGTAAAGAAGGATTGAGAGGCTTAGGATGCAAGAGAGAACAAGACGAGCGCAGCATAAATGATGCCGGCTTTGAGAGACAGAGAGGGGTTGATAAAAGGAGGAATAAACATATCAAGAGAAAAATGTGGACGGAGGAAATACGAAAACGTCACGAAGCACAGAGGGATAGCTGAACAACAAGATAGCGATGTATGGTAGAGCAGATAGGAATCGGTGCTTTTATCAGCACAGTGGATGAAACACGCAAGCCTGGCTGATACAGGACGGAGGAGGCAGATAAGGTAAAAATGTCTCAACATGTAGTTCAGAGGGGGAATGGTTCATTTCTTCTCAACAGTGAACAACTGGTATGTGACAAGACTGCTGCTAGTTTCTGAGAGGACATTACGAGGGGTTTTGTGTGGAGTGAAAATGAATATGACAATGAAATGAATATGTGTATGATAACAAATGAAATATGATGTGATAACAAATTTGGATAGAAATCATAAAAAAAAAAAAAAAGGTGCACAACCCTCAATAATTCTACACCACATTTTCATAAAAAAAAGATGTAAGGGCCATGTTTACATTTATAACATGCTTAAAGATATATAGCAGTCTAAAAAAGTAAATGAAATTCAGTGGATTATTTCCCCCTTTTGAGCCTTCGTTTTTCCAGGGAAAATCATCGGAGCCCTTTTTCCAGCAGTAACCTGACTCACGTTCACACAGCTCCACACACAGTCTCACCTGGGAGCTGACCACTCCGACTACAGTCTATTAGTGCTGGTCACAGTCACTCCACTGGGAGCAGTCTGAGGTCCAGTACCTCAGTTAAAGACACCTGGGAGCATTTCACAGTTTCCACACTCACATAAACCTTGGAGGGATTTGTTTTGGCAACTACCCAGCAACAAGGCCACTTTCACTGTCAGCCACTGCTTCAGACTGAACACAACCATTACCTGGCAGGCCCTCTCCAATGAGGCCAGGTCCGTTTGCAGAGCATTTTGTAGCGTTCCAGACAGGGCTCGTAGGCCTGGCGGAAGGCGTAGCCGGCTCTCCTCACGCGGACATTCTCCATCAGGCCCAGGTAGCGCAGCTGATGGCGGACCAGGGACTCGGTGAAGATGTGGGATGCCTTCTTATCGTTGGGCTTGATGCACCTTTGGAGGCAAGAAGAGAGCTTGTTCACACTAGTGCTAGACTAATGTATGGAACATGATCACTTACACTGACAGCGTAATTTAGTTTTCAGTCTTCAACACTACGCTGCCTCTATGGAAGAACATTTACCTGAATGGGTTCTGGAGACGTTTTTTTTTATTCTAGACAAGTATTACTGAATACTCATCAGTGGACAAATTCATTTACATCTGTCAGTCAACATGATTTCACAAAGATTAAAATTCATACTAGATAGAAGTCATTTATTTGGGCCAAATATTAAAAAAAAAACAACCAAAAACCAATATAATAATAGACCAAGATATAGAGCCACTATCTTGACCTGACAGAGTAACGGCTACTATCCTCTGTAAGAATGACAGGACTAACCGGATGTAGTTTGGGTTCTTGGTCTGCAGGTTCCTCATCAGCGTGCCAACTGATGCTTTGAACTGGAATCCAGCAGTGGGTGGTCTCTTCAGGTTGACTTTGGCAGGGTTGCCCTCAGGGAACAGCTGTTTGATGAGGCTGTGGTTGGCCTTGTACATGGCCTGTGACAGGTCTCGGTATAACAGGTCGTTGTTCTTGTCTACAAATCCCTCGACACGGTACAGCACCTTGATAAAAGAAAGAAACGCTATAAAACATCTCTCTGGTGTTTTCTATAATCCCCTTGTAGAGCTTCAACACACATTTTGCATTTTGCTTTGTGCAGATTTCTTATTGTTCTGTGCACCGATTTATTTTTAGTACAATACCTTGCCGGCATAGTGCTGGATGCGGAAGCAACTGTGTGGCAGGCTGTGGTCGGTGAGAAACTTTGAATTCTTGCTGAGGCGACTCTCAAAGTGCTGGTGCTCAGCACAGATGGTGTTCAGTTTGTCCAGGAAGGTCTCGTCTGTGACTGTCCCAGGTCTCAGGCACTCCTCATCCAACATGGCCAAGATGCCATTCTGGTTCTGGCCATTGTAAGGTGGGTAAACATGAAAGGTAGTACAGGTTCATGCTTATAAAATGTTGAATACTCAAATCTAAAGCCATCTAGTGAAGGCTGTTTTCTATAACCAAGACAAACTTGAAATGTGAATTCACACTGAATTGATCTGCGTGGTCTCTGAGGAGTGAGAGGGTCACTTACATTCTCAATGAGGTCGCAGATAATGGCATTGTTGAAATATTCAATGTTGGTCCACTCGATGCCCTGTGACAAAAGACATGAAGGTCAAAGATGTAACAGCTTTTCCACCTTTAAGTAGAACTAACCAGAAGTCTTTTGTGTGGTAGATGAAATAACACTCTTGAACCTGACTGTGTTTCAGCACAACACAGAGCACTTCGTCAAGTACCTGAAGGATCCCATTAAGGCTCCATATGTACCTTCAGTCTTCACAGTAAAGATCTGCTGACAGTTTATCAGTCGTAACTGACAGGTACTGGATGTAGCACAACATACCCCACAATATAGTGTGACCCTGTTTCAACCTCATAAAAAAGGACATATTAGTGGTAGTCTGATGAATTGTATAATGCTAAAAAGCCGTGATGATGTCTGTCATCTACACACTCAGGGTTGAAAAAGCTCAAAGCAGTAAATGGAGAAAGACACAAATCATTTCTTTTATATTTCTGTTCTGGTCATAGGTTAAGAAGTCTACTGTATAAAGGGACCATGCCACAAAGCCACCTACAGTAAGTGGCTTTTAGCAAAGACTCTCTGGTAAAGAGGCAAAGGAGGAACTGAGGAGACTTGTATTTTATTAATCTCCAGTGTTTCTCTCACTCTGATCTAAAACCTTATAATTTTACTTTGTAAAAAACTGAGGTTATATTATGTCTAGACACATACTGTAACACTTAATATTTACAAGGGGAAGTTGGGTCTAATGGGAACACATAATTTGGAGGAAAAACAATAAATGGGCAAGGCCTCTTTAAAGTTACGGTTCATATTCGTTATTTAAGGATTCTTTGATCAGAAACTTTAGTGCAGTTCTTAAAAATGATTAAATCAGTCTAAATGTTGGTACATCGGTCTTTATAACTACATTTATTCTTGCTGGTTCCACTAAGACCTTCTCTCCTGCTCTGTCTCCATCTCCATCTCCATCTCTCTAATTGTCTGAGTAAGGACAGAGCACACATCCTTTCCGAGGAGGGAAAAGAAAACATTTTCCATCTTGTCAAAAAGGCCGCTGGCCCCTGAAAAACCCGCTTTGCCGAAGTCTAATTCACAGCTCCTAATGGGCAATGTGACAGATATTTTGAGGGGGAGGGTGCAAAAGAAGGTGTGGCTTAAAATGATGGGTGACTGGCCAAATTCCTTATTGGTGGACTTCCCTCCATTTTCCAGGGCTGTGGTATTTTCCCATGCAGTATACTGGACAGAGGCCAGGAGTAGAATATCATTGGTGGTGGTGCTAGTGGGGGAAGGGGTGTGGGGGTCACCGCTGCAGCACTCACATACATGGAGCTTTGAAAACAAACAGAGCTTAAAGGCCCACAACAGGGAGTGTTTACTCTCACTGGAGTGAAGGATCGTTCGTCCCAGAGAGTCCACAGAGGGGGGGTGGGGGGGGTGGGGGTACAAACTGAGGGTGTGATGGACGACAGAGACGGGATAGGGGACAAGGGCAAGAATGCAGATTTAGCTGAAAAAGCACACGAGGTTCAACAGATGAGTGACATGAGCAGGTTGAGTTGTTGCTGCAGGGCCTGCCATGATGAAATGTCAGCACTGCAAATTGACTGCTGACATGTTGAACGATGTAGATGTACTGCTGCAGGTGAGAGAGCGCTACCAGGGCCACAGGCTGGGTTTGATGGGTCATTTATCCAAATGTCCACTCCCCAGTGTGTGTGTGTGTGTGTGTGTGTGTGTGTGTGTGTGTGTGTGTGTGTGTGTAAACTTACCTCTCTGACATATTCTTCCTGCTCCTCGCGTAGGGTCAGCTCAATGAAGATCTGCTGCAGCTTCTCGTTGCAGTAGTTGATGATAAACTGCTCAAAGCTGTTGTCCTGCGAGAGCAGCAACACGTGGAAAATAATTAGCTTCAGCTGCACGTTAAGATTTTAAATCCTGAAGCTGCCTGTCATTCTGTGTTAATGTCAAAGTTTTTGTTGGTTCCCACTGTACGTAATGCACCACTAAGATAAGGAAATGCATCATAAATACTTGTCTTCTCTTGCTATACTTTGTGACAGTCATGGGCTGTACACTTTTATTGCTCGACTCACCAAACACTTTTTCTGCGACATTGTCTCATTTCTCAAAGCTTAGTTAAACTCGCTCACCTCATCATGAAATTTTGCCTTTTTCATTAATTCCCTGCAGCGCTTTTTAAAGCGGATGGTCATACCGACTCATACTGATGAGGAGAGCTTATTCTATGTTTAGACACATTTTGCTTGATTACAGAAGGTTCTCAGAATTAAGATTTAAGAGGAAAAAATCTCTTTACAATGAAACCATGGTCACATCTGCCTGAATACCCTCACATCTCTGTTTTGGAGCTGCAGGGGGCAGCCTCGAAATTTTAAAAAGAGCTGTACATCTGATAGATTACCAGCAATAATCAGCTTGAACAAAGTATAACCTGCAGCTCTCTCCTTCAATTTGCTGCCTCATCACTTTGACAAACCATCAAAAGGTTTAATGAATCTGGGTAGTAAAAAAAACTGATAGCAGTAAATCTTGCACTTGATGATAAAGCCTTATCAGAAAAAAGTTCCTGTAAATTGTCACAGACATCATTAAACATTGATGGAGGGTTAACCATTCCAAAGATTCAATCATTTTTGCTTCCTGCATTTCTCAATTATTATTGGTGTGTATTATGACCATTGAGCAGTGAGTCATGTTACTTGGCAGATGGCCTTACTGTGAGTTGGGTTAGGTAAAAACTGATTTTCTAAGGGCACAGCAGAGGTTAGAGCAGCATGTTTAGTTTGAGAGCTCAGAGTGAAGGACACAGCGAGGTTTCTCTGTGACCAGGAAATGGGACACATGGCCACAAGGAGATCAGTTATTAATGTTAATATTTCCTTTCCATTTCCTTTTACTGAGAAACCAAAAGGTCGTCTTCACCCCAAACATTCACACATTCTCACACAGATACACACACACTCACACAATAGCATATTTATACCCAAATGGCAGCAGACACCAGGCTGAAATATGACTTGTAGATAGACGTGTACTGTAACACTAAAATATTTCAGATGCTTCTTAAAACTAACTTTAAAGGTCAATGGGCTTGTTTCTCAGAGGTGTTTCTGAGAAGTCCTTGCATTTAATATCATCTCTTATAAGCAAACACATTTTCAAGGGAAAAATCCTTATGGGGAGCACGGGCCCTGAATGTTTACCGTCTGTTATTCAAATCTCATTGGCATTTCTAATAATTTTTTGCAAAACCTTCTCCGTCCACTGTGGCAGAAATTCAAGATAAGGAAGATGCCATACACCCATCTTCTCATAATAAATTGACACCTGTAATCTTTTCAGTATAATTGTGTTTTCCAATTACCTAAGCCAACCTGTTAAATAATTCAACTTTTTGGCTAATATGCTTGTTTGCTCTCTCTGAAAGAGGAATACAGTAAACATCAAATTACAGTTAGGAGACTTTTGGCTTGGCTTACCAAAAAAGCAGGAAGCAGGAAGAAACAATCTGTCCTATGCACATATCCAGGCTTGCTATCTTTATATCTCACTAGCCAACGCATTATATATTTTATGTTTAATCCATGCAAAAGTCCAAGTGTAGACATGTTGTAGTTTCACAGGAATTACAGTATGTGCCAGACTACTTCCTCATCCTCTTCTTATATGACAGCTTTGCGATAAAACAATGTTTTTAAAACACTTTCTCTTCTGCAGCTGTTGATAGAAATGGGGCACAAAAAAATATCAGAAACGCCTCTGACTATAACACAGCACACTTCAGCAGCACCACAAAGTGCAGCCTCCAAAATGATCACAGCATAGAATCAACACCTTTGTAAAAAGCTATTAGAATACATAGAATTTATTGCAGGGCTGTTCTGCCTCAGTTTTATCTAGGTGCACTGAATAAACTTGCAACTGAGTATGCTGTGATTCAAATGATGCAAAGGCGTCTTAAGCATCCTTTCAGCCACGTGGCTATGCTGCACACTAGGAGCCCTGAATTATCTTTAATGAGGAGCTGAATTAAGTCGAGAGGAGTCTAGATCACAGCATGCACACTGGCACAGCAAACAGGCCGGTGCAGGTGTTACTTACTCCATCCTGGTGACCCAGACACAACACAACAGTCAGAGGAGAGGAAGGACTTGAGAGTAAGTGGGGTGAACAAGCAGGGATATGAAAAAGACATGAACATTTGGGGGTGGGGGTGGGGGGGTTGGGGGCTGAAGGCATCAGGCAACAAGGCAAGGAACATTTTATGCCATCATTTACTTGTGAGCACTCAAACTGTTTCCAAGCAGATCCTTATTTACATGCACACTGATACCAAATGACTCTTACGCAATTGTTTACTGTGGAATACCATTGACAGCGTGATCATTACATGTATATGATGTGTTGAGGATGTGTGTTTTCCTGTGTACTGAGCACTGCATTGAGGCTGTGGCCATCTCTCTACTGTGAAATGCTGAATTTAGTGTTGAAATCACCTTGCCACAAAAATCGTTTCACCCTCCAGAAGCAATAAAGCTGAACTAATCTGATCTGAAAGTTGTTTTATCAACCCTCAGTTATTGTTGATAAGCTCCTCACAGGTACCACAACACGCACGCAAACAGCCCCGGGGCAAAATCCTTTTAAATGCAATAAAATGCTTGTGTGGTCAGATTCCGTCCTTGTGGCTTATCAGAGCAAGAAGAGTGGCTTTAATCCGCCATTTGTCTTACCTCAAATATCTCAAAGCCATAGATGTCCAGCACACCCATGACCTTGTGCCGAGTTTTAGCTTGTGCCTGCAGGGAGACAATAATGTCAATATTAAAACTTTAGTGTGACGGTGATGTTCTGGCAGTTTAACTTAGCATGAAAAATACTGAAAAATGAAAGCACAATAATTGATTCAATCCACTGAAATAGATAAAATATATTGATGACATTACTCACTTTAATGCTTTCGTTGATCCTGGTAACTAGCCAGCTAAACAGACGACTGTAGAGATTTTTGGCCAGGGCATCTCTGGCATAGTAGGCCTGTTAACAAATAACACATTTTTGGTGACAAAGTGACAATGAAGCCACCAACAGAAAATGCATGAATTCATTTCCCAGACTCAGCAAACCATACAAGTCTTTGAAAAAATTGCTAGGAGCAAATACTTGAGTTTCCCACAAGTAAAAAATTTGGAAAAAGAAAAAAGAAAAAAAAAAACCTTCTCAATCAGTGAAAACTGTGGATACATATATTAAAAAGGAAACCACTGACACAGGCCAACCACGAGTGACATCATTATTCTGAGGTCAGGCTAATTCCCTGAACCATTTCCTCTTCTGCTTCTGGATGCAGAGACCCATGTTTGGCGCATTCATGTCATATAAGCAGTCGGAGTGAACTCACTAACCTCTAAAATATGACCTACATTTGAATTTCCAGAAGGAATACTGCTCATCTATAATGGAGAGGTCTTCATGTAGCATTGACATGGATCAGAGTCGGCAGCCAGTGGAGCAAGTCAAGAGGAAGAGATGGCCCTTTATCTTTTTATGAGTGTGTGTGTGTGTGTGTGTGTAAGTGCATGTTAATGTGAATACAAGTAGGGCAGAAATGCATTGGTATGACTGGTGCGAGGCAGATTTGCAACTTTCCCTCTGACCTGGGCCACGTTCAGGGTGGTGGAGACTTTCTCCATCTTGGCCTCTACTGTACGGTAGCTGAAAGCTCTCTCCAGCACCGACTGTTCGATCCCCAGCAGCTCACACATCTCCTTCAAATCTGCAGAGTGGACAAAGGAAATGCACAGACAATTAACAGAAAACTTCTGCAAGGATCGGGTGGGGGAAATATATTCTTGACACATCACATCAGTCTAGTCTTTGATTCATATGGGATAAATCACACGATTTTCTTGGCAGTCAGATGGATCATGCCAATGTTCTGGAGGAAAATATGTAAATGGAGTATTTGCCTAAAGAGAACAGCCGTGGGGTTGATAACACACACACACACACACACACACACACCTCTTGTTACGCAAATCATATAACACAAATATTTGGTGAGGTGGACTACAGAGGAGAGCACAGCCGCCAACAGGGGGCAGTGGTTCAACATCAGGCCAACTGGGTATGTTAGTTAGAAGAGTTGTGTGAAAAAATTCAAAATTGTCAGCATGATCAGCGTAAAAATACAATGAAAACATGAATTCAATTATTCAGCTTGTCTGATATTTGATATCTAATTATAACAAAAGACTGGGCAGCTCAGTACATCATCCAGCAGAATCATTCAAATGAAGGCCAACTGTAAAAGGATCAGAGATTTTCATGACTCTTTGCCTCCTGTTTGTCTGTTAACTCACCGTTTTTGTCTTTGATGCGACTCTCGTCTGTCCCGTTACAGCGCGACTCCGGCTTGAACTCGATGTTGCCGAGCTTCAGCACGGCAGCCACCAGCTCCAGCACCGACTGCACCTCGTCCTCCATGAAGCCCACGATCTGCATGGCATTCTGGGAGGGCAAAAAATAAATAAAAAAAAAAAAAACGAAAAAAAGACAATGTGACAGTGTCTGTGACTGTGCAAACACCAGTTAAGTAAGACTGGAATATTATTGTTGCAGCCTTACAGCACTGTAACTGGAGTTGTCATGATAATGAATCTGATGAATGAGTTAAACACAAATGTCTTTTCTTATTTTAGACGTCACATCCAAAAGTTGTGTTTGCACTCACTGGAACAGAGAAGACTGAATGAGAGCTGCTGGTGTTTTCAAACTTTAACTCACCAGGACAGTCCCTTGAGACTGAGATCTTGCTTTTCAAAGCAAGTCCAGGCCAAACTAAGTGTGTATTCCATTTACATAATTCAGCATATAAAAAAAAAAAGAAAAAAAAAAAAAAGCCAGAAAAGGGGAAAAAAGCAAAAAGATGAGCTCAACCTACAAACAAAACTGTATTTACACAATTGAATAGTTCTAGTTCATCAAATGAGGGGAGAAATATGGATAAAGAGGATGACGAGCCAAATATTAAAACACTGCCTTTAGAAAATGAATGAAGTGCTTGAGAGGACTTGGAACTACTTCCATGTTTGTTAAAGTCATTACTGTGCTTAATAAAAACTCTACTCTTATTGTCGCAGTGAAGGCCACGTGGAGGGACTCATTGTTTACTGGGAATGTGCTCTTGTGTTTCCGGTGGTGAGACGCAGCTGTACGGGGAATACTGTGAGAAGTCAGTGTGAGGGCTGTTGAGAAGCAGGATGTGAAACAAGACCAGCAGAATGTGACAGAACAGAGTGAAAAGGCTGGAGCAGAGCATGCTGCAGCATGTCAGCGACAGCATGATGACAATAGAGTGCAGTAGATACAGTCCCTTACAGACACAACATCCGATGTGTCACCATCAGTAAGGACGAGAAGTGGTGGCAAAGCACATGCAGACAAGATCCTGCATGTATATACACAAACATATTTTAATAAAGGAGGAAGCAACTGCCTTTTCTCCTGAACTGCTACCGTGACCAGCTGAAGCATGGATACACATGGATTTCCCCCTGTGTTAATCAACACAAATCTGGCAGTTCAGGTTTTCGTTCACTTTCAAGTTCAGGTTCAGTTCAAAGTTCACCTGGTTTTGCAACAGGTGGGAGGGAATCTGGTGTGGAGTGTTTTCACAATCTTAGCGGACTGACTTTAATCACCCTATCTACACTCTGTTAGTTTGCTATGGTGATATGATAAGGAGATGTCAGACCGCCTCTGTAAAGGATTTAGATTAACTCGGCATGACGCAACAAAGGAAAGTCAGCGCTTTACGCCGCTGGAGAGTATGACGCTGCTTGTGAGGAGCGTGTGTGCTTGTTCATCTGGTTCTTGTGTCTGGTTCTAGTGTGAGCCTGTTTGTGGTTGAGAATATGAATTGTAATCAGGACTTCTCCAGAAGATAATTTTTAAAAAACCTCCTCTGGGGTTTTTGGGCTCGCTCTTTTAAAGCCAGCTGGGATTATGTCTAAATTAGGATGAAGTGTAATACATTTCAGACGAATATGTGTGTGCACTACTCACTCTGACTGTCCTAAAGTTGGCCGCATCATCCAGCCCATTGACCACGGCTGAGTCCAGGCTCAGGTAGTTGTACTTGCTGAAGTCCCGGTGCAGCTTCAGCTTCTCTGTGACACAAACCATGTGGTTACTATTTAAATGACCTCTGTTTAAAGCAGATTGGCTTAAGATAAATGAAGCCTTATTTTCATAAAATGCAAGTTACACACCTACACACACACCTGGAAGATGACTGACAAAAAAAAAAAAACACAATTTTGAAGTTATGGTTACAAGCTGCAGGCTTCAGCGACCTTCTAAAAAATACACTTGATGGAGCAAAATTCAAATAGCTCAGAGCCGTTTTGTCCAACCTATAGGCTATTGTCGCTCCAAACACAACTTCTACACACATGTACACACCGAGTTACTGCTGTGAACATTATTCTAGAGGATCAAATCGCCCTCTTAAAAGCCCTCCTATCTAGTAGCAAAGAAATCTATACCTCTCGTGGGTGCATGTGTCAGGTTTCATTAGTTTTTGCATTAACTACAGCCGAATCAAGCCCCTCTGATGTATGTGCTCTGGAGTCAATGACCATTACATTGTTCTCCTGCGTTCAGGACATAAAACAATACCCTCTGCCCACGGAAAAGCAAATAGAGGGAACAGGTTTCACGGCCTGTCTTTGTTCTCTGTAGTGTTTGTTAGGCAGGAAGACTGGGTCATTAACGTATCGGCCATGTGTTCCTGCAGCTGCAATCCTGCCGAAAAACGCTTTACGTAAGATGTTAACATAAAGACTGGTGCGCTGGTGACTCCAGACGAGAGTAAGAAGCAAATGAAAGTTTGACATTCATAAAAAAACAAACTCCCTGATTGCGTAAACCACCCCAGTCTGGTGTATGATGGTTAAATCAAAACAATGTGCGAGAAGATCCAATAGCGGTGAGTCTAGTTTCCTCTGGACAACGCTTCTCGCTAGCTGCTGTGAAGGTTGATTCATCACTTCCTGTGAGCAGAGACGTGAATTTTCATAGGCCGGGAATTATTCTAGGCAAACAGGCTAAATATATTACAACCCCAGTTTGTGGTTGGGGCTGATAAGAAGGGTGAATTTCAGTTTTCCATTATATCAAACTGCCATTTCTCTCAGATCAATGAGCCCTTTAATCTGCGAGTTCGTCCCCATGCACACCATCTAAAAATACACTGATGCTTCTATTCAGCTCCCAGTTCCAGCGTTTTTACGACTTACTGAGCGTATCGTCGGAGGCTCCAGACAAGAGCTGATAAAAGACGTGGAAGTTCCTCTCTCCCCTTGGCTGTTTCACCACACGTGACTTCTCCAGCAGATCTAAAAGAGTGAAAAGACAACAAAAAGGAAATACTGACACACGATGACAAAAAGTCATGTCCTAACAACACTCTTCAGAGGAAATGTTTCTGCAGTGCTTCACAGACGTATCCTAGAGAAGTAAATACGGGGCTGACCTGTGAGTATTAAGGACGCCCAGCCTGCATCTATATTGAGCTCAAATGGGTTTTTTAGTTCAATGATGTGTTTAAGTTGCCAAGGTGACCAAGCCAATGTTGTGTGTATAAACACTACAGGAAGTGCAAAGAGAAGAAAACCACACAAGGATATCGAACGTCAGCCCTTTCTCCCGGGCTCCCGACCAAGTGCAACAGTACCTGATTAAAAGGGGACCCATCATCCACTCACCGCATTAGGCCGAGTATGATTTAATTAAAGACCAACTAGAGAGCACAGCAGCATCTGAGGCCGCTTGAGATCCTCTTCACTGCCAGCCTGGCGGATAATAGCATTCAATTTGTCTGCTTAGAAAACATATCTTATTTTAGGAGATTTTAGAGTTTACTTTACACTGAAAAGTCGACATTTTGAAAAAAACAAACTTCCCTTTTAACTGTGATCCCATTTCCAGCCGGCTGCCAATCTTTAGACTTCACAAACTCTGACTCAATAGTTGGTGGGTGCTGAGAGGACTTCTGCTGCACCAAGTACCTAACTAGAGAGCCCTACACAGAGACCTGGGGCTGTCAAGAGTGAGCAGTGGATCAGGCTTAATGTGAATCTGTGACACCCACTAGCCATGAATCACATAAGTGGCTCTATAAGAGCAAGCACATCAATAATACAACATCCATGACTGAGTGGCTGGCAGCGGCAATACAGAGCCGTGATCAAAGACGCAGAAGGCAGGAAAAATACAACTCAAAAACCACCTCCTTAATCCTATTTCTTTTTCCTCCTTTTTGTAGATAGATTGACACCATTTGCTCAGAAACATAAGAAAGCAGGCATTGTAGAGTCGGATTATTCTCATCATAAGCGGACTGAAGTGACCTTACACCTTGTGTCCAGCCAAATCCTCCAGTCACCCTGCATTTGCTTTTTAAAAAGGCCACGGCTTCCCATTTAAATCCAGAACAGCATTTATTGCCTACTCTGCTCTCTCTGCTTTAGATAAACAGACACATATTAAAGTGTCAGTGTGGGGACAATATCCTGTTATGTTCTGACTTAACGCTTCAGTTACGTGGCCGCCAAAAATGTCTTACTACTCTATAGCTACCAGAGCTACTGAGAATCCGTTTTAATAGCCATCTATGTTCTGCTGTAGGAAGGTCTGAGGGCTCCGAGGATATACATGGAGGACAGAATAATGAGCTTCCAGCCCCTGCAAGTACATCCTCAACCATCTGTCTAGCCAGCCAGCCAGCTCTGTCTGAAGCAGTCACATGTCATTGGTTCTTCTTCACAGACAGTGCCTTGTGTTGGACTGACTCAGGCCAGAAGACAGAGGTTCATTTGTGTCTTGGCCATCAGCTCCTCTCTTTGTTTCTGTGACCTCTGGCTAGGGAAGCCAGCACAGACAAAACAATGTGAACACAGGCAAGATCAAACCAAAACAAGAGAAAAGAGCAAAAGGAGAGAAAGCTGGAATGTGGAGAGATGCCTTTTGTTCAGTCTGAGGATCCGAGATTGGTTTCAATTGAGCAAAAATCTGTTTTATAGGCTTTCATAAAATGTGCAACTGTGCCTCATAAATTTGAAGATCTGAATAGCTTCTTAAACTGCTGAAAATAAACAGTGGAAAAAAAGAAAACTGAGCTGTTGCTGCTCAGTTTAAGCACATATGTAAACTGATTATATAGTATAATCAATTTTGATTATACTGCAGATTTACACTTCCCAAAAGCCCCACTCTTTACAGAGAGACTACCTGCTCTTTAGATCTTACTGGTTTTTCTTCCTTGTCTTTAAGGGGTGTTTATAAGGAAAGTTCTGCTTTATCTGAATCAAGGTTCTAGGGACAGAGGTGTCATATGCTGTACAGATTGTCCTTTGAGGCATGATTGTGGTCTGTAATTTTGGGCTACATGAGCAAAACGAGCTTGACAAGTAATTCAAACAGAGCCTAAAAAGATAATGAAAAATATATTGACATTCAAAGTACATTAAGCTTCTCGCACATCCACTCCGCTGATTTGCTCTCATTGCAACGACTGAGCCGTGTAGAATAGCGTATGTTACAGTATGTATGCAGTGTGCGGGTACTTTTCAAATCTATTTATATGTGACAAGCCATCCTCACACTGGGATACCTTGACACCGTGATGAGTAATACAGTTAAATGTGTTGCTGGGAGACTGGGTTGATGACTGATATGTCAAGAGGAAGAACAAATTTGAATAATATGATAAAAAGTAAGCAGGAATTATAGTGCGTGCCATAATCCTGCAGGAACATTTACATTTTTTTTTAAATTTTATTTTAAGGACATTTTCATTTCAACGCTACTCACAGTTGCTGATGACTCCACCCAGGGGATCTCCTTTGAAGTCAAACTCAATGTCCATGTACTTCCCCTGTGGATCAGAGCACGGACGTTAACTACTGAACTCATACTGTAGATAACGATGATATATACTCTCCCTTGCTGCCACTGTCTTTGCTTTGAAAATGCTTCAGGAGCCAGCTTACAGTATACCTATGCAGAGATCATTACAGTGAATTGGGTCTCAAACCCAGCTGAGGAATTCTGTTCAGTTCACAGTGAGGATGTCTGCACACATCCATTCAAGTTACAACTGTTGCCCCAGCTGCCAATCATAAACAGGACTGCTCTGAAATAACTGCCCTCTATGGAGGGAAAGCCCCCACACTGCCAATTCCTTTCTACTGGAGGCCTAAAATAAACCATCTCAGGCCCCATCTCCTCCTTCTGTCTGAAACTTGGAAGTTAAAACAGAGAGTCCTGTGTGTTTGATTTTTTTCCCCTCCTCTGATGTATTAATAGCACGCAGGTCCTCAGAACGGGCTAAGCTCAACTGGAGAGTGGGCTCCAGCTAGACTCAATAAGCCTGCTGCACTCAGCAAAATGAGGTGACACTTTGATTCATAGTTTTCTGATAAACTGGTGGAGCACTGATGAACTAGTGGGGAGGCCTGAGGTCCTTGTCTGGAGGTTTATGCCAAGGTTACCTAAATATAAACAGATCAGGGGCATAATCCTTTATAATACTCCCTGTTACAACTGCAAGTCCAAGCACTAACATGTGTTTGTATGTACCAATGTAGGTAGAATTGAATACAGTTGGAAATCTAAAATTGGGATAGGAAAAGTACATTGGCAGCTAGCCTGCCAGCTGCTACTGGCTGGAATAACCAGTTTCCATTATAGTGTAGAAAAAAGAAAAAAAACACCTTCAGTCTTGTGGCATGACATGATGGATATACTGGAAATTCTTCAGATAAACTGACAAAATTTTTGAGGAATTCTCAGGACAATAAACATTCCTGTTAAAAAAAAAAAAACATAACATGAACACAACTGGTTGTGTGATAAGGTTGATCTGATGTAACGACATGTAATAAGGGCAGAAAGTGAAGCAGCCTGCAGCGGCTTTCAGGCCTCCCTTGAAAATACCGAGCCAGAAAGTGTGAGCATGCTCTCTTGAGAAAACAAAACTAAAACACACCCGTCTCTTTTCATAATGCCACTGCCTGGAAATAACTACTTTTCTGGATTTGCGTCTGTCTATACAAAGAGCAACGTGGACACTGAATCATTCCTGTGATGATATCTCTGTCCTCCATAGAGATTAGCATTGGATTCCTTTCAGCTTCCTCATTTGTAAACCACCGGAGGCCATGAGAGCAAGGTGTCAAATTACAAACAAGTGCATTTTTTTTTTTTTTTACATTGGTAGATGAACTGAAAAAAATATATATATACAGTATATATGTGGAACTGTTTGAAAGTTTGCAAGAGACAAACTGCACTGGGACTTATCCCACCGTTATGTTGCTGATGAACAGGAGTGTAGGTCAAAGGCCTTTTTATATCTGCTGTATGTAAAAAGGCATAGGCCTGCTGTGGCTAAGGCAGTGTGAGGACTGGAACACTGTACAGATCCTCACACTGACAACATGCATCATTTACCAAGGGCATGTGTCTACAGGAAACATCAACCTTGGCATCTTGTGAGCTTCAAACCAGTTTATATGTGTAAACAGATTCAGACTTTTGCCTAAACCACCAAGCCGTTACAAAGGCTGCTGTTACTGCAATGCAGCAGCTGAGTTACAACTCAATTAAAAAAAAGGAGGTGATATAAACAAATGAAAAGAAACATAGAGAGGGACAAAAATCAGAGGGAAAGCCTGAGTGAAATCATCCAAACGGTGCATATTAATCAGCAGATTAAGCAGCTAATCAAATCAAATAACAGTAGCATTTATTAGTTCTGGAGAGGATACTTACAAATCTGGATGAATTATCATTCCTCACTGTTTTGGCATTTCCAAAGGCTGAAAAAGGAGGAACATCATGAGCAACACATTGCAAACAATGCATCATTTATGCTAATCCATCTAGCATAGTTTAGTCAATACATTAAACTCAGACCAAAGCCTGTCTACAAATATTCCAAACCTTATTGATGATCCTTAACATTGTACCCTCTCTCCAGCTAGCTGTCAATCATATAGGGGCTGGATGTCAAAGCCATTTGTACTGATGAAGCCCCATAATTCTGTATGGATTAAGCAAAGCAGCAGGGCTTTCCAGGCTTAGGAAGAGGCTAAACCTTGCTGTCACGCCACATTCAAATCAAAGTGCTTCAATATGTGCCCATGCTTATAGATAAACAATAAACAAACGTGGTGTTCAAACACAGTGTTGTGGGGTATGAATTTTTGTGCGTGAGAACGGAACTCACGAGCACGTGTGCATATGTACAGTGGGCCTAGTGTTATGTGCATAAGAGAGCCTTTTAGAAGAGTATTATCCAATCTTGGGCACATTTGCTTCTAACCACATTTCTACATTAAAGTGCTATTAATGTGTCATGCATCACAGCGCTATTAGCCTGACTGCTTAATTGCTGATAACAGCTGATTAATATGTGTTTAAGTCTATGGTTAATGTGATGTGTGGGCTGTTGGTCTGGCACCATGGCAGCTGGAGGGCAAGAAGACAGAGAGCAAGAGAGCAAGAGAGAGATAAAACGCAAAAGGCAAAGAGGAATCAGAGCAAGGAATGAAAAGAAATGGAGGGTGACAAAGAATGAAACCAATAAAGATTGTGAAAGTAAGCAAAGCAGAGAGTCACAGAGAGCACACATGACACAGACATTGTATGAAGCAGGATAACGGTGCTCCCCTCTCCCTCCCTTTTAACATTAGGGCAGTTAGATCGGCAGGAGTTAAACTCTTGCAGATGTGCAGGGGTTTCCACATTGGCGCAACCCGGGCATACAACTTCATCACTCATGGGCATTTCCTGTCCACTGCCCCCAATTAAAATACAGCTGTTCCTGTGCCAGCAGTGAAATGTGGGAATGAGACAGTGTGTGTGTGTGTGTGTGTGGTGTACAAGGAGTTAGTGTTACAAAGTATTTAGGATTCCTAAAGTTTTTTTCCTGATCAGTTCCTTGTCTGTGACACTGACTATGTGCTATATCTAAAAATTTTGTTTCACAGTGCCGTGCATAATTGTGTTGGAGAGCTAATTAGCTGGAGTTTCAAAGTGATTGAATGTATTTTTCTGGTCATTGTGTCTTCACAAACCAAGCAAAAATATCAAAGATTACCACAAAACTGAAAAAAGGAAGCTGCTTTTCTCAGCTGCCTTTTGAAGATCCTTTGAAATGGAACAGATTCAGTCTCCAAGTGTGAACTTCAGACGATGCAGCCCCTGAATTGAGGTGCAGCCTTAGTGTTGCAGGGCGCTTCACTCACCCTCCAGCACGGGATTGGACTGCAGCAGCTGTTCCTTGACCTTATTCACCTCCTGGCCCTTCCCACACACCGCTGCCACATATGACATCACCAGCTTACTGGCCTCTGGAACACACACACACACATACACACAGACATAAATATTAGGTCAAAGCCTTTTGCTAGACATGACTGAGGAGCAAGTGCGACATGCCCACTCATTTCACCATACCCCATAAAATCCCCCTTACATCATCCCCCCTGACACCCATCAGTACAGGGTGTGATCATTCATAAGTCTGGGGTACAGAGCAGAGGAGGAGGCCCCATTATAGAGAAACACTTTTGTTTAATTTGATGATGACCATTATTGCATCATCTTATCATCATTCAAGCTACTGACTTCACTGGGAACTAAGGGGACGAGCTAGAGAAAGGTTATTTGGATCTACAGAGATGATCTTCGTTTATCCACTTCTCATGTCACAAGCTGATCTGGGGCGCCCTGAGACAGAGAGAGAGTGAAGCACGTTCCCAAAAATAATTTTCTGCATGAGGAACGTGACACGGGCTCAAAAGGCATTTTGCACTGTCTGGAACAAGTGACATCCTTGTCGGATGACTGCTGGCATCGGAATCATCCCTCCTGTCCAGTGAAATGACAGTGACCCAGAACTGATGATGTGTTTGGTGTGCCAAGTGATGATAGAAAAGAGCTTGACAGTAGTTGCTGGTGCAGACTGCTGATGAGCCTGGCATTAAAAAAAAAAAAAACCCCTCCAGACATGCTCATACATTCCGCTAAGGGGGAAGGGGGGAAAAAAAAAAAAAAAAAAAAGAGAGAGATCAAGAGTCACTCCTTTGCTGAGTAACAAGGTAGAAACTGCTTCATCTTCACATTATCTCCCGGCAAAGAAAAATAAACTTCCTCAGTCATCTCTCACAATAAAACTATGTTGTGTCTCCTGTATGCTACGCTGGCATCTGATAATGTTTTGTCACAGCTCCTTCCTACAGAATTCACAGCTATACAGAGGCACGAGAAAACCCACAGCCAGACAGGAGTGTCAATGACCCATATTGATGGGGAAGGCACGTTTTTGATGGCCTTATTCCACTACAAAGCTTCGGGGCCGATGAGATTATTGAAATCCTAATTTATCTCCTACACTTGGCTGAACAGCTTCTTGGAGTGAGGTTGTTTATTATCCGCGAGAGGTAGAGAACACTCAAATAAAGGCAAGCCCATCATGCATAACATGATCTTTCACACTGTCCTGAGTGTTTCATTGCTTTGTCCCAGGCCTATTTCATTATTAGTATTATCATTATTAATAATAACTGACAGTCTCACGTAGTGCTGACTGTGGCTTTTGTTAAAATGATTGTGTGGCTTCATGGCTCTGGATGAAGTGCTACAGGTTGAAGTTCTGTTACTGAATCTGAGCTGCAGCCAGAGATCAACGTACCAATAGTCCAAAACCACTGACAGCTTGAAAACAGAGTCACATTATCAATGCAGGCGATGGATAAAGGGATCAGTGCTGTAACACATCTCTGTTACTCATGAGACGATGGTACTTTCAAATAAAAGTTAAAGGGGGAAAGCCACATAACTCGTAACTCGGATGGAATATTTTCATTGGCTTCAGTAGTAATGATAGTTCAACATTTTGTTCCGTCATTTCTTCATATAATCATATTAAAGATATCATGGATCAGTTCTGATGTCTACATGACTCATAACTAAGACTTTACCACTATCAAAACATAACTACCTGAACATTTGAGAACATGCGTTTCTTGGAAATGACATGATTTTGGTTGAGTAAAACTCTGAGCAGGACAAGCATAAGTTTGAACTTTTAGTAAATATTCCAACACAGCGATAATGCTGATAATACAGTTACTGGTGATATAAATTATTTTTCCCATTTCGCCTACCCTCTCATTAAAACCACATGGAGAGTTTTAACTTGAACCAAATGGAGACTGTGATTACAAATCACTCCCACACTCCAGTCAAACACATGCAAGTCAAATGTGGCAGATTACATTTTGCTGAGTTTGAAGTTGACAGCGAAATCCCCACCAACATTAAGCCTTGGCCCTAGTGCCGCTGGGAAAAATAAAGTAAAGGGAACAATTAAATCAAGAAGATTTACAGTTCTGAGTATGAATGTATATCTGTGTCTCTGCTGTACAGGGAGATATTTTATGAGCAGAGTGGGACTACTTCTCCCAAGTTTGTGCTCTGCCAACTCAATATGGCTTTTACCTGTGATACAGCACTGCCAATAGAGACCAGGAAATTCCACTCCTCTTGGATTTTTGTAAGGTATGTGAAATTGCTCCAGAACATGGCCAAACTATTATAAATAGTATAAACAGAAATAAAAAAGGCCCATGGGCGTAAACACAGCTGCTTCAAACATTGGCTCCATTTAATATTTCTAGTCCCAACACTCGCCCCACAATTTTCGAAGTTTCCCTGCGGATAAGTGCGGATGTTGACTGTAAGCAGGGAGTGTCATCAAACCAGGACACCATCTGTCTGCTACTGGTCTGCTTTGATTTGTCTACCTCTATCATTTTACATGCACTTCATGCACAGGTCATCACAGTGTCTGTCACGTTTCATGTACCACCATGATGTTCTCAAAACAAAACTGCCAACAAGCTGCCTTTTAAAAAAAGGTACATCTGATATAAATCTGCACTGTGGCTTTATACATAACAATGCTTATCTTACAGTGGCCTTTAGAAATATGTTTTGACTACACTTTGAACAAAGTACAACAAACAACAAGAGCTGAGCAGCCAAAACGGTTCATTTCAACCCTCTGGGGACCTGCTGGTTAAATACTGAGTGACTTTTTCATTAAGACACTGTTCTTGATTATTAAAATGTTTTTTTTTTTCTCCCCCCTTGGCTTTTGATAAATGAAGAACTTTTCATGTTCATGCTTGAAACAGATGGGATTCTGATACGAATAGTGCTAATATAAATGTTTGTACCCACGTACGAATGTGGATAACTGTGTGTGTGAAGCAGGGCGATGCTGGGCTGGAGTGGAAACGGCCTGACTTACCGGTTTTCCCAGCCCCGCTCTCCCCTGTGATGAGAATGCACTGGTCCTTGTCCTGGTCCCTCAGTGAACGGTAGGCCTCATCTGCCAAAGCATAGCTGGAAGACAACAGACACAAAAGGCGTGAGCGCTCACATCACAATCACTTGGCCCACAGCTTGCATAATACACTTCAGGCATTTTTCCAGGATATTTTAGGGGACTGGGGTAAAATAAGTTCAGAGAAATGGTATACTTTTGTGTCAGGCTACATGGCATCCACCCTAATCAACAGCATGTGGCTTCATTGGAAATTAGGCCGCATCTGTAGGACAGCCACAGGACTGGAGTGATTTAGCTTTATTTAGCAACACTGGCTGGTTCGTGTTTGGGATTTGGCTTCAGTAGTTGACCATTTCCTGCTCCTGCTTCTTAAACTTAACTACTGCACTAATGTTGCTCTTTAAATACAAAAAAGCAGTTATATGCTTTGAAGCCAATGGTTGCACATGTAAACTAATTGTTTTAACTATCCCATAATCCCTTTCAGGATTTTTTTTTTTTTTTTTTTGTTTTCGTTATGGGAAAAACATTTAATTGGAAATTAAATCTAGTGTAATCATACCCTGGCAGCTGTGTGAATAATGCAATTAGTCAATGACAATGTAAAAAAAAAAAAATAAAAACCCTCAGTGGATTAGTGAATGATAAAAGAAGAGTGCCTATTATAAAATGAAGCCTATTGTCACACATTCCAGGACAGTACTACAATGGGAAAAGTGGGACTGATTATTGCAGTTTCACCCCCTCTGAATTCCAGAACAATATATTATTTGTTCTCTTTATGCACACAATCCCTTTGCGATGGTTTGAAAGTAGGGTGTGGATGGAGTGAGGGCCATATCACAATGACAACTTTTTATCTCGTGTGGCACACTCATCTATAATTTCGATGTGATATGCCCTCAAAAGAAGAAACACCAAAGGGTGAGGCTGCAGCAAAAGCTTTTTACAGCTTCTCTTTGGCAAGCAAACAGTCATGTATGGTGCTGCAGGAACGTGTTCCAACTTTCTCCTCCAGTAGGACACGAGACTGCAAATTAGCTTGCTAGGTCTCCCGTCCCCCCGTACTTTGGCTTTCATTACTCTGGAATTTTTTCCAAAGCCACGTCTGGTAATAGCTGTGATTGTGGGGGGAAATGTTGCATGTAGCCTCTCTCTTCTTGCCTTAAGACACACTCAAAACATATTTGCTGTTCAGAGGTTCGGTGAGTTAGTTTGAGATAAGGTACGGTGGATATGGAATATAGCCTGAGGTAACTTTGGAGGAATGCATCAAAATAGTCTCTCTCCAGAGTCCCCCAGGTCTCAGTAATATCATTAATCAAGTATTTCTATGCACTAAGTGGAGTGGACATGAATGCAGGAAGGAATGTCTGACATCCACAGACGCTGGCTCCACCAATGGGCTCTGTAGCTTGGTCTGGACAGAGATATCCAACTCATGGTTGGTGAGGTTTCATTTACTTGAAAGGGGAAAAGTTGTTGTCAGATTCAAGCACATCAAAATATAGTGCAACAGCAAGCAGCAGGCTATAAAACCGGTGAGACAGGTTTCAAAGTGACTTCTAAGGGAGATGTTTAGAGTCAGTATGCTTAAAGTTTTATGCGGGTTCATTCTGTAAATTTCTTTATCATTGAATCCAACTTCCATAAATACACCAAGACACAGAAAATGAGCCTAATGTCTAAAAATATCTAAATCTAATTTCGGGTACAGCAACAAATGAATTAGTGGAGTCAGTGTGGCGAGGACCAGAAGTGGGAGCATGTAATCACAAGCTGAACTAACACTGACCTCCAATTTGAAAAGAAGCTGATTGCTTGTAAGAAGTCATGACAGAGAGAGGGCAGAGATGGACAGCCAGATGAATGCATTCCAGGCCACAATACAAAGTTAGAGCTCAGGCGGGCTAATGGAGCTTAGGGTTCTGCACCATCACACATCGTTTTGGACCAGAGCCCATGCAGCCCCACCATCAGCACTCTCCCTCGTCAGCCCCCAGTGTGAGCCCTCCACCAACAAACCCTGAAGTGAAGGGGGACACTAATGCTTCAATTCACTCTGTAAAAGTTCCTCTGAGTCGAGCTGGTTTAGACATTTAGAGTTTTTTTATCATATCATATCAGTAAAACAAATCAGTAATACAAATGTGTACTGCATGTAAATTACATGATGTTTCAAACTGATCTACAATAGCCAAAAAAGTACACAATGCCCCCGTAAGTTGCAGGAGTGAGGACTGCTAACCAATGTTAAAGTGGATGTTAACAATGAGGTTTCAAAATGTAAAAATAAATAAATAAAATAAATCTCTTTGCAAATGTTTATAAGGACAGAAATGCATTCAACATGTTTATTGGGCCTCAGGGAAACACAAACTGAGTTCTGCTGAGGAGCACAAAATGTAAAAATAGTCTTTATTAAAGAAACTTTACAAGAAACGTTTAATGTAAAAATTTTGGTGCACTTAGTTGTGCCAAACATTTGTTTTCCTCTGTTTAACCATGCACAAGCTTCTCACTCATTCTCCACCCTCAAAATCTGAGATCACCACCCAGCCCTCACCCTCTCCTGTACACCACTTTTGTACAGATGAGACTTGCACACAGGACATTACGTCACTGCTGAAAAGGGCAGCACAGCGCAGCAGATGTCTGCTTTGTGAAAACACTCCTGTTGCCTGACCTGATCCTGACAATGAGCAAACACCCCCCCCCCCCCCCCCCCAGAGGAGGCCGACATGGGGATTGTACCAGGAGAAGGCAAGGGGTGGAAAATAGGAGTGGGAGGTCCTTTGCCAGGGACTTCTCCCAATGAGACACATACATGCAGAGCGGGTCTTATGAATATGAATAGCCATCACATAATCACTGTATGAATGGAGGTCAGAAAAAGAGGCCACACCCAAAACGGTGCAAGCGCTGATGATATACATATGTTTAAATCTTTAAATTAAAAAGAAGCAGGTCACATACACAAGAGACTGATCTGTATTTTTACTCCGACTGTGGACACATGGATGCAAGAAAAACAAGGCAGAATTAGAAATAACATACACCCCTGTGGCTACAGCATTATGCTATCATTAGGACCATGAAAGCAGTGTGAATACACCGCTTCACAAATGTGGTCAAGTCAAACTCATGAAGAAGCACCAAGGTCACCATCAAAGCCAGAGGAAGCAATGAGTGAGGCACCAACATCCCAAGGGCCTCCCCTGATCAGTGTGTGGCGCTGGGTGTGTGGGGGTTAGGCGGGGATAAGGCCTTGGACCATAAGCGCTGCTTGGCACCTCCCCTTCACATCTGCCTGCAGGCTGTAATTTGGACTTGCACGTGGCAGTGGTGAACACAAAGCCACACTGGCATGAGGTAAACGGTAGAAAATAGTCTAGTCAGTTCTTTTTAGTACCAAACCCCTGGTAACTGGGGCACAGGAGGGGATGATGGGCCGGCCGTGTGTGACCTGAATCTTAAAATGGTGGAGTACTTAGAGGTCAGAGAAATCGCACTTCAAAAGTTGTGATTTGTAGATGGTAATGAAGCTGTAATGTAAGGGCTGGAGCTCAGCCCACCCAGCTACTGACGGATATCAGGCCTCTTGCAAATAAACAACTATAATGCTACATTTGCTACGTTTCAGTCGTGTCTACGTATGCATTGGGGGGCAGTACAGTAGCCTGTGATCTCAGCGTGATCTGGTTCCTCCAAAGGCCACAGGAAATCCTCCTGGCTCTGATGAAGCAGCCAAGGAAGCAAGTCTTTCCTGATGCATTATGACCAGGTGGACGAGTGGGTGGCTGGTGCAAGAAACACACATACACATACACACACACACACACACACAATTACAGTGACACGCATTCAGACATTTTCAAAGATTGATGGCAAACCTGCTGCGACGGGCGGGCAGGGAGCGGATGCAGACATGCACACAAAAAACTTTGGTCCTGACAGATGTGGCCCATCTGTGGACTAGTTATGACAATGTGTTGCAGTAAGAACAGGTGGTAAGGAGACGATCAGCCCACAGTGCAACATTCTAACAAATAAGACACAAGATCATGGTAACAGTCTTAAATTCAAAAGAGCATTCACAGTGTGCTGCTTACAAGGTGCAATAAAGAATAGCTCTAAATCTCTAAATTAAAAGCTCAGAGTGAAGAACTGCTGCCACAAATCTCTAATTTATTCAACACTCACTAGAGGTTGTCTGGAATCTCTGTTAAATTACCCATTGATACTCCCCAACTCATACATCAAACTTTGGGGGGGGTCCAGGGCTTTAATTTACTTTACTGCACAGCAATTTAGTGTTCCCACAGCAGGGGGAAAACACAGGTCCAAGTTGTTTGTCTGATCCTTGGAAAAGCAGGAAATAAGCATGCTGAGTAAGGTAGCAAAACATCCTCAGAGCAGCTCTCAAACAAAGACTCTTCAGAACCTCTTTCAGCAGGTTTGCGTGAATCTGTATGCAACATATTTCCAAAAAATGACTGAATTATTAGGTACTAAAGAAGCTAAAAGGAGTTGACTGAATTGTCTGAGCCATGAGATTTCATACAATGATAAACGACAGACGCCATAGATAAAACCGTACATCCTCGTGCCTGTGGCAACAGGACGTAGAAAAACACACTTGAGGAAAAAAAAAAACAAAACATACATAACTACATGTACACAGCCACAGACAGGCTGATGGAAAGAAAGATTTCTTTTTATAGCTCTGTCAGGTTTGAGGACTTCCTCTCCTCATCCTGCTCTCCATGACTCAGCCTTCCACTGTAGCAGTGTTTCTTGTCACTTCAAACTCAAAGAGGCCTAGCAATGTAAAACGCATCCTCACACTGGAATACAACCAGAGAAGGTTGGTCCACAGAGGCAAAGGAGGCTACTCCTCTATTTTTGAGAGGCAAAAGGGAGATTAACCCTAACCCCTAAATATGAAAAGTACTGGGTTCAAATAAACCATTACCTTATCTCAGTATCATTTAGATTATTTTTCTCTCTTCTTTGGAAAAAATCCTAACTGAAATTCTGAGTCTGTGTGAAGTGGTGGTGGGGGTCTTATATCAATTTAATGTAATTTTATTTCATGCCAATCTGTTATTGGCCAAAACACGTAAAATGATGCTCCAATGGAGGGCATCCTCTCTTACCAATCAGCAACCAGAATACAATACTGACATCATGTTAGTCCAGTGATAATTTCAAAATTTCATCTTCAATTCTCTGCCACTGACTGACTTTTTTTTTTTTTTTTTTTGAGTCACCAGCCACCAGCCATTACAACTGAACTGAAACAAACTGTACTAGACTTGTATGACAATTTCTCCTTGAATGAGAGCTCGGTATTGGTACAAAAACAGTGAAGAACAAAGACCTTCCTCTTTGATTGTAATAACTGATGCCAAAAGAACTTTTGATGTTTTTCATGTTGCTGCAACAGCAGTTTGTGGAGAATTGGTTTTCCATTTAACTCTACTGTAGCAGCACCATAACAGTCTCAGCATTACATCATATATATGTGTGTGTGTGTATATATATATGTTTGTGGATGACCTATGTGAAAAATGGACGAGATCTTATCTTCTATATACATTTTATTTGTTTGTAATAAATGTGTAATCTTTGAGTCTTGCATAGGCATTGCAGTATTCCCTGCACAAACACTCACACACAAAGGCTGCATAGAAAAAAAACTGTTCTGTCTAATTTAGTACAAGCATGTCTTCCAAAAGGCAAAGGCCTCAGGGTGACCACGTGTGACCCACTGAGCCCATTCAACACAACACACTGAGTCACTGTGGGTCTGACTGATAGTGTAATGTCACACCCACATCAGCACCACACTGTTGGGTGACGCCCCCGCCTGCTCCACACCAGAAAAAAAGACGAGGAAGCCTGAGAGTTTTACAGAGGAGGGAATAAAACTGTCAAAATGTTCTTTTCCCAGAGCCAAAACAAACAGCTCGCAATGAAATATTACAGATCAAAGGTAAGAGAGAAATGGCACTGCCTAATAAACTGTGGGTTGATATAACACTTGTAAACTGGTTGAATACAAGCATCATCAACAGTTAACTAAAACAATACATGTAGATCAGATACATGAAAGCTCAAAGTCTCCGGCTTCTTGCAGCCGGGTTAATGCATCAGCAAATTAAAGTATCGCAGAGCATCACGGCAGCATTTTGTGGCAAAGACAAACTAAAGACCTCCTCCAAAAAAGGCTAGGCTTTCATCATAATGAAATATCAGCCTTCAGTGAAAACTCTTGATAATTTTGACCTTGTATATCAACTTTATTTCAAATATATATTATCAAAGATCTAATGGCTGGCAAATTAGATTTCCATTAGCATGTACAGTGTCTCTGTGTAATGCCAGCATGACCCTTAGGGCCCTCTGTCAGACCCTTGGGGAGGTCTGGCAGAGATAAATTTGTCTGCCCATGGCCAAATTTCCACAGCCAACTGAAACCTCCAACCACACAAATCACTTTCAAATCAGTTTGACAGCTTGTTTGATTTCATGTGACCGATCACATGCCTGCCCCTCCATGATTGTAGACCAGCTGCAGAGTGAGAGCAGCACCACAGTAATACAACAGCAGTGCTCCGTCAATTTCTATAAAGGATGACTTCGGCTGCAGTCCTGCTCTGCACAAAAATGGCACCAGCAAAGACCGAGAGGAAGTCCGAGTGTGTTGCTCTTTAAGATCGCACCTAAAAAATAAAATGAAAATACATCTTCTTAAAATTCAAAAATATTAAAAAAAAAAAAAAAAAAAAAGGTCCATGGTGGAACAAACTTTAACACAGCTGATATGAGTCTCATCTATTTGCCTCCCTTTTCTCACAGGTATTTATGCAAGCTGTGGACACAGATAAAATAGCAAATACCCATTGTTCTGATGATGAATAGAAAGTTTACAGTGGTTTTTGGACAAAAGAAAGTCTATAAAATAAAATCTCATGCTCATGGAAGCAAGAAATGACAGTTCAATGTTTAATCAGTCAGGTAGATGTATTATCTCTGAAACAACAGAGGAATGCATAACCGCTCCCTATAAATGATTGCCACTGGGCTCAGTAATTTCAGATACTGATACCAAACACTTTGCACAATATGAAAAATTCAATATACACAAAATGACACAACCACTAAAGTACAAACAGAGCATAAATAAAAATAGTGATTTTTATTTGCTACTAAAACTATAAGCTTGTATTATAATATATACAGCACTGTCACATATGTTCTGTTTCTGGCATTTTGCCTTTTATTCACAGTGTAGGGAGAGGCACCATGGGGAGAGGGAAAGCTCTCCTTCCTAACAAGGGGAAGCCAATTACCAACATACTAAGAAGAAACATTATTAGGTTCGTTAATGACTTTAAATGTAAGTAAATTTTCAAAATGTCCAGAACTTCCTGGAATCCAAAAGCCCTAGGGGAGAAAATAAAGTCGGGTGCTGTGAGCACATAGGTATGAGAGTGTTGCCTCTATGCACAAATGCACCAGGTGATTATAAATTCAATACATTTGCATTTTATTCTTGGGGTGAAGAAGTGGGTGGGAAAAAAAAAAAAAAAGGAACCCACACACACATGCACACGCACACACTTTCCCTGTCATCTCTCTCTAGGTTCACCGAGCTCAACATCACGCCAACACACATGCTGGAGAGGACTCCCTCTACCCACCTGAGTCAAAATGCCATTTCAACAAGTGCCCACTTAAACCTACCTACATAGAGGTTCTGTGCTGCAGCTTGTCTAGGCCTCCTTGAAAGCAGTCCATTTTATATAATACCAAAACAGTGTACACATGACATGAGCTTGTTAGCAGATAACTTCAGCTGTGATGGATAACAGAAAAAAATGGAAGGAAGGCATTGATCAATAAAGATGTGATGAGTACTGTTTTACAGAAATGTCTGGCCGTGGTTCATATCTTTTAATGACAGTAGGAAACAGTGACACCAAAGAAGACTTTCTTACATCATCCATATATCTATTTTCAAATGGGGGGGGGACTCATTCATCCACAACAATTGTAGCCAGGTGAAGTATTTTGGCTGTTGAATCCAGCATTTTGAAAGTAAGATCAATACAAGGTTAAGGGCCAAATATATTTTGGTGCACTGCCCAAATAAATCCTATATTATAGGAAATTTACCACGTTTGCTTACTACCTTTCAATCAGTGTTCCAGCTCACAACACTGGAAAGGCAAACACAGGTGTGATGCCATGATGCAGCAAACGGCTCCAAAGTCCATCCTACCCACAGATGTAGATGTAGAAGTCTGGTCTTTTATCTTAAGCCAACATCCTGCATGTAAAGCAGCGTCCTTTTCTTATGTCTACAGATCACATTCAAAATGAAGCCATCATTTGTGTTGCACCGTATAGCTTCAATTCAAGATTGGCAGCAATTTCAGAGGCCAATGGCAATACCAACGCTAGGAATTTGACAAACATGAATGGGTAACAAATTCAAAGCTACATACAGGACTAATGAAGAAAAAAACACTTTCTCAGTTTGCCACAATCTGACATCATGCTGAGAGGCATCATAATATGCACACAGTCATACTGCATAGAGGGAATGTCTCCAGTGTGATGCTTGTGAGGCAGGCACACAGTACTATCAGCCTACCCCCACGTGTGATCTCTGCTCCTCGTCAGTGCCTTCGACACGCAGGGCACAGACCTTTCCCTGGAAACTGCAGTTACAGCAATGAATGGTTTATTGTAATCAGTTCTTTGTGTTCTTAGCCAAAGGTGCGTAAACTACAGTTTCTTCATCTTGTGTTTATTACGGGTTAGACCAACCCAGGATCGTAAAGCCACATCCTCAGAAAGCATGCTATCATTTGACATTGCAAGAAAAAGCAGAAGATATTCCTGGATGTCAAAACTCCGTAACAAAGCACATTTTGCAGTCAAGCTGTCATAACCGTGCGCATGACAGCTGAAAGCCCAGACACATGCCTTGCATGGGGCCTCTTTGCTCCATTAGCCAGTCGTGATGCCCCCCTGTAACCAATGCTCTAGTGGCGCTAGGTATTGAGCGCTGAGAGCATTGGGGGTCTCAATACCTCATTAAACATTGGGGAATATGATCTTACCCTAGAGACATGGGGCTAGCCTCCTGTCCACACACGCATGCACACACACACACTTCTCTCAATCAGTGTCTGGCTTAGGCAGCAAGGGACATACAAAAGACGACACCAGGCCATCTGCAGTGCTGCTGTGCATGGAAAAAAGGTCTCTGATTAGTTCATCTCTAATGCTCAGTGTGTGTGTGTGAAAGGGAAGAAAACACCTGCCAGTTAATTATGGAGGTGCCTCATCTGGGCAAAGAGCATTTTGCTAAATTGGGCGGCAGAGGAAATGATGGACAGATGAGATGGCAGGTCTGTGGTAACATGAATAAACTCTCCAGCTGGGTTTACATTCAGGTAGTTTTTTTTTTTTTTTTAATAGGACAAAAGGAAAAAGCAAAAACAAATCACATTTCTCAAAATATTTCAATATTGCAAAGTTGTTGGGCTGTCCTGATTAATGGTAGAATAATTTCCTGCCATGATTTAAAAATAGCTAGAATAATAGATCCGTCACAATCTGCAGAAGTCTGATTACATTGCCGTCTGTATTTATAACCAAGTTTGCTGTCATGGTGGTGGTTTCCCATTGGATGATGAAAATGTACCTGAATCACCTATGCATGTTGTGACATTGGCAAGTCTAGGTAAAATTCACTTGACAACATGGAAACATGCTGAGTGACTTTTTCTAAATTGGTTGATTTGTTGCATTGTACTGGTCTCTGACCTGAGCATGAGCCACTGGTTAACAGCAATAACACTAATTAAAATGGAATTTAACAGGCAATTAGTCTACTAACAACTTTACAGATAGGGGACCAGCTGCAGTTCTTCTTACACACACACACACACACACACGTCTGGGAAGTACAAGAGCAGGTGTAAAATACATGAGCACCTGCATACATTCATTACTCATGCAAGAGATACAAAAGCAATACCACACATACACAAGGTATCTAAAACATCCTTGGATAACACACACACACACACACACACACACACACACACACACACACACACACACTCTCCCTGTCCTTTAATAAATAACCTAAAATCACAAGCATCTTTCATGTGAACAGACTGTCCACAACATCAAGCTAGACAATGACTGATCTTTCATACGCAGACAGTGCTATGTGTTCTGTAGACACAGGGCCAGTGACTGTTTTAGGGAGAGCATCAGCTGACATTTTGTCACTGTGTGCATGGCTTTTCACAGTGGGACTGACTATATAAGCACATTGTTCTGTCAGACAGACAGAAAAAACTGATTTGTGACATTCTCACACAATATTGTGACACGGTTGTGTACAAATCTTAAACTTGAAAGTCCAAATGGGTGCTGCTGATCTCGAACATGGCAGTGTTACTTCCACTGTGTGTGTGTGTGTGTGTGTGTGTGTGTGTACACAGAGGTGTGAAAGGGAGTTTAAGGGTTGAGCAGTTATCTGTGGCTTGTTATTTGTTCTCTGCAGTGGCAGTAAGGTGAGAAATTCAGTCAAGCTAGTAGCTTCATGCTAATTTCGTCCATCAAGCTTTCTGTCCAACTTCCAACAGCATACAACACCATGGATTCAAATCTTTTTAAAAAGTTTCATATGGAAAACATATTTTTTCAGCCAATCATACAATTTTAGTTCAGTTCAAGACAGTGACTGTCAAGCTTTTAAAATTTTAAAATATGTGAAATGATCAAGATCTTGCATTACTTTGCAGCCCTAAATCAGAAAAATACTATACTTTGATGAATGTTGATGCCTTCAGTCGCCAACCACTTTAACATAACACAGGGTGTATGTTTTTGCCACACAAAAATAGGTCAATGCGACTTCACGCACCCATCCTAAAATATTTAGAGGCCATGGCAAATCCAAGGCACTTTGGCCTCGTCTGCTGCGACCTGTTCTGAGCTGCTGATTTTATAGCGTTCAAGTGTCTAATGAGGATCAAAGACAGGAAGAGGAAGATTCCTCGGACCTCCCGTTGTTACCTTAATTAAAGTCCAACACTGATCCCCGTCAGCACTGGCCGGTCACTGTGGCAATAATGCCCCTCAGCCAGATGAGGCTCAGTCATGCAAAAAACAGGGTCATGAAAAACAGGAACTCTTTCTGGTTTGGGATCATTATGGGGAACTGGGAGTTATCTCATCAACATTCGCCATCATCTCTTTTTCTCTTTTTTTTTTTCTTTTGTTTAACAGAATTACAGAACTCTGGAGTATTGTCTACAAAATGTTCATACTGTTCTTTTGTATTTTCTGTTGTCTTAAAATGTAGACTTTCCACACATTAATGTGGTGATAAGTGAAATGGGGAAATAAGTCATTCAAAAAAAAAAAAAAAAAAAAAAAAAAAGAATTGCTTCTTTGTGTTTAAGGCATGACAAACCATGAATTTCAATCACATGCAGTGATGAATAATCGTTTCTCTGCTTTGATTACCAGTCAAGTCAAATATATTCAAATTACAATATCCAAATGTGCTTCCAAACCACAACTATCCAGCTGCCTCTAAGTTTAGAGATTTAAAAAAAAAAAAAAAAAAAAAAAATCCAAATTGTTTCTAAAAACTACACTAACACTGCAGAGTTAGAGGTGCAGGCAGTACTGGGGAAATACTAAAAATGTCTCATGTTTTTATAAACACTGGATGAAAAGTACGAAACACATGTAACGTACAATATGCTGTTCAATGAATACTCTGACATGGGAACAAATGCTTGTTTTCTAACCAGAAGTTCCATAAGTCCAGTATCAATTTCCTCTCTAGCTTTACATTAGCTTATCAGAGTGTGTTACTACTTGTGAAGAGGAGATTTGTAGTTTAAAAGGAGCAGTTATCCTATGGTAACAGCAGTTCTCTCTCCAGTGTATTTGTAAATAATTTGCTGGCTATCAAGAAAAAAAAAACAAAAAAAAAAAAAACATGCAAACAGCAGTTTTGGAGCTAGCCGTTGTGATGCCAAACATGTCACAGCGACATCTGCACCAAACATACACAGATCAAAATTGGCAAATTCAGTGGCCATCAATGCCATGAATGTGGGAGGCTACATAAATAAATAAAATATAATAATAACACTTGATGGTATGATGTCAGGCTGGGCCCAAAATGAAATGAGTGGAGAATAACGGGGCTGAAGCATTTGATCAGACTTGGGGTTTAACATTACTTGAGGACGATCAATGCAAAGCCACAAAGCTTGGTCCAGATGGTCAGACTGGGGGGATTAAGATGAATTTATGTAGCATGTTGAAACAATCTGCCTTTGACTGGCATTTTAGGTCCTCTATAAGAGACTGTCCCATTAAACAGAGCTTAATCTGCTTTACTTAAAGACTAATGATGAGGTGATGTTTAACATGTTTAGAGGATTCACATGTCACTCAGCGGATACAATTTCTGTTTCATCCCTCACTAGACATGCAGAAACTGAGATGGTTTTGAGCAGAGCTTGAACAGTGAGATATGTTGCACACTTGTGTGTCTTCTTCTTTTACCTGTTTGACAGCGCTTCCAGTTTAGACAGAAATTATAGGGTTGTGTATTCTATTGCAGCACCATAGCAGTGTTTTCGCATATTCTATCATACAGATCTTTCATGTTTTACATGAATTTCCTTTTAAAAAGGCAGGCACTGGTTTGAGCTCATGTCAGTATGGTATGAAAATGATCTTGCAAAGTCTTTGACAAATGGTCAGCTAACTGCCTAAATTATCTTGTGGTAATGCGTTCAACAACAACAACACGTTTAACCATCCTTAGATCATCCTTCTAGCAATATGCATGATTGCAATGCAGTCTATCTTCAACACAAAGGTTTTAAGCAAAATCTTTTAAAAAGGAAAACAATGACAGTTGACGTTCTCTATTCACATCCATAACTACATCTGTGTTTAAAGGCAGGAGGTGTTTCCTGTGAGCTGTGTTTGCTGTTTTGGGCGATTAAAGTCACTGAGCAGGTAAATTAAGACAACCTTCGAAATTCTACAACAATGCACTGAGTAACTGTCCATGAGAAAAACTCATGGTCTGCACCAGTAGTCCCTACCAGTTAATCGAAGAAAAGATAGAAGAGACAGGCATTGGAAAAACAAAAGGAGGGAAAAAAAAGTTAAATAAAAGCTAAACAGTGTGAAACTGTGTCATGTCGGTTCTGTATAGCTGGCTGTAAAGTAGAGCCAAGGAGCTTGCTTTTGTCTGCTGGGAGTATGTCTGTTCTGGGAGAAGGGCACTCTCGCTCTTTCAGTCTGTGTCTCTGAGGGGTTTTGCTGCAGCCTAGAGACACAGCAGGCTAATTGACGAGTGCTGGGCTTTGTTTTATCTTGGCAGCCTCACAGCAATGCTGACTTAATGTTGCCAATGGACAGATGGCATGCCACGGTGCTGAATGGCCGGCAGAAGCTGCAGACGGACTCTCCACACAAGAGCTAGTGTCCCTCTGATCTCAGTCCGCCCCTAGCCATCCGCATTAGTCACCGGGTCCACACTGATAATCCTCACAGAGGTTTGCAATACGCTGTATCCTCAACAGATTCAACATATGACAGCTCCTGCTCAACTCATTCAAACTAACAGTGCCTTGAAAAATACTTTTTGTGAAGTGCCATCCTCACCGGTTCATTGATGCAGCAACAACAACAAAAAAAAAAAAAAGATTTCAAATGAAAGAAATCAAATTTAAAACCTGGTTTTGGAAAGGACCAGGGAGAACTCACATGTGTGGACTAAGTTCATAGAAGTTTCTGTTGCGGTACTCCTCCACTTTTTCAGGTGTGTAGATGGGCAGGGACCTGTAGGGGTTCATAGAGATCACCACACTGCCGATGTATGTCTGTGGGGGAGAAGAAAATAAAAAGGGGGGGGGGGCAGTGAGTGTGAATCCACAAGACATTTCCTCAGGTTTTGCACAGACTGACAGGAGCACTGTTTCCAACAACCTTTCCTCCCCTCTGTCCATCTGGGTGTTAATTGCTGAGTCGAGGCAGGAGGAATTCTGCTGCTGTCAGCTTCTCTCAGCTGGGTATTACTAATGCAGTGTTGAGACATGCAATGCCTGAAGTGAAACTGAAGACATATAAAATGAAAGGTTCATGGAATCTGTGGGCCGGGCAGTAAACACAGCGCAAAGAGGTCATGATGCTAAGGGAGGGTATGTGTAAGTGTATGTGTGCGTGTGCAAGTGTTCATGCTGCCATACCAATATCAGACCTAGATATTAGCATTTGGTGTTAACAAAAACAACTTAAACTGAAAGAAATGAAAATCTTTCATGTTTCCCAAAAAAAACACTGTCACATCAGTCACTTGCATAATATGTAATTAAAATGCAAGATATCAAAATTGTCAGCAGTGGGTTTTTAATCAAAAAATAATAAATTGGTAGACATTTAAGCACTGCTTTCTCCGTTTCACATAAAATAACACCTTTATGTAACACTCACACAAGTCCTGTTCAGCAAATAACACTTGTCAGATATTTTCGAAAGCAAATGTAACCAGCAATCATCTTTATCATCCTCCTACGCTCAAAACAGAGCCCAGATAGCACTTTCAAACATCAACCTGAAACATTTTCTTTGCTTTCCATGGTAATGGCTGTTGCATAACCCACTCTGGGAAGAGTGGAGCATGGCCTTCCCCGTGGCAACACCACAACCTCCCACAGCCTCTCGTTCAATAGCACACCAGAGGCAGAATGAGGCCTTTTCAAGTGCAGAGGACGGGTACAAAAAGGGAAAGAGTGTGTGCAATGTAAACAAAAGTATCATGCGTTAATGGAGGGATTCTCTTGGAAAAGAATAAAGCAGAAAAACATTGTTTAACAAGTATGGAGATCATCTAACAAATCACAGAAAGCATCTCAGAAAACTGGTGTTAAAACAGCTATGAATTGGGGGCTTTTAACACACTAAATCCAAAACAAGTAAGGTAAAACCAAAAATATGACTTTCTGTGCTCTGATGGGGCCAAAAAACCCCGGTCTTCATATATTTCTACTGTTTGTTTTTTTTTCATTTCTGCCCCCTGCCTGCTAGTAGTATCATGTAGCTCATTTTCTTCAGGAAGGTTTCTCAGCAATCTTTTGACCTCCTCCACTGCAGTAAAAAGGTTGGGGTGGCATTGTAGCCTACGGTTAAAACTGAAATAAGTGTCATGTCTCATCAGCACAGACCAATAATGCAAACAGCATCATGCATGCTGCGCTATCTTTTCTTCCTTTTGCATTTGTAGAGATGCCTTCCTGCTTGTTATAAAACTCCATCTGCTACATGAATATTACAGCTGCTTGGATGACACATCGTATGCCCAGCAGCTACATAAATTAATCCAATTTTCTTTCTTTTTGTCACTCAGCTTCTAAACCACAAAACACACAGAGTTTAGGATCTATGTGCAAGACAATGTACCTATTCATCTGTCTGTTTATGAAAAAAATATAATTGCTTATCAAGTGACAACTTGGGAGTTGGATGTGACAAGTCACTTAGAGTCATGAAGTCATGATGAATTAAAAATGGCTGGGGCTGACAGATCAGCTGCTACGTAAAAAGAATATAGGTTAGGGACTGTGATCTCTTAACCTGAACTGTCATGAAAATAAGACTTTGATGGTTACTATAACACATCAGGACATCTGTTAATTACAACTCAGAGAATTCATTTAAGTGAATGCCATTTCATGAGGTGCCATTTCATCCTGCTGCAGTTTTGGTGTGGAAAAAGAAAATGCAATACACCTAATCATGACAGTCACAACGCAGAGTCAGTGGTAAAAATGGGGAGGGCTTTACAAGTTGAATAAACTTTGAGTAGCACTGACATTCTCAGTAATTCCTCTTGCTCAGTGAGACATAACAAGCAGTTAGCAGGGCGATTTTCATTCCCTTTGATTTTCCACTTAAGTTATTGGATACATGATGCGCTGTCCCTCTGGAAAACAAAGCCATGTTTCTTCTGCCCTGAGCTGTCATATGATAGTTTGGGGTGGGGGTTGGGACCATTTGTAAGGAATGATTCCACAGAGGGGAAAATGCATTCACATGCAAGGATTGTACACCACAGATTTATTGGATAAGTATAGGATTCAGAGCTTCTCTTGGTCATCAATCTTGAGGTGCAGTTTTTATGCCACCAAAAAGCTTCAATTATGGACCCAGAACCATGTGATTCCCACCTTTCCATGAATGTTTTTTTTTTTTTTTTCTTTACTTTCACTTCATGTGCAGTCAGTACTAAAGTAAAAAGAAGAGCATCAGAAGAATTTTCACCAGTGTAACTAAAACCTCTCTTGGAGGAGCATATGTTACATAAATTACTTTAAAAAGCACTGTGCACGGTTAACTACTCCACGACATTTAGGTCAGAGCCACACAGGAAATAGAAAGCTCTGAGCTCTGAGGGCATCTAAAAAGTAAAAACACCATTCCAATTCCTCAGCAGGATGTGGGCTGCATCTCAGCAAAATATCTAGACCACCACTAAGGCAATCATTGCTATATGAGGTGACATCATCCCTTGGGTCCTGTGAGCCAACAGCAGCCGGAAAAGAGCTGTAATCATCTCGGCTGGCATCTACAGGAGCCGACCTGCAGAGCAGAAGAATCGTGGAGGGCCACAGCGCTAAACCCAGAACCAATTGTCTGATGCAGGGATGATGGTTTAACAACCCCCACCCCTTTTTTTTTCTAGATATACAGCCCAACCAGGCTGCCAGCCTCTCCTTGTCCCTGAGCTCTGGATTTCACGCCTCATTTAAAGGCATCATCTACATTCATTGGTGATGTGATTTACTGATTGGCTGGTTACTGTGGTCTCTGTATCTGTGCCACTTCTGTAGCCAAGGCTAAAATGAGTGAGGAAATGGAGGAACAATGGGGTTATGAAATTGTATCTGCATGTTTCCTTGGTGAAGCCTTCTATAACAGACTTTAGAGGCAGAAGACTAACTTAAAGTGACTCTTACAATCACATAAAGTGTGTCCAGAGTCACTATACTGTTACACTGCTACTCAAATGACATTCAGTTACATTCATACAATTATCATTTGAATATAAAACAGTAGACTTACGTAGATCTCATTGTGGTCAAAGCGTTTCTTCAGGTTTTCGAGGAACGAGTCTTCAGACAGGGGCTCTAGGAGGACCATGTCGCCCACCCCGATCATGTTGTCTAGGAGTGACGTCTTCACCTCCATCTTGGCTGCAGGTGTCCCCCCCTGCACAGAAAAACGGGGGAAGGAAGAGACACATCACACATATTGCGAAAGTAAAAAAGGTATCCTGTGGAGGTTTTGGCCCAAAGCGCTATGGAGAGATGTGTTTATGAGTCAGCCCCCGTTTTGTTTTTTTTCCATGTCACAATGAGCCAGAACAGCCAGTGAAGAGGAAAACTGCCAACAAGCCAATATGGAGGTAAATAATGGAAAATTTAAATTGTTATTTTATCTGTTTTGCATATGCCTTGTGAGGAAGAAAATGCACTTCGCTTGTTTTTTTAGACGTCGAGGATACTCGCAAACATGATGCGAAACACTGCTTTAAGAAAAGTATCACTTTATTAAAACTATTAGGCCATTATTTTATGCTTGTTGTCTATTATTTGTGAGGTCGCTGGCAAAGTTTTTAAAGACATATTCTCTGACCAGAATATAAACAGTCCTAAACTTAGCTAATACAAATAAACTTTGGGGTGGACATGTTTGTACAGCAGCAGTTTGACTCCAGGGAGAGGAGTGTGGCCTTTTGATTGGCTATTCAGTCTTTTCCTCTGGCATGTGAGAACATCCCATAGGCTATTACATAACTGAAGAACTTTGCTCTTGACCTCTGGGTGTCAGCTCAGCTGTAATAGGCTCCTGTTTCAGGACATCTTATAAATCAAAGAAATGCCCCCCTCCCTGAAAACAGTAAACTGCTTCATAGTTCTTTGTCGCCTAACTCGATATAATATTTGGGGGCAGTAAAGGATCTGGGCTGGAGAGCACAATGACAAAAACAGTGCTGGGGGTGGCAGTTTTCAGTCTAGTGTCGCCTCCCCTCTCCTTTGGGACGGTAATCCCAATGCTATAGGGCTGGAGATAAAAGAGAGGCCTAGGATACATTCAGGGCCTTGACACAGGGATTTGTTGCAGCAAAAACCCAATGTCTGCAGTTGTGACAGACTGTCCACATCAGGCCAATGGATGAGGCCATGCAGTCATCTATTGTTCACTGCTGTTGCAGTACAGATGTCTCTTTTTGTATAGGCAGAAACAGACACTGGTTTGCACCAGATGATAATATAGCAAGGCTACATATTTTTAATGCACTTTGATGTTTGATACTTGTTTCAATGAATAAAGCAGTAATGTCTGACACTCTGACACGACACATCTTCTCCATAGATTCATCTCACACAAATGTTTTATACATAGTCTGACAGTGAATACACAGACATATAGTTTGGGGATTAAAGAGCTGGTTCAGAGGGTGATACAGTAAGTGATCTGAAAGAGTTGGTGGACAGCCAGAACAGGAAGACATGAAGCTCCAACATTAAATAAGAAAACCTTCACTTTCTTTCAAAGGCATAATTCTTGATCAGCTGTCACACCAGCTTTTAGCGGCAACTTAGGAGCAGCATGACATTCCTGAAAAAATAGATTCCCAGTGTAGGCTTTCATTTCAGTTTTTCTCTGGCCTCTGTTCCCCTGCAGGGCACAGTGTTATTGGCCCATAAAGAAGCTGCCAGGCTCTTAGTCGGAGACAAGTTCCAAAGCCACTCACTCCCACAAAACTTTTAAAAGATGAAGAAGAACGTTGCAAAATGATTTATGTTCATTTGCAATTAAAACATTTAAATGGCTTTAATGCTACAAAGTTGCCAAGAGTTTGATCTTGACTCTGATGGATATATTAAGCAGAGGGAGAAATATATGCTCACTTGTCAACCCATAGTCAACTGAACTCTGTTACAGTGTGCCCACTGACTGATGTAGTGTGTTGGTCTGATGGCACTGTGCCAAAACTTTCCCAGTGACGGCTCATGTCTACCAGCTGCTTTGGTTGTCTGCAGTGCAGTTTTAAATCAAGTTATTTCCTTTTAACATGGTCACTGGGGTCACTGATACTCTGGAGAGATGAAACAGCAATCACCTGCTCCGTGGCCTCATGCCATATGCTATCTTTCACTAGAGCTTCATCTTGCTGCTGCTTTGCTCCAGCATTCCAGATGTTTTTGTTGCCCTGAAGGTGTTTTTTTATTATTATTATTCTTATTATTCTTATTATTCTGTTTCCTTTAAATTGAATTTCATTTTGTTTGCTTTCCACATTTTCTCATTTCTCACATGCCACTAGGTTTATGAGTGGATGGAGAACAACCACACATTGCATAGACGGAACTGAGAGCAGATTTCTCTAACAATAAGATGTGTTGTACATAGATAAAGTCAACTTCACAAACTATCAGTAGCCCGGTCCAGAGCATCAGATGATGTTTGCGGGCAGTGGTGCGGATGAGAGCATGCTGCGTACGTGTTCCAGGACTGAACTCCCTGGCCAATCACAACCAAGTTTTCCTGATCAGTCCTAGCAGATGAGGTCATGGCTGAATTTCTTTCTCAGTAGAACCCTATTAACTACCCAGCTACTGCTACTGCCTAACAGTAAGTGCACAGACATGCAACAGTGACAGTGCTGAGTCTAGTCTCTGGTATGACCAGACAAGAGTTTAAACAGAAAACAGATGCTGAAGCCTTGGGGAGCACACTATGTGTCTGTGTCGCCCGAGTGCTTGTGCCATGCTGACCAACAACATATTGCATCTGTCTGCAGCCTGGGCGCCGGATGCCCTTAGCTCCTCTGCTGATAACCCACTACCCCAGATTTGCAACTGGCTTCCAGGCAGCCAGCGACACTGTCCCATTAATAAGAGTTGCTGCCTGCTGCTAACTGTGCTGGATCAAAAGTGAGAGAATGAGAGAAAACCTGACGGCCTTGATTAAACTCAGGGGATTATCCTCAATGCTCAGTGGTAGAGTGATGAGGAATATAAGTAGTCAGTATTGGTAAATGTTAAAAAACTAAATACATTGATTTTGTGGTTTGCTACATATGAAGGACAAAATACCCCCAACCTTTTATTTTGATTTTAGGTATTAAAAAAAATAAAATAAAAACACACTAGTTTTATCAAGCCAAATGAAAATGACCCTAGTATGAACCTAAGGCGAATTACTCAGAAACTGGATTAGAAGTGTCCTGCTTTATCAATCTCTCTGATGCATTTTATATCAGAGAGATTTAATCAATCTCTCTGATGGATGTTTAGGAGGCAAGCATCACATGCGGCCACATGGTTTAGCTGCTATTAATCTCAAATCTAAATCTCATGAATCAGTGATGTAGCAAAATTTATGGCCAAATGCCCTCGGCCTGGATGCATGTCACCTTAACTGAGTGTGTTCTCCAGAACTGACTGGCACAGAGACCATGTGCCTGTGACAAATAAGTGGTTTACACATCATTTAAATCTGGACCATTACATGCTGACTTAGACTTATGTGACAAAAGAATCGTGAACAGATTCTGTTGAGGAAAAAAAACTTCTATATATTGCTGGGCCTGAATGGAAACTTAAACGTACTTTGTAACTCTGCTTTGCAGGAATGGTGGGTGCATGAAATGGCAAAAGGGACAGTGTTTCATAGCAATTCTTAATGATTACTTTTTGAGGACTTCCTGGTAAACTGTCTGCCATTATTCATCACCTATCAGCAAGATGAATTCAATGTTAATACCTCCCTCCCTCCCACTGGTGTCACACAATATGAAGCATTCTGACAAGATCACACAGAGCACATTAGATGTGAGGAGAAGGTCAGTACTGAGTCACCGTTTTGATCCTACATAGGACATTCAGTGCACGTCACATGATTAAATATTAAATTGGGATTTGATCACAGATTATAGTGCTGTATTTAGAGGAGCTAAGTTGCCCAACGGAAAAACAAAACATGAGTGAGAGTTTTTAATCATCTTGAGTCTATTATTGATGGGTGGGCTGGGCCCAGGGTTTCAATGCATGTCACCAACAATATTATGATACATGCTTTGCTTCCTGCCTCTGACACTGACCTAGATTTCCCAGCAAGATCAGGCTATTGGGGAAATTTATGAAAAAACACCATTAAATGTACATATATTATTTACACACCTTAGACTGAGGCTGTGTGTTCTTTTCTGTCCTTCAGCAAGGAGGAAAGTCGCTCAACCAAAAGGTCAACAACCGTGCAAGCACTCACATGCAAAAATATGCACAATGCATAAGCGGTGAAAGAGTCAATGAACCAGCTGTTAATTGTTAGGATGCATGTACTTCATTACGAGTAAAAGAGCTCAGTGTTTATCAGTTTTGAAATAGTAAAAATGTTCATCATGGTCAACAAAGCCGGCAGCCTGCGATGACATGTGGTCTGCAGGAAAGCAAATGGGTACTGTGTGAGCCACACTGAGAGATGATTGGTGTCATTCTACCTTGGGAGCGGCTGTTTTAGAAGACAGTGGCATCTATGTGCAAACAAGTGGTGATAAAAATCTATTCTGCAGCGTAATAGTCTGAAAATTCCCCATCATATCAGCCTGGCATTGTCACGGGGCAGAAGAGTCACTACATCACAGGCTGCTGGCAATGATGGAGATTAAAGCCCTCCCTAATGGAGCAGCAGCAGGGCATGGGGCTCTGCCAAAGAGCAGGCCTGAGCAGAGAGGACAGAGGTTTAGAGGGGCAGAGAGCGAGCAGCTGCCTGGGAAAGTGACCTGGAATCCAGAGTCCTCAACACCGCTCCAGGTGGTGTGTGAGTGAGCGTGAGCAAAGGCTGACACACGAAAAAACTGGCAGTCACTCCACTTGCTGCCACACTGCAGACTGAACAAACTGAAAACGTTTTTGAACATTTTGCACTTAATGATTGTGAACTGGTGATTTCTGTCAAAACTGCACACATTTGATACTGTAAAATTTTGACATACACTATGATAAGGCTAAGATCACACAGATCATTCTCCATTAGCTTAGTTGTGTGTGAGACAAGTTTTGTTTTCATGCCACACAATTATAAAGGTCTGGTTAAACATAAACCTGTAATCCAAACAAACACTGCCCTTTATTTACAATACAGCTCAAACAGCAAGGACACATCAAGACTGGTAGCTATCCAACACATTAGCCTGCAGCTGGCAGTGAAGATGACAAAGGATCAAACAACCACAGCGTAATTAATCCTCTGACCACATGCCACATGCAATCTTCATTGAAAAGAGACCAGATGACTGATAGGAATAACTGTCCCTGACAACATTAATTTTCTTCAGCTTCTTACTGTGAAAGATTACTTCCGACATGATCACAAAATGATCTGCCAAAGTTGGAACAATTCTGGTAATGTCACATGAGTGATTTCTGTATTTGAGTTTTTTTGGCTGTGCAGTTCACTGATCTGAAGTGGGCGGGGTTCAGTTGGAAAAAGGTGACACAGCAATTAGGTTTTAACATCATTTGAATCAAAATGTGATCATTAGGCAGCTTTTCTCACAGCAGACATTTTGATTTGTAGGCACAGCAAAATTAATCTAGTTACTGAACTGCTATATCTGGCAAGCTAACCGCTTATACACTATCCAGCTGGTTTAGTTCTAGTTGGCCTCAATAGCTTCCTCTCTATTTTCTCTGTAATGTGCTGCTTACACCCCCTGACATTTGGTCACCACAGTACACCATTTGGTTAAATGAAAACTTGTGGAAATAAAGCTCTCTTGGATATCAAGCTAGCTAATGGTCAGTTAGCAAGCTCATTAGCTCAGCTTGGTTGCTAATACAGACAAAGTTCACACAAGTTATTTAAAACACATATTTGTATCATTGACTCCTGTCTGAAAACCATTGCTCTTTTGTGGAGCAGTTTATACTCTAACAGAAGAGGTTAAATAAAAGTGAAAGGTGCAATGGAACTAATAAGCTACAATAACTTACTCCGTTTTGGACTCTGGCTCACCATCCCTCAAAAGGTCAGCACTGTCAAGACAGCTTGTTATCAGTCAATGGTGCAAATTCACATGTCAAACTTCCCCCAAGTTGAGATTCATGTGAAAAACTGGCTTGGGTTTACTTATCCCCCGCAAGTGAATCCAATTATCGTGGCAACTCCACTGGAATGAACTGAATTTGCCACAAAAAAATGCAGTTGAAATAAAATGAAGGCCCTGGTTTACTCAAGTGTGACAGTGAGCCATCATGCACAATATGAGGACAACAGAAGAAGCTAAATGGAATCTTATTTTATTATTTACCCCTATGCTTTGATGGATGCTTATTTCATTATAAATATGTAATGCTATCAAGAAAACCCTTGAAATCAAGCAATCAGTGGCTTTTTATATGTATTTTCACAAATGGAACAGATTGATGTTTGCCATTCCTCCCCTTCTCTTCATGAGCAATGGGACAGCACTGGTTAAGTGTGCCAAGATGTCCCTGATCTGCACACAATGGATAGACTATGTGAAAGCTATGAGCCTTTTACGACCGATTTCAAATTGCATCACAAAACAGGTGGAAGCTAATTTTGTGCTAGACACATTTTCAACTGGCTGCTCTAAACAGCAATGTAAAGTAATGTTCCATAACCAACAGAACATAAAACATGTTCACATGTATCCACACAGATTGCATGTAATGCTTTAAAAGGATTAGAGAGGTAAAAGATCTAAACAATGACAGGTCCAGATTTCTCACTGTAATGGAGACACTGTTGCTACTGTCGCAACCGGACACTTGCATCCTGATACTGGGGTTTACTTAGGTGGTGAGGGTAGTGTTTTACATAAAAAAACCCCTAACCCTTCCTACAAAAGGTATTTTTCTACAATTAATGCAATCAATGTTCTTCTTTCCTGTTCCTAAGGGTTCACAATGTTGAACTTCACCAGTAACAACAGCTCTAAAGTGACTCATCTGCTTTTTTTATAACTGCACACAGGAGAAGGCTGCAAGGCTGCAACATTTTTCACTGTATTACATGAATACACTCAAATGTTCCAGCTAGTAGGCAGCTTCAGCGATGTCTGCACAACAGGCAGTCAAACACTTGGTCTGGCTTGGTTTCACATAAGTGAATGGAGAAAGCAGCTGTACTGGACTTAACAAAGCAACAGTGAGCTGAATCAAAATGTACAGTATTATTACACTGGGTCGCTTAAGAGAGGCAAAAGACAAAGTTTAAGCAGTTAAGTTGCAGGGCTGGGAATCTTTCTGAGTGAAACAGCACAGGGAAAAGCTCTTTGTTAGGATGTCGAATTTGAAGACAATGTGTGAGTTTTACCCTTTTTACTCCAAACTAACATAAAGATATTTTTTAAATTCACTATAAGATCTGCTTTATAGCAAAAAGGTAGCTATGTAGCATTCAGAGGAGTTTTGATGCTTCCTGGCATCAGAAAATCCTCATGTAAGAGAGCCTGCTGAAGGCTTTTACAGGTCCAGTCAGTGGATCTGCATATGTGTGCTCCTGTCTGCCTCCGTTGATGCAGGGCTAACACAAGACACACGCCTCACTACACTAAGCTGCACGGGTAGACAAGTTCAAACACTATTCATCACCATGGCACCGGCTGAGGGACTTTGGTCCTCTACACACACCACATTAGACCATAGCATCTCACCCCACGGTGTTCATGAAGAGGCTTTTGGCACATTAGAAAAAGCTGTTGCAACTTAAAACACACAGGCCAACAAGCTCACACTGAGTAGAGCTACTAGACTGGCCAACAGTCCCACACACTGCCATCATCCAAGTCTGAGCTAAACGGTTGTTACTTTTTCCAGGAGTCTCTCTGTAACTCAGAAGGCTTACCACACACTACCTTTCACAGTCATCTTACATCACTGTTTGTTTGATCAGTGCGGGTAATAAAGTTCCCATCTGGTTTCCCAACTGAGACTCTGGCCAACAGAGGCGGGACATATTTGTGGAAAACCACAAAGAGAGAAACACAATCCTTAAAAAAAAAAAGTTCTTATCTGATCCTCTTGGGATTTCACGTTCACAAATGGAATTATGAGTTGAAAAGCTGCAGGATTCAAAGCAGAAACAATCTTGCATCACAAGGCAATCAAACCACAAACTAGAACATTTAAAGCAGAACGAGCCTGTGAGTTTGTTACATTTCCACTGCATTCGTGTTTTGAATCAGTTATGTCTGCATACTTCTGAAACATGAATATTATAGACTGTAAATACTCATAGTCTGGGACAAAAAATAAATAAATTCAAAGCCAAAGTCAAGGACTAATTTATGTTTAGACTGACTACAATCAGCAGTTTCTGTGGGCCATGACTCTGATCTGAAATCAGGTCTGTTAGAAATCGACTCCCATTCATGCATTAACAAATATTTTTCATGCAAGTCTGAGCTAAACAGGACTGTGTTGAAACCAATAGTAAAAGGATTATTCCTAAAATACATAAAAAAAATACTTTTTATGGCATTCAATAAGGACTTTGTAGAATTTTTCCGATAGTATAATGACTTCTGTGGTTTTAGCCATCTTTTTTATCTGATGTAATAGCAGTGTATTTAATATTACAGTGTTAGCTTTTTTTTTCTTAAGCCACCATAGCTTTCTTCCCATATGGTATTCCCCTCTTTGTTTCATTCTATGAGTTCCAGACTGGATCCCACAGGGGACCTCAGCAGAGAGAAAGCAAGTCAACTTTGACAAGGGGGGAACTTTGGGATGTTTCTCAGAGAGGTGAATAGTTTTATTCATGCGGTAATGTATTCCATTATGATCTCAGGGGAGCACTGGACCTTCTGCACCTTCAGTCAGTTCAGCCACTTTTACAGCTGACATGGATGTTTTTAACTTTAGATTCAAGTGTATCCACAGATCATAGTTTACGTAATTTATGGGTATAATCTTCATGAAAGAAGAATAGTGGCTTTTAGAGTTATCCTAAAGTGGAGACAGAGTTTATACCCCCCCCCCCCTTCCCCCTCCTCTCATGACACGAATGTTTGATGATACTATTTACAGTTATTGTTCCTGCTTTGGCTGTGCACGAGCGCCGATGACCGCAGCATCTAAAAAGACTGAACTCGCAAGGAGTTTAAGAGCATCTGCTACTGTCCTCTGCGTCGGAGTCTGCAGTTGTTGACTCTTGAATGACAAAGATGGTGCTTAATCCCGCAGATGTAGGCAATTAGCGATCACACTTTTTATTCACATTGCCTAATGAGCTTTGGTTTGGACCAAGAAACACACAAACAGCCGAACTGAACTCGGACATAACCTGCCCTGCAAGTTTTATCCTCCAACCACTACAATTCGTTCACAAAGAGAAAGAAAAATATACAAAAAAATCCCAACCCCCTCCTCCTCCTCGAAGTAACGAGGAATGAATGAGTTGGGAAGCAGACGGTCTCATGCAAAGTTAACTTTTGAGAAAAGTTGCCGCGGGTGCAACCGTGGATCAAAACAGACCCAAACAGAAAGAAAGGGCTCGCATTTGTAACATTTTCTGCATCTAGCCGAGAAAGAGAAGATGTCAAACTTGCCTCTTTATCTCTGCAAGACTTGCTCCCTCTTGTCCTAAATCCACTCTACGGACAAAAGTAGGATCCCAGAAGTGATTCCCCAAGTCTGGAGTGGCTCCTGAAGCCCTTCCCCGCTGCCTTTACTTCAACTCGTGTCTGCTGTGCTGGATGAAGCTGGACGTGGCTCTCATCCGAATCTCAGCACTTTGAATGGAGCTCTGGGTGGACTTGAGCCTGAAGGGTCCGCCGGGCGTAGGGAGCGGCTGGAGCGGCGTCACTGGGCTAGTCCAGCGTCCCCTAATCACCTCCAGTGCGGGAGGGGGGCTGGACTGGGTTGTGATGCCTTCAAATGTTGTCGGAATAATTGTCATTTCATTGTTTTTGTACAAGTACTTTTCTTGAATCTAGTTGTGATTATATTATGGGGACACAAGCTTTTCAAAACCTAAGCCCCGCCAAACATATAGGCCACCAAAAATACCAGCCATTTTCTAATATATATCTAAACATTCAGGAAGCATGACTAAATATTTTTACATCTTGTGACTTTCATGATGAAGAAGGTGGGTTTGTCTTACAGGAGATTGACTCTGGAAAATAAATTAATAAATGATGGATGTGGGTTGGAAGTAATGTGCTTTAAACTATCTGATCTACTATTATGAATCTAATAAGACTTATTACAAATTCCATCTTTGGTTAAAATTAAAAAATTAAAAAAAGAATATTTGACTGAACATGTTCAAAAAAGTTCCTGGAATTAGATCCACGATTTACGAGGCGAACGGTAACGCAGCATTAAGGCTTCCCCTTCATCCCATAGACAGATACGCCATCCACCCGACAGCACAACACCCCCCTCCTGTGTCTTCAGTCTAAATCGCATCGACATGTTGACCGATTGTTTAATGATACAAAATCTGGGTCAGTTTCGTGTGTTAATAGAGAGAGTTTTAACTCTTGTTTCTAACTGCCAGGAAACTTATCCTGTTCAAGTTGTTGTATTTCTTCACTTCATTCACTCTTTATCTAAATGACTTCGAAAAGTAAGTGGGGGGGGGTTGCAAGGGTTGTAGTTGTATTCATCAAGTCTGCATAACAGGCAGAGTAGGCATGCAGCCATATTCTATTAACTACTACATTCTTTAGTAAATTTACCCCGGTTATTTCACTCAGATAACATTTTCTCAGTTTTTAAGAGTTTACGAACTCTATTCTCCCCACACAAAGTGTGGTGACCCAGATAGAGTGCGTGCTAACGCGCATGCGCTGATGTGTCTGCAATTTCCTTTTCCCTGAATCTGGCGGAACTAGTGTCCGGTGGTATTAGTTTTTATTTCACGGACTGTTTTTGCTCATAAAGAGGATTTCGGTGAGTTGGAGATTGTTTTTGGTTGATGTAACTGAGTGGGTGGTCATATATGTAAGCGTGCTATGGCACTGCGGCTGGAAAATACATCAAGCTGAAGCGGCCTGAGCGCTACCAGGTGTTATCGGAAGTCGGACATCAGTGCTGGCTCTGCCTGCCTTCAGAAACCTATATTTTTATGTCACAGTTTTATGTTATTTACTCAGATTTTGCTAAGCCAGTGTTTTTGGAAATACGTAACGGTAACTAATGTCGTGTCGTTTTGCATCGTAACAGTGAACACTGGTCCAACTTATTCGCTATGAATACGCCAGATCTCATTTAACTAGAGGTGACGTTTACAGTGCTGAAGATGTTAGTTACCTCGAACTGTTACGTTTACAAATATCAGTCAAAGATCATTACATGCCCCTGGCTTGTTTTAACTCACAATGCATGTGTGATTATACACACATAACACTGTGCAGAATATGTGTAGAATGTGTGTCATTATAAGCCCCACTTCTTTAATAAAATGAAGGGATGGCAGGAATAGTTGTTTTCACAGATAGATGGAGGGAGCACAGAGGATGGAAAAATGATTATCATTTTATTGTCTTAATCCTGTTCTTATTTCATTTCCCCTTTGCTTTACAGAGAGTTTTTTATGAGTAATCAAAGGCAGCAGAAGCCTACGCTAACAGGCCAGCGTTTTAAAACTCGGAAAAGAGGTAAGAAGCTTTAAGGCAAAAATCACACAGTTGTTCTCACTAGAACTGAATATTTTGTTTGGATAGCCTTTATCAGTGGTTTGTAAACCAATAAGTCTCCTTCAGGTTCCATGAGAAACACCTCACCTATTACCTGCTTACAATCAACAACACAGGAATATGATTGTGTTTTCAGTGATCAAACTGAGGAACATGCTCATTTGTTTACTCACTTAATATTCAACACATACATACATACATAAAGATGGGTATCTGGCCCAAAACTGTTGTGTGGCAAATGAATATACACTAATTACTATCTATTCTTCAATGCCACTGAAGAGTAAGCTCACACAGCAACTAAAAATGTGTTGGCCTATACATCTTACCTTGTGCAAAATAAGGAAGTGTGTAAATCTGTGGATGTTCACATCCTGAGTATGGCTTTGGATGTGTCTTTTAGAATCATGAGATCACCAGTACATGGAAGGGATAAACCGAAATTAATATCTGTGTTTTCAACAGATGAAAAGGAGAGGTTCGACCCTTCCCAGTTTCAGGAAAGTATCATACAAGGTCTGAACCAAACTGGCACTGATTTGGAAGCTGTTGCAAAGTTCCTTGATGCCTCTGGTGCCAAACTTGACTACCGACGCTATGCTGAGACTTTGTTCGACATCCTGGTGGCTGGTGGAATGCTGGGTAAGTGGCAGGACACCTAGCGTGATTATCGTTAGGGCAGGGTAATTAATCTACAAAGTATCAAAACTGACATTTTTGAAAAACAGAAACTCTCACCAACTTAAATGTGCTCATGGTTCATTCAGTTAATACTTTCCCCTTACTTTGTAGCCGTGCACTCTTCCTATTCAGCAATGTGATTATGACTGCTATCCATGTTGTATTCACCACTGTCTGGTAGTCTCGACTGATAAGACCCAATCAGGAGGCAAGGCACGCAGATGCCCGGCATAAACATAGCAAAAGTGATGCGTTTTAAAACAAAAATGTGTTAGTGTGGACATAGCCTGAGGCTCAGTGTTTGCACTTGTGTCATAAATATCACCAGCTTCGCTTTGAGTGAATGCACACTTACGTTAGTTGGATGGAGCGGAGGCACGTGACTGAACACAAGGTACTATTCTTTGAAGGGCAGTTACTGAACGCACACGTTTGGGAAAGTATTAACTGAATTAATATCTAGGTTGTAAGCATCAGTTTTGATACTTTTTAGGCTTTTTGTAATCGATCAGCCCTTGTTTGAAATAAGTGATATTGATGATGAAGTCATATCGCCCAGCCCTAACTATTGTTGTGATGGAGATAAAATTCGGCAGTTATACAGCTAAGCGCTATATGCATCATCAGACTAAAACTAGCCAGGATAAGAGCAAACAAGTGCCCGCAGTGGTGTCTTGACTTGGATACCATAGCTAAAACAATGGAAATATTAAAAATACTTTTATATTCCTTATTCAGTTTCTTGCAACTGTTAGACATAAACTGTAAAAAAAAAAAAAAAAATTAAGCTACTCATCTGAGACATAACACTCACAAAATTGAAAAAAACTGTGTTTCTTTACAGCCCCAGGGGGTACCTTGTCGGACGACGTGACATGCACAGACTTCTGTCTCTTCAAAGCACAAGAGGACATGGAGACCATGCAGGCATATGCACAGGTGAATACCAAAGTGTTGTTCACTGTTCAGTGTTATCAAAAGAAAGATAAAAATCAAATTTAGCGCAAATAATGAAACATGTTTTGTGTTTCCTTTCAGGTCTTTAACAAGCTCATCAGGCGTTACAAATACTTGGAGAAAGGATTTGAGGAGGAAATTAAAAAGGTTTGTATTTTTGCTAAAGCTATTTTTACAAGAACATCCAGCACTTGTCTAGGCCAAGTTTTCTGAATTCATGACCATTTTATTCAAACCCAATATTTATATGTCTGACTCACAATTCAGCCTAAAGGTCTGTGTTTATATGTTTGCTCTGTGGCAGCTGCTGCTGTTTCTCAAGGGCTTCACAGAGTCTGAGCGCAACAAGCTGGCCATGCTAACAGGAATTCTGCTTGCCAACGGCAATATCTCTGCATCCATTCTTAGCAGCCTCTTCAATGAGAACCTGGTCAAAGAAGGTACATACTTCTGTGCCTCATATGCATGCCAACTTGTGTTTTTGGTTGTTTAGCTGATATAGTCCACAGGTAGAAGCAGCTGGACTGAAATTAAATATGCAGATGTAAAAAGGGGAAGAATCTTGTACCTTCTTATGTTTTTTATTTTCTTTCCATCCTCTTTATTGAGTTCTTCTAACATTGTTAAAACACTATCCTCTCTAGCTCTTTTTGTTTTCTCTAGCTCTCTTTTCTACATCTGTATTTTTTTAACAATACAATTTACAATTGATCAAAATCACAATGATTTCTTAAAATTTAAAGAACAAATATGCAAATTAACATCTTAACATGCGAATTAACATTTTATTAACAATTAAGTTTACAATCTTATACCTGCATAAATGGCGTACAGTTATTTGTCTAAAAATAACAGCGTGAAAGGCAATCATGCAAACAAGTGCTTGAGAGTATAAAGGTTTTTGTTTTAATCAGACACTATGGAAAAGCCATACATGCCTGCAGACACGTCTGTTATCAGTGGTACTCTGATGAAGATGCATTAAGCATATAAAATGTAGTTTCGTTGTCAGGTATTGGGAATCATTCGATTAAAGAAATTGAGTGGTTCCTCCAGTGAGATAAACATTGTTACTGCGATCTTATTTTTCCTCATGAGTTGACAAATGGCAAATGTGGGGGTGACTAATGACACCACTTGCAGACTGGCTTAGTCATGTTGTACAGTTATGATGGGTAGATGATTTGTTTGTTTTTCGTTCTTCTTTTTCTTTTGGCTGTTTGCTTTGCTCTTGTTAATTACTTACATGAAATCAATACTTGTCCCTGCATTACTATATTTTTCTCAAAGATAAATATACTACACATTAATCTTTGAAATTCTAATGACGAGAATTAGTAATGACTGAATACACAAGATAAACATTCAGGGAAATCTCCATCAACCATTCTGGCTATTGTTAGTTGGCAGTAAAGTTAATTCTAAAGACAGACATCCAAACTGCCATAAAGCCATAACACACCCAGTTACCCTCAAAGAACTAGTGCCAACACAGGGCAACTGATCAATCTAGCCCAACAATTACTGGATCATTGAGGCCACTACTGATATCGATAATTTGAGAGCTAAAAGAAAATTGAATATATCTATCGGATATATACACATGCATATATAAGCACAAACACAGTGGTTTCAGAAATCATTTAGACCCCTTCACTTTTCGCACACATTACTGTGTATTAGATTTAATTTTAAATGGATAAAATTGCCCTTTTTGCCCATGAATCTGCACTCAATAACACAAAATGACAAAGTGAAAACACGTTTGCAAATTTAAAACCTCAAAAACTGAAATCATCTTGCATCCTGTTTACTTTAATTTTCCTTGTGATGTCAGGACAAAAAGCAAGCCATAAAGTCCACGGAACTCCCCGTAGACCTTTGCGTTAAAACTATGGTCAGACATAGATCAAGGCAAGGGTATAAAGCCATTTCTAAAGCTTGTGTGTTCCCAGGAGCACAGTGGTGTCAATAATTTTCAAATGGAAGAAGTTAGGAAGCACCAGGACTCTTCCTAGAGTTGACAGTCGGGCCAAATTGAGTAACTGGGCATGAAGTAACAGTCACTCTACAGAGTGTCAGAAGTCCTGTGCAGAGATGAGAGAACCTGCCGGAAGGACGACCATCTCAGCAGCACTCCATTAATCGGGCCTTTATTGTAGAGTGACTAGATTGAAGCCACTTTGAGTAAAAGGCATATGACAGCCTGCTTGGAGTTTCTGCTTTTGGCTATATTTACTTGTAAAATGATCACTCAGAGAGAAAGTTAGAGGCGACAGAATATCTTTCTTATTTTGTCTCTCACACAGCACACAGCCTCCGTCTGGGTAACATTTTGCTGCTCCCTCCCTCTGCCACTCACTATACAGAGTAGACACGGAGGAGTGTCTCTCACTTGTGGAGCATTACTGGCGACTCTCCTTAATGGAAAGTAGCTGCTTTAAGTCCCAAAAATTGCTATATTTGTCGCTAGGTGTTTTCTTTTTTTCTTACTTTGAATGTCCTTTGAGTCATGGACAATGGTGTTTATAGGTACGGCCCTGCTGTTGTGGTCCAGCCAAAAAAATAGCTGCAGGTGGCACTTAGGGTTTTCTTTGCTGTGACCAAGTTTTTTCTGCTGATTGTCTTTTGTTTGTGAAAGAAAAGAAGATTGGCCACAAAAACTGCAGTTGATGGAGCTTCAGTTGGGCCATGATAGTGATGATCGCCACTCAGCTTAGTGTATCAAGGCCCTTAAACAGATATGATAGATAGAAGGAAGGTCTTGCCTGTATCACATTATAGAACTGGCACTGCTCACTGAAGTCCTACTGTATTTTGTTTAGACAGAGATGCATGTTTAATATACCTGTGGTTCTAACTTATTTTGTTGACTGCATTATTGTATTTTGAGGCATTGATCCAGTAAAAACCTGTCTAATCGCATCCTGTGGAGCTGTGTTTACCAACGTGTTAGTCAGGCCTCAACATTATCCTGGCAGGTCTGTTACCAACAGCTGACTCACATTTTTATGCATTTGTTCAGGTGTTTCTGCATGCTTTGCTGTAAAACTCTTCAAATCCTGGCTTTCTGAAAAGGACATCAACTCTGTTGCTGCCAGTCTCCGAAAGGTTGGCATGGACAACAGGCTCATGGTGAGAATGATATCTTGAAGTCTTTACGAGGTTTAGGCGTTATGCTTCCCAATGCAAAAAAGGTTGACAATGTGTCTGTGCTTTCTACGTAAGATTGATGAAAATAAAATTAATAATCAGCATGAATGTACCAGCTCCAAACTACTGTGGCATCTAGTACTTAATTAATGAACAAGGCTTGTCTGCTGAAAAGAGTTTGTCTCAATATTTGATTGTGTGCCTTTTCAGGAGCTGTTCCCTGCAAATAAGCGCAGTTGTGAGCACTTCTCGAAGTACTTCACAGACGCTGGGCTCAAGGAGCTTTCGGACTTTGCAAGAAACCAGCAGTCCATAGGTGCTCGCAAGGAGCTGCAGAAAGAGCTTCAGGAGCAGATGTCACGTGGGGACCCCCTCAGAGATGTAAGCCTTGTTACATTTTGAGCTTCATTTACACCGAGTCCCTTTTTGTATGACAGCACTGAGCGTACCACTTAAGATTGCTTTCTACTTAGCCTCTGCCCCGCTTTGTCTTGAGGAGTGCTGAACAAAAAGATGCAGTGACTCAATGACAAGTTGCTGAAATCAGCCTACTCAACCTGAACATGTTATCTGCTCCTGCAAGCCCCTGTATCCCGCCAGGGTTCTCATACCTGAGACTTCTGCAAGATTTGATAAGCAATAAGTCTCAGCACATGCTGACATTGGTTTACCTGCTTTGCTAATAATAAGTGTTACATCTCTGGTCTTGGGCCTTACAGATCATCACCTACCTCCGAGAGGAAATCAAGAAAAACAACATCTCCGAGCAGACGATGATTGGACTAATTTGGTCCAGTGTAATGAGCTCCGTGGAGTGGAACAAGAAGGAGGAGCTGGTCACAGAACAAGCCATCAAACATTTAAAGGTGATACTTACATGGCTCTGCTGTTCTTTGATTCTGTGGCAGTCATGGCAACGCACTCCGAAACGAGAGATCCAAAAAAAAACTTAGGGATGTCACTCTTAAATTGTGCCTCAGAGATTTTTCAAAATCCAGGCTGCTGTAGGTTTTGAATTTAGCAGAGAAGATAATTGATTTATGAACCTAAAGCCATTCCACCAGTACAGAGGAAGTAATGAAAGAAATCATAAAAATATCTTGAACCCTCCTCCCACTCCTTGTCTGAATTTTCCCTCTTTTACATTCTCAGCAATACAGCCCACTGTTGAAGGCCTTTACCTCCCAGGGCCTCTCTGAACTTACTCTCCTGCTGAAGATCCAGGAGTACTGTTATGACAACATCCATTTCATGAAGGCCTTCCAGAAAATAGTTGTGCTGCTCTACAAAGGTGAGTTGTTTTTTTGTGTAAGTAAGGCTCTTTTTTTCCATTCCCACAACTGGGAGAAAAAGATCACGTTGGAAGCTAGGTGAATGACCCATCAACCTTCTTGGCAACAAGCACCTGCAGGTACATCTGTTCTCTTAGTCATTTTCTTTTTTTGTATATTCTTAAAAGCGGATGTCTTGAGTGAAGAGGCGATTCTGAAATGGTACAATGAAGCCCACCTAGCCAAAGGAAAGAGTGTTTTCCTTGAACAGATGAAAAAGTTTGTTGAATGGCTCAAGAATGCAGAGGAAGGTAAGCAATGTTTTGTTTTGTTTTTTCTTTTCTTTTTTTTTCTGGGGGGGGGGGTTCTACCTCCCACAGCTGTAAATGGCCAAAAAGACTTGGCAAGGGTTTGTGCTTTGTCTCATTTGTGTCGAATAACAAACTGATGTAATTGATGTACACCCTATTCAGTATCTTTCTTTCTGCCTTAGTGATATTGGTAGTAAAGCTTCTTGTGCAGATGTGTGAGCACAGTGCTGACTGATGTTTTCTTTTTCCAGAGTCCGAATCTGAGGAAGAGGACGCAGACTGAGCTCCACTTGCTATAACTACCATCTTGAGTTGTATTTTTACATAAACACAGCACCAGATGCAGTAGAGGGATTTGTTACTGAAGTCTGTCTATATTTCTTTTTTCCTTATCTCTTCTCTACCTCCTCACATCTAGTTCAACTGTAATGGAAGGGCTTTAATACTGTTTTTATTTTCTACATGTTTTGGGCCTGAATCAATACTTGTACTCTCCTTTATACTCTCCAGGAGCCGGTCACAGTGCCACAGTTAGCTAAATAGATTGAAACCCCTTTCATGTAACAAAGGGAGGGGAGGGGGTGGGGGTTTTGGAAAGATAGTTCCTTTTAAAATTAGCCAGTTTGAAGGCATATTTCACAGTTATTGTATTTAGTCATGGAACTCTTACTTGCCAGAGGTCTATCTGTGTAGCCATGATATCTTGGTGCTCTGAGAGGCAAACTGTTTTTGTAATCTCATTTTATGTCTCTGCCAATTATGTGACAACTCTGAATTTATTGCCGGTTTTTAGATACTGTCTCCATTATTGGTGATGGAGCTGTGTTGTTTCAAAGGTGATGGTGGCAATGCCCCATAAAATTGAATTTAATTGCTTCACACATCTTAAGTAACAGAACCATGCTAGCTTTGTAGGGTTTTTCCTTTACCATACAGTTTAACTTTTTAAAATAAATGGAAATTCATGGTTTTCATTTCTGCTGTTTTTATTCATACCGGGCACATACAGATTAATCACATCAAATTATGCAGTGAAGGAAGGACAACTCTTATGAGCAATTAGGAAAAAAAAAAAATAGCATACATTTACAGTCATACAGACAGCCAATCATATGGAGAGGGTCAAGGAAATCCATTTGCTGTGTTCCAGATCAACTTATGTTCCCTCGAAATTTTCCATTGGTTGATCCCTAGCCTCACCTAATCAAGTAATCAAGAAAGGCAGCCTGGCTTGCGTGACCTGAGGTGCAAACAACGATCTCATTCACTTCAGTCCTATCCCACTTTAAATGGTAATTATGGTTCAGTCAAGCATGCAAAAATGAGAGTGAGATGGTGATTCAAGATGTTATGAAAACGGAGGTCCATGCACATTCATTAGGACAAGTCAATTTACAAAGTCTAAAAAACAGGCTGCTCATTTTTATGGTATGCTGCAAACAAACAGAATTTTGAGTGTGTATTTAACCCCATTCCTGGCCAGTGATCTTCAAGTGTCGGCTAACTTAATTTTGATTTCCCAAACAACAAATTTCTATATATCACCCAGACCTTGAATTCACCGGCGATGTTATGGTAAGAGGTACAATACGTAAAGAGGAAACTAAATGACCCTGTGAATAGAATGGATGATTCATGTTAGTCCAAGTCAGCATGCATATTTCAAAGAAATATACTGTACCTCACAGCAGAGCACAAAAAGCATTATCTACTGATAATCAGTTTCACTCAGTGCCAACAGATGGCAGTAAGTCCTTAAGAGATGCTTCCTTCTCTTATTAAAGCCCTCCAGAGTTTGAGTCAAGCTCAAATAGAAAATGCCATTTTGAAGAAACCAGACTAGAAAGTATTAGATACAGGCAGAACTACAAAGTACCCGACACAAGTATTTTCTCTCCCTACCTGTCCCGGGAGGATTTGTTTTGCCTTTTGGTTTTATTTAGTCGCTCAAAAGAACAATTTGGGAGAGTGACACGCCAGCAGGGGGAAACATGGCAGCTTTAGGTTTAGTGTGTGAGCCTGCATGCACCTCTGCATGTAGCTAGTGCTGAATGGCAAAGATGCCCCACCACCCCCTACCCCACCTGTTACTGTGCAAACCATTGGCAATACCATCTTGGTGGGACTGTTATCTGCTTGTTACCACAGCTGCTTCACTTCACACCACACACACAGACCTCCCCATGTGTCATTTTGAACAGGCGGTGAGAATATCTGCACGTTGAAGAATGCTCTCATATAATGAGCTGTGCACACTGTGCACTGACACATCTGTTTGTTTTGCTTATCCCCCATTTTTAAAGCAATTACATATGCTGTTGGGTATCCTAAGGCTTTTTTTTTTTTTTTTTTTTTTTTTTTTTTTTACAGGTATATCTCATGGTATGCCAGGGTGTTAAAGTTGTTGGTGGTAAACATCCAGACAGACTTGAATCATTTCTCTCAGTGACAGGGAGAGCAGAGGTGTCTGCATTCTCAAAGTTTGCATATATTTATCCTGCAGCATTCACAGCAAAACTTAGATGGATTTTTTTTTTTTTTTGAGTCTTGTTCATCTTTTTAATTTTTCAATGACAACAAAAATGTGTGAGAAAAAAAATAGAACAGAACGTTGACTTAATTTATTTTTGGAAATTTCTCAGTTGGACTTCTAGCTTGAACTGAGCAGAGCAGCACAGTGTGCCAGGGAATGCCAGGGGAGTTGTGGAGAGCAATTATTCTGGATTTCACACTGCAGCTTTGGTCAGTAAACATGGCTCAGACTGCAATGCAGAACTCATCTGAATAATGCTGTCAGAAAACAGAGAGACAGGGCAATGATTCTTTTGAATGCGTAGAGAGAGACTTGAGATAATTACTCGGTTTTCAACAAAAAAATACTACCCCCTGCTGACCGTGCCATGATGTGCTGAACACAAAAGATGCACTGTTTTTGTTTTGGGTAAATTGTAAGTGATATGTGTTTGCTTTGCATTTCAAGCAGCATTGTGTTGCGAGCCAGTTTTTTTTTCTGCCTTGCTGCTTTTGTATTTATGGAAGACCACTCTAATGCTGGGCTTAGCACCCAGGTGAAATATGGAAATGAGGATCAACATGTTGACTCACTAAATGCTGCCAATTTGTCCTTGGATCAACTTTTGCCAAACATCCTGAAGCAGTGCAGCCTCCCAACCCTGATGTAGTCATATTATGGACAACTGAGCACCTCTATGACAGGAAATAGCCGCTAAGCTCTTAACGGCTTAAGTGTTTTTGGGTTATAGGCTGACAGCTACTGTTGTCTGTCAGCAGTCCCCAACTCAGCTCATGTTGGTGTCTGTCCCTGGAGGTAACGCTACCATCCTCACCGGCTTTGCCCCCGGGATGAGGATAGCTGCTTTTTAATGTTGTGGACTGGAACCATTATTCTCACGGTTATTCATCATGTATAATACTCCTGCTTCAGAGGCAGCTTAATTACAGATGACAGCTAGGTTTGAACCTTTTAGACCTTGGCTGCTGCCTGACTGGAAGTCCTGTACAGTCTTTGGGCTTGGTCGCCGTATCCCTTAGTCTCCGTCTCTAATCAGTCTCAGACCTACTTTGTCACCATTTTAATGAGTAAAAAATCTTGTGAAATTAAGGTGTTAATAATTTTTAAGAATGCTAAGTAATGCCCAACAACTGTATCTAATGTACAGGCAGTATAATGGATATTTTTGTGCTTATGTAAAGCTTCTGTATATCTAAAGCTAATCTAAGATAAACAGGTGTTGTCATTCTAATTATAACAGCTAATTGATGTTAATATTGTGATAAGAACATACATATGCTTTACATACCATCTATTTACACAATGTGACATGGGTATTATGATGATTCGCCATGATAGATTCTAATCAAACTTTTCCAGAGACTGAGTTAGAATCACATCCTTTATCTCAAACTGGATGGAGCCATGCAGGCAGAAAAAGACACGTGTTAACTAACAGAGGGCACAAGGTCAGAGACATATAGGTGCAACTGCTAAGGTGGCTGTGTCATCATACATTGCAAAAGCTACCACTTTTTATTTCAACCGCCTGAATACCTCAACTGAGATAGTCTTGACAGTATTGCTGCTTTTTTTTTTTAAAGTTACATTTCATTTTTCTGTCAAAAAAAACCTGTTGTTGAACCCAGTAATGTCAGAGAAATAAATTGTGCTGTATTGTTTTTTTTTCTTTAGAAGATCCCACTATCTTTCTTTGAATAGACTAATAATAGGAAATCAGCAGCAATCAATGACCCAACTGTGGCTATTGTGCTCCTCCAATAGGTCATGCACATGCTATTAAGAACCGAGGGGTGAAGGCAGAGATGCAGCAAGACCATGGCCTGTGGCTTTTCTTTAAAAAAAAAAAGCCTAACTAGGCAGCTAAACAATCACAAAGGTGAGCGCTACAAAATTGGGTGAAAGGGAATGTAATAGAAAGGGTGAAAAGTGCAAGGTGTGCAGACAGGATTCAGTGATCTGGTGGTCACCACAGCCTCAAATAAGAGCATCTTCACTCCTTATAAGCTCCTCTGCCAGCTTATGGGGACCACACTGAGTGTGTGTAATGGCCTAGCTGTGAGAGTCCAGGGATTTAGCAGCTAGAGTTGAGTCAACACTGAGGCTCATCACAAACATCATTACTTTCCCTTGGCTTGTCCTTTTCCCTCTTCAGTGGCCGAGGTCTGATAGCTATGTACAGATGGGTGGGAACAAAGGGATGGATGGCCTAGTTTGATAAAGAATGATCGACTGAAGGGCTGCTATTTACTGGATACATGGTTGTCTCTCGGTCCATTTCTAGAGAGAGAAAGGTTTTAAGGCGTGTTGTAGAACTCATGTATTTACCATCTCACCTGCTGCAGCTCACACCGCTTATTCAGGAGTTTCCACTGTTAACAGGCCACTGCTGAAGGTACAGTGACTGCATTCAGTTGGATCTGTGAAAGAAGTGAAAGGGAAGGGGTGGGCACTTTGACAGAGCCCTCATGGGAACACCACAGCTACATCACAGTACTTTGGCTGTGACAAACCGCACTGATAACTTGCAAATGGAATGAAAGTCTGCATCTCCAGAATGTTTTTTAACGAGTCTCCCTGAAGTGTGGCATAATGACTGTAACTCTGGTATAGAGAGGGAGAGAGAAAGAGAGAGAGAGAGTGTTCGGTCTGCATGCAACCCTCAGCTTTCTTTTGCCCATTTATGCACCAGCAGCTCTGGGGACTCAGACAGGCTGTGAAAAGACATGAAAAAGACTCTACAAAACTGTTTGTTTTAGTGAGGAATGGCAGAGTAGGGAGGAGGAATTCGCTTAGTATTAAATAACTACATTTTTTCAAGTAACCTAGCAATTATTCAGAAACCACCCAAACATAAAGAATATAGATTTTTTTTTCAAAAATTGAATTAGCAAAACCTCACCAAGGGCAGAGTAGGTAAACAACAGAAAAAGCTTTTTACAAGAGTATTTTCAAGATTCTTCTTTTGCACTTGAAGCGTCTGTGTAAAATAATCTTTCTGTCTATGTATTAAATGTGTAAACGTCTTGCAGCAATAGATTTTTTTTTTGTTTTTATATTTTTTTTTTCTCCCCATACAAAATTGATGAGAATAACACTCTTCCAGCTCCTGTCAGAGCAGTGACATTAAAGTTGACATTGATATGTTTACTTTTTGTCAAAACTGCCAATTTCATAATAATCCAAAAAGGCGGAGTGGAATCAGCAGCACACTGGAAGAATTTGATTAAATGAGGCTTGTTGCTAAATCCAATCATTAAGGAAAAAAACAAACAAAACAAAAACAGTTAAACTCCCGCTAAAAGTATATTATTTCCACTGACATGATTTTAAAGCAAATTTTTGCTCAATTTTTGCCCTCCAAATGTCTTAAAATGTACATATTTAGATGAGGGAAATCAAATATTATCGGGGATCATGCCCTCGGACCCCCCTAGCAAGCTCAGGTTTTGGACCTCAGTATTTCTAAAACCCTGTATATAGCTCTTGATTTAACTTTATAATTAGCTCTCTTGCTGTCGCAGTTTGAAGGTTTTAAGCTCAGTCTTATAGTTACAGCAAATTCCCCACAGGAATTTTACTTTTCTGGAATGCTTGTTCTTATATAGTAAAACAAATTTCATCAACAAGTAAGATCTCAGTCTGAACTCACTTTTGAGTTCAGACTGAGAGCCTAGTTATTTTATCTTAAAGGAATACTAGGCAACCGCAGATAATAGTGTCAATTCATTCAACTTGTCAACATCAACATCTGATAGTAGATTAGCATCTTTATTTGTATTTAATCCAATCTGTTTAAAGTAGTGAGCTAGACTGATAATAAATAAAAGTAAAAACAAAACACAGATTCTACTAAAATGATCTCATGTTGCCAAAGATTTGTTTTTGAATTGAATCTTAATAAAAGAAAATGTAAAAAATGTGATGAGGAATAGCAAATCATTTAACCATGGAACATCAAAGAATAAAATCTTGATTTTCTGTAATATTGAGGCATTTAAACCTGTGGTAGTCACACCCTGGTGTGAGGGCTGCTTGAGTTATGTAGAATTATGAAGTGTGAAATTCTAGGGAAAAGATGTTATTACAAAGCGTTAAAAAACAGAGCAGCAAATTCCCAGTGGTCTCTATGTACTGAGGGATGTTTGCCACAGCCTGACATTACTGCTTCACACCTCTGTTAAACAATCAGGCATTTGTGACCAAAATGCAGCACTTAGCTTTTGTCTATACAGGACATGTATTTGTTGAGTAACAGTCTAGTCCAACTTAAAGATGACGTCTGTTGTTTTTTTTTAAATCATTTATATACAACAAGCAGCACCTCTGTAGTTTAGGTTGAAGTCTAGCAGGAAGCCCACAGGTGAGTATAAAAAACTTCTTTTTGAGATTTTGAACTGACCCTTGCACAGCAGGAGTACCAGTGCCATGACAACAGCACATATTGTGGACCAAGGTCATTTACAGGGAAGATAGAAAGACTTAAGTTTTAATTCTAGTCTGTGCTGGAAGCCAGTACCGGATTAAGTACAACTTTTTCTTTAATGAAAACCCAGACATCATGAATGGGGAAAAAATTATTTGTTCAATCAGTTCTGCAAAATACAGTTATTCTTACAAAACTGGTGGCATGGTGAAGAAAACACATGTTCAAAAACACTCCAAAAACCAATTTGCTCAGAGGCAAGAAGTGTATAAAGTGTATGAAGTGTATAAAATTAACTGATGAAACTTGTGCACACATTTTTTATTCTTTTGCTAAAGTCTGGTATTAACGCTTGATTTCAACTGATGCTCCAGGTTTGTGTCATTGCTTGATATTGCACAGAATGTAGACAATAAGGACATTTTGTCTTTGTCACTGATGAGATGAAAGAGCTGAAAGCCATCATGCCTTATTGATTTCCCCTTTCAAAGCAGGAATTGAGCAGAAATAAGCCAGGCAGAGAGAGATTTTTTAAGAGACAGGCGAGATTGTGGGCTGCACTTCAATAGCGCCAGCATGTCCATAATATCTTGTAGATTCAGACCATTTTAGCACATGAGCTTTTGTGCAGCACACAAAATTCAGTGTGTGCATTTATTGAACTGGATCCAGAGAGTCAGTATATGGTTTGATTTAGTGAATCAAGATATGCACTTTCCTCAACTTTGATTTCTCCACAAAGTCATGACTGTACATGCCGTGCCTCTATTTGGTGCCCTCAAACTGGACTGAGAGCCGCTGGCTGCATTACTGAATTAATTCCTGCAGCACACATGAAATACAATAGGTTCTCTCTTATCAATGCATCATTGCACACCACTGGGCAAACAGGTCAAAATTATTCCAATTAAACCAGCTTCATGCTGACATCTAAAATGTCTGAGTAGATATGTTTTATGACCAATAGGTAATTCATTATGGCAGTAAAACTGTAACATGTTTCTTTTACTGCAGCTTCTAATTCGACAGAGCTACCAGAGTAGAAGAAGCAAACTCTAGGTCTTGATCCAATAGTGCATCTCACCTTTAATATTTGATTATCCCAGGGTTACCCAAGTGAGGAATGATTTGAACAGGATATGTAATGCATTTGTAATCCCCACCAGGACTTATTTCACACTGATTTCACCATACCATCGTTCCTCAGACCCTGTAGTTAAAGGATCTAGAAGAGTCATTGAGGTGGATGTGCAGTACAGGGTCATCATTGTTAGTGGCCCTCAGGTATTAAAGACGTGACACAGACCTGCCAACCTGCACACCTTGTGCGTAGCAAGCACACATGTTGATATCAAATTACGCTGCTACAACTTGTCGCTCTAAAGTACACAAAAAGCTGGTGCCGCCTTACGCCAATGAGCGTCAAGCCTGTGGAAAAGCAAAAGAAGAAGAAGAGTTAGACCAATCATAGCGCCAGATTTGTTCCCTTGCCTGCTCTCACCCATGAAAAAACTAAATTGCTAACATTACATAAGTATTTCCAAGCTAGCTTGCTTGTTCACCAGACATTTAAGTTGACAAAATAAGTTCTATTGTCCATGTGTTGCAGGTGGTTAAATAGGACTTTTAATAGTATCCACAATATTAATTACTGCAGACAAACCTGTAATCGCAATCGAAAATCGAAAAAAAGGGCAAGTGCATGTGCCACAGAAATGTCTATAAAGTTACTGGAAGATGGTCATGCCTCTGCATCTCCAGGCTTCCCCACCATGCATTCTGCACAGTCTGCAATACTGATATTGATATCAATATTGTCATCAAGGATCAGCAGGTAATAATTGAGCATCAAATGATATGTGTGTGTATGTATTGGCAAGACTGTGAATTAAAAGAGATAAAATTGCAGCAGAAGTAAACTAAATAAACTTAAAAAGGAAAAAACACGCCCACACCCCTTCACACATGTTTTTAGGTAGCACTTCAAGACTTTATTCAAGGTTGGCAGATCTGTAGTCAAATAATTCATAATTCAGTAAGGCTCTCACTGCTGAGTACTCAGAGGGCCTTTTAGAGGCTATTCATTAAGGAGCACCAATGAATGTTGAATGTTTTTACCCATGGATTTTTCAAGGATGTCCTCATTACCCTTCATCATTTCTGTTTCCTATTTCTGAACTCCAGTTATATTCATTATTCCATATAGATAGAAAATACATGGAAGTCTGAAGTATTGATTTGGTAAGAGTTACTAACCCATTGTGGTTTGGCACAAGGGCTCCCACTGGCATGTTTATATGCTTTTGCCCCAGTGACAGACAGGCATTGTGTTTTTGGGTTGCCTGTCCGTACACAACACTGAACACAATATCTCAGTGTGTGTGTGTGGTCCATGTTATACTCCTGTTGTGATGACCTGACCAGAGCTTTAAGGGAGGATGCTCAATTGCCATTTGTTGCAGAGATCTTTGTGGTCCACATTTACAACTGAATTTACATTTACACAGACAGGACTTACCATATTATGAATTTGATATACAAATGTAAAAGATTCCCTACTATTGATTTCCACATGCATTTTTACAACAGACACCTGATTTGCCAGCTGGCTCAGCAGCTGGAATTATGCTCATAAATAGACACATCTGCATGCTATCATATTGGTAATATGATGCTGCTTGAGAGATTTGCATTTGGCTAGTGTTGAATTTACCATCCTGGTAGTCTATTCTGTATTTGTACAATGCAAGTGTAGTGGTATCCACCTTATTCCATGATACTTTGCATGAATTATGGCCAACTGGGTGCAACTTAGATTATTCCCCTGAACTGGTGCCTTTGAGAGTTTTTGGAAATACACTAATCAGCTTTTTTTTTTTTTTGGCTTGAGTGAAATGGGAGGGTCAACACTACTCTTGTGTGAGGATGGTGTATATGAAGATACCACCAGCAGCTGGTTAACTTACCTTAGAGCAGTGGGTGTCGCCTGCTAAGTACCCCCCCTGCCATGTTGTTACATCAAAAATTAAGTGTGTCTCAACTTGAGCTAACTTTCCACTCTGCACTGTCTTGTCTACTCACCCACACCAGCATTACAGATGCTGAAGGAGAAACTACAGACCATCTTGCGATGGGATCACATCAGCCGTGATATCTGTCATTATTACATTAAAACATGAGTACTCTTATGGGTTGGACCACACCCATCTTTGATCTAGGCCTTCATTTTGATCTCAGCAACACACCTGTAAAATGTAGTTACTGTGTCTTGCACAGTTGTGACGCCATCACAGTGACAATATCTGTGTGCAGACGGACAGACCTAGAAACACCTGCCAAGGTACTCAAAACTGCCTCTGTGGTAGTTCCTGCTACAGCAGGTGTCTCCAGGACCACATTTTGCCATGACATGATTATACGCCATTGTAAGAACCAGTGATACAAATTTATGAAACAAGTCAGGCATGGCCTGGAAGGCTTCAGGTTTGGGGTTGCAACCAAAACAAATGCATGCAGACCAGATGTGTTATTGTCCTTTTGTGTGATTAAGCAGTAAAATATTACTGATTGTATCCTGTGTATGAAAGCACACTGATGGTATAAAAAGACTGAAATGCGAGTGAAGGATTTAAAAGATGGAGAAACTGTAGTCAGTATAGCTCTGAATTTCAAGTCTTACCGTGTTATTTGCGTTTCATTGTCACACTCACTAATAACGCAGAGCATGGAAGTATGTTTTCTCAAAATCTTCATTCATTTACGGGCGTATTTTACCTAAATACAGTAAGCAACCCTTTTTTCCTTTTATCAGTTGTGCCACAGGGTGCTGAAGCAGGCGAACAAAGATGTCTAGAAATCTTTCATGTCTGTTTATCCATAGAATGAGTGATTTGAATTAGAATAACTGTTGCAGCTTGAAAGCTGGATAAATGTATGAGAATCTTCAGCAGGCACCCAACAAGCCTCTGGCAGATTGGAGAAGTCATAAAAAAACAACAACACAAAAAACAGTGGAACTGTAACACACACGCATAAACAGACACATAGATGTAACGCACCAGAAGGCGCGTTAAGTTCAGGTAAGGATGTAACCTTACCTGGAGCCTGAGACAGATGTGGATTACTGCATATGGAATTTACTATATTCACAGGCTAAAATACAAGATTCATAAAGCCAGTGCTTTGATGAAAACCAATGTGTACAAATTAAAATGAAGATATGCTGATGTCACGATCTGCTATGCCTGTTGACTCTTGGACTGTTACTTCCTGTAAGAGGTGATGAAAATTTAAAACAAGATAAAAAACCTCCTTAAGCCACATACCATGTCTACACCATCAGGGCAGCTTATACCCTGTATCATAGATTAAAATAAAAAAAATAAAAAGACAAAATATTGAAACTACTTATCTGTCCAGCAGGCTGACTGCCTATGCATGAGCTTTCTTTTCCTTATTGTAGACGGCACTACATAAAAGAGGGCTTGTTTTTGTGTTATTGCAGAACTGAAAGGTAGCATTTATGTCCAGTCCAGCCACACTCTGTGAAAACTACATTGCTCAAGAATATGGACATTTTATTCAAATGCTTTCCACCCTTGATCGTCGTTGAAGGTCTCTTTGCTTTGGATGCTGAAGATGATACGACTGAGTTTTTTTTTTTTTGAATATGTCATTGGCTGCTAAGATAGAAGTACATTTTAAGACATCTATATGTAGTCACATTAACCTTTATGAAAGTATAATGAATGGAAAAGTGAACTTCTAAGTTCAAGACTGTATCCAGGGAAAGCATTGTGAGGTAATTCTGAGACTGAGGGTCTGGGTCATGATGTCATGACTGGCTCTAGAGAAAAGTAGTCTTTCTCCTGAGAGGCTGGCAGATGGGCGATATGAATAGAAGAGAATAATATAGTGTGTGAAGATGAAGACTGAGGTGGACATATAAAGGATGTAGTGAATACCCTCATCAGCCAGTTTCTGTAACTGCATTTGAATAACATTATATTTCCAAAGTGTGCACTTGGACCAGCATCAGTTAATATATCAAGCGTGTGTTTCAGTGGTTCAAGTTGCTCCAGCAGACGTCCACCAAAAAGAAATATTAGATTTTAAGATTTTAATTGAGTAATTACAACAGCTCTGATTAGGACTTTCAACTGAGTTGTAGCTTTCACAGAGAATGCTGACTGCCTAAATGCAATGTGACAGAAGGGCACAGTACAATCTACTATAGAAGATATTCTTGAGGATTATATAGAGTTCTCTGAATGAATATAAAAATTAATGTCATGGACGAAGGGCCAAGCCATCTAATTGGATATTTAATTTATATATTAATATAAGAAAATGTTTGTTTTGTCTCCCAATATACTACATTGATGATATTAAATTGGCTTTTTATATAGATTTTTTAAGGTTTGTGTATACAAAGACTTAAGTGGTTTAATGACTGTTTCTCCAGCCTGCCCAGTGTGTAATACAACATGACATGTGGGGAAGGGTCATAGCATACATAAATATCAAGGCTGCATTCACTGAGAGACAGTTTCTAATCGGTCTAAAATTTATCGAGCTGTATTTAATGATTATCCCTTTTTTTATGTTTCTTGAAATTAAAATTTAGATCCATTATTACACCAAGATATTTATGTTCAGCAACTATGTCAGCCTTTTCAGCCTTAATGAGAACGTCAATATTAGGGAGCTGTATATTGTTTTTGGAAAAGAACATACCTCTTGTCTCGCCAATATTCAAGCTAAGACATGATTGATCAAGGCACTGATTGTTATGTGCTGTAACAATTTCATAATGAACAATAGATTATCCATCCATCCATTATACATCCAACCAAACATGGCAATCTCGTGACAAGATTGTGATGATAAGATTCTGGGAAGCTCCCTCCAGTCACCGCGTCCAGCTGTTGTACTGCCAAGGAGTAAGTACAACATGACACTCCCCCAAACAACACCTGAATCAGTAAGTGGTATTTTTCACTAGAGAGAGCCAGGGTAGTTACTTCCTGTCTTTATGCTAAGCTAAGCTAACCACATCCTGACACCAGCTCTGCACTAAATGCACTTAATACACACACACACACACACACACACACATTGCAGTTCCTTTTTCATGACATGTTTATATCATTTTTCCCACCCCCCCTGTAGTTGACAGCATTATGGTTTAATTTTATTATATTTTTAAACCTCTTAGTGCAGAGTTACCAAACAGTGTGAGTGGCAGGACATCTCTTGGCACCACTCTGCTAAAAGCTCTGGCTTATAAATTCAGTGGACTGCCACAAGTCCTGTTTATATTTTCAGATTATCACTCTGTCACCGCTTTCAGAACACACTCTAGCACTCCAGCCAAGAAGCCACAGTGCACTGTGCAGCCAAACATTTGATAATTTATAGTAGCTTGATGCCAGTGACATCAAGCCCACAAGCTGACCACCATCGACTTGGCCAATGCTTTTCTATGAGGGTAGCAGTAAAACTCAAAGTATTAAGGAATAAAAATAGATGTGGTGAAAATGCCACTGTACTGGATGACCACAGGTTTTTAATTCCAGTGTTAAATCTGCACTAGGCAGCTTTACACTTTAATGGCCCCAAATGCAGAAGGTCTGAAGAATTTTATCACCATCTGTTTTAGTATTTGGAAGAGGTTCAAATGGTAAAACAGTGGTAAAACAACTAATAATAATTATTATTATTATCCAAATCTTTAACTGAGTGTTTCAGCCATTGCTGTTGAGATTTTGTTCCTGTCATGTTTACTGCAGAATGAGTGTCCATCCCTTTTACCATGTGGTAAAGAAAAAGAGAGAGAGAGAAACAGGAAGGGCATTCAAGACCCATGTATTGAAATCAAAGGTTAACGTAAGTCCACTATAATCCGTGTGTCTCGACTGATCGCAGGCTTGCGAGGCCTCCTGTGCTTGTGAGCTCACTGTTTATAAAACAACAGATGAGAAACGTCTGCCTCGTCAAGTAATAACGACTAGTGTTTGTGTGTGTTAATGCATATCCATGTCAACAATAGCCATCATTGACAGCAGGCTTATATACTGTGAGGTTTGAGCAGAAGCCCATGGTTCACCACCAACCAGTTCATGTTTGGCAACACACTCTCTGAGAAAGCAACTCTGATTATTGAAAGCTCTATTTTAAGAAATGTGAAGTTAGAGACACCATTGGCCATAGTCACATGTATTCTTAGGGCCAGAGCGAGCGACGTAGAATCCTATTTAAAATTGCTGGCTAAGGATAAGAGTAAATATAATAAAATTGTTATTCCCTTTGGCCATAAGGACACCCAATTACATCAAGTGGAGGTCACTAAAATTAACGTTAAATCAGTGTGTACATATGCAAAGATGGTGTCGGACTCTTTAGTTTTCTCTGGGCCCCTGCCAAATCTGATCAATGATGACCCGTATAACCTTATGTATCATTTAACCACTGGCTATCGTGGTGGTGTCCAGCAAATGACATGGGCTTCGTAGATAATTGGCAGACTGTCTAGGGAAGACCTGGTCCGATTAGGAGAGACAGCATACATCCCACGTTGGATGGAGCAGCTCTCATATCTAGAAATCTGGAAGAGTTTATTAGTGCAGAAACATGACAACCCAGAGTTGAGACCAGAAGGCAGATTTGCAGTCTCACACGCTTCCCTGCACTTCCATTAGAACTTTCACCCACCCAAAACTCCACAGAGCTGGGGTCTGCAGCCCAACACCCCACCACCACTACTTAAATTAATTAAATCAAAAGTAAACAGAAGAGGAGTTATGCATACAACCTAATAAAACTTAACACAACTACTAGAACAGGATAAAAAAAAATATATAGGACAATTGTGGACTCTTAAACATTAGATCTCTGTCATCTAAAAATGCATTAGTAAACAATCTAATATCAGATCATCATAATGCTTTATCTTGTCTTCCTGAAAATTGGCTGAGTCATAAAGAATATGTTAGTCTAAATGAATCCACTCCCCCAACAGTTATTAATACTCACATTCCTCGAGGCACCTGCCAAGGAGGTGGAATTGCAGCCATTTTCAACTCAAGCCTATTAATCAACCCTAAACCTAACCAGATCATAACTCATTTGAAAGCCTACCCCTTAGTCTTTCACACCCAACCTGGAAAACACTACAGCCAAATCTATTTGAATGTAGTATGCTCCTGGCCCTGATGAATTTTTATCTGAGTTCTAATAGTTTTTTTTTTGTTTTTTTTGTTTTTTTTTGTTTGTCCTTTTACAGTAAGAAATTTTAATCATGCTGATGTCAATAATGATAACCTTAGCACTGCATTTATTTCATTCCTAGACTCAACTTGCTTCTCTCAGAGTGGGAATAAACCCGCTCATTGTTTTAACCACACCCTCGAGATCTTGCTGGCATATGGCATCAAAATCATAGAAGGCTCCATAAAGTCATGCATAGGTTTCTGAAGAGCAGTTTTGAAGCTCAGAGCCTTACTCCCATGCCTGTTAAAGAACTGTAGCAAGCATACACTCTTGTTAGCATCGTTAGCACAGCTAAGTGTGCATCTTCCTTGGAAATGAAGCCAAAGCTAATTCACATGCTGGCTAATTAGCTAGTTAACAACCCAAGCTAACAAGCCTGGTATGGTAAGTGCAGACAGTGATACCTGCTAATTTGTGCTAACATACAGTATAAATAAAATAATAATTTAATTTCACTCACCTCAAAAAACAGTCACAAACATGGCCATATTCAATGACTCAAATTTGCTGAGGTGATGCCTAGCAGACATCTAGCAGACTGAGCCTCTAGCCAACTGTGATGGCACCCACCTGTCACTCAAAGTGGCCACACCCTCAGTTATGCATAAATGTAAGCCTAAAATTTAAAGAGGCAATTTATATAAAAAAATCACTTACGTATAGTTGTTATGAAGGGTAATTTTGTACCAGGCTGTAAACTTTCTGCTGTTAAATTGGGCATTTTAACATAGAAGTCTATGAGGATTGACCCACCTGTCTCAAGTGGCCATTCAAAGAAGGCACTTTTGTGTTGGCTTCACTTTTCAGCCCCAGAGGTTGCCACTTGATCAAAACTGAACACTTAATAGTCTTTACACAGAATGCTCTTTTATCAGATCATGATTTAATTACTTTTGAATTGTTATACCAGTCTACATGCCATTAGGCAAAAACGTCTTCATTAGATGTCAATCTGATAGTGCTGTAGCTAAATTTAAGGGAGTGATTCCATCAGCATTTAATTCAATGCTCAAAATAACAGAGGACTCCTATGTGCTAACATTAGTCCCTCCCAAACTGACCATGTTGTTGATAGAGCTGCAGGCTCACTGCGAGTGACACTCGACTCTATCGCCCTTCTACAAAAAGAAGTTACAAAAGAGGAAACAAAAATTAAATGCAAACAAATTAATGTAAACATCGCCAAAAATTGAAAGGCAGTGGTGTTCCACGAAGGATCTTGCTTAAATTGGAGAGATAATCTTAAAATATAAAGGAAAGCCCTTTGTAATGCCAGAGCAGCCTGATACTCATCAATAAAGGAAAATAAAAACAGCTTCAGGTTCCTTTTCAGCACTTTGACCAGGTTGACAAAGAGTCATAGCTCTGTTGATCCATGTAAGCTCTTAGTAGTAATGACCTCATGCTCTTCTTAATGATAAAATTCCAACTACTGAAGTCAAAATTCACCACCTCCTGCCCTCAATAGACACCGATTTATCCTCAGACAGGTACCTTAGAAAGAGCTGAACCTGATAAGTATTCAGACTGTTTTTCTCCCATGAGCCTCCACCATATAACTTAATTTCTACATCTTAACCATCAACCATTCTCTTAGACCCAATCCGAACAAGGCTGCTTAGGTTTTAACTTTAGTCTGCACTTCTCTATATGAAAAATCTTTCTCTATATTAAGAGGTTATGTACAACAGTTCTGTGGCAGTAATTGAGCCTCTTAAAAAAGCTTACTCTTTATACCTACTGTATATCTAACATTCCCTTTCTTCCTAAGATCCTTTGAGAAAGCAGTTGTCAATCGGTTGTGTGACTTTTAACATTACAAATACAATGACTTGAGGATTTTCAGTCAGGATTTAGAGTGCATCATAGCACAGTGACAGCACTGGTGAAAGTTACAAATGATTACTGTCTCTGACACTTGTCTTGTTAGCTCTTAGTGGTGCATTTAATACCGTCAGCCACCCCATCCTATTACAGACTGGAACATTTAAGTGGCATTAAAGGAACCACACGAAGCTGGTTTAAGTCCTCTTCATCAGATGAGTTCCAGTTTGTACATGTTAACAATAAATCCTCCATGCACGTAAAAGCTAGTTCCACAAGGTTCTATGCTTGGACCAGTTCTATTCATCTCATGCTTCCTTTAGGCAATATTATTAAGAAACACTCCATAAGCTTTCATTGTTATGCCGATAAAACCCAATTATATTTATCAGTGAACAGATAAAACCAATCAGTTAGCTAAACTTCAAGGACATGAAGACCTGGATGACCTGGGATTTTCTGCTATTAAATTCAGTCAAAACTGAAGTTATTGTACTTGGCCCCAAACCACTTCTGACACACATTATCTAATGATATAATTACTCTAGCTGGCATTGTCCTGGCCTCCAGGACCTCCAGTAAGGAATCTAGGAGTTATCTTTGAGTGGCATACATCAATGGCAGTCATGAGAAACAAACTATTGTTAAGTCAGGCATTTATTGGCATTTTCCCATTAGTCTGTGAGCAACCATGAACCAATTTTATGCTACATACGGCATAAGTCTGACAACAGCAGGGAGTAGGTTACCTTGCTGAGAGGTTGGAGATGTGCAGCCTGTCCCCTGCAGCTCTTCATCTAGCAGTTCACTGTGGCTCTTGTTCTATTACACTCTACAATATTTACTGCCAAAACATGCAGAAGATGACTGTTTCAGTTTGTAGACACCCTTTGATGAACTGTGGCGGTAAGTGCCAAGATCACTGACAAACACTTTACATTTTCTGTGACTATTTCATAATAAACATCAACTCATTTTTTGCCAGTGAAATGCTTTTAATGTGAAGCTGGACAGGCAGGAATTGTTCGGTTTGCATTGCCAGCAACTTCATACAGTAGTTTTCCCTGTCACCATAGAAACCCAGTTGTTCATCCTGCAAATGTATAAATATCACTTACATCAGTGGGCTATAGGACCAGTCACCATTGTGTTACCTCACCCAGCAATAGATAGTGACTTAGCAGACATTTATTGAAATGAAAATCTTCGAGATTGCCATGTTAACTCCCTCATAAAACAAACTTCAAGGACAGCAGAAAAACAAGTCCATGCTTTTGTAACTTCTAGGCTGGACTATTGTAATTTCTTATTATCAGGCTGCCCCATCAAGTCCGATCCACAATGCTGCTGCCCATGTACTGACTTAGGAAAGAACTGAGGAAAGATGTCATATTTCTCCCACATTAGCCTCTCTGCCCTGACTATCTGAAAAAGCCAGAATAGAATTTAAAATCCTCCCTTTCACCTTCGAAGACACCATGGTCAGACAACATCATATCTTAAAGACATCGGACTCATCGTCTCCTTTTAGAGAATGCAGAATGCAGGCTCACTTGTGGTTCCTAGAGTCTCCAAGAGCTATCAGGCTCCTCTCCTGTGGAACCATATTCCACTTTGTGTCCGGGAGGCAGACACCCTCTCCGCATTTAAGAGTTGCCTTAAAACTTTCCTTCTTGATAAAGCTTATAGTTAGGGCTGGGCCTCCCTTGAACTGCCGGGGGACTTCCCATGAGGCACTGAGCTTCTGTCTCCCCCTCTCCCTCTCCCATCAATATGCATTCATATCCCATTAATATATGTTACTAACTCAGCACGGTCTCTCTCTTGTATTTTTGTGCTTTCTTTGTGCTTTCTCTCTCCTCTCTCCTCATGTTGCTCTTTGAAGATATTTCTGCCTCATGGAGCTGTACAGTCTGGATCTGATTGCAAGCCACCAACTGCCCCCATGATCCTGCTTAACACCCACTGGTACAATTATTATCATCATCATAATGATTATAATACATCTAAATGTGGAACTTGCATAACTTGCATTGTGATATGTTTATTTTACTCCTGCTCCACCCCTTAGCACGCCAAAGTGGGATATAAATTGTTGAATTACGAATGTATTTCGGTCTGAATTCCAGTGGTCCCAGCTGCATGTCCAGTTCCCTTTGGTATTAAAAGAATCCCTATGAATATGCGACTGAATAAAAATAAACTTGACTGAATTACTGCATACTGGTTTACCAAAGCAAGAGTGCAAGGATCTGATATAGATTTTAATCTTAAAGTGAATCGAATTATTTAGGAGAAAAGGGCCTTAAAAATGTATAGTATAATATTGTAGAATTGTAAAATATTGTTCAGAGAATAAGATGTAAGGATATGAGAGAGGAAAATATAAAGAAGAGTTGATATACTAGGTCCAGTGTGTGCGCATGAAACAGCTCAAAGGCACTCTGGAATGAGCTTCTCACCTGCAAATTCCCCCTGGAAGTCGATAGGAAAATAGACCACGCATCAGCCTTATGGAGCGTGACAGCAGAGTCTTGATCCTGCACTTATAGTCTTGATTTAGATGGACTGAAGTAGCCTGAGGTAAAAACCTGGCAAAAATGAATTACAAGGAATATCATATTGGCTGTGCACGTGAGTGATGATGATAATGGTGTCGATCTTTTTGAGAATACATTTATAAATAATAGTAATTCAAGGTTTTTTTTAAATTTTTTTATTTGAGTTGTATGAATAATGTAATTTTGCTATGTTGGTTGTACATGACTCAGCTCATTCCCCAGAATGATTCATTTTCACGTCTGAATGATAACCTTTGTCTGTTGCTGCTGAGGGTGTACAACAATATTGGATTTGTTCTATTAAAATAGTCCTGATTATGCACCGTCAATGAGAATTTTATTCTTTATCAGGCTGGTCATTGAGTTCATGGGTTCAAAACGGTTCAGTTACGGTGGAAGCTTTAAAATCTTCCCCAAAGTCTTTTATTGATTTTTCATACAGTACACTACAGTCTCAACAGAGGAAAGACCACAGGAAGTTTGAGAGAGTTAGTGAACCTATAAATGTTAAACAGTGGGAGATTCTTTGGTCTCTGATGGCACCCAGAGATATCTCCCACCAAGCCCCTCTCTTAAAATCAATAACCTGCACTGTCTGTCAGATTCAGCATGACAGGCGACTTCATACACTGAACGTGTGCCCTGTCTGCCAGCGTGTTCAGTGCAAGCTGTGGGGTACATATTCCGAATATGTTTCTCCAAGATGCTATGAAGTGGCACTAAATAATCAATGTGCTTCGTTCTTCTTTAGGCTCACTAGTAAAGACTGGCTAGCTGAGAATAATCACCTGGCTTTGGAAAATGCTCATTTTTACCCTCCGTGCGGATCTGCCGCTGCGTGCCTCTAGGGGTCCAACAGCTTGAAGGAATCAGAGAGCCTTCTGCTGAGCCGAGTTGAAAGGTTTTACTTTATATCATTTCCAACGTGACTTTCAACCTTCCCGCTGTTGGCCATGTACGGAGAGAAACACAGCAGCAATTCATTCATTATATTTCTCGATTTCATTACTCTGTCAGCAATTCAGCAGCATCCAGTGTAAAAGATGTTTTTTTTTTTTTTTTGTTTTTTTTTATGATCTCACTCTGAAATAGAAGGAAATAAGTACAGCAGTATTGGAGAAAAAGCTGCAATAACACACATTACCTGATGCCCAAGAAAAGAAAATGTTCATTAGTGCAGTACATGGTATCTCACAGTCTATCAGGGAGTGACCTGAAGCAGAGGGGAGCAGCAGACAACCCTGTCTCCTAGAAATTATGTTTAGGTATGACAAATATGTTTTTTAAGACAATCACAATTCCATATGAATTACATGTTTTGTCAACATAATGGGAAAATGTTTTTAATGAATGTTGGTTTGACTTGTATTTTCTTTGTGTGTATTTTGTGCTACAAAAAAAAAAATACAAAAAGGTCAACATCATTCTCTGTTTGTCTCATTTTGTAACGTCTCTGCAAATTTTAAGCCGAGGATAGAAGAATAGACTGAAATAATGAGGTAATATTTTAATAAAGACATTCACATGATGTTGTTCTGAATAAGCGCTCAGCATATCACAACATGAGACACAAACAGAGAGTGGTAACTAAAAGGGGAAATACTTTGTCTGAAATTAAGAGATGTGCAAAGTATTTGACACAACAAACTATAAAACAAGTAATTCAAGTTTGTTTTTGTCTGACTTAGATTACTGCTCAGCAGTTTGGTTAAATACTCCATTATGTAATATAAGAAAATTACAATTGGTCCAGAATAAAGCAGCACATGTAGCTCTTGAGATTAAGACCAAATGTCTGCCATAATGAATGAATGTCTGTCTTGGTTAGTTGTAAAAAAAAAAATAGATATCTGTATTCATTAATGTTTTTCACTACGAACATCACAACCACGAGGACTTCAGTTCTTGTGAAGAACTCTCCTTTTGTAAAAGTCTACAGAATTATTCAACAAGGCATGCTACTGAAGAATGTCTTACTTTACCAAAATCAAGAGCCACATCAATCCAGCGTACAGTGACATACAGAGCAATGCAGGAATGGAATTCACTCCCAAATCATATTGTACAACAAAATAATATATATGGTTTGAAAAAAACACTGAAAAAGCATTACTGAAGAAGAAAGTTTCATAATTAATGAGAGTTTCTTGTTACGTGTTTTATTGTGTTGTGATGAGCACTGTGAATATGTATGGCTGTATTGTCAACATCATACCTATATGGACCCCAGGAAGAATAGCTGCTGCAATGCAAAAGCTAATGGGGATCTGAATAAACAAACAAACAAACATGAAATATCTCTTTAAACCCTGGAAATATGCTTGAAAGAATTAGGACTGGCAAAACAGAGTGGCCACTCTTCAATAAACAAGAGCCATATATATATATATACTGTATATATAATAGCCATGTTATGAGTGCTGCATGGATTTGATCAGCTGTTTGGATACAGAACTACAGCGTGTGGTTGACCTAATGTAAAGTAAGAACATGGACTGTATGTTAAAGAGCCTAGTAAATTTAATCTGTGCTCTCTGATATATGAAGAGTATACACAGACACTGTGCACGCATAAAAACGGATACATATGCCGTACATAACATTTAACATTCTGAACACAAATGGTGTTATGTTTCTTGTCAGGGTTCAGTTTTGCACGACCTGAAAACACAGAGACAAAGCTTCTTGCGCCACAATAAATCTTCCAATTCATTTCAGTGTTGGAGTCCGTCTCTTGTATGAGGCGATAAGGCACCGCGCTGCCCCGCGCTCACTATCTCAAATATGTCTCTCACAGACTCACAGCACACTCATCTTTTCTATTGGAGCCAGATGAGCTAGACCGTCTCTCTTATATTACAGCCCTCCATTTGTTGGTGAGTTTTCACTGATTCTCCTCAGCTCTCCCCGCAGTGAGTCTTGGCATCTCCATCACTTCCGCTTTCCCATGCTGCCACAGCACAAAGCCTCATCTCTATATATCTGATCTTGCAGTTATCCTCCTGTGTTCAATGAACCACTGAGCAGGTGGATGTTGTTCTTTAAATAGTGTTTTGTCTTGACACTTCTCCTATCACCATACTGAGCTTTACTGTACATTCCCAGCTGGGATGACGCATTCCCGAATCTCCTTTCACTTCCATCAGCATTCAGACTCCCAAGGAGGGTCCTGTCCTTAAGCCTGTGCCAGTGAGTGTGCATTTGTTTTCTGTATTTTAAATTCAAACCAAGTTTTGTTATTCATCTCAACTTGATCTCTTTCAATTAAACACAGTAAGTAGTGTCAAAGCACTTCGAATCACATAAATGCATGCTGGAGCTTTTCAAGGCTGATTTGTTTGGGTTGCTAATGAAATTACAAATGAAAAGCATTTACTGATTAGTAAACATCATGCTTCTGTTCCCTCAGTGAAAACTGAAGTATATTTATAAAAGCTCAGATCATACAGATATCATTGCTTATGATCATCTGCCAAACTGTATTGGTTAATTCACTTAACCAATAGTATTTATAGTCATTTCACCAGTTTTCCAATGATCGTAAGATGTTTCCTGAAATATAATAGATACTGAGCAGTGAGCAGACAATTTATCCTACCGATTTCAACTTAGTGCATCTTAGTACATTTTTGATTTTCAAAGCCTGTGATTGGTTGTGTATTTAATAGCTTTTCCTGTTAAAGAGACACATCTCCTTGGTGTCATGAAACTGGAAGTGAGTTCAAATTATTTTCCCCTTGTTCCCATTACCTATATATTACTGTGTGCAGAAGGTGCAGCATGTAGACCTATAGTACATTAGGCAAAATATATATGAAATTAATTGTACAGTAGATTGTTCACGTTTTTGTTTTTACATAATGCACCTTGTGCACTTTGTATATTTTTCATCCACTACAGTAATATCCACGCTATAGTTGATGAATAATTTGAATTATTTCAGTCCAGAGTCTGCAATTTTCTAAAGGTTACAAGCAGAGCAGATGCATTTGTGTGCAGAATTGTGAAAAAGCTGGCATCATTTTAAAGGTTAGAAAATATATAAGTAAGGCATTAACTCCTGGACCCCTGCAAATAAAGCGTCTCCTCAGAGTGCCTTCTATTGTACTGCAGGGAGCAATTTTTTATTTTTATTTTCGGAATCATTAAAAGAAAATAGAGACCACCCATACATACTCTCATTCAAAGGTGTGGAAAAACATAGGTATGTACTGGAATTGCACACGGAGGAAGTCTTTTACTGCTTCTGCACATGTTAGGGAGATATTATGGCATGACTGTAATGTGCAATAAACTGATACTTTATTTGAGAAATGAAATGCAATTGGTGGCTGTTTGAGAGCATATTGATTTATACTTCTTTGTAACTGCGTGGTGATGTACTGTAATGGCAGCACTGACAAATCTTCTTATCTGACTACATTTTGTATTTCATCTGTGTACAGTGTATGGGGCCATTTAAGTGCCACTTCCTGAACCAACCTCCTATTAACAGAATGCTGACATCTGCAAAAAGTTATGTGCGTACCATTTAAAGGAGAGTTGGGAACTGTGAGGCTGTGTGATTAGTCAAGAATAAGAGCCTGAAGTTTAATTAAAGTCATCAGGCAATTAGGAGCCAGCACGATAGTGCTTTACAATGCATTACTGGCTTGTCCATTACTCAGGCTTAATCAAAGAAGTCCCTCTACTGATGTTATGAGCTATAAATGTTACATCAGTATATGGGTCAGCCATATGGCGACTGTTGTTGAAATAGAACATTTGTCAGTTAATTGCAGATCCACCATTTATTACTTGTAATGCTGTTTTTTTTTCTTTTTCTTTTTTAAGAGAGCTTATGATGTGAGTAGGTTATAAGTAATTAGGTTGCACTAATGTATAGATTTACCTTGATTATGTAAGCATTGGTTGTATAGTACAACACATTTTATTGGGAAATAATTACTGAAAATGTTGTACCAAAATGATGTTGACATAAGATTCACTGTAATGCTTATGTTAATCCAATCAACTGCAATAACAAGTATTATTCTTTACATTGTTTCCCTGTAGGGGCTTTCTAAACTTTTACACTATTGTAAATGTACTGATGACTAACATGTATCCATGCTTGATTGATTGCAGGACTTGTTGTAATGGAGTGTGAAAGTGGAGAATAGGAAAAGTAACAGATGAGGAAAAATGAACTTGACCAAGTACATAGCCGCGAGACCTGGGATTCATCGTAATGATTCAATAGTGTCAATATTTATTACTGTAGCTCCATTAGTGACGACTGTGGGTCATTAGTATGTGCACAGCCGCGCTGGATAACCTTCACTATCACTGCCGTTTCTGTTCCAACTACATCAGGTCGAATCTGAAAACTTGGAGGAAAAAACTTTCTTTGCTAACAGGCAAAACAATTAGTCTTTTAGCATCTGATGAGGTCCTGACATTAAATTGAAAAACTGTATCTGGGTAAAAAAAAAAAAGTTTTTCCTCTTATTTTTGGCAGTCAAGATATAGTAGTTACAGACTGGCAGAACAATACACCCAGGATAATAGAAACTCTATCAGTAGTCACAAATCACAAAAGCTAAAAATGCCCTGGGCTGGTTGGTTATAAAATAACCCTGAAATAACCCTTGGATTTGTATATCAACACAATGAATTTAATAATTTTTTATATATATATATATATATTATATATAAAACTCTGCAAAGATGTTTTTTGGAGTTGGGTGTCATTTTGTGGTTTATCCCTGGAATACTTTTAATGACTGGGTGACATGTATCAAAAATGTACAGCTGTGGGATAGCCTTAGTTGCCTGTTAGTATATTTATGGGATGCTTTTTCTATTAATATTCTAAACATACACCTGGCTCGTGATTTGTACAGCCCACAAAACACAACCGAGAACTGCTGTTTAACCACCACCAATGCGCACGTGTGTAAAATCATGACTAAGCAATACAACGTGCAACAGAGCTGGATTAGTGGATGTGATTAGTATGTGCAGTATCCGCATTTGTTAGTAAGTGTGATAGCCAATAATATGTAGCATAATGTTTGGCTAGTAGAAATATTAATACGGTGGATGTGATAATGTTAACAGTGAACAGGATTATAGAGTATTAACATTATGTTTGTTAGTGATGTCTTGGCTTTACCTCGTTAAATGTCGGTAAGCAAATGATAAGGCTGCTGTTGCTGCTGGCTATTCTCTCAGCTTCAGTTTTTCTGCTGTGGTTGTTGCTGGTATCACTTGAGGTTCGATTAATTACAAGCATGAAGTGCTGGGATTTTACTGCTGTCCCACACACTAAGTCTAGTGCTGCTGGTTTTCTTCTGTAAGTTTGATCCATTAATGGTGCTGGATTTATTTGTATACAGTCCATATGTTTGGTATTGCAAATTACCTTAATGTAGAAGCTGAGCTAAATTTGTTGCTGGTTGGTTCGTAATAGTTTCATGCAAATGATGAATGAAATATGAATACCTACAGCACACTATGTCAAATAGAAGAAATGGCCGCAGGCATATTTTCCAGCATTGTTGCTGGTTTGGGGTTCTTCCTATTGGAGAAAAAGTCTTGTCGAGGTAATTTGTATATTATGGTTATTTTGCCCTCATAGTCTGACTCATGATATTGGATTCATGTAAAACACATGGAGATAAACATAAGTTATTCAGTGCTTGAATTAGAATAACAAGGTACCACTAGCCTAAAGCAACAGTGCTGTGTAGCATGTACATGCAGGATTTGAGGCATGAATTGTGCACACAAGTTCTCAGTTAGAGGGTACGTATTAGTAGTATGTCATGAAAATTATAGTAATTCACATGCACAATTTACAAACACTAAAAAAGACAACCCGCAGGGCTCTTTGCGGACCATATATGAACAGAGAATTTTGAAGGTTTGAGCAGAAACCTAAGTATTTTTCCAGCAGCTAGACATGACCACATATTGTACCACACAGAGCTGCACGTTTTTGTCACCTCTTGCAGGCTGTTTCTCCGTTCTTTATGTTCAGCAAAGAATTCATTGGCTTTCTGTGACGGCTTTATGGCTCTTTATACCATAATGAAATCAAACCACCGAAACCTCTGCTCGTTGTTAATTTGGCTTGCTCACAGGGAGGTGAGAGGACTTTGCTTGCTCACACAAGGTGTTGTTGCAGACACAAGCAGTGAGGGCGTAGAATTGATACATAGGGGGTTAATCGGGGCTGTGTTAAATGTGTGCAGATGATGCGCTGGGATGAAGGTCGCAGACTGATGACACTTATCACATGTGTGTCCTTCACGTTACCATCCTTCTGTGAGAGCTAGAAAGCCATGCGTAGAGCTAATCCACTCATGTCTTGTGTCTCAGAAAGTTCACCACCAAAAACTCTACCCATTTAAATGGAAATGACCTGGAGATGTGCAGCGCAAGCAAATCTTGGGGTAAAGGATTGGATGCACATGAGCCATATTTCCACTGGGATCACCGTGCAGCACATGTACTGTAATCCTTTTTATTTTATCTGACCCCCTTTCAACTACTGTGGCCAGACTTGTACCAAAACAAAAAGGGTAGTCCCCCAACAACAACACAGAGATAACTTAAGTAGTATAAATAGTGCAAAAGCCCTTGTGGCATTGTTGTCTCTGCCTTAAGATGTGTCAGAGTGTATTTTGAATAGTTCATGTCAGAGGCCTGAAGCCATAAGTCAATCAGACTCTTGCAGCTCGTATGGCAGCAACCTGCTCTGACATGTTCATTAGTGACGACTTTCCCTTCCGGCTGCAATACGAGACAGCTACAGCAAAGGTGAAATACTCCAGGGAAATATGTAGGAAACTTCCCAGAGCTCGGCTCGGCTTTTGATCTGCGGGGATCGTTGTTATCTATTGTTCACTCTCATTTACTGGCACTAGATGGAGATAAAAGTGGAGCTCCTCTGACATCCACGGCGCTGACAGCATCTTAAAAAGGCACAGTTCGGCTGTTGGAGTTCAACTTTGTACTCACTTTTCAGTTTGTCATTTTCTTTCATTTCATGTTGGTGGTTTGAATATACAGTATACAGTATGCTGCACAATACTGCTGATTGGGCCTTATATTTTTTAAGATATAGCTACTACAAACAAACAAAATAAGAGCAAGAATGAAGCAACAGAGTATGACATCAGGTCTGACTATTACTTTTTTTTTGTTTACAAGATTATTGCAAATAAACTGTGGCAAAACTGTGAAGACAATTTCCTGAACACCACAAGCATTCAGCTCTTTAAATTACATGGAACGAGAATGGTTATGAGCATGAAAACTGAAAGTGATAGGAGTTTTCTATTTGAATGCCCTGGGTGAGCAGTTTTCATATGAATGAATGAGCTTCTATATTTAGACATTTTATCCGGTCCAATGTCAGATTTTCTTCGTCTGTGATTCCAGATATGAGGTTGGGGAAATAGATGATCTCTCCTGTTACCAAAACTGCCCAGTAAAGCAAACCGCTGATCGCAGTGATGCCCACAGAGCGGCATGCTGCTCATTTTAATCAAGGCTCCAAGCCACACATGAACAAAATTTAGGAGCTCCAGACATGCTGACCTTTTTTTGTGCAGTCATTTTTGTCTTGTGCTCTTAACGGGGAGTATGTAAAAGCCCCTGAGACCAGTAGGAATTATCTCTTAATTAAAGCAGCTGCACATTACATTGTCCAGTCCCTGTGGCAGTAAACCTTTTACTTGCACTGGTAGCAGAAATGTACCGTTTTTAGTGATACCTATGAAGTAGGTGTCATGATTCAAAACAGGAATTATCCTCCCACACACACTGAATTAAATGTCAACCAAGCAATATTTCTGACATGAGACTGTACAAATAACTTTCTATTGATTGCTCCTGACAGTTGTGTAACACTTTACCATAGGACCGTTACGCCAGCAGCCTTGGCACATGAGGACAGATTTTCAGGGGAGAAAGTCACTTTCTGATGGATCCGTTTTGAGGCTTATGAGCATAAATCTGTTCATGTTCAAGCATATCAAGTACTTTAACTTAATGTCAGTGCTCTGTATTTGTAAGGAACTTGCCTGTGTAACAAAGTTATTAACTCACCAAGACCGAGGCGCATATTCTGTATTAAATTGCCAGTAGGTATGAGATTTTCAAGCCCAATTTCAATGACAAAATATGTTTGTGTGTCTCCGCGCTGCTGTACTGTTCAGGCACATCTATGTAAATAAATGTGCGTCGTCTGTGTTCCAGTGGTGACAATGATTAACATCTTCCCCCTGCTGCTCCAAAGACTCTGTAGACCCATGCCAAAACTGAATAATACAGCAAAATGGAGCAAAGCAGATTACTGAGCTTCAAATTTGAGAGTAAATGCACATGTAGTGAAAAATCAGCAGGGGACGTCACTATAAAGCAAAAGTTGCTTCCAACTGTGCAACCATGTACGATTCAAACCATCTTATGCCTGCCATGAATTTAAAACAATTCAAGCATGCAGATATAGGATCAGTATATCAAAAGTACAGTTTATGTTAACCCAGAGGATGAATAAAGTAGCTTAAATCCAGACAGTCATTGCATAGCGTAGTTGTTACTCTCTGTATTTTAAAGGTCTTGCAGATGATTTGAATTTCATACAGTATAATGAGATGTTCTTGAATAGCACTTGCAGTCAATACATTGCATATCAGTAAGTATAACATCAGTTGTATCTGTTCAAAGGTAGGTAAGAACAAAGGCATGTGTCTTGATATTCTGAAGAACAGACAAGACAGAGGCGAAATAAGGCTGTAAAGTAAAGCTGAATCTTGATGTGTACTAATTAACTTATCTGTTTTTTGTTGTTGTTGTCAGTGCAACTCAGAGCTGCATTTGCTTCACTCATGACCCAAGATTCACATACTAGCTATTTTCCATACCATTTGACTGTATCCCACAGTATTTGCAGAGAGTTGCTGGAACCTGGCAGCAGGGATTTGCTCCCATTCGGCCACAATTAGCATCTGTGCGGTCAGCCACTGATGGTAGGTGATAAGGTGCAGCTCACGGTTGACATTTCAGTTCATCCCAAAGGTGCTGGATGGAGTTACGATCAGGGCTCTGTGCAGGCCAGTCAAAGTCTTTCACACTAGAAAATAACCCCCAGGCCTAAAGTACACAAAAGTCTATAGACAGCTCTTCATATACTTTCGTCAATGTGTCTAAGTTCACGTTTTAAGATGAAATTATCTTTGGGGTGTCTTTTTTTTTTTGTAATACTAGCAGCCTATTAAATTGCAAGTTATTACAATTGGTATGCAGTAAGCTTCGCCCGTGCTTTTGTGCTTTGTAACAGATGAATAATGATGGAACAATCTCACCAAAAATGCACTGTAATTTTACTTCACTGACAGGAGCGTGTGTCAGATGCATATTTAAAGCAGATGCACATTATTCAGTTCTGTTTTCTTTGTCTGAGCTACTCTAAATTCATTCATTCATATTTACTCATATTTGTAGGGATTCACATAGCAATTAATTTTTATTTCAATTTCACTTTTAATAAACCATGTGATGTCCAACACATATAAGATTGTTTTTTTTGCAAAACATCACCTTTCAAACAGTAAACAGTGAAATAAAACCATGGAAGCAGAAGTGCTGTGTGCTGTTGGGCACACAATTGCATGAGCTACACGCACTACATGTGCTAAAGAACCGGACAAACACACAAAATTCTCATTTTCACTTACTGCTTAGAAAATATGTGCCTTGCAGCATTTCGCCAAACAACTCCAGATGGCAGAGCAGGCGAGTGAGAGGCATACTGCATTCAGAATTATATGCACCCCAGTCTCTGACAATCCCTCTGTTCCCGTTTTACTTTGTAACTCATCTGGATCACTTGCTCATTTCATTTAAAGTAGGTGGCATATGCTAGCACAAAAGCCAGTTGTAATATATGCAAAATAACACTGCAACATATTCATACAGTAATACATCCCTGCATTCCACTGCATCACAAGCTCTGACTACAGTATATCCCCTGGTCAAAGTTATTGTTGAAGGTCTGAGAAACAGAGAGTAAAGCAAATGCAGTTTTATGGAGGAAGGGAAAAGATGTTGGCAAGTATTCACCGAAAGCTGTACCGACGGACGTGTCAGAAAAATGGGGATAAAATCGTTGAGTTGTCAGATTGCCACCTGGTATAACATACGACGGAGGAAATGAGCTTGAAATCCTCATAAACCAAAAATGCAGCAGTCTATCATCAAAGTGAGATGAGAAGGAAATGTTTCATGCAAGGTCACAGCGAAGCAAATGTGACATTAAAAACAGCTCAAGACGTTAATTCACTCTAAATGTGCCATTTATATGCCGTGGAAAACTTACCTGACAATATATGCCTTGAAAAGCTTTGTGCAAAGGTCATTCTGAAGTTTCTGCGACAGCATTAGAAACTTTTAGGGGTATTACTTTATCAAAGTGTTGACAGGAGACATCAGGAAAAGAAGTCCTCAGCATGGTGAGGTCTCATTTCTCTGCAAAAACCTGTTTCATATTTGATCATCTACTTGCAAAGACATGATGGAGTCTAATTGCTATATGCTGCAAATTGATGGCCTCATCTGTTGAGAAAATTTCTTATACACTGGAAGAACAATAAAGAGAGTCTGTATATAGAGTTATTTATAGTTACGAGTTCCTTTCAGACATCCACCTCTTTAATTTGCTGGCATTGTATAGAGATTGTGCTGTAAGCAGACTGTGGAAAGTTAGAGTGAAATTTAAAATTTCCTTCATCCTTTGCACAGTGACTTCACTTGCTTTTCTCTTGCACTGATAAGGTGCGCGAGTCCCACCTGAGACTTGTTGATCTGTCATGGCCACTGCACCAGCAGTGTTCAAAGACGTTTAGCTGGAGAGGCAGTCAGGTGTGAGTGGCTGCACCGGGGAAGTCTGATGTGTATGAGCAAGACAATACCTGACCTTGGCCTTGCCGTGTGAGCCGGTTGGCAAAGAATGTGCTCCACTGTGAATGTAAATGAAGAGCATGCACACCGCCGGAAAACTGAGTCACCACACTCTGTAGTCATTTCTTTGGCATGCACCTCACTCCTGAGCTATAATCTAATATTACCCTTGTTTTGTGATAACAGGATTTCAGTCCATAAAAGGATGTGAGAAACCGCATAATTTTTGCAGGAAATATAAGGCAGAAGGGGAACCGAATGACGGATGTAAACTGGGCCTTTAATATGGTTTTAATCTTTTCTCTGTAGAGACAAATGCAGCTCTCTCTGGGGCCCTCCGCAAAATTTTGCCAGAGGCGCCACACCATTCAGTGCATGTAAACTATTTGTCAACAGCCAGCACCCCATGCCACAGTGCTGATGTGAGGTCTACAATACAATGCATACAAATGCACACAGAGCTTGATTCAACTGGTACTGTTAAAGTTTATTCTTCTTTAGTGCTGGATTTGTTTGCTGATGTGAGCTTCTCATTTGAAAAGCCCATTATTGATCCTATTATGAACCCACCTTACATTGCATGATTAACAGCGCTAGATGCAAATATAAATGTGAAGACCAGCTAGTCGCTAACTGCATCTGTCTGCCGCTTGGTCCAGTCTGGTAGCATGCAGGGCCACTCAGTGACACTGTTGAATACTGAACAGTAAAGTTGTTTGGCCGTACAACTCAAACACTGAACTGATGTAATACTATAGAAATATTGATTCTAGCAGCTTTGAGCTGTGGTTAGGTGAGCAACTAAAATGATTTGATGAACTAAAGATAACTGACAGATCGTGGCCATGGTTAAAAAAAAACAAACAATGTTGACTGTTGGATGGAGATGCAATGCAAATGTAGACTGCAGTGTCAAAGTCACAAATTTTGCACACGCTGCTTCAGGTCTGCTTTTTTGGTTTTATGCTCATAACTGCAGTGATTGTGTATTGGGTTCAAGCTGCGAGCTGGCAAGATGTAGGTGAGCACACAGCAGTGCTGCGACTGAAAGCATCCTGTGTAGGAAGGCATCCTGCTGCTGCTGCTCTGCTGACGTGCTGTTTTTGTACAGTGGCCTGTGTGTTCAGGGTGTGAGGCTTTTTCTCTTAAAATGCCAATGTCACACCATTTCCTCCTTTGCATCTCAATGTAAAATTACTTTATTTGAGGAACTGACTGACTCTGTCATTTGTCTAGGGAGTGCTGTCATTATTTTCAAGGCCACAAGAGGTAGCTTCATCAATGGGGCGTTTTATGTGTTTGACCAGAGCTGTCATTTCTCTGGTGTAAGCAGTCTTGATCATGTGTATCCCAACACAAGCGCTGCAAGTGCAGAGTAATTTACTCTAATTCTGATGAGACGAGCTTAGAGGACGAACGTGGTATAGAATCAAATATATTATAATATAAGAAGGCGTCTTGAAGGAACTCATACATGAATGTAAATGTTCCGTCTTCTAGTAAACCGTATGCCTCTAAAATACAGTCATAATCAATAAGATATGTTACAGTATGTTGATAAGGATAACCTTGACTGTTCAAGCCCGAACATAATTTAAAACACAATTCTATGTGAGAAAAATCAAAGAGCCATTTTTTAAATCAATGGCTGTTGTTAAGTTATTCAGAAAAGGCTGTGCAGTATTATTCTACTCCAAGACAGGAAACAAGCTGACCTGCTTGCTGGTAGTTCACTCTCGGAACATTTTTTCTTTGTTTCCTCTGCACAGCTGAAGGAAGTCGCTGTGCGGATTTCATGCTGTCATGCTGTGTCATTTTACAGGGGGAGCATGGAGCACTATGCAACTTGTGTGCTCTGTATAGAGCCAACCAGTCCCGGGGGAGACAGCAGCGTCCTCAGAGAACTACTTGAGGTAACTGCTGTTTAGCTTATTCATCACAATACTGCTCAGTCGGTATGCTGCTGACTTTAATGTGTTTTTTCTGTGAATACCTGAGGTTTTAAATTTGATAACTACGCCCACATCCTGTTTTCATTTTTTGAGGATGTGATTAGAATTCAAAGCTTTAAACTATTCCTCATGTTTTTAATGGTTATCTGAAATGCAGCGTAGGCTACAGTTACTAATGTGCAAATTTAAAAGTTTATGACTCATTTTGTCAACATGGGAGAGAAGAAAGGTTGTACACTGCTGAGATAGTAAAACCGCATTAAAAGATTATCGTACAATAGGAGAGATTTTGCATGGAAACAACCAGTTGTAAAGTATTGATTATAACCCAGGATTAAGTTGGATTAACGGCAGGATTTAGAGTCATACTTCCACATTAAAGGCACGCCCCTAGTCTTTAGGGAAGAAATGTGGCATTTATTTTTTTACCAGAAAATCAGAGTGTCCTGAATTCAAAGTACAACAGCAACTACAGGATGACATTTCTGCGCTCAGAGAGGAAATAAAAGAGCCCCTTTGGGTTTTACATTTAAAGTAGACTTGAAGATCCCAATGTGCAAATGATCACCAGGGGACAAGAGAGAAAATACAGCATGACAGAGACCAACAGACACAGTTTGAAGGGAGTGATGCTTAAGTCCTATATAGATACTACTAAGTCCCTCAGTGGTCAGTCTGTAGGTAATTCAGTAGATCTCAGAGAGCATATCATATCCAATCATCTATACAAACTTGTATTCATCTCACGTATTTGTACCATTACAATTTTAATTTTACATGAACATTTAAGTTATATGAGAGGAGCTTTTTTCCATTTCTTATTACACTTTAGAGGTAATTCTGCGGGGAGCAGAGCAATTTTCACATGTTTAATATAGAAATGAGAAACCACTGACTGCGAGGACATTTTAATGCATTTCTCTCACCATCAGTTAACAGGACATGACAAGTATTTAAGTGATGACGCTGGTAAATACATACTATACATATTATTTATATATATATATATATATATATATATATATACATCAACTGGTGCTCATCAGCCTTGTTAAAGCTGTGGAATAACAGCTGTAATATAGAGCCTGTCTGTGTATTTCACATGTAAAAGCTGTAACTAATGTGGATTGTTGCTGTATGATTGTGTCATGAATCATATTTTGAGCTCAGGGTACACTCTCAGACACAGGGGACTAATATATCCAGCAGGACATGTAACCATGAACAGCCTTAAAAGTTATTAGCACAATTACAGTTAAACCTTAAATCTTGCAAGCAGCCAGTGAAAGAGAGGGAAGAATGAATGGGATGTATTCCCGTGGCTAAGCTGAGAACAGCAGAGTAGTGGATCCATTACAGTCATCAAAACATTTCACTTAGGCCTACTTTATTCTTGGCCAGAGTCCTCGGCTGGAGGAAGTCCATGTCACATAAAAACACATCTGAACAGCTACTGAATTAAACTTTTTTGTGGACACTTTCATAGTGCAAAAAAAACAGGAAAGGAGAGAATGAATATTAGTGCAATGACTGCAGATGTATCTGAATGTTTTTTCACTGTAGGGTGAGTGGAGATGAGGTGGGTTCAAATTAACAATTGACAAAAATGTTGTCGTCACGTAGTCAATAATTTGTCCTGTGAAAAGATCTGGTTGTGCCCTCTTCTGGTCACAGATCAGAGGCCATTGTTAGAGAGGACACTGCTCCTGCACCCATGGATCAGGTTTTGGAACCACTATTGGAGTCAGATGAATTCTTGATTTCAAACAATAGTAAAATGAATGGAAAGTAGAAGTCACCAGAACTCTAGTTCTGCAGATATGCTGGGCTCTCACTGCTTAATTCAGTCAAAGCATTAAAAGCGCAGGGGGCAGATGCTCCCTTACAGCATACTGCACTCGATTAGGGCTTAACGGGAACAAGTCGTCTCAGGTGCTGAGATAGTGTTAAGACTGTTGTCTGAGGGGGTCAACTTGTCAACTTGTCTATAGTGCATCAAACTTGCTTTGGATTTTAAAAGTCAGTTCAAATGAAACTGTGCAAAGCAAGTTGTTGGTGTTTTGGTGTGTTCTTAGAAGTTGTGTTGCAAACAGTATCTCATATTAGGAAATCACCCCTGACTGGACCAGAAATTCTCAGAGTGACACTCTTAGGACTAGAGGTAATAGCTCTTCATCAACTTTCCTCAGGAAATCACTTATCTCAACCTAAATTTAGGAGAGCTCCAGAGCAGTGCTGTTAGGAGTTCCCAGGAGATGGTGTTCAGGCAGAGATGTGTTGAAATGCTTGATGACAATAAGCCGATCAAAAATTGTTTTGACAAAAACAGAATAACTGACCTGGTGCAGAATGAACTGGTCTTCTAAAGTTTAATGTGCGCGAAGAGGTTCCTCAGTGAGATTACATCACCTGCATAATTAAGAATATTTCCATTAAGTCCTGTTACGGTGCATTTCCCAAGACTGGATGACATTACAGGAATAAAAAATTTTGTGGGGAACATAAATAGGGAGAAGAGAAATTGGACAGTAAAAGATCAGCCAGAGAGTTTTCAACATCATTGCTGCCTGTGCCTGTGCAAGGTGTTAGTATGTGTGAGGTGCTGCACTATTCCAGGCTTTAAAACAACATAGGATCGGATAGGGCTGATAAGATAATACTATACACAGCTGAGTTAGATTACCTACCTCTTAATTTACAGTTATTTTTGAAGCCACAAGAGTGGTTCACCAATGTTTATTTACAGTTTAAATGGCATATGTATTGTAGAACACAATATCATATCATCCTAAATCTCTGCTTTGTGGCTCTGAGTGTAGTAAAGCATGGACATCACACATTACTGTTAGAGTTGTCATTTCTTTGCTGAAAGTAAGTGAAAGGTGCTTCATAAATGATGTCCTGGTCTGAGGCAGGAGTGTTTTTAATTCTATTTTAACTTTTTCACATGAAAATGTTTTGTTATTCCTAAAAACGATTCTGAGATGCTTGATAATTCTGTCAAATATCTATCTATTGGTAATTCTAACAGCAAGGGCAAACAAATGCCTGGAGAAATTGTGTGATTCTTATAATATCTTTTATCCAGAGCTGCTTTATATTATAGAAAAGCCTTTTCCTTCACATAACTGTTGAGACAGCAGGACAGGTATGTTTGACTGGCCTCCATCCTCCAGTTTGAGAATTACTGCACCTCTATTACACAAGGTTGTCTACTATAATCAATTCCACATGCTGCACACATCAGACTGCCTGCTTATATCTCAGTATTCTGCCAGTGTACAATGCATATGACAAATCACCAGGCTCATTAATCTTGTGTGTCATCGCCTCCAATCCAGGTTTTCAAGCAAAAGTGGTGTTTAATGTTTTCCTTTACAAATGCATTGTGATGATATGTATTTTGATGGTTCACCCAGACCCTTTTCACTTAGCATATTGTGACTATAGGAACAAAAATATCAGGTGTGCCAGGGACTTAGTTTCCTCCTGTCGTGCCTATACCATTAAAATATAGTCCATCATACCTCTCTCTGAACTGTGCTGCACAAAAGAATGTGAGTACAATAGAAGCATGGGCAGGGGAGTTAGTAAGTGCATTCTTGTGGCTATGTTACAACCATTATAAGCACTAGATGAAAAAAGGCTGCATCTTCATTCATTTAAATGAAACCAGTACTGATACCTCTTGCAATTACATTTGGATTTGAATTGAAGATACACTGTTCTATATGATATAAATGAACTTAGAATTCAAAAGTCCTCCAATCCAGATCGTGGTTTGGGTTAAAATAATTACCTCCTTAAGTTTTGAGGACCTTCATTGTCTACATTACAGTCATAAACATGCAGTGAAGGTCCTAATGACTCTTGTTTTCTATGCCGAGATTCTAGGCACATTAAACACGTTGCCACACGCTAATGTCTAATTTATGCAAAAAGTGACTCATGCACTGGTAGCCTGTGGTCCACTCCCATCATCTTTAGCTGCACATCATTCACGATGCACATCATTCACACTGCACATGTTGAGCTTCAGAGACAATAAAATACAGGCTGGAAAATACTTCACTTGAAATTAGTTTTAAGTATAAAACGCTGAACGTAGAGTAGAGGATACAGTATAATTTATCTGGTTTGAATCTTCCTTCAAGGTCAATGTGCTCTCTGTTATTGTAGGAAGTAGCAACGTGAAAAGCTGCAAATCTCCAAACTCTAATTTCATAGGACAACAGGGTGAATGTAGTATGCTACCCAACATATTTTTTTGAGTACCTCTTAGAGGAAGGAAATTTCTGTCTATGTTTTTCACTCGATCAAAACTGTTCATGACCACCTGATCAATATGAAGCAGATGTGCCAGATGGTTTGTTACACAGAGCCATGTGGGAAGGCTTCTTTGGAAACTATTCGGAAAAGGGCAGGTGTTTTCAAAAGATACTTGGCAGGTGGATGAACCATTTGACTATCATCATCCATCATGGGCTAACTTCAACCAATCACATTCTGCATCCTTCCCATTTTGCTCACTACCAGCGGAGCAAGTAAGTAAATCAAACTCTTACCGAAGCCAGTCAGGGGAAGAGTGAGAACATCTTTTCTGTCAAGAAAAGCATTCAATGCCTTTTTTTCCTGTTCTTTCAATGAAGAAATACTCTCCAGTTCTGATATAACGGGTGCTTTAGCAGCGTCTATGCTAGCTCTTCCTCACACCTAAGACCCATTCATGGCTGCCAGTAGTTAGGACACATGCACTGCCCATGCTGACCTTGATATTGTGGATAAGAAACAGCTGGATGAGTTGTACCAAAAAACCAGCAGGGAAAGTTTGATGATCTCCGCGTAAAATGTAAAAAAAATAAAAATAAGGAAGTGCTTCAAAATTTAGAAGTTTATAATCTCTATAGCACATAGTAAGTTTGTCTCCTAAAGATCCTGAATAGAAGAAATTTTGTTGAGGAAGTCAATGAGCAATGAGTCTTTAAGGTAAGAGGGAAGCTGATGTACCAATTCTTTTATCTTTTATATGTTAATCTGATTTGCGAATTTTAGGGTGTGTATAAAAATTAGGGTATACATATATATATATATATATATATATATACTTCATTGAGAAAACTTTTAATCTCTTGAGTAAATTGAAAAGTGGGGTCTGTAAAAATCACCGTTTCACAAGTTGGCACTAAATCGACACTCTTTCAAGCATAAATTGGTTTGAACAAAGATGATATCTCCTGGGTTTCTATCTTGCAGGAAGTGGAATCAATTTACTTAAATGTACTGTTAGATTTCAAATTAGGGCCAATGCATATTGGTTCAACAGGTCCAGAAGGGGCAGACTTGGTTTTTGCCCCACAATAAACAAGATTATTTATCTGTGAGAGCTGCATTTTTGCGTACCTGTTTTTAAAAAAAAAATGTATTATTGTTATTTAATAATATTTTCCCTTTACACACAAAGGAACTATTCACCTACTGTTCGAATCACAGACGAGTCAGACAGACACAAGATACACAGAGAAAGTGGTAACCAATTAACTATTGAGAAATAAATATTTAAGAGTCAAAGTTAATGAAACTATTTCAAAATGTAAACTATTTATTCAGATTCAGCAAGTGAAGAACAAGGAGGCCTATCACTGTGGCTTGTTGTATTGGTGTATACTGTGGGTAATGAGACGTAGCCTTTTCAGTTGCTGTTTATATGTGGTCCGGGTTAGATCACAGGCTATATATTATTTACCATTAATTAGCTGTCATGCTGTTAAGTTTAGCTTGTTATCGTTTTATTTGTGTAGCTACTTGTATTGTTTTATCCAAGTGCCTAAGTGTAATTATTGTGGGTGAATGTAGAGTAAAATGATATGGACTGATGAGGTGAGCACATCTTTAAAACTGTGTTGGTTTTTTCTTTCTATGTGTCTTTGTTTTGCCATGTGGGGCCAGTGTAAAAGGCTGTGGTTATGGTAAATGTGTTAGCAAACAATTTCCTGTTAAAGACACAGCAGAAACACAGCAACATTAGCATTTCTTTGGTGTCTCTGCCCTCCTGATGAATGGTCCAGTATTCACTCTTCATTTTCCTCCATTTCGCTCAACTACTCCAACTCCTGAGAAAAACAAAGTAATCTGCAGCTTGCTGCACTACATTCACCTAATTGCTAACTTTGCATTTTGGTGCTGGTTAGGTAGTCTGCAGTGTTTTTGTTTTTTTTTTTCTTTTCTTTTGTCACTGCCCACTGCATCTGGAAACAATGCGTCAACACAAGTGGAACCTCTTTCAGCCCACATTATTTGGTTGATTGTTAAAAATATTGATTAGTGCAACTTTAATTATGTCCTTAATCTAGTGAAAATTGAACACAGCAAGTTCTGTTGGCAGCTGCTGTAAGAGGGCAAGTATTTGATGGTGTGTGTGTTAACTACTGCCATGCCACTGTAGTCTATAGCTGCAGGTACTGTAGATGAAGCAGTTAAAATAAAGGAGTGTGGCCAACAGTGTTGACAGAGCCAGTAAAATGCACATTATAGAAAATACTGTCTTTGTCTGACTTATAATTCAATCATAACAAAAGTTTGAAAGTGTTAAACTGTTGACACACTTACTTTGTTTTAATTACAGTTTGCTATCACTGTCTCTTGACATAAAAAGAAAGAGCTCTTAATGAATCCTGAGCAGAGGACATGCATCCAGCATCAAAATAACTTTACAAAGTAATTATTCTGCCCTAATTAGGTGGAAACCTGGTTCCACACATATAAATAATTGTAGGTGAGAATAAATAATTTGATGTTATGCATCAAACTTCTGAAATAATTCATTTTTTTTCCCAGATAAACATCCAGTAATATAATCAGCAAAGGGAATAGTTTGAAATCCCCTCTTCACAGTGAAATGCTCTTGGCAGCTGATACGGGGGCAATAGGGTTAGATAAGCACGTCCAAAAGAAAAGTGATGGTGATAACCTTGGTTCTTACCTTCTCTGTGCCACTGAATTCCCAGGTTACACATAAATTTTGCCTTGACCCACTGAACCTCTCTTTGATTAAGTGAATGCTCCCCAACTGGAGAGAGAAAAGGTGGTCAGTGTAATTTAAAAACATCTCAGCATTAATCTTCTATCATTAATCTTTACAATGCCAGGAAAAAAAGGCATAAAGACATGAACAAAACAACCAAACAAAAGAAAATCTGAAAAGCTCAAACTAATGGAAAATCACACCTAACTCCAACCTCTGGTCTCCCAGCATCAGACATAGACGCTCTATGAACACAAAGAGATACTAAAAAAAATCTTAATGGATAAAAATCTATGAAGGTAAAAGATGAGCACACCATTACGATGTCAGAGTAAGAAATAGGCATAGGTTTAAAATCAAAGCTCATGTGTCTAAGGGCCTTTTTTTAAACCAAGTAAATCAAGCTGAAGGAGCCTCTGCATTCTGTACATCTTATCAAACACCCAGATTCTAGGTTTGGATCGGGAGCTTCCTCACGAGGGAGGTGGTTGGCCATGTATCAAATTGCATGTGCGGGCTTAAGAACAAAAATCATGCAGTCTCTCAACAGGGGAACATAATCACTTTGTGGGCTTTATTAAACATAAGGTCTGTTCCGCAGTCATTCATTATCCACCAGAAGTATTGTTTGGGCAACATAAACAATCACAGAAGGTAATTAGGTGCTGGTGGAGAAACCTGACCAAACAGAGAAGTCATTGGTTTGTTGGACTAATATCGGTAATAAGGATATCACTGAGTTCTATTGGGATAAACTTAATTCCCTTTGCCTTTATTTGTTACAGCTGTGGTCAGTGCCTGTTTGCCAGACTGAGCTGCTTTCTACAGCATCTCCTTTCTCTAGAAGTCTGCATCATCCACCTCTACTGACGCACACCATTTGAAAAGGTAGATACTGTTTGTTATTAGTTTTTTTCCATTTGGAAGATGAGACCTGCCCAGAATGGAAGATTATGTAATTCGAACAATTCATCTTTTACTGAAGCAGTCAGGATGACCACCTTCATGCTTCAACAGCACTTCAATAATACAGTCTTTTTTTCTTTATCTTTTACATCTGTACAACATAATTCATCAGGGTTTTATTATTTCAACAATTATGTCTAAGGTGGATGAGTTAGAGACATGCAGAGGAAGAAATCTTAAGGGACCGACAGAGAGGTGTATCTAAATCCAATCAAACGCTAAGTATCTCTATATTTTTGGTATTAACCTTTTAACCAGCAGCTGCATCTTGCATGTAAATAAAGCACATGCAGTGGTAAGGACTGGGAACTAATGTTCATTACCTTTATGGGAGACCCTTCACCTCTGAAGCATTTGGTTGTTGTAAGGTTGTATTTGTGTTGCATGTTGGTAACTTTGGTTTAAGGATGTCCAGAATGTGAACTTTAGGTAGGCTGCTGACCTTCGGTGGAGCAGGAGATCACAGAGTCTGTTACACGTCAAGGGTTTTATGGTGATATTGGTGTTTAGAAGATTATCTACATCCTGGCAGAGATTTAGTGATGCAGGTACTTCCAGGAGGATGTAAGCAATAAAAGTGAAACACTGAGAGAAAGGTTTTGAGGTTAAACAGATGATAATTACCAGGCCCTGATCAAGTTAGGATATAAGCAGCTCAAGTTCTGTCATTCAGTGAGAGACTTGGTGTACCCAGCACCAGATCTGTCCTTTGTGCACAAATAAACCAGCCAAATTGAAGCGTTAACTTGTTGGTCTGATTTGTACACTTTTCCATCTCTCGGTCACAAGAAATCATCTTTTCAGTTGTGAACAGTCCAAATGGCAGTCAAAGTTTAAAACAGCCTGTGTTCATAAGCGATGCAGTGTATTTGAAAGCTACATCATGCAGGGAAGTTTCAGTGATGGCAAACGCAGCATAGGGAGAATGGGGAGAAGCTTCTGTAGAGTCTGGGAGGGAAGCACATAGGAAATATTTTATGTTACAACATGCACTTAACTGTAGAATCAAATCAGCTCAACTAACTTTATTTATAGCTCTCCTCATGCAAGGTTACAATGCAAAGTGCTCCACATTAAAATTACCAAAAAGATCAATAAGTGAACAGAAAGGAGCTAATCTAAATTATGACTCGAGCACCAGCTGGAGACAGAGATGGGATGGCTTTCTTCTGCCGTGCTGCTTTCTGTGTGTTAATAAATGTTTGGACTGTACGTGCAATAATGCCTCACTTTGTCTCTGTGCCTCCCTGTTAAAGCTGCTTTAGTGCTGCTGGGGTGTGCTTATTTCCCACCGTAGCACATGGCAATAAGGAACATGAAATGACTTTTTTACCGAGAACCAATCACAACACCGAGAGGGGGGTGGGGGGGTGGGGGGGGCGGTTAATTAGCATTTTGTTAACTTCTGAATAACATTGAATTAAAAATGAGAAAATAATAATGCTGGGTGATGTGAAAGGGTGATGCTCAATAATGATGAGAGAAAGAGAGGAGAGTTAGACACAAAGTTACAGCCACAAAATGATTAATTTAAATCATTTTGTTCATTACAGCACTACAGCATCCTTGTCACATGTGAATGTGAATGTACTGAATGCAGAAATATTAATTTCTTTATTAAAACAATATTAAGGCATCTAGGGAAATTCTGTCTCATTTTTAGTTTCATATGAACTTGTGCTACAAAGTTGAATAATCTCTGGAATGATGTCGTATCCTTTTTTTTTCTTTTTCTTTTTTTTTTTTACTTTTGTGCATCAAAGGAGGAAAAACACTCACTAAGCTTCACAAAGAACAAGTGGTGCCTCTGGCAAATGGAAAGGGACAGGATGGACGATCACAGTTTCTTCACAATTATTGTCATCAAGTAAACACACTCTCTGTCATGCAGTGTTTGTTCTTGTCTGATCATATTTCAACTTGGCCGTGTGGCTCATTATCTTCATTTTAGTGTGTGCACTCTTCAGTGTTTTGCCATTGGCGGTCTTTGGTGTTTAATATATGTGTAGGCTTATTAAAATGTTTTCTGTTTCAAATGAAGTCTTAAACATTTGATCAAAACATGTATTTTTAGTCATTACCTTTTGTGTCTTTGATGTTTCTTTGGTGATCTATGTGTGACTCTATGCGTAGACCACTGACAATCTCTGAACTTTATGTTCCCACCATAAAAACTCACAAAACTTGAACCACTTCTTGAAAAGACCGGATGGTTATTTGGAAAACGTTAACTGCATGGTGCTTTTATTTGATGAGTAATAACTACGAACATTTTCCTTTATTCTGAAAAAAAGAACAGAAAATTACAATCTATCAGAGGGGTGATTATTTCTCAAGGAGTGACCTTTCTTCACCTTAGGTTTACCAGCATCCACAACTATTCATGAGTGAGGAAGGAACAAAGCAGTATCTTAACACAAATGTCTCAGAATTGATTTTGGAGCCGAAAATACGACCTTGTTGCTGAGTGTTTTGTTTTTCATATATGGTACATTATGGGTAATTTGGGTTGATTTCTTCAGCAACACAGCAGTGCACAAGGGAAAATAAGCAGCGTTCTCCAGAAAACAGGAAACACTCTGCTTGTTCTTTTCTCCAGGCCATTGCAGAGGATTACAGATTACCTTTACCAGCTGTAAGTTACGGTGTCATTCACCATTCAATGCATTTAAATCAAGCCATTCCACTATGGCCAGCCTAGTTAACATAGTATCTGTTGATAATGGAGAAAATATTCTCTATTCATGAATTTGCTCTTTATTGATTGTTGCAGCCTGCAGTGTTTTCAGCATAGGAGCTGCTGCAAAAGCTGAAAGAGGACCTGGAGAGGCTCTATCATGTCCCCGAAGTCATGCTGGTTGTTCCGAAGGAGAGAGTCAAGTTAATTGGGGGAGCTTAATACTGCTTTTTATGAGGCCCGGAGGGGTTGCTCTCCTCCTCTTTCTTATGCATATTTCATGATACCTGTTTTGTTCGAAGAACAAAAAGAGGAACATCTGGATCACAGCTCTGAGAGTTCGGTTGTAGAAACCAGTCTAGTGGTGTACGATGCGGATTTATCTCAGCAGCTGACCAAAACATTAAGGGTGCAATATCAAGAGAGACTTAAACATTGTATTATTATTGTACTGCATAGTAAACTAATTCACTAACTGTTGGCCTAATCTTAACAGTACAATACCCTGCCTTACAATTTAGTAGAACATTTTTTCACTTTTTGTAATCTTTTCTTCTTCTTCTCATCATAGCTGATGTACAGTTTAGGACACAGCATGAAATAATGTTCCCTTTCATGCAGTCATTAGGCATTGTTTATGTCAAATAATAACAGAGTCTCAGCTATCCTAATAAGTCCTCTCGTGTTTCAACATCGCCATGAAATATGTCAAATACAAACACAAATAAGCACATCCACAGGGGCAGCTATCACCAACAATACTTTATACAAGACACTTGAACAACCATTGTTGTTTTCCAAACTGCTTAATGCCAAACAAGCAGACTGATGTCAGAATCGTAAGAGGAGCTACTGTCACAACCTTATCCCAAAATAGACAGTTTTATTACCATAATAGAGACCAGTCAATCTGGAGCTGATGCCAGAGGGGGTTGCTACATGTCAGGCAGACGACAGCATGGATGTGATTCTAATTGATTTCAATGATTCTGTTGGATTTTAATCGCCACAGAAACGCAGTGAAAGGAGGGAACAAATGTGTGTTTTTCTTGCTAGAGTTGCCACTTTTGGAAAGTCGGGGCACCGCTGTGGGACAAAGACTCCAACTCGGGGAAATATTTGCATCCAAAGTGGTTATCTAAGTGCAGCAGAGTCGAGGTTGCAGTACATATGATAAATTGAAAAAACTTCAGCACACCATTCTTACATAAATTCAGCTTCTAGCAGACATGCAATGTTATAGTGATCTCTGCAGAGTGCAAGGCCAGCACACTGAAGCATTAGTCTGAGTCTGAAATGTTTGCTTGAGTGAAGGACTTTTTGAGCACTACTATATACAATAGATACTTACAGTCTGCTTTAATGCTTTGGTGTTATCTTCAAGGTTATTTTCTTCAAAACATCATTGATACCTGGAATACAATAGTGAACATAACTGTGTTTTTTTAGCTTGCTCCTTTATCACAATGTACATCATATGTATGTTTAGAGGGCATATTCCATAGAATAACATGAGGAGCTGTCTAAGAGAATTTCTATCAGAGACACGTTTTGCTCTCCATCCCACCCCATCATCGCTCCAAGAGAGAGGGCTTCACCCTGCAAGTTACTGTTCTTTTCATCTCGGCATGAAGGTTTTGTATGCACTGTGCTTTCGGAGCTTTTAACAAGAGGACAGTCGGCACCACGCTCTGTCACCGCTCTTTATTGTTTCACATGAAGTGGTGAAGTCCTTCACCAAACAGCCGGGGCATCACAGACAACGCCTCCAGGTCCCCAAGGAGGTCATTACGATAGGGATGAGCAGCTCAAAAGCACTGCAAGACGGTCAGCAGAGTGACAGCAGGGGAGACATGGCACAATGTGGAGGAAAAAATATAAATTGGAATGTGCTGAGTTGAAATAGATCAGCTTTTTGTTAAAGCAGAAACTTTTGACAGTTTGGGATGTTGCTTGTATCAGCAATCCCCCAACTGAACAAATATGAACAGAACAGGCCTATCTCTCTGCAAGTCATAAGCAATACAAATAAATGTATTTATATAGCATACATACAATTATTTTGATATGATTTATATAATGCTTTTTATAAACATATGACTCATTGCATAGCTGTGCTAAATATCAAGTACATCTCAACTAGGCAGGGAAATGCAGAAAATTATGATATTAGCAGTTTGGAAGAAATAGAAGCAGAAGTGTGTAGTCGCTATTAGCATCGTTGGTCACCATGGTGTCAAACGTCAACACCTAGAGCAGTGTTTGATTGACAGGTAATCTCTGATAGGTGCAGTGCGGAACCACCATTACATTATATGCTTAGCAAAAATCCAAAAACACATGATATGGAATATATAATTCACAACTATATTTTAGCTTCAAATTTACTGTCTGACAGTATATTTTATGGTATTGCAGTAGTTAATGAACAACACAGTCAAACTCAAGTCTGTGTTTATGTACATCATTTCACATTTCACCTAAATTTAACCTGACATATTTGGTATCTGTGAAAACTCTTGGATCTTCACTAAAGGATAAAAATACATAAATACAATACTGTGAGTTTGTACAAGATTTAGCTGACCCACTGGTGGGCCACTGCTCGTTAGGGTACTTCTGGTTCTGTCTAGTTCAAACTATAATTCATGAAAACAGACAGAGAGATACACTATTTGATTTTGTTATAGCACTCAATAGCAGCCCCAGATTCCAAAATGTATGAACTGTCTTGTGTTTCAAAAATGAGCTGGCAGGAAGTGGTTGGAGAAAACTATTGTGTATTGAGTATTTTTTGAAACAGAACATTGATTCTGGTCGATTCTGCCAAACTCAATATTTTTTCATGAGTGAGACCTTGATTAGACCCCCACTCATGCCAACAGCAGTCTGCTGAGGTATTGATTTAGTTTGGTAACTTAAAGTAGCACTTCAGCAATAGATTGTGAAAAGGAACGTTAAGGATGCGATGCAGTATTTGCTAACTGATTTTATAAACATGAAACCGAAACCGTCCTCTCCAGAAAAATAACAGCATGAGTCATTTATTTAGACCCCTGAAAACATCTTTATGCCTCTCTAACGAGTGAACTTTTGTTGAAGTGCAAATACTCATTCTTGTTTTTAATTAGTAAAGGTGGCTAAAGCTTGACACTGTTAGTACAGCAAAGTCAGTCAAGAGTATTTATTTTAATCAGCCATTTAGCAGTATGATGTTAGTGACGGCAGCGTCGGCCTGTCAGTCATTCCATTGCTTTGGTCCAGACTGAAATATCTCCACAGCTGCTGGATACGTTGCCATGACATTGGGTTCATATTTTCATGGTCTCCAGACGGTGAATCCTGGTGATTTTGGTGAGTGAGATTGTAGATATGGTAAAGACTCCATCTGCCAAACATCAGTGTGTTAGCATTGTCTTTGTGAATATTTTAGCAACTGACTTCAGAGTTAATGTCAAAGCAGTGTTGTACCAGTGCCAGTGTCCAGGTTCACTTTAGTATGGCACTTTAACCAAGCCCACAACCGTTACCGTTACCAAGTAGGTTTGGTTGCCATAACGTAACCAAACCTTAACCGCACAGGTGTCATGTTACTGTGTTTAGCGTGAGGATTTGCTGCAGTCAGCTTGGTAGACAGGGTTTCTTCAGATGGACAACGAGGCATTTGCTTTTTGATGGAGTTTCTTTGTCATGCACGTAGAAGTTAAAGTATATTGAGGTTGTAGAGGGGTACAATACACAGTACAAATAGTGCTGAAGGGTCAAAAACTAAATCAAAAAGGGGAAGGCGAGAAAGAGAAATAATTCAGGACTTTTCATGCATTAACTCACTGTCACCAATGACATTATTTAAAATGTGTGGTCCGACAGGAATTTCAAGTTTGAAGGCATTTAAGATGTTAAATATTCATTGATTAATCTCGAACTTGCTCACTTTTCCTATCTTATTAGACTTCGGGCAGCTTTCTCAGGGGAAGCCTCTGCTAGGCAAGACTACCAAATACGCATTAATGCCTGAAATATTCCTGGCTTTCTCAAAAGCAGCTGCTAAAGCGCTGTTAAAACACACTAGCTATTTGAGCCGCTGCAGAGGGCAGATATAACTGCACGTTTCCTTTAGGGGCATTACATTTTTAATATACTCATTTACCAGCTGGACTGTAAATATTTGGAAACTCCCAGTTGACTCATATAGCGATTTTGTGAAAACAAGCCATATTTAATCACTAATTGGTCTCCATGTTCTCTTCTGCATTGTGAGTACAATCAATATTTATTATTTATTTATTTCCTGTGAGACCATATAATACAATTTGCCCCTCCTAATATGAATGTTATCAAAATGAATTCATAATTGTGATTATAATTCTCAAAAGCTTTATATATAAGAATAGCATGGCAGGATTCTTGCTTATATTATTGGCTCTTTGCTGTATGCTGCTCATTGCTGATCATTTGGGCAGTTGTTGTTTTGCTAAATGAATCCATGACACCATATTTTCAGATGATTTTAGATGATGTGGACTGATGTAGAGGCCATGCAGTAAAAATCCTGAACCCAAACAAGACATTTACTTTCTCTTGCCTAATGAGACACCAAAACACAGACGTTTTACTCAGTTTAAACAGGTACAATCATATTATCATCCTCCACCCCCCTCACACTGGATGTCCGTGCATTTCCCAATGGATTTTACGATGGTAGGTCAGTACATGGTGTAGCTCCCATGCAGTTACATCATGAGCCAGCTCACAGTCCTCAGGGTGGCTGCTGGCGAGGCCAGTCCAGAGGAAACAACAGAGGTGGCTGAGTTGCGACAGTCAGAGCATCTGGGAAAGCCCTGCCTGAGGAGGTTTGACTTGTAACAGCTGTGCTGAAAAAAAAATCATCAATCGTTAATCCTCACTACACGTAATTTGCATAATCTTTGTTTTCAGTACATTGCTCATTTTGAACTAACTCTAATTCACATGTATTTTGCATCTTGTTACATTGTTACATCTTATTTCATTAACAGTACATAATAATAATTCCTATTATTATTATGATATGGCAATCTACATGCAATGGTTTGCCTTTATTTAATGGACTTGAAAGAGCATCCTCATGCTTGCCGCCCTGCCAACCTTTCATGGCTTGTCAGATTACGTCCTGGGTGCCCTGTCCTACGGTGATATGGAATTGGATTGTGCTGCAGGGATTTCGTGGGGGGGAGATTGCTCTGCAAGTCTGGAGCCACAGTCAGGTTCCTTGATACTGTTATTCCTCTATTTTACCATTTCAGAACTGCTCAAGGATGCTGACTGTTTTCTGTGTATGAGCAGAAGATTCCTCAGATAGAGGTTAGATTAGACAAATGGGAAGAACCACGGAGATATGCAGCTTCGTGTTCAACAGGAAATTACAGGACTGTTGCTGATGGCTGTTCTAAAAAAAAAAAAAGCCCTTATACTGAGATAGGCAAGCGAGCAAGAGCAATAATTGAATATTAAAAGGGTCTGTGGGTGGCGTGTGTGTTGAGTGGGTGCATATTTGTTTGTACTTTATGGAGGGCATATGTGTTTTAATTTACACAGTATGGTAAATTTCATCTGGGGTAAGGGGCCATTTAGGATAACGACTAACTTCATGTTTCTGTTCTGGGTAATAGCTGCTGTTGTAACAGGAATTAATTTACAAAAACATAATTGATTTGTATCAAAAGTGAATTCATTCCTCTGCCTTCTTTATAAAGTGACATTTAATTTCAATTACTTATGCCATCATCTCCACTGAAGGCTATTTTGAGCTCAATGTGACTGCCTCATATTTCACATTGTGTTTTGAGGATTTTTTTTTTTTTTCAAATGCAATACGAGCTAATTTTCATGTGTTTAAGCGATATAATAATTTCCAGTATAAAAACGTTTTGTTCATATAATCATAATTTATTATTCAAATAGAGGTCACATGACAATTGTGAGATCACGATGAAAAAAAAAATGTTGAACTTGCAGAAATAAAATGCCACAGTCCCTGAACTCAATTTTCATAGTTTGTTGAAGGTGGCACACTCAAACACAGTTTCATTTGAGGAGTATGACACACTCTGCCTGCTCCTTCAGCGCTTCAAAGGCCGCATCTTCAAAGTAGAAGAGTGGACCCATGGAAGACCTACCTGCCAACCAGTGTGTATAAATACATTTTGAAAAAAGAGATCCAAAAAAGGACAGAAGTACAGTCTGAAGTGCTTAGAAAAAAAAACACTCAGAATGTAGAGTTGAACTCACCCAAGACAGAGAAAGAACAGCAACATTAGCAGCAGCACGATGAACTGTTAATGACCTGCTGCAATAAAGAAGAGCTGCAAAACATGTTGTGTTCCTTGCACTTCACAATTGACACTCTCAGTTGGCCTCAAAATACACTTTTCAGTCCTGATGATGCACCATGTGATCCAAACTGAGAGCAAGTCTGCTCCCATCCACTTGTGTGTGAGACATATTGACATACAAACCTGAAACCTGCAGCAATGCAACAGCTCCCCATTCACTCCCCATGAGACTGAAGATGAAGCATGTCTTGGTTACTAAGAAGCGAATGGATCAGTGAAGAACTCGACTTTGTGGACCATGGTGTTTGGAGGATTTATTGCCTGAATTGGAACACAGCATGCATTTTCAGGTATTCAGGAACTGAGGTTTTATGTTTTTACATAAAAAAAAAAAAATCCTGCTGTATTTTGGGGTTAATGAATACAACAGACAGTGTATGGTTCAATTGCATGAAATATAACAGCTTTCTCATCTTTATATATATGTATAAATATACTGAGATGTTCAATAAAATAGTAAAGACTTATTACAAGCACTGAAATTTTTTTTTTTTTTTTAGGTCCTGGTTATCTGTGCCCTTTATGAATAAGAAGAAGCCCTGTAGGTTAAGCAGCTAGCCTGCAGAGTTGGCCTGAGCGGGTATGAGAATAAAGATTAAAGTCCCTGATGTTCATAGATTGCTGATGTAAGAGTGGAACAAGCTCCTCAAATGACACCATGTTTTTTGTCTTCTGTCTGGCTCATATTTGTGTGTTACTACAATTAGATCAGATGGACGACTTCCCACTGTAGCACTAATCAATCCATACAGTATTGGACATCTCTAATTGGACTATAAATAAAAAGTCGTCATTAGCCCTGAATACTGTGACTCTAAGAATAATTCTACTACGATGTGCGCACATAACAGAATGAAGCAAACTATATGCAATATTTATCTTTTTTTTTTGATGTAAGATATTATCATGTGGATAACTTACTTCAACTTGAATATTTTTTTTATCATTATGGACAATAATTAACAAACTTTTTTGTTTAAACGCCAAAGAAACATGTGTGCTTTAAAATTGAGATTTGCACCACTAAGTTCTGGTGTGTCTGTTTCTGATTATGTTGACTAAATTATCTGGTAGTGTACATACTGCAGTGAATTTAGAATCCACCATTCAGCCAAAGCATCCAACAAAATAAATTCTCACTTACTGAAATTGTTCAGCAGAAAATTAAATCAGTCAAGTATAAGTACAAAGCAGTGGCCATGCATGAGCATCACTGGACTATCTAACCTACATACCAGTTTCTAACCCAGTCTATCGGGTATTAAGCTATAGGGTATATGAAGCTGATGACTTATGAAATCAAGAAGTGTTGTAAGTGTACTTAACTCTAATGCTGTGTGTTTATTATTTGTATGGTGAATAAACATGTGAACATGTTCTGTATGTATGTTGTGTCACAGTAACAGAAAAGAGAAAAGACCCGGAGATGATAAAGCAATTTCAATCAAAATGCAAAACAGTAACAGGGACTAACAACCAAACTGCAGCAACAAGTCTCATCAAAGTCGGCATACATCCAGGAATAGCACCCACAGGTTAACAGGCTAACAAGTGAATGAATATGGAAAGCCCTGAAACTGCCAGTATCTTCAATGGGCACGCTGCAGTTAGGTATATGGGAAGTGGCAAGGGCAGGAATTAGCCAAACTCAGTTGAATATATGATTTGAACAGATTTGGAGTACAGAACGGTCTCAGCAGTGAGTTTATACTGGCACAGTAAGTGTCAAACAGTAAACAGATAACAAGTACACTACCGATTTAGCTTGTTTAGTAGCAAGCTAAACTTTGTCACTCACTCATAGTGAGTTTTATAACACTGTTTAAGGTTGTAATGCTTCAATTTACATAGGTGGCAGATAGTTTGGTAATACTTACATAAAAGCCAAGCTAGCTTCAGCAAGAGACTTTGCCATAATGCACTTCAGTGTTCAGTTCAGTTTCCTAGAGGTAGTTCTCAACAAATCAAAAGCACGAGTAGATGGGAATTGTTGATTCATTTTTGGCCAGGACTACAGCGCTACCCTACCGCGCCACAGTGGTGCGCAGGAATGCCCCTTCAACACAACATACAGTTCCAGGGTGAGAACATGAGGGATTTAAGCACTTTGTAAAATTATCATACACAAATACTTCTATTTCAGTAGATGATTTAATATAAATCAAAGACTGTTAACTCTAACACTGGATTCAGGACAAAAAGCATTTTTGCAAATGACGCTGATGATTCATAACTGACAAGTGAACTGGTGATTGTCGTGTATTTGTATGTAGTTAAATGTGATAGCTGGATGTCAGTCTGTCGATAACGCTGTAATCATATTCCAAGCCATCTGCACCACACTGGACCGCACTGAAGACAACTTCAGTCATTTAGATTAACACATTTAGTTCCCATGAGACTTTGTTGCTATATGTCAGGCTCCGACTGACATGCCATAAAACGCCATTAGGACAGGATTTCACACACCAACGTGCTTACAGTTGGAATGAATGGACAGAAATAAGCTGATATTGAGGGTATAAATGTGTTAGCACAGTGGCAGCACGCTGAACTCCCCCTGGTTGAGGAGTAAAGCGATCTGTGTCATATGATGTCATCTGTTACAGAAATAGGCTTGAAATGTCAGAGCCAATGATGTTAAAGATGGAGACGTGAAACCATCTGAATGTCAATGAGGGATGATTGCTGCAGTGTTGCGTCAAATTGATGTGCACTGAATGAGACTGTTTGAATAAATTTCATTCTAGGTGTACAGGGCTGTTTAGGAACTGGAGCCATTCACAATAACGTATGACTCTATTAAGAACTTATTTTCCAATTTTCGGATTTAATACAGTTTTGGTTTTGTATCTGAGCCTTTTACACACCATATAGACTGACTAAGCTGTCACTGCAAGGCTTTAATGTCACCAAACTCCAATACCTGAATATTTTTTTTAAATATTTCCCAACCTGCATTGTCTGTTTTAGATGGATGACTTCTTGGGATAAATGCAATGTGTGAGTGTTGTAGAAGACTGGAGAAGGTGTCACTCAAGGTCTGATGCAACCAGCTGCAAATATGATGAAGAATTATTAGAAGGCTCCTTGAAAATGATTTTCTTCTAAACTTTTAATGGCTCTGAATAATTAAGTGACTTTAAATACCTGCCAGGCCTCATTATTGTTGTTGCCTGTTTGCCTGAGAATGCCTTAAGGTGGCTTGGATTTTTAATTTTTTTTCTCTCTATTGTTTCCTAAACAATTAACATCAAATTTTATTATCAAGCTGTCAGCCATTTTACTGTCTGCTTTTATTTTTTGGTTATTCATCTCTTCACCATCAGAAGAGTCAGTCCTTGTTTTGATCACCTTACCTCAGTTTATCTTGCTGTAGTTTTTGATGCTTCTGTGCAAAAGTTCTGTGTTGTTTACGATAATGTCTCCTTTCCTGACAAGGTTTTCTACAATGTATATTCATTTTCAACCTTTTATTGTGTCCACTAATTCATACACTGAGATGCTGCTGTATATAAAAGGAAGGACTCAGTAAAGCAGTGTATGATACCGTGTGTCTACATTACAAACACTGCACCGAATTGGGACATTGATTTTTTTTTCTTGACCCTGCCTTCATTTACTCATTGTTTGGGGTTTTCGACTCACCTATTAAAACCCAACATATTGAAAAGTGATATATATTACAAAAAAGATGTATTATAGGGGCTATGCATGAACAGTAAGACCCCAGAAAGATGTAAGTCACCAAATCATCAATCACTTTGACAGGACAGCACAGGGATGAGGACTCAACAGCACAACTCAGAAACAGGCAGAGTTCAGTGATCAAGTCTCTTGTCGAAAAAGGGTTTGGTACACGGTTAGGCAGTCAGTAAGCAGGCAAACAAATCTGATAGGATGTGAAGTAATTGGTCCGGGAAACAAGCAAAGTCGTATAAAAATTAACACTTGGAATAATGGCTGAAATATTTGACACATGGGGGAAAGACAGACTGTCATAGAGGAAGGGGAGCACAGAGACTAAATACACAAGGAAGGGGAAGACAGCAGGTGAAGCCAATCAAGGTGGGACATACAATCATAGCAGTGGGAAATGCACAAGGGCAGGAAGTATTGTATTATTATTATTAAATATAAGTATAATTATTATATATATTATTATAATAATACTATATATGCCATATGATAATACTGTATAAATGAAAACTTTCAAAATGTACACAGAAACAAGTTAGAAGTTAGAAAATAATAAAAATAGGAAATTTACAGCAAAAAATGTCAGATGCCAGAATAATTCTCAAATGCATGTGGTCACTGTCAATGGAAAAATAGAGAAGGCAAGATTCAGAGATCTCAGAAACCCTGACATCATACTGTCTATCCAAACAGAATGATTCAGTTTAATACTAAGAATTATGTTGTCTTTATTCTGAAAGGTTCATGTTGACTGACCTATTTTAATTAGCAGGGCCAGGCGAAGTGGAAACTGTCAGAATATGTTTGTTTTCACACATTTATGTTCAAAATGCTCTTGGCTTTTATGTCAGACATTTAATTGAAAAAGTTGCTCAGCCCTTTGTTGCTGAAAGGAGCCACCCATGGGCCACGGAGGAGGCCCCTGTGTGAGCCGAAGACTGTGCAAAGTCTGCTGGTCATTTCATACTTGTATGATTTGCTTCTCAAAAATGGAGAACACTGTCTCTAAACTGTGGAAGCACACTTGCCATTTTGTGTCTTGCCTGTTGTAGCCTCAGGGTGACTGCCTCTCCCCCTGCAGTTCAGACTGGATCTCTATCTGGGAGGAAATGTTCCCTCGCAGCCAGGCATGACGACAGCACGGCGAACACAGAGAACAGCCTGCGAGCTCAGCTCTGATGAAACCGAAGAGACAAGTATATTTCCTTTCGTTATGTATATTGTAATCTCTGGTTTTGGCTGAAGATGTCTTCCTAGGATGCTGACAAAATCATGCTTAAATCAGGATTTTAAATGCTCAGTTTGTTTGGCATAATAAATGTCAGTCTGGTTGGTTGTACTGTGTCACAGCAGTGAGCAGAAGGTGAAGTTGATTTTTAGTGCGCCGCTCAGCAAACATTGTACTATATTATGTAGAAATAGACAAGATGCTCACTAACCAAGTCACGCTTTGTGTGGCAGAGTGCAGTTACTACTGAAGCAGTGAATTTGAGAAAAAGGAGTTTGAAGTTTTCAGGCTGGAAAGCAAAGTGTAATACAGAGAGAAAGGTTGTAATGCTTTCATTTTATGTCTTTAAGTCATTTTTATGTCTTTCTTTCAGATGCTGAACTCTGCCTTTGCATAATCCTCAGGGAATGCTGAGAGAAGCTGCAGGATCTACCAACAAACTATGATCTCTCTGCTTTCAAATCCACTGAAACTAGTTTGATTAAAAAAATTACATTTTGTTGAATTATTAGTACAGTGTTTTTCATTGTAAAACAGATGTCAGAAAGTCAGATACAGATTATAACTCAGATTTGACCAAATATGTAGTAACTAAATTTTACCTTTGTAGGGTAGAGTTTCATGTTTCCGTGTTTGAACCTGAAACTGCAGTGCTACCATTTGGCCCAGTCGTAAAAGAGGCATAATTTCAGGAGGTTTCTTCAAAATCCAACCAGTGATGTTGACATTTATTATTCATGACAAATGTCTAAAAACCCTAATAATAAACTCCAGCAGCTCTCTGGGTTGGGTGGGCATGATATCGCGAAATACAACACACTCGCTTAAGGAAATTTAAACTGTTTGACAGTTGTTGAGAATGTGTGAGAAAGGTGTCGATTCAACACTATGGTAATTGAAGAATAAATGACCGGCTGCGTTTCATTACAGCGGAGTGTTTATGATATTGTGTCAAATGGCTGAATGCTTCAGTGACCCAACCAGTGCTAAATACAGAAATGTATAAATTTAAGGATCACAGAACTTGCCAAAGGAATTTTTCATTTGAATCTGTGCAGAAGTCAAAGGTAGCTCACACTGAACCAGACATTTATATAGCCTGGTAAATGCTTTGAAAACCAAAGAAATCTTTGTGCAAGTGCCATTGTTTAGGGATAATTGTGTCCAGAAACAAAGAGCTTACAGCACAATGATGAATGTGGATGCTCTTTTCCACTGAGCAAGGAAAACACGGGTTGACCCACTTTAGACCCATATGTGAAGGTGATGTATGGAGGATGTTGGAGAGGAAGGAATGAGGCACTGTGAGGTGTGAAAAAGAAGAAAACTGTCTGGATTCCCCTCCGACATTTTATTGCTCGAGTTTATCGCCAGTGGAACATTATCATGTCAGGCACATCATCCTCTTTCTTTCTTAATCAACAGCAGCTCAATAAACGGATGGTTATGCTTTTTCTTGGGATTGTAGCACATCAAGAAAGAGTGGGAGACGTGGTTTAATGATAGTAATAAAATATTAAAAAAGTAATGACTTAGAGCAATGAATTATTGACCAAATACTGAGCCCTGTGGTTCCAAATAACAAAGACTCAATATTAGACTTTTTAAAAAATCTCTGACAGCCACTGTTAGGGCACGCTATGGAGCTGAATGCCTTCATCTCCAGCCTGGTGTGTTTTTAAATTTTCCAGTCAGACAAAGAAAAAAACTCCATATTTGAGGTCAAACTCTAATGTGGTGGCTATGTTTGTCCTGTTTGGATCAGCTGGGATTTGTGAGGTCCACAGATAGTTACACAGAGTCAATGATACATGATGCCTATAAGGATGCAGGGTAATTGCCGGTTACATTGAGAACATGACAAATTGCCTCCACCACAGCGAGGTCCCTCAAGTGAAACAAGCCACCATGAGGTCAGTCTCAGGTTAAGAGTGTTATCAGCTGTTGACCTTGACTGTTCACTCTCACTTGTGTATGGCAGGGGGTAGCTGGGGATTGAGGCAAGAAGCATGAATGCCCATTAAAAGTTTGATCGAGATAGTCCAGGTGTTGGGTAAGGGAATATGCAAGGGCCCATATGTATTTCAAGCAAGTTGAACATGTCTTATGCATAAATTTACACTGAATTTCAAAGACTATCACCTCTGCATTGGTTTTTTTGTTTTTGTTTTTTTGCAATATCTGTACATTAGAGTAAATATGAGGCTACTGCTACACCAGCTATAGCCTGTGCCCAGCCAAGAAGAAGCACATAAACCCTGCAAAACCAGAAATTGTCATTTTCAGATTTAATTTTTTGTACAAATTAAACAAATGAGATGTTAATTACTGAGCTTTAGAGGCTCTGGTAGATTTTGTGAACATTTGACAGATCCAGGCTGTAGCTGTTTTCCACTACTTCCAGCCTTTGTGCTCAGCTTATCAGCTGCTGGTAGTAGCTTCATGTTTACCACTGAGACATGAGAGTGTTATTGACCGTGTCATCTAACTCTCGGCACAAAATGAATGAGTGCATTTCCCAAAATATCTAACTATCCCCGTAAGGCCTTTTTCACTAGCCTGCCTGTGTCTGAGTGTTATTTTCTTTTCTTAGATATAAGTGCCTATATGACTCCAAAGATATAAAAGCTGAATCACTTACACTTACACTTCTCTTGAAACCCTTAATATTCATGGAGCTCCCCATCAAAAAATGAGTAAATACATTATTTATCGCGTTTTGTGTCCCATCATTCATACAGAAATCACACCCTGTGACATTAAACTTAGAATTATGAAAGCAACGCTTTTTCAATGACCCATCAATATTTAATTTGTCCACATCAAATTTGCCTTTGGAGCTCATATTTTTAGATCAAATTTGTTATGCCATATTTCAGTGGGTGGTGCCCCATGTGTATCCAAATGGAGAATGCGTTGCAGGGATGATAACTTGCTAACTCCCTTGATCTTTGCCCAGCTCTACAGTTGAATCCTACGTGGTAATGGTTGCTGCTATTTTAAACAAACCATGGGGGATGCATCTATTTTGCATTAAACCATTTCATTCTGACAACTCTCCCTGGGCTGCTGACAAATACAAGTTCCGGAGGCTGGATAGCTGCATACTGTACAAGAACATATTGGACAAAAAAGTTGTAATTTTTGCAACACAATAAAGTGTTTCGGAATGGTGTAGATGTGATGAGGACGTCCAGCTGTCTCATTCTAATGATGTTTTGGTCACCACTTAAAAAAAAGGGAAACACAGGCAGAAGATTTACACACTGCAGTTCTATCTCACCTTTTTTCACAAGGTGGTTATACAGCCGAGTCTTTGAAATGAAATCCTGATCTAAATATATCTCACTCAGTCTTACCTTTCTTTGTGTAAACAGGCAAACACAGGACCACCGGGCCCCAGTGGGTTCAAGAAGCAATTATTTGGAGAAAGCTGCAATGTTACAGGTTGAGGAAGGGATGTTAATTACCTTAGTGGATACACAAGATGCTTCCTTTTCCTTTTTCTTTTGTTCAGTCTCTTTATGAGCTAATTAATTATGAAACAATACACAGGTTATCCGTCTGAGAGCAGGAAATGTTCAAACCTTTCTTCTTCCTTTCACATGTACAGAGCAACTGGGGGGGGGGGGGGGTGGCTCTTTATCATATGTCAGAGAGGTGCGCATTATTCTCCATAATGCACAGGAAGCTTTTAATGGAGCATCCAAAAGACAGAGGGCTCAGCTCACGGGAATAGAGTCATTTGAGGCGGAGACATCAAAGCAGTCATGGATTTCTAAATAGTCACCAATTAGGACTTGACACTGTAATTTGAGTTTTATCCAGTCACAACTGAATATCGCAGGTGTCCACACACACTGTACTTGGGGAGATAATGGTATTAAGAATAAACAATATGAAGGGAGGTTTTGAATCCATTTTTACACGTGCAACCAACAGCAATTCTGTTCAGCTTTATTATTCTCTGTTGGTGTTTTCTTTCATTCACCATCAGGTCTCCCACATGGAAAAAAAATAAAATCCATTTTGAGACTATTCACTCATTGCGCAACCATTCTGCACAGATTCCTCTTTTTCTGCTCATCATCACGGCAGCATCGTGGGAGAGCAGCGGTGAGTTGGAAAATCATGTCACCAACGAAGATGAGCATTCTCTGATCTCAGACCACACATAGCACTTAAGTGATGGAATTTAAAACTTATTTTGCAGTTGAATTGCTGTGTTATCCCCACAGCAGTTACTGTCAACTTAAGTGAGATGAAGCACGCAGAAGGGTGATGAAAAATGTATAGAAATCAGTGTAACTCTCGACATCCCTTTAGGCTTCATGTTGAACTTGAAGCATCACGCTGCAGCACTTTCTTCGTTCCCCGCCTCACTTGTGAGGTCAGCCATACTAATCGCAGAAGTTTACAGCTGTAAACCTTGTGGCTTCTCTGATCTTTAACTATTCTGAGCTTTTCATACATGAGGTGTAAACTGCTAATAGGGATATTTGTGCTTTTCACACTTAAATCTGACATTTGAAATTGCAAAAGCAGTTATACATTCTTCTAAGTGTGTTAATATAAAGGTTTCTGTTTTTATAATGAATAACAAAATAACCTTAATTAACCTTGAAAATAACCATCTTTTTCTAGATACTGCAATCTTGTTTCAGTGTTAACTTGAGTTAAGTGGATTCCTTGCCATATTATAGTAGGCTTATATTTCTCCACACTGCTGTTCATCTTTACTCAGGCTGATCCTGAGGCAGGCCAAAGCCCTCTTCTCCTGTGTAGTAAGGTTTGATAACCTGGTTGGAGTGGCTTATGCTGGAAAATATCTCTTTCTGGAGATGATTGACTGGAGTGTCAAAGATATTGTGTTTGCAGATGGCCGAATCCACGGCAGTGATCAGTTCTTGCAAAGGGAAATGTTAATGTTTTGGCCAGGATGTCAATTTCCAGCTGCTTACGCCTCTCCTTGCTCACTTCTTCTTCCCACATAGACATGTCACAATCATCTCTGTGGTGCCTTTGGCTCAAAAAGGCAGTCGGACACCCCCTTTTGTTCTTCTCTTCGAACAAAATTTGATAGGTGAAATCCAAAGTTGAAAGGGCTTCATAGGTATGACACTAATTGCTGGTGTTTCTGTTCTTTGACAGAGGAGGTGGATGGTTACATGTACTTGTCTGATCCTTTTCTTTTTTTTCTTTCTTGGAGTTGTTTTTGTGAACATATCATATCATACAGGCTTTCTGGCTCTTCACAGAGGAACCCAAGTGCAGGCTGTCAGAGAGCATTATTGCCACATTAGGTCCACAGTCTTACCAAAATGTACAGACGTGTTGGGCAGGAACACAAGGCCAAGTAAATTATACAGTAATGTGAGTATGCATTTTTCAGTAATGAGCAGTGTAGGGATTCAAATTTAAATGTAGTAATTTCATCACATACTAATCCCTGTAATGCCTTGTTATTCCAACAGTTTGGGTGGGTGGTTTGTTTTCTGTCCCAGCAGGACTTGGATGTTATGGGAGAATTCATTTCAATTGTGTTCAGTTCTTTTCGTTTAATGTTCAGCTCCGTAGCGATTCTGCAGTCCGGTCCCTCCAATTAGTATTAATCACCATGATGTAATAAATAATCTGACACCAACAAAAAAATGTACAAAATCTTTTTGGACAAATTTCTTCTCACACAGTCCACTAATCATCAGCCAGACAAAGATGGGAATGAGTTATGAATGGGCGTACCTAACCACCAATCACAGATCCCCTTTGTTTTTATTCTAAATGGTTTACTTGCATTAATGTGAAAACATTTAATGGCTTTTAATATACTATTATTCATTTTCATCAACTCTATGCTGCTTCACCCAACTAATGCTCTGTCTCATGTCACCGACTATATTAAACAGGTTTCTGTGCAGCAAACGGTTTCACTCCAATTCATGCCTCTGTTCACATGACTCCAATGAGTGCCACCACTCCCATATAACTTTAAGGACCCCCATTAGCTTAATACCATGATATCAGTGACAGGCAGAAGTGTAAATGCCTGGGGCTCCCACGAATAGCGCTGACAAAGCCTCTTGGAGGATTGTTGTAACAACTTCTATAACAACAATGGAGAGTTTGAATATCATTTGATGTAATGAAAACTTCATGTAAATTCTACAGGACCCGTGGGATTTCATTACAAAATCATTGGAGAATAAGGATTACAGTGAAAACAACTTCTTTAATAGGAAAAAAAAAAAAACGATTTTGTTGTAGAAAAGTATCTGGTGCTCAGCTGCTACAGTCACTAACACCAGGTGTGAAATCAAATATGGACACCCACTAATAAAGTCATACGTATGTGAGATTAATAAAACAATAAATAGCCGTCTGTCCTCCTGGACTAGACAAAGGAAGAATAGTTAGGCTTCTCCCTCTGTCATTTGTTGAAGGGCTGAAGCTCAGCCTAGAAACTGTCAGGAAGATGATGTGTCTCTAGAGGCAAGGACGCCTCGGGTAAAAGGCAGCTCTTAATCATCAGGGACCCAGTTCTCTGGCATTTCTCTCATTGTTGCATGCTCACCTCGCACTGAGAAGGTGTGCAGGGGTCACCTGTCTTGTGCACAGCTGAATGACTATAACTCACAAACACTTAAAGCTAATTTATGTGACAAATGTTACTGTGTGACAGTTTACATGATAAAATTTGTTGCCCGGTACCACAATGGATGGATCCAAGAAGGGAAAATGTGCTCCGCAGCACAAAACAGAGGAGAGGCAGTAAAGCTTTTTCAGGTTTTGACTCTGGTAGATGGTGGAGGGAAACAATGGACAATTTTTAAACCTTCAGTCAAGTTCTTAATTTGAATAATTTGGCTCATAATTTTGAAAAACACTGGCACTAACAAAAGTGAGACAGATGCCATGGCATCTGAATGGCAGTAGGCTACAGTGTATCAATTCAATGATTGATTGTTTGCAATTTCTAGAAATGGTGTGTTTAAATTAGTAACATTAATGGCAAGTTTTGGATATTGTGAATGAAAGAGATGTGATAACATTTTAACATGAAGAATTAATTCAATTCAATTTGCTTTGTGGCTTGAACATCAGATACTGGCAGAACATCTTAATATACATGACTAAATAACAGCAGACATCTGTTCCACTGAGTGTGTGTGTTTGTGTTTCCTGCACCATTTTTGTGAAGAAACATCTTTGTGGAACCCCTAACTGCATGATGTAATGGCTCTGAAAACCATACCATTAAATCCTGCTTACTTCATGTCATGCGACATCTGCAATGGTGATTTAGCCTTGGAAACGTTCACTGTTCAAATTGTACAAAAGAAAGAAAAGAGAGACATTGCTATATACAGCACCAGTAGATTCTCAAGTAACCAATTACTGGGGTTAAAGATTAAATCCTTTAAAGTCTCCTTTTTTTTCCCCCTCAACATGGCAAGTCGACAAAACATGCCCAATTGGAAAATGACAGAGGGAATCAATCTCCAGTTGTCTCCCCCCTCCGTTATGTCTGTATGGGAGCAGTAGCCAGCCACTGTGGGCTGCTCTAGCTGGGTGCAGAGAGCAGCCAGGAGGATGATCATTTGTTACCAGTCTGACCACTCTGAGACAGGAGGCGAGAGAAGCTGAGGATTTGCTGGTGGCTTGAGTTTAATAGATAGACAGCACATGGGGATTTTGTCAACACTTCCTGAGTAAAATGACTGATAATTGAGAGTGAAAGGCAGGAGATTACCAGGAAGGTGGTGGCTAAGATGAGAGAAAGAAAAAGAAAAAATGATGGAGGCGAGATCATGCAAGATGATGTGTACAACACTTCAAATTCCAACTGCATCTCAAATTGTGTCTGGTCTGGGTAGTTCACATCCGACAATAAGTCAGAATGTTTTATAGTGTGAAATGTCAGTGAAAATGTCTTGATAACCAACTGATCCTTTGCTAAGCCCTATATGGCTGTCAGGCTTTCCGTTCTCACAGCACACATGAATTTTACATTGATAACAGTGGCAGATTTACCATTGAAATTCAGCGTAGTGTGTGCAGCATGTTAGCAGAGCATCAGCATCAGCTCTGGTACTCTGTCTCTGTCTCCGCAAGATGTGCTCAGCAACAGTATTAAGCTGTAAGTCACATGCATTTTGTAAGAATTCAGATCTCAATACACAGACACTGTTGCTACACACCTAAAAAGCAGCAATATAGCCTAAGAGTGAAAAACTTTTTTTACAGCTGTATAACAAGTGTCCAGCTCAGGGGCGGCAGAGGAAGGCAGGAACAGTCAAGTGATTTAATAGTGAGACTTCAAACTTACAGGCAGTGCAGAAAAGGAATGCGGGCAAATAGGAAAACAGATGAGCACATGAACCAGAGGGAAACAGGCAAGAATAGAACACAGAAGTTCAGAAACTCAGGGGAACACATGAGCACAGGTGTGTATAGTCCATGGCTGATTGTGGGTGACAAACAGGTGAGGTGCGTGTGACAGTCAGGGCTGGGTGATTAGCAGAGTGAGAACAGGTGTGCAGATAGGCAGGGAATGCCAGGTGACGGTGCTGAAGGGAGACAAGGCAGGAGGGAATAGCAGGCCTGGAGGAGGGAACAAGAGCACCCAGAGACAAATCAAGAAAAAGGCAAGAAGCTGCACCGCCTGCGTAGACAGCTGGATTGATTTAAATATGAGCATATCTGTTCAGGTGAGATGGACGACTTAAAAACATTTAGAAACTGCAGTGCTGCACGTCTAAGAAAAAAAAAAAAAAAAAGTCCTGCTCTTGATTTATTATGTCTCCTAGCTAACGTCACAATGTCAGTTTGTTCAGTACTTGTTTAGAACATTGCAAAACTAATGAGATTCCAATCTCAGCTGTACGTTATATTTTATGCAAATTTGCCAATGTTAGTCTGCAAACATGCCAGACTAAGTTGGTGAACATGTTAACAACACAAATGCTTAATAACATCATGTTGTCATTGTCATTATGAGAAAGGTAACAGCTTCTATGGACAACCCCACAGAGCTGCTAGCATGGCTGTAGCTGGGTTGCTGTTTGATGTATTATTGTACGATTACAAAAGTCTATACTTAAGACTGTCATTTCAGTGTCAACATTTAAAAGTAAGAGTAGAGTAAAATGATGGTATCTCAATGAATATAGTTGGTTAAATATGAGTATTAGGTTAATTGCTTGGAATTCACAGCTGTGATGACCAATAAAAAAAAAAAAAAGGCCATAAAAATTGCAATGATTTTGTTTTAAATTTGCTGATTCATTATTTCACATGTGCAGACATTTACATTTACTCATTTGGCAGACATTTTTATCCAAAGTGACTTACAAGTGAGGGACAACACTAAAGCTTCAGTGCAGTAGGAGACCTTGGCAGAAGTACTAAGTACTACACTTAGTACAATACTGAACCCACTCACAAACTGTCATAGCTCAGAAAATCATTGCATGACTCAGACACCGTGTAACAGTTCCCTTTTATTCACAGAGATGCAGAAAGTCAGGTAGAGGGGAATGGCATGGAAGTGAAGTCAGCAAATGGATGGAGGTCAGCAACAGGCAGCCAACCACACCAGGCGAGCAGGACAAAGGGGGCAGGCAAAAGGCACAGTCCAGAAACGCGCTGTGGATCAAAAACTGGCAGGCGTGAAAGAACAGGCAGAATGCAAATGAGAAAAAAAGCTGGATAGCTGCAGGTGGGAAGGCATTATAGACAGTCTGGCAGAGTGCATGTGGACCAGAAAGGAGTTAATGAGGGAATGGGGAACAGGTGAGTAGGTTAGGGTTAGGGAATCAGGTGACTGGAAAGGTAGGAAGGGCTGGGGTTACTGCAGGGCAGGTGGGAATGACAGGGCCTGACAGTTAGTACATTATAGTACAGCAGGCAGAGAATGAGTGAGTGACTGAATGAACTGTGAGAAAAAACAAATAAATGGCATAAATCACTATATCCCTGCAACTTAAATCCATTAGGCACAGTCCATGAGCACATGCACAGCTAACAGCTAATGTCCTCAGAGCCGGCACATTGGCTGATTGGGGCAAGTAAATACAGACTGCACAAATTCACTACAAAAAAGTTTGCATTCACTCTACAAGACAGCATAAGAGACAATCATGCTGGCACCTCTAGCATTGACCTAAGTGCTAATGTCAGCATGCTAAGATGCTCACAATGACAATTCTAAAATGCTGATGTTTAGCAGGTATGCTTACCATGTTCACTGTATTAGTTCAGTGTGTTAGTATGCTAACATTTGGTGATTAACACTAAACACAAGTATCATCCAGTTCATTCATCCATCCAATAGCTGATGTAATCTTAAATACCACTCGTCTATTTGACCACATCCCAAATTGGTTTACAGTTATTCTGGGTTACTGTGGTTCAGGTTTGTCACCCGTGCTGTTTACCTTTGTCACATGCAATCACCTATAACAAACACAAACGGCTTAACTGGGTCATGTTTTGCCCCTTCTATGACTCTTGTTTGGTCTCTGTTTGGGCTTTTATTTATTTCCTGTTTTATTTTGAAATCACTTACCTTCTGTGCCCTCTGTTGTTTTACTTCCTGTCTTTGTCTTGTTTTCCCTCCATTTTGATTGCCTGCCCCGCCCTAATATGTTTCACCTGTGTTCAATTACCCTTGCCCCCTTGTGTATTTAAGTCTCTGTCTGGCTTGCTGTCTGTTTGGTCCTGTTCAGTCCCTCTCAGTTTCCTCCTGTTCCTGAGTTTTTTCCAGTTGATTGGATTTTCTGAGCTTTATTTTCTTGCCGGTTCTTCAGTTTTGCACTGTGAGTCTGTTTATTGCACTTACCAGCTTTTGTTTGAGTTTGTCTGCATTTGGGTCCTGAAAACGTTCACATTTTAACAAACTGTGGTAGTGGAGGTTGTGTACTCACTATGTAACTATCGTACAGATGGACAGCATATGGCTTATACTCCAGGAGGGGTTTCTATGATGTTTTGATTCCTTTTCAGCCCTGAAACTGCAATATGTCTCCTTTGGTATATATCAGAATCCAGGCTGACAGCTGCTGTCCTACATGAAGGTGCAAGCTTATCAGAGCTACCTTTCAAACCTACTTGAGGTTTGCTACTCACAAGTCAGTGAGGATAAGTCTGATGTTTTTCTAATTCTCAACATATCCCATTTAAGGCCAAAACCAACAATGAATTGATCCTACTGACACTGTCTATCCAATCTAAAATATCTTTTTTTTTTTTTGTTTTTTTCCCTTCTTTCTTCTCTGTGCTGTAGAGCTCCATTGTTGAAAAATTATTCTTTCACTACCATGAACACACTGGACACATTGAACACTCACTAAAATGTGGCCTGACAAGTTGCCAACACATTTACCTTCCGCAAGCCCTCCAGTTTGAGTCATGTTAGTTGAAAACATCTTTATCCTTTTTGTTGTTTTTTTTTTGTTTTTTTTTTTTTTATACAAAAAGAAACTTTAGTCATGCCGACCACTTTATTAGGTAAACCTGTTCAACTGGTCCTTAACACAAATATCTAATAGGCCAATCACATGGCAGCAACTCAATGCATTTAGGCATGTAGACGTGGTCAAGACGAACTGCTCAAGTTCAAACCGAGCATCAGATTGGGGAAGAAAGGTGATTTAAGTGACTTTGAACGTGGCATAGTTGTTGGTGCCAGACGGGCTGGTCTGAGAATTTCAGAAACTGCTGATGTAGTGGGATTTTCATGCACAGCCATCTCTCAGGTTTACAGAGACTGGTGAGAAAATATCCAGTGAGCAGCATTTCTTTTGGCAAAAATGCCTTGTTGATGCCAGAGGTCAGACGGGAATGGCCAGACTGGTTCGAGCTGATAGAAAGGCAACAGTAACTCAAATAACCACTTGTTACAACCGAGGAATGCACAAAAGCATCTCTGAACGCACAACACGTCGAACCTTGAAGCAGGTGGGCTACAGCAGCAGAAGACCACACCGGCTGCCACTCCTATCAGCTAAGGACAGGAAACTGAGGCTACTATTCAAACAGACTCACTAAAATGGACAATAGAAGATTGGAAAAACGTTGCCTGGTCTGATGAGTCTCAATTTCTGCTGCAACATTCGGATGGTAGGGTCAGAATTTGGCATAAACAACATGAAAACATGGATCCATCCTGCCTTGTATCAACAGGTCAGGCTGGTGGTGATGTAATGGTGTGGGGGATATTTTCTTGGCACACTTTGGGCCCCTTAGTACCAACTGAGCATCGTTTAAATGCCACAGCCTACCAGTATTGTTGCTGACCATGTCTATGCCTTTGAGAACACAGTGTACTCATCATTTGATGACCACTTCCAGAAGGATAACGCACCATGTCATAAAGCTCAAATCATCTCAAACTGGTTTCTTGACAATGAGTTCAGTGTATTCAAATGGCCTCCACAGTCACCAGATCTCAATCCAGCAGAGCACCTTTGGGATGTGGTGGAACTGGAGATTTGCATCATGGATATGCAGCTGACAAATCTGCAGCAACTGCGTGATGCAATCATCAAAACTCAAAAACATTAAAATGATGTAAAACAGTTTCACATGTTTGTGTTTTGCATTTCTCAATATTGAATCAATTACTCAAATAGTTGTCACTTCATTTTCATCTTGTCAGTTGACTTATCAGTTGATTAGTCATTCATGTTACTAAGTTTTTATAGTTTTCACTACAGGGAAAGATTAATCCCCTCAAACATACTTTTTTATTGAAGTCCAATTATTCCGTATTCACAGTAGAAGCACCGGCTGTTTCTGTTTACCACCGGAGTCGCTGTCTCAGATGCTCCTGCTGCCAAGACCTCTGGAAAATTGCAGAGAGAGGACTCCTTGATGTTACAGCTTGTTCAGTCGATCCATGGTACATTAACCTCGATTAAATTCTTTTCAAAATTTGTATTTAGACCTTGGAATATGCTTGATGTGGGTTATTCAAATGTTTGAGTTCCCTTTTTGCTCTACAGAAAAAACAAATCCGAAAAATCCCATGAGAGATGAAAGTGGACAGCCCTCAGGCCCACAGCTGAAGTAAGGAAATCCCTTGCTGCAGTCTAGAGGATTTATCCTTTTATAACAACCGCTTAAGGTGATTCAGCCACAGTTAAAACTAAGTTATTAGGAAAATAACCAGCTGTGTCTGTTCGTCTGCAGAGTCACCTCCTTAACAACACCAAACCAACAACCAGAGAAGAAAGTGCAGTCTTTGATTGTTGCATATTGAGTCCCACCGCTTCACATTAACCATATATTTACCAGTGTGGACTGCTGACGACAAGGAAGAGCAGAGACGGTGTTTATCAAGCCCTGTCAAGGCTGTAGATGGGACTGCAGATGAGGTCGAAGAGGTGGAGGAGTTCAAAGCTCTCGCTGAAGAGCAGGAGGAAGCAGTGAGGACAAGAGCTGACCAGAGCTGCCCATTCTTACCGCCTCAGTAGTCCAAGATGTGCACCAGACACTGTCAAACTGGGACTCATCCTCCAATATGTCAGTCCACTGCTATAATCATGTTTTCTTATTCAAAACCTTTTTTTTTTTTTTTTAAGCAACTGAAATGTCGCCATTGCAGCATCAAAAGCTAACACCAACTATAGGATTGGATTTGTGATCTTTGCCGCTTTTAGATGCCAAAAATCAGATGCAGAATCTGACCTAGTATGGAGAAACAAAACCCAGCCCTAAGCACAAAGGGTTACACAAGTAATCAAAATCTCTTTTCTGCACCAGTGCTGCCAGATTGGGTGGTTTTCCGCATGGTTGGTCTTTTTCTTGTTTTAATTGGGAAGCTTAAAATTTATTTGGGCAGGTTGTTATAATTTGAGCTACTTTTTGTACCATTGTGGCAATTTCTAATGTATACCAGAGATTTAAACTGTAAGGGAGGTGCAATAGACTTGCAGGGGAGGTGCAGAGGGAGAGACATGAGGAAAAGATACTGTGCAAGGTGAAAGAGGCAGGTGTTCTGAAAACATCAGTTAGTCATTGCAGTTTGGCCTGCAAACAACATGATCAACAGTTTTGCAGCAACAGGGGCAGTGATCCACAGCTCGCAGAGACAGTTAAGGGTTTAACCACTATAAAATGCTTTTTGCCATCACAGCTCATCAAATGTGTGAACACTGACGTGATGCAGAATCTTTTGTAGAAATGTGTTTTGTAGAAACACTTGCCGGGGATGTCCTCTGCAAATAAATGTCCATACCATAACTGTTGAACAGTATTAAGTTAATTCATAGATCGTTGACAGAACATTAAACATTTAATTGTAGTGATGTGGAGCTCATATCCAACACTGTAAACCTCTCCTAAATGAAAAATTGGGTTACTTTTATGATGATTGGGTGGGTGCAAGCCTCTGAATGGGCTACTTTTGGTATGTCAGATCTGGCAACACAGATCTTCTGTAGAAGTCTAAAGCAAAAATGTTATTTGGGCAGCAGCAAATCTGGATAAGAACAGACATGTTTTTTGTTGTTGTTTTTTTTATTTGTTTTTTTTTGTTTTTTTTTTTCTTTCCAAAATCCCATAAAGGAACTTTAACTCCCCAGAATGAAGTGCAACAAATTGTATGAAAATACGCTGAGCTTTAAAAAAGGAACTATAAGAAATAAATTGGTTGTTTTTTTTGTTTTTTTTTGTTGCTTCAAATGGGATGTTTGCATGTATACAAAGTTTTTTTTGTCAAGTACCTTCATCCTGGAAAAACAATATTTGTTGCTTTGTCATATCCCTAGACCAATAGACAAATCTGTAATTGGATATAAATCCAGTAATCTGCTATGTGATATCTGGTCTCCAGAGCCTGCTGACACTGACGGACTTCAACAGAGACACAAAAAGGAGGTGTGGCGTTCAGTGCCTGAGGCTGAAATTAAAACAGGTACAGCAGCTAAACTAACACTAAAGCACAGACACTGTCCTGACACCAAACTGAAATAACAGCGCTAACAGCAAAAACTCACTGGTCCTACTTTTTCTTCACCCTCTGCAGAAGATTTGTTAACACTGTTAGTTTCAGGATCACAGCCAGAAAGTGAGGCAGGTGGTTTGATGGTTCTTGTTGTTTCACTTCCTCCTGATAGCTTCTCCTCTGTGCATCAAACCCTCTGAGAGTATCTGTGTGTTGTGGACACTCATGAGTTACTGACGACCGTCCTGGATCAGGAGTTTGTTCCTGCTGCTCAAGAAGCCAGCATCAGAGAAATCAGAAGCCCCACTGAGGATCATCTGGTGTTCAGGATGCAGAACACCAAGAGGTAACACCCACAGAAAAACTCATCACACGTGTCGAAACATCTTTATATGCAGTCATTGCTTTTTTTTTTTCCCCACTTTGCCGCCTTCAAAATAAGAGTTACGTAGCTACTTCGTCTTTGCCAGCAGCTTGACAGTATCTTTATATCAAGCCTACCCGTCTCTGAAAAATTACATTCCCACACGACTAAACTTTATTCATAATTATGTTTTGAGGGAAAAGTATTTTCTCAAGGTTTACATTTGATTGTGACCAATCACAAATATGTTTCTAATCAACATCTTTGCAGTTTATTTTCTCGCTTACTCCCGACTACACGCAGGGCTGTTATTATTTGAACCATCTTGCTTTAGTCTTTATTATTTTTCTGTGAATGTTTTCTGAGATGAGAGGATAAGAGGAGGCCTATACCTATGCGGTTACACTGACTTGCCATTGCTAACATTTTTTTATTTTTTTTTATTTTTTATTTTTTTCCCCACATTACTCGTTTTAATTAACAGATTGATTTTATAATCTCCAGGTATCTTGTATCTACATTGATAAATGATGTTTTGCATGTAATGTGGCTGTTTTTTTTTCTTCTGGGTTGTGTTTTGATAATTCGCTGGCATCAATGATTTCATTTCTGGTAGGAAGAGGAACCTTCTCATCTCACCTCAGATGGTTATTTTCCATTTCCTGTTGACCAAATCTGTTAGACCAATGCTTGTTAATGAGTAAATAATCTCAATATTTTTTGTCATTTCATATCAGATGACATGTAGCTGTAGTCAAAAGAATGAAGTCTGTAATATTGGAAAGCTTTTAGCATATTTTGTATGATTTTAAAAATAGTATGTGGTGGGACTAAGAAATTTGATTTGTAAAACCCCACTTAAGTATGGCATCACATACCCAAATGTAGTCTGGGTTACTAGCACTCATTAGTATTCATTTTAAATTGTATTATTTTATAAGATCTGTTTCTTTTAAACAGATCTGTGCCAAAATTTAATCTCCCCTGGCCCATGCCCCATCCCTCCACCAAGTTTGGTGCAAATCAGTTCAGTACTTTTTGTGACATCCTGCTGACAAACCAATAATCAATTAACAATCTATGGCTGCAGAACATTGACTTGGAAGCCAATAGGCAAGGAACATCACAGGGTCCTCAAGAACCGCAGTAGAACTGTAGAAAGTCAAAATAATGACGTCAAATTAGGCCTTTGAGCCCATATTTAAAATGTTCTGGCTGATTGTTTACAGCATTGTCCAACAGTATGCTCACATCATTGCACTGCAGAGAAAATTCCCTCTCTGCAGCTTCCCAGTCTTGTGTTCTCTGAAAGAGATGGTGCCAAAATCTGACACTCCATTCAGTGATCCCACCTCTTGCTCATCCCAGTCTGCAGCCACTGATGCATCTGTGAAAATGTCTGGTCTTGTTTCAGGCATCCCTCTGGCCAAATCACCGGGGATCCCATTGCCTAAAAAAGGATACAATGCTCTAACTGTAACTCTATATAAATGTTTAATAATTGTTTTCTAGTTGAAATGAAATTTATTGGATTCTGTGGACCTGCTGTGCATTTTAGTAGCTGAACTCGCACTAAAGTTGATAACTTATTTGGAAATGGTGAGATGACTTTAGACTTGACTTACTCAGAAGTGTATGCAATCAGCCCCAACTTTATCACATCTTTGCAGGAGAGACAAACTCGAACCTGGAATCCTGTGCATTTCATGCTTGCACAATACAGTTAACTCCAAGCTTGGATAATTGGCAAGGATGACATGCAGAATTCTGTCAGACTGTCCTCCATATCCAGCTCCTCTTGATCCACCAGATGGATCAATGTTTGATTTCAATTGGTAGTTAACCTATTATCTCCAACCAAATTCTCTCAATTGTGTGATCAAGAACTGCTCATATTCTTTATACTCAAACATTTTGTTTTCCTGATTAACTTCTATACTATTGTATTAATCTTTTCATAATTTTAGACATTTTGGAAGTATCATTTATCCCTATATTAACATGTTGTAAAATTTTCCATGTCCTAAAATGTCATCGCTTTCTCTTTTTAATTGCAACAGCTCCACACAAAACATTCACAAAGGATAACATTTGTGAGAGGCATTAAATCACAATACGACGATAAAAAAACAACCTAAAAACACCACCGCTTAGGTCATGTTGTGTCCCTGATTGGCACAACAGGACTGCTGTGCCTATCAGGGGAGGGGCTTAGCCACAGATTTCTTTTTTTTTTTTTTTGAGTATATTTGATTTTGTGGTGATTTTGAAGTGTGAGCCTGCAAGTCATTGTGTGTGTGAAGCAATCTAAGACAAACCAAGACTAAAGTCTTAGGAGTGAACCTAAAATAAATTGGTATAGGAAGCAGCTGGATCATCCTGCATACAGTGTACTGGTCAATCAAGAGACAGAAGTCATGGAAAATAGTTTATTTTTCCTCATAATGATGTCATCATAGTAATGCATCTTATACACATTTGTTTCTACAACGAGTGAGAAATAATTGCAAGATTTGTTTGTAACAATATTAATACAGAAGGGTTCTATATAGATGGCTGAATGGTAAAGAATGAAAAAGGTCATCTCTGCCTTTACCTTGCTGTACTGTGTGTGCTCCTCCACCATAGTATGGCAGGCCTTTTTCAAGAGCACTTGTTTAGTCTCAACTGTGCTTGTCAGGACTGATTTGTCTGATTTAAGTCTAAAAGGGAACTATGAAAAGCTAAAGACATATGGAGCATTGCTTCGGACAAACCGGCCTTTCTCTTCCTCAGGTCATGTTATTAACTGTAGCAAGAATGCACATGAGGGTTCATCTGATCTACAGTATGTATAATGACATGGATCATTGATACCTGCACAATTCCAAATGTACACGTCATAAGAATGAGTCTGTTTTTGATCCAACAACCTTGTTCAGGGTTTAGTTAATGCTGCATAAAGGGTAAATGTGAAGAGGGAGATAGGATGGGCAGAGGAAACTCCGGGCAGAGGAAACTCCAGACATGGTCGACTTTTTTTTTTTTCCAGCTATCCATCAATCATAGTAGGCCATTAGGTGAGGCGGCAAGCCACAACCACTAACTGTCAGTTTCTATAAATGCTATCAACACAACTCATGCAAGATAAACAACAGATAGAGGGCAGGAGAGGACAAAGTGAAGACAGCTCAGGAGGGCTTTGACGGCCCTGCTGCATGCGACAGAGTGCAAGTGGTCTTCTAGAGATAAAGACTATGAATGATCAGCTGTCTATGCCACCGCTGATGTAACATGGAGATCATGTTACCTCTCAAGGCTTCTTCTGACTACCTTAAAAGCTTCACATGAATTTCACAAAACATATGGATCCTGTCTGTACATGCGCCCTGGCTGATGGCAACCTTGCAGTTCAGCTGCAGATTTAAGTTTGTTTCTGTTTAAAAACATTTCCAGGAGGCAGAGCTGCTTTGGCATTAGAAATCATGTCAAGGTTTGAGTTTGACTTCATTGAGCCAAGGAACCACACATTTTTTAAATCTCAAAGCAAGGCAATTTAGCTAACCTAAATAATTTAGCTGCTATGACTGGTAGCAAGAGAAACTTGTAGGCCATGCTTCCTACTACCTTATATTAGTCTTAATACAGTATGTAGAAGAAAGCCACATTTAGTCAGATTTTACTGATGGACTTTTTGAACCTAATTTACTAGAATTTTAGCCTTATAGTTTTAGCCAGTAAGCATAGACATTATAATAAGTCAACCGCACTGTCTTCTTTAAGTCACCAATGACTAAGCACAGTTTTTGTCAACTCTAGGTATAAATATTTATTGGGCAATTTCAGCCAACTGCTCAGAACTGTAGCCAAGGGGAAGTGATTATACCTGTGCGGTTTTGCAGAACCTCTAACAACAAAAACATTTTTGACATGTCACAATAGGAAAAGCATGGGTGTAAAATAAATGATGGCTGAATCAATTTAGCTGCTTCAGTTTCAGGATCCGGGTACTATGCATGCTGGCTCTGACACACTGTCATGGCTTACTGGGATGAAGCTCTTGGTAACATAGGAACACCTCTGTTTTCCCTGCTATGACAAGTCAATATATCTGTTTTGAATCAGGCCTGTGTGGATCTCTGAGGCAAATCAAAAAATTGCCCACCAAACACATTGTAAGAGCTACTGTAATTCAGGCAATTTCACACATATTACTAGCTCATCTGGAGAGATCATGAGTGTAAATCAGTTTAATGTAAGTCTAGTTAACTGACTGCAAAGTGAAGACCTGCATGCACTGGCTATAGTGAGGATACATGTATTACCTTGTTTTGTTTTCAACAACCACAGCTCTGAAGTTTTTCTGATGAATTTTAACAGAAGAATCATTGTTTCATCTTGGTGAGATGCTCAAATTTAAATGTCCAGTTCAGAAACAGAGCTTTGTTTGGTTCGGAAAGTGGATAGAAAAACACCAATATCAAGTTGAAGCTTTTAACAAAGATCAGTGAACGAAAACGTCACGGCAAAATGAATTGGTAGATTGGTGGGACTTGTGTTCTGTACAGAGCAGTAGTGGGTAGACTCCTACCATACGATTCCTATTCATTTTCTAAATGTAAAATGTTGGGTCATGATGGGCATTAAATTTCTGTTTGAATTATCAGTACAAGAGTTGTTGCATTGGAAAAAAAGTGTTCTTTGATGTTCTTTGCAGTTAATAGGACTGACGTTATACCGGTGCCAAACCATATATAAATTCTCCTTCTCATCAGTACTAGGGATTATCAAAAACTTTGTGTTCAATATTTGTAGAGTGAATATTTAACTTTAACAGTCTACAATAATTAAGAGTCATGATATGCACTGTAATACATACTCATTAATTAAGCAGCTGTCTGTTTTATTGTTGGATGTCTACCAAAGTAAAAGTATTCCAACAGTTATAATACACAAGTGAGCAACTGAGGAGCAGATAAGATCATAGGTCATACAAAGCCATAATGTCCTCACAGTGAATATTTGAAGAAGCCTCCCTTTAGCATGTGCTTGCTTTATTCATTAGTTACAAGTCTGGTAACTTTGCCAGAATAATGTAAAACTATAGATAGACTCTCTGTCTCCCTCCTGTCCTGTGGGTGTTTCACCTGCAACATATAACACTCATACAGTAGATGCAGGGGAAGAGAGAAACAAAAATATATAAATAACCAAACCGAACATTCAAAAATAAGAAATGTCATGTAAAATGAAGAGGACACAGTTAAGATTCTGCACAGTTTCTAAGTCAGCAATCCCATTTTAGCAAATTTGTGTCACTGGCCAACTTAACTCCTTGTATAAAAGGTCAGGTGTCCTTCAGTGGTATTTCTTCCACTGAAGCGTGTGTTTAGGTGAACATTCAGGTTCATTCAAGTAACTCAGCGTGTAACTCAGCCACTGTTCACTTGTTATGAATAAGGCTGTCCCTCGAGTTTCAAGCAGATAGTTACTAAGTCAAATTCTTATTCTAAGCAAAGAGGGACTTTCTCAGCATCAAATCATAGCTAGACTAAGGTTTCTATGGTAGCAGTATCTTTTAAAAACGCTTTGTAGAAACTGGATCAGTTGTATCCCAAACACCATCAGGCAGACCAAAAGCGACCACACCATCAAGAGATCAATACATCAAGCTTAGCTCTTAGAAAAGCAACTTCATCACAGATACAGAATTTGCTAAATAAAGGCTCCAATCAGGAAAAGTACTGTCAAAAGAAAGCTGTAGTTTTCTCAGAGGATCAGTAGCAGTTTCTAAATCACTTAACAGGAGGGGAAATTAGGCCAAATGCTTGGGGTGGGCTAAGAAATAGCAGCATTTCACACTGGATGACTGGAAAACGGTCCTATTTACTGAGAGAGATGCCCCCCCCCCATCCCAACCTCACCCCTCTACTGTCACAAATAGAATCATTTTGTGGATGGGATGGAAGACAGTCAATGACAACAATTAAACAATGATTGTTTGTGTGTATAGTTTATATCACACGCCAGATGCCAACGAACAGGAGAATGATATAGCAGTGTATCAAACAGTGAAACACAGTTGTGGGAATATTCAAGTGCGTGTTTTGCCTACTCTGCATCAAACTGACTACACCCTGACCACGGAGAAGTACCACTCTATTCCGAGACATGCTATGCCCCCTGGTTTGCATCTTTGTGGAGAATGATTCACACTTCAGCAGGATAATGATCCCAAACACACCTCAAAGTTTTGCAAGAACTGCTTGAAGACCAAAGAAGACCAAGCTATCCTGACTGTCATGGACTTGAAGACTGAGGGAGCCAAGCATTCAGTGACATCACAAGAAGCTCTTTGGAGCATTGTTCCACTTTGCTGGGATAATGTGGTTTCATTAGGTTTTGCTCAAACTTGTGGAGTGTTTGCCAGCTCGAGTGCCTGTCATTAAAACCAAAGAGGGACAAACCAAATACTAAGGTATTATGAATTTCATGTAGATTTTTCATAGATTCAACTTTTCACTCAAGTTCTTCAGTTGATATTGTAATTTGTGATGAAAAATTTGTATTTGAAGTATATGCAACATAGAAGTATCTTGACTAGTGGTCTCAGACTTTTGGAGCTACATAAAGGTGTGTGTGTGTGTGTGTGTGTGTGTGTGTGTGTGTGTGTGTGTGTGTGTGTGTGTGTGTGTGTGTGTTTTATAAATATATATATACACAGTATATATTTGCTCAAACATTAATGCCATAATGAATCTTGTATTTGTATAACAATGAAATATCTGATTGGCACAGACTTTAAGGTAATGTGCTCATTGACAAAAGATTCACTTTCCCACTGACTATTCTTGTGGTTGTTTTGCTGTTTGCTTTTAACATTGTCCTTTGTCCCTGTCTATTGTAGCATTTCTCTAAACCTTTTTTTTTGTTTTTTTATTTAAGTCTGATAGGACTGCACACACATGACAACATGTAGTTTTGATGGCAAATTACAGAATTGATCTGCAGCTCAGCAGGCAATTATCAGTGCAGAACCACGGTGCATATCAATAAGCCCAGGCAAAGAAAAAGAAGTCAAAAATCTGTTCCTGCGGCACATGGCTAATATTCATTACAAGCCTGTTTTGATGTCAGTACCTGGGAGCTCAGTGGGGGGTGGGGGGGTGTTCCAGATCACTATTGTATTTGATTTTTCTCTCTGATCAGAGGAAACCAATTTCTGACCCTTCCCATAGGCATGATGAAAACATGCAGTGTAATGGATTATTTCCGCTCTTAGTCACTTTACCTCCAAAAACCAGCAACTCCTCTCTCTCTCTCTTTCTCTCCTGCTGTTCTCAGCTTTTTCTCTCTCCCACTCAGAGCTACACAAACACCCAATGTCTTTACAGGTATGACAGATGCAAAGCCAATATTGAAGCAAACATAACCACCAACATTAATGGCATGCTGGCAAGTCTCCAACAAGGACACTACAACAATAATGCTATTCAGTAACTGCACAGAGACGTTGCTAGCCATTGCTTGTTGATAGGCAGCTCTCTCTCTCTTTAGTGCTCGCTTTCCCTTACTGCCTGTCGACTTGGAAAAGGCAATTAATATTCCTTTGCTGAGTAGAGGCTTTAGTTTTAGGCTGATCACGTGGAGCATCCTGGCTGCCACCCCCACTCTCCCCTACCCCACTGTTACAAGTCAGATAATTACCTATTTAGATGTTGCTGAGGAGATGTGCGTGTGTGTATATGTGTGTTCCTGCCCGTGTGTTGGCCTGCTGCCACAACTTGTGAAAAGAAGCACCATGAAGTGGATCTGTCACAATGAGTTAGAGACACAGGATGGCTGCCGTCCAAGACCAGAGAAGCACAGGACACTAAACTGAACGATCAAAGCCACAGAAACAGACTCGCACTCTGACATTGAATTTTTTTTCGGTTGTGGTTGCTGTTTTTTGAGATACTACACGCAGCAGCCCACAAATTTCATCAGTGTCTTAGTTAATTATGGTGGATCTAATCGAAAGCTGTCATATTTCTGCAGTTAATGGGCTCTGCGTGGAGGCTGGTAAGGTGAAGGGCTTTCTGAAAGGTCAGCTGACTCACCACTGCTGCTGACCCCCTTCAGCTCTACCTACCCACACCTCTTAAATCTCAATCAGGGATGGGAAGCATGGCCATTCATTAGCTTGGTATCCAGCCGCTGTTTCTTTCATCTCACCCCTCCGGTGCCCACCACCACACAACTGCTGCCCCTTCCTTTCCGATCCGTCTTACCCTTCCTCAGTAAAAACACTTAACGCGAACCCCACCCCTCCGCCCAAGAGGTACAACGAGTTGAACTGCTGGGAAATGGCTATTGCACCCCTCCAGCTCACACGTGCGCACATACACACACACACACACACACACACACACACATACACACAGCGGCCACCTCTCTATCTCCCTCCTCCATGTTGAAACCATTGCGATCCTCCGATGTCTCCTGGCTCTGCTCCTCTCTCTGTGTTTCTTTTTCTCCTCTGCTGCCAATCAGTGGAGCATTTCTCACAAAGCTACTTGTGGCAGCAAAGAATGACAGTGAGCAGGGTTGTGAGCAGGGATGTGTGAGGGCGTGCTTGTCTCTGCATGCACACGCATATGGGCAACAAAGCCTTGCACTAAGCTGAGGGCGGCTCCAAGGTCCCCCCCTGAGGCAGAGCTGAGATTGGGTTCATTATTCAGTAGGAGTGGGTTCCAGCTGTGAGAGGAGAGAGACGGGGAGCTGCTCTGTCTGTGTTGTGGCTCCTCAAACCCTGCTGTCCACTGGGAACCACAACAAAATATTGCAAAGGAGAAAGACTTTAACTGTCACACACAGATGGACAAACAGCGGTAGGGCTTTTTTTTTTTTTTTTTTTTTTTTTTTTTTTTAACCAAAAGAGCAGCTAATGGTGAAGGAAGTTTGTCTCTATGGTAAAGGTTTTATTTTCGAACATAAGATCACATTGAGTGTATTTTTATTTGTGCTTTTTGGGTTGTAATTTCATAGTGTCATCGCAATATAGAGCATGTAGTACCCCCAATGTGAATATGATGTACACATGAAGCAGCATTAAACTGAATTTTTATGTATCTCTAGATGGCAGTAGTAAGTTAGATATTGGTGTATTGCCCACCACAGGAAACGGTGTGTCTTTGAATGTGTATGAGCATGTGTCTGCTTGTTTGTTTTCCCTTGAGGTTGATAAAGTGTGTTGGTATAATTTCAAAATTAAATTTAAACAGAAAGTAATAATAGAAGGAAAAAAATACAGTATTTTCAAAATAGTCCTGGTGTCCTGCTGTTCCTCACTTACAGGTCCAGGGTTTCTCATTCACTCATGAATAAATACAGATTGCGGAAGCTTCTTCTTCTTCTTCTTCTTCTTTTTTTCCACACAAAGGCAATTAACTTGAAATTGCTTTGTTGAAATTGCTCCTGAAACAGCTTAGTACAAATGCAGGAAATGGCATCACAGCCACTCTGTATTTGTGAGAATTAAATGTATGATGTTCATCTCCTCTGTGATGTGCATGAAATTGCATTGAGGAACAATTAGCTCTTACAGAATAACATTTGTTCACATTAGAACTGGCTGTTGATGGACTTCTGTTTGGAGGAAACAAGTATTATCTGGCTAGCCACAAAAAAAAAAAAAAAACAGTCATCCATATTTAATAGAGGAAACAGAAAAACATACCATTGTTTTAGTTATGGCCAACTGACTATGAATGAAGACTCTTAAATCAGGTTGATGGCTGTACATCCCACTGAAACACACAGAGGAAACAGCTCTCCCCTCACATTACCCTGACAGAGCAACAAAGGTGCAGTTTACACTCGGCTTTTCAAAAAATGCAAGTCATTTTCAGCATGATGAGAGTGCAGTGATTCATGCAGCAAATGGCCTGTCATCCCACTGCTTGATTAACAAGCAAAGAGACCCTGGGGAGCACCCGTGGATCCTCATCACTTTATGGCCCTGGCAGAGGAGTACGCTCACCCTCCGCAACAACACGGAACTAACCTCCATTCAGTGCATTCCCTGCCTTCCAACTAATAACTGTCAAAAGAAACAAAACACATGTCAAACCAGATTTCCCAGCCGATCTTTGCTCATTCCTCATTTTCTAGAATTGCTTTCGACTTCTGGGGGGAGTCTCGTGGTAACAAGAGTAGTGGTAACGCTGGGAACAATGCTGAGGCTATAAGTTGAGGCAAAAACCACAACAGTGGCGTTATTAGCCCGATAATGAGCCTTCAGCTATGACAGGGTCAAGCAGAGTCAAGAGCTGCTGCTAATTTTGGAGAACGTCCCGCCATCCCAAGCCAGAGTAGCTAAGTGCAGCCAAATGCAGTGCAAGAAATGGCACGGTGAGTAGCAGTCATCGCTCATGTCAGTCAGTGGGAGGAGCTCCAAGTGCTACAAAATGACCCACGGCGTGTCACTTCAGACTGATGTACGACCCAGAGGTTACGTGGGTTGTGCGCTGTGAAACTGTGTAGCACCATGTCAGTGTGTATTCTTGACAGGTGAACAGGCCCCATCCAGTCCTCTATGTCGGGACCTGTACCGCAAGTGAGTGACATTCGATGCATGAGTGGCCTATTACACTGCCCTAGCCTCTGCCGTTCAGTAGTGCAACTGTCACTAGCTCTTGATTCCCTCTGACACATCTGCACTGAAGCCAAACCCGCTGGACCACGCTGAGCATTACTCCTTATGACAGGTGCATGCCTCCTTTGTGCATGGCAACACTCACATTTACCATAAGGGTGTTAGATTTCAGCTGATGTGATTGTGTAGACGTGGATGACTTTTTCTAATTAAGTGCAAAGGTGAACAGAGGAGGCAGATAGGCGCACCACATTCATTTCACCAAATCACTTGCACAGCTCTAGTGTTAGTGCATATGAATCATTCAGGACATAAGTACAGCACTTTACAGTTGTCCGAAAAAGTTACATTTCAATCACAATGTAGGCACTATGATTGCAATGGAAAAATACTGTCTGCTCTCAGCATTCAAAGAAAAGAGAAAAAAAAGAAAGCCTCATGAAATTATTCATTTGTTTTTTTGAGAAGGAGAAAACAGTACAATCCTGGCACCAAGGAATAGCAGATACTCTGTGAAAAATGTCCTTGAAGAGTTCCTCATTCTTTGCGACAACTCAATAATAAAACATGACAGATTGTTCTGCATGAAAGTTGGGCATGTCGCCATCTCATTTAGGATACATTTCTTTGTCACCTTAAACAATGTTTCGCTTAATGAATTTATAACAGCATGACTGGACATTGCTGCTCATATATGAGTAGCACTGAAAGCGTGGTTCATCAGTGGATGAAAAACATGTTGTGGTATCATATGCATTTAGCAGACAAATTTAAAGAGGAGAAGGTAATAAAGCTAAGTTTACAGTGATATGGCTCTCAATTTCTGCCTGCCATTAGGTCCAGAGATAGATGTTAACAGAGACAATGCTTAATGAGTTCTTTAACACTAGTCTTCACCTATCAGTGTTACATCTCTTATTTGAAATCGCTCTGTTCTCATCGCTAAAAGCATTACACAACATGCAGTAAATTAATGAAGATAATAAACCCTCCGTAAGGTTCTGAGAGTACTTATAGAGGATTTTAGCTTGAAGCATCCTGTGGTGGTCTGCTGTGTGAGCAGTCTTCACAAAAGCTGCAAATTGCCATTTACTTGCCTTTTACCTTTGAGATACTTCACCGGTCGGGAAGAGAGCACAACAAAGATTTCTCCATCTTGTCTTTGCTGCAGTTGATTTCAGGTGTACAATAACACTTATGTTGAAAACACCACCACCAACATAACAGACCTAAAGTCTATAAGATATAAAAAGTACCTTGTAGGAGTTTAGATGTATTCTATGCGTTCTTCAGCTCTGGCATATGTGATATATGAGTAAAATACTTGCAAATCAGCTGGCAAAATAATCTCACCTCCAAGGTCTATTTAGTAGCTGTCATATCACATGCTGCTCATTGGCAGGTGTTCGCTCAGTTCTTATGGAATTGTAAATGTTCAATTTTTTGAATTGCTTAAATAACTCTACATGTTGGCTCATGAAAGTGATGCTTTTCTTATGCAGTGTGAGGGTTCATTCTTCTATTTGAAAAACAGAAGTAATAGTTCCAAGGTCATGAATGAACTTTGAAACTTTATGTGAAAAGCTTTACTTATAAACTGTATTTACATTGGTTTGCAGTCACTCTGACTCTGCAGATACTGCAGTATATGACTACAAGCCAAAAAGCTTGTATTGTAGCTACCATTGTTACAAGCAGATAAAATGACTTACTCCAATGAAAACAATGCCACTTCTGCATTCCACTTCAGTTTTGTCCAGGAGGATCTTCACCAATATTTACATATGCTTTCCTGCTTCATTTAGTGCACTAACTTTCCTCTGACACCTGCTTCTTCTCAATGCGATGTCACACTGCTTTTCTGAAGTTGTCCCAAACTCTGCTCAGATACAGCATCCATACCAAGTTATAGAATACATTATGCTATAGATTCCTCTTATGTTGGTAAGTGTACCAGCAGACACCGCTGTCACTGACTTTAACCATGAAGAATAAGCCACAGTACTCGGGCATTGACAGTCCATGAGCTTTTCATTTCATGGCCTTGGAATGTTACAAAAGGCCCCAAAACGGGAGTTTCATAGATAAAACATGAGACTGGTAAGGGATTGGAACAGCAGTCACCAGACATGAGTGGTCATGCTGGTATAACAGAACCACTAGTGGTAAAAAAAAAACTCTGCAATATGCTTTTACGAAATTAGTTCTGTAAGAAAACCACTCACTGTATATGGCATGTCTTATAGATATATATATATATATATTTTTTTTTACAGTAACTTATTTCTAATAACCACATACTTGCTGAGTTAATAAAAGCAACTATAACATACATTGTCATGATAGTAAAAACACTCCATCTGTAGTATAAAATCAAATAACAGCCTATACTAACCATCACATCAACGGTAAGTCTCGCTAAAATACCTGTAGTACAGATAAATTTGACTTTTATTCTTTGGCACTGCAGTTTTCCCTGTGTATAGTAATAACATTGTGTTTCATAACAATTTAATGACTCTGGTGAGCCATTTGAACTTGAATGGTTTTGCATTTTAGGACTTCTTCACCTGCAGGAGCATTATGAAGAAACATTTTGCACATTCAGTCTATACTTATGTTCTCAATGTGTAGCTCTACAGGATTTTCATCATTAGCATGTCAGCTAGGCCATCGCACTTCTTTGTTATTTCTCATTTAAAAAAAAGCATGCATGAGATTCCAGAGTAGAGCAGAAGATGCCGACTGCAGTTGTTGACCAAAGGAAAGTTTATTCCAAACGTCAAAATCTGAGAAGTCAAAGGGCAAGTAAATTTTTCTCACTGTGCCTCTGCTATTCTGTTTGCCCCTGTCAGCAATAATCACACATACAGGGGGTCTGCAAAGGCAGCAACTTAAGTGAATGGCTTTAAGATTGGTACTCTAGAAATTATACTAAAGTTTTCATGGCAATTTAAGGTGACAGGAGTACAAAGTGGGTTAATAGTCACTAGTTACTCCCCACCATGTTGGAGAGTAACTAGTTGCATGTAATGGAATTATGGAATTAAATTACAAAATAAATGTAACTGTAATGTGTTGCAGTTACTGAGAAAAAATTACATCTAAATATATTATTTTTGGTGAAAAATCTTATATGTAGAATATAACATTCATTCTCTTGTCTGCATGAACGCCCTCTTTTAGGCACATCTGCAGACAACATGTGTCAGATAGATGAAAGGTGTGAGCTAATAACACTCACTAACTTCATTCAGCATTGTCTGATCATTAAATATTAAGTTGGAGAGGTTTTTAGGTTGCAAAATTCCTACAAGGCACCAACACACTGAATTAATGGTACTGAAAAGTAATCAAATGCAATAAATAACATGACTTTGATCAAGCAATTCAAGCTTTGATAATACTTGTTACATTTGAACAGGTTAATTGGTGATCTGTAACCTTTTACACTGACCTTCCCATCGCTGATAGTGGCTTCATAAACAGCTGGTAAATAAAGCCAAATAAATGTCAAAATATAACGGTGACCTAGTGCATCTGAGACGGATGAGTGAAGCTTCACACTCTGGTATTTAGGAAGGCTCTCTCAAATTATTGTCATGTACTTTAGTCAGGTGTCCCTGCTGTTTTAGATTCATGCTAAATATTAGAACCTGACTGCAGTGTTCTCTGTGTGGTCTAATAGGTGACAGTTTAGGGTGTCCTTGAAGTGACTGTAAACAGGTCCTACATCTCAGCGGTGTCTTATGTCACATTTGCACCCTTTGCTAATTGGTAAGATTTATTGGCTACAAGCTAATTCTGCAGAATGTGGGCTTTTATATATTTTAAACACTGTGGTTACTTGACTGTATTGGAGACAATGGAGAGCTGAAATTACTCATTCCTCATCCTCTGACTTTTTTCTTCCTTTTGCTCTGAAACTCCCCCGGACCTCAGACTGACACCCACCCTCCCGACTGAACAGCTAACCTTTCAGACGAGCTGCGCCACCTTGACGGCATTTAATCATTGAGAAAAGACAGGAAACGTACTCATTCTTTCTCCTACACTCCCACCCCGCCTTCCCTCAGTCCCTCTGCCACTGACTCTCATCTCTCCTGCTGTCTCCGGTGCGTCTGGTCGCTGTATAGAGCAGCGGTGTGCATGTGTCGGGGAGCCGGGGGAGCGCTGCACTGTTCTGCGCACTGGTTCCGCTGGACATCACCGAATAACGGCTCTCGACAACCGGGTGGTGGTGGTGGTGGAGGGGGAGACTGGACTCGGAGCAGGAGCAGGACCAGGAGAAGCACCGTGGCTTCTTATAGCCCGCTCTCCGAAACCATGTCCGAATTTTTTCTACTCGCCTTTCTAGCCCTATTCTCGGGATTATTTCCGTGCGCCGAGCCCTCGACAGTGTCGGACGAGGAAAAAGGTAAGGAGGAACCGGGCCGTCGGGAATGCGCAGTCCGATGAAACTTGGCACCACGGGCTGTCTTTAGTGCGGTCTGGGGGTGTTACGGGCGCCAAATGTTGTGCAGTCGCTGGATATAAACCTCTGTTTTCCATTCATGAATGATCAAGAGTTGATCACCTGAATTTCCTCGTCATTCTGTTCCGTCCAATGTGGGATGCCTCATTGGAAGTCTGCATCTTTTTTTGTTGTTATCATTGAGACTGTTAAAATGTTGCATTATTTGCTCCCCAGCCAATAAATCGCAAGTCACAATACCACCCTTATAATAACTCATTCAACTTGCATTTAGCACAGCTCTTGCATTTGAGCATTTTCAGGAACAGTCTTCCTGGCTGTTGGGAGCCCGGGTAGATTCAGTCGGTCTGTCTGCAGGCGCGTAGCAGCGATATCCTACAGTGCAGCAGGTGAAAATATCCCTGTGCCAAAGTGTATTTTGTCTCCTCCCGAGCTGTAGCTTGTTATCTCTGCCGGGGGATCATCGCAACATCGCATGGAGACGCAATTGATAGGACTAGTAGTGCACGGTCAAGTCTACAGTGCAGTGTGCAACCCCGTAGTGTTGTCGGGGAACTCGTTTTTCAGCAGCATATTGATTGTTGCATGTCTGAATTTCAGTTCTGTCACATAATTATCCGTGTCCAATGTTGAGTGCTGTCTGACAGGCTTCTCACTATCAACAGTCTTTCTGTAGGTGTCATATAGGATGTGATGCTCACTGAGGGTAAAGCAAACCGAACTCACTTCTCCTATTGGGCTTTTATTTGCAAAATAGAGTTCAGGCATATTTACGGTTATACCCTGTGTGTATTCAACAGCTGCATTCATAGAAGGCTGCGTATTTAACGTGTCACAGATGTTTTATTACTACACGGAGGAGGAAAAAACAGTAGGATACTTAATTACAATGAAAATGGGAGTTTTTGTTAAAAAATAGTTATTCTTATATCTGTATTTTGACTTTTTATCCTATCTTTTAATTTTCCCATAGACATGCTGAATTACGGCACTGGGCAAACATTTACTGTTAGGTGTCAGAATGGTTGCAGTCACATGAAGCATTTTTTCTTTTTTAAAAGAAAGCATAAATACATGCTTTTGTAAAACATAATGTATGTATCTCCACTGACTGCTTGCCTGGACGTCATAGATTCCCCCACTTCTTCATTCCCTGGCACAGCAATAACTGTCAAACTTGCTGGGCTTGTGAGACCGTCCCAAATGTCACCAAATGCCCCCCACCCCCACCCCCAACACAGCGTAGAAAGCAGGGGCTTAGAGTTCACACTAGGCAAGAAGAACACTGTTTACCTCTCTCTGTGCATGAAATGAAAAGATGAATTTGTTTCATGAACTCCTCAGGATGCTCCTGCTCTGAGAGGTGGGGGTACACCCAACTGAAAATGTAAAGACTAAAGAGTTTGTGTTTGTCAGCATTGCAGCACTGAGCTTTATTAATGTAGCTTGGACAAAAAGTGAAGAATTGTGTCCCATCTCATTGTCTCATCTGGGCTAATAGAACAATGTTTAAATCGAGAACAGTTATGCTGAGATATGCTCACACACAGAGAGACAGATCTGAAGGTATGTGCATCTTTGTCTGTGTACCGATGCTGTCCTGCCACTCTCCCTATGTACTGAGAATAAATGAAAGTTCTTGTAGCTGGGTCTAATTGGATGGTAATGATAATAGCATTTCTTATTTCTTCCAACACCAAAGCCGGTTGTTAGCCTAATTAGTTTGAAATTAATTTGCTTTGTGGTAGCAGCGTTGTTACGTTGAATGCCAACTAGTGAGTCAGTGGTTTTCTCTGCAGGAATCTGAAACATTTCCAGAGCTCTTTCATAGAATGGCATGTCTCTTTGCAATGCCTCCACTGTGTTCCTCTCCTTATCACTTATGTCCATTTAACATTGAGCGGGCTGACCTGGCCGAGCCGGCGTGGCTGCACACTGCTGATCTGACAAAACGACTGGCATGAGAAGTTTAGAAACACCAATGTGCTGCCTCTTTATTATAATTTTTTTTTTAAATGAAAATACCCTTGATCTCAGGCAGTGACCTCAGTGCCAGATAAGCATCATCTAGTACAAACAGCTCAAGGTTGTTTGAAATGTATACCTCTTTTAAAAGATGATAGTACAGTGGAAGACACAGATAGGTCAATACACTAATGCAGGGAATGCTGCCTTTAAGAGCTAATTAAATGAGATAGTGAGATAGTGTCGCTGAAGTGTATGTGAGTGCCTGTGTGAGTGTATATATGTGTGTGCTACGAAGGCTGGCACAGGAAATCTACATGATGGAGTCATTCAGTACAGATCAGTGTAAATGATGAAGTCTCTAGGTTTTCTTGACTTAAATCGCCAACATTTTAGCTCCTTTTACACTTACAAGGAGTCACCACCTGTTGAAGATAGTTTCCAAATTCCTTTGTTACATCAAAAAAGTACACATTGGGGTTAACGGACAATACAATAGATGACATACAGTACAACACAAGGAGGAAAAGTAACTGCGTACATTTTACCACTCAATAAAATGGAAGAATAACAGCTGGTTGGTTCAATGCAGCACCTTAATTATACAGATAGTGAGTTTTATTTTCTTCTCTCTTGTTCCATTGTTGTTGTTTTACAAGGAAACCCTCAGTACTTTGTATCAGAAGATGAAAGAAAAGTGGATGATGCATAATGACCACGGTGGCCATTCACATACAGAACTGAAATTTAAATAGACACTTCACTTCAGTTTGCTCATCAGCAGGAGTACTCAGCCTCTAAAAACATTGTATAATGTGGATCTGAAAAAGCTTTCTAAAGTCAGAAAAATTGAGCCTGGTGATCTCTACTTGGGCATGCTGCACTTATTTTGACCATTCTTTTTAAAAATCTGTCACTTGTGAGTCCTCTAACTGTGTGAAGGTGCATCACTACATCACTGGAGTACCACTAAAAGTCCTTCAGTCACTCAGAAAAAAGTCTTCAGCTAACCAGAAAATTTCTTATATACTAATAATAATGATGAATATTTCTTAGGCACAAATGTCCCTAACTTTTACAGTCAAATGTTGTCCTGATCCCAGTGAGACACTCTGTAATCACAGCATGTTGGTGTTACAGCAAGGGGCTTCATGCTGCAATTCAGGGATCTGGGCATTAATAGTCTCTGATGTCTCTTCAATGACTGTCCATAACTCTGCTTCCTTTGTGCTGCTGAGTTAAATAAATGTTCATTCTACTTAATGTCACTGTTGTATCCTTACTCATTTAATAACTAGCTTGAAGGCAGGAAATTGGTCACTAAATTGCAGTTGGACATGATAAATTGCAACCAAATGGAGATTATGTAAATCACTTGACTTTCGCAACATTAATTCAAAAATTCACAGTTTTCTGAGACATTCAACCTACAATGGGCTGGTGTTATATGAAGAACAATGAAGAACAATGAAGATCAGGAGGTCGTTTTTACAGGAGAACTGCTGAGTAGTGGCTAACGATTGACCTTCAAAGGTTGGACTGAATTCTGTTTTCATAGCTGTTTTACGTCTTTTTCTGGAAAGCATTAACACAAAATGAGCTCAGCAGCTGCAGGGCCTCTTCCATTGCTCGATTTTCTGTCCGCATCCTGTTCTGACACGGCAGCAAATGTGCGCACCTCAGCAAAAGGTGATCCTCAGGACGGAGGGTGGCCCGCGCTCAGCCGGCTACTTTGTCTTCACCCACTGATTGAAGAAACCACATGTAGGTTCCAGTTAAAGCTGGTTCGGAAAGAGTAAATAAAGTGAACGCAGAGGAGTGGATGAAGGGGAGGGTGGACTGAGTAGAAGGTGATGCAGTCAGCACTGGACATGGAAGTCAGCGGTGGAAAACCTGTGGCGCGGGCACTGACATGCTTTTATTGGCATCACTTCCACATGAACTGTACTTCAGGTGTTTTCTTTTATTGAGTGTTGCCTTGCAAGTGGCTGAAGAACCAGATGAGTCATCAGAACAGCCGTCAGCTTGTCATGTGGAGAGGGTCAGCTTCAGTTTGTAAAAGAACAGATTAAGCACTTTCACAAAACCTCGATATTCAGTTCTTTTCTTCACACAATTACTCTAAACATCATATTAGTCTGGGGTTTATCTGAAGCACATGCTTAGACAGCATTCTTGCAGGATTGCATTCAGTCTTTTACGAGCTATGAAAAGACATTAAAGTAGCTGACACATCTATCCAGTGATGTCAGCTAAGTGTTGCTGTCATTGAGCTCTTACATCTATCTCATGGCAGAGGTGAAGTGTGGCCTCAAGCTACAGGAGGCAGCAGCGAACCAGCCCCCACACGTCTCATTTTAGTCTGCAGTACGACGGTGGAGCTCACTCCTGTAGAACAAAGTTATTGAATGAAGCCATCGGATTTTGATAGTGTCACCTTTAATATCACCTCTCACAGTCTTAATGGCCTACAATTGAATCAGCAATGGATTGGCTCAGGTTGTAAAAGCCATTGGCTGTAAATTGACTTGTGGCATTGATTACCAATGGAAGGAGGAGCAACGTTTTTGACCCACATGATCTATTTGTGTTGATGTTCTGGGAAGACTTAGTTATGTGGGTGGCATGGGGATTCATATTAGATTTTTCCTAAATGTTGCATAATTTAAAATGTGAATAATGAATCAATAACTTTTACTTAAAGAAGCCCCATTTTGCAGGAGCTGAATCGCAGAGCTTGGCTCAGCCGTATACTGAAATGGCTGCTGGATTTAAAAAAAAAGTATAGATAAATTATTAATGGAATAAAGCACAACTGTTTTATTGCCAAATATGCTAATGGTAATAGGGCCTATAAGGGCTGTGGTGGGATAAAACACTGCACTCACAAGTTGAGTATGAGGTCATTAATGGGTGATGGATGAGATACAATGCATCATAAAAAGAAATATAAGTGTGATGTAATGTGTATTGTGAAAGGGAAAAACCTATGCTCATGCACAAGTGAGACCATATGCTAGCAGACCAAACAATAAAACAGACTTTTGTGTTGCACAGTGACTACTATGGGCTGGCATGATGGTAAGCGGTTAAAGTTAGTATGCAGCTGGGTGTGAAAAGTGAGGTCTGAGTTGAGCGAACATCTTTCTGGAAGTGTCCCGAAGGGTGGAGAGTGTCTCCATCTCAGGCTAAAAGTCTGTCTGTCAGTTTGAAAGGGTGAACAGCAAGGTGGATGGAAGCAGCACCCTGAGGAGATGCCCCTTGCATAGGGCTGTGTGCTCAGCATGTGCAGACATTCAGTGTAGCAGCACTGGATCCTTCTTCTTTAGATCACACTGTTGCTCTCACCTACCTCCTCTAAACAGAATTAGACATGACCAGCAACGGTAGCCTTCTCTTTGTTGATGTATTTTTGATTCTTAACTTCTTGTTAAATTTGTCTTAATTTTATTCTCTTTGTTAATTTTTGACCACTTAATTAAAGTATGCACAGTGGTATACATCTCAAACATTCACCTAAATACAAAGATAGCAGGGATGTTGCCTGCAGAGGTTGCGTTGCCATGGGAATAGGTGGTGTGAAGCACTGTTCAAATACAGTATAAAGAGAAAGGGAGTCGGAGCATTGACTTCACTGTTTTACAATGTTTTAACCTTACACTTTACTGGATAGTCTTCTTTTATCACTGATGTCTGTTGTCTATCCATGCACAAAGGACAGAGCTACTTTGATTGATTAGCTGAAAGCTTGGCGTGCTGTCGTTGGCTGACCTAAATCATTTTTGTGTAAGCGCTTTTCTATTGTTCTGTACTTCACTGTAGTCCCCAGAATAATAAAATGACAATGAAAATGTTGTGTTTGTGTTATAAGCTGTCAAAGTTAACTTTATCGACTGCAATGGCAATTTAGAAAGAGTTCAGGGGCTGTCATTTTCTGTTTGTGTGTGACGTGGTGAAGAGGTAGCCATCTTTGGTGTGTGTGTGTGTGTGTGTGTGTGTGTGTGTGTGTTGTTTGGAAAATCTGTTATATTTCTTGGCACACTCATTTCCAAATATTGAACTGGCAATATGGAGATCCCCTGGTTAATGTATGAGCTTGAATGTGCTAAGCCTGAGCCCCAGTCCCAACAAGAAGCATCTTGGTGATTAATACTTTTAATTCATTCATCATTTTTTGTGAGTAGAGAACATTTCCTGCCAGTGTCCATACCAGACACAGCAGAATTTAATTGAGGTGAATAGACTGGTGATAGATGATCTGCTTGTGTAGCAGCCCCACTTTGTGGCTGGACGTGACCAGCACAATGAGATTTTACAGGAAAAAAAAAAAGCACAGTTTTAAAAGGGTGACTTGCTGAATGGCGGCACACACCTGAAGTTATTGGCTGTGGACAAAAGGCAGTTGCTCAGACAAACTGGATATTGCAGGCGGACAATGACCAATCAGCAGGTCAGAAGTGCTGGTGTCAAGCCCCGAGTGGCAATGGTGGTGCCAGAGGACCAGAGTGAGGGCCGCTGAAGCCTGGCTGGGGACGCTCTCTCCCAGCTGCCACCTGGCACAGACCGAGGGCTCAGGGCCCCATCATGCAGACTTGGCTCAGAAAACCAGAACAGGGGAGGGATTCATCCATCCCCCAACGAGCTTCATTCAGCAGACAAACCTAAGGCCAGTTGGTGATGCTGCGATGTGTCCTTCTTAAAAGAGAAATTGGTGCATAGAGTAATTAAGAAATATTGAGTCATCGATGTGTTTCATTTTAATGTGCACCTCTGTAATAATCCACAATATCCTTTATGGATTTTAACATAAAATGCTTACGCATTAAAATCTAACCACAGAAGTGGCTGTCTTTGCCTGATTTGTTTTTCAGTCATCCTCCCAAGCCATTGCCTTTCAAAGAGCTAAAATGTATTTCAGCCATTAAAGAGAGGATGAATACACAGAATAAAATGATCTTTAGAAAATATGCAGGGCAGTGTGTTGTGTACGATACTTACGTGAGGGGCACAGCATTAAGAGCTTCTTGGTTTTTCAGCTTACAAAACTTTCTCTCACACAAGCAGCTCATACTGTATGCTGTGCATAACGGGAACACACAGACAAACACATGCACGTACACAAATTATGCTTTTCTAAAATGAACGTCTGCGCCCTGTCTGTGTTGTGGCTGCCTTCCCTGGCAGAGCTCATTGTAGTCCAGTCCAGTGAGATGGAGGATAGAAAGGGAAATTATTGGCACAATTTTCATGCGTGTGTGCAAAGCAACGAGTGGCTACATCAAATGTGCAGCCAGTTCATTGTCAACTGTAACTACGAATTTCTGGGCTGCAACATCTAACCAGTCCGATTCTTTCAATATCAATTTAGAGGAGTCATTCTAAGTGTATGTCAATGCGTGACAGTGCACTAAAAGAGGTTTCTGGGCCTAAAATATTTGTGAGATTGCCACTAAGGATGAATAATTTAATGCACTTTGATGGCATAGTGCATGAACTGAAAATCAAAGATAAAACAGCACTGCTGCCCTACTACCTACACCTGCAACACAATTCACTCTCAACAGCTGTGATACTGTTGGCCCACGAGGATTGAGTTCAGTTGTGTGGCAGCACTATCACTGAGTTACTTTGTGTTAAAATTAGATTGCCAAATACATCACCAGCAGCTGTCATCAGTCTGATTCAGAATGATTCCCTAACATGCTTCCGAGCTGCTATTGATCTCTGGTCCCCGCCACCCTCCCCTCTCACACAGTGTTGGATTGGGAGTCCTATTAACTGTGTTCCCATCAATCACTGTACACCCATGTTTGTTTGTAGAAGTCTTTGATACGATTAGAGCGGTGCTCTCGCGCTCATGCTATGTGGTTTTCTCCCATTCCATTTCTGGCGTCGGGTGATTTGAAATGCGCAGAGTTACTCCCTTCTTGCTTTAGTGATGTGCTTCACTGCTCTGTAGCAGAGACCAGAGATTAAGCACTTGGGCCTCAGACATGTTGGCTGTCACAGGTATCTCTCACTGCTCGGTGCCTGATAAGGGTCACTTGTTCCTGAAGCAGCCCTTGCCAAGAACAAAACCCCAGAGTAATGAGAGAACAGCTTTAGACTTGCTGCGATTTAATATGTTTATCTTAAGAGTACATTCTTATGATTGCTTCTTTGGCCTTGTATATGTCAACAATTGAAGATTAGTGTGTACATTTTTTTACTTTTTCTTTTTTTGATTGGGTATGATTGGAATCTATTTTTTTTTTTGCTTCTAAAATTTCTTACATTTTTCTATTTCACGGTTGTTCTGCCTGCTTTCACATGCATACACCACCATTACCCCACACTTTCAAATAAGTTTTGTCATACCTGATTCATTTCCATTTAATTCCTAAAAATAACTCTCCCTGAGACACAGAAGCCAACAATAGGTTTGGATAAGATTTCCACAGAGAGCTGCTGTCACGCTATTCTTCTACATTTTAAAGCTAATTCCATTTTCAGTGAAATTGCCATTTCCTTCCAAAATGGGCAACACAGGACATGTGGTCTTTGGTGGTAATCTTCTTGTAGTAGTAAACTGATTGAACAATGAGACTTGAAAAGATGAAGAATGAAAAGCATATACTAAAGCAGGAGGTTTCTTTCCTGGGGAAAACAACAACATGGAAGCACACTGATAAACAGGCTTCAAACCACAGTAGAGATGAAAGATATGCTGTCAAATGATCTTTTCAATAGATTTGAATTTTATTCGGCTCATATACTACTGTGTAATCTTAAATATTTCATGTGATGGTTAATAGGTTTTTCATTGTTTCACTGTTCTTGAAAAAAGCTCGGCAGCCTGTTTATTGCTGTAAGTATTTATTCATCATCCTTCACTGTTTTTCTTTCACTACAAAAGACTATACCAGCATGTGTTACGCAAAAGGCAAAGAAACACATGGAGATACCAGTTACCAGTCTGTCGCAGGCTTCCACACAGGCAACCACATTCACACTCTCAGTTATACCTGTCGTGCATGTATATGGACTATGTAGGAAACCCAGGCCACTTGAAAATATGGAAAGCATTCGAACATCACACAAAAAGAATCAGTCTTTTTCCTCTGCGAGTCCTAACCACTCCCGGTTCCCAGGTTCCCATTTAGATTTAGAAATCTTTGAGAAATATTTTGACAGAATATTGACCTAAAGTGAAATCCAAATTATACAACCTAAATTCAAGAGATGCCAAATAAATTTGTCTGTGCGGAAATGCCTGCAAACACCATATGTCTGTGTGTGTTCATGCAAGCCTGCATGTGTGTGCTGATAAGTGTGAAAATCCGTTAATATGTTTGAGGAAAGGCAAGTGACAGTCATTTGGTGTAAATTGAACTTCAAGCAGCAGGAGGGAGCCGTTTAATGGCAGAAAATTATCAAGTGAAGAACACAGCATGGTAGCGTTCAACTGAAATCCATCCACTGGCAGTTATTGTCATAGGATGACAGCTGAAAAGTAAGTAAATACCTGAGGTCACGACAAGATGCAATGAACCCCTGCTTCATTAGATTAGGATATTGTGGAGTGAGGTCACGTGCATCCAATAACTGTGAAGGAACATCTGGTGTTTTGATCATTTTAAACACACACAAGCACAATCGCTTTACGACAGCAACAATTAGGCTGAGTGTTGCTCTTCTCAAACATTTTTATTGTTTGAGGGCAGATGACATTTGAGTGTAGAGTGACCAAACATCATTTAAACTTTGACTCAGTTTATGTGATCCAATAAGCACAGGCTGGTTTGTGTTTAGCTGGGGCACTCATGAGGTTAAAACTGTAGATGACTATTGTCTGACATTATTGTCTCGTCGCACGTACTCTATGTAGGATTGTTATTGTTTTAATATGCACTCACTTGTCTGTCTGTCTTTTCTCTCTCTCATGTTCTGCTTCTCCTGTCATCAGCCTTTAGTGGATAAATATCAGAGGCATAATTCTAGTAAAGCAATTTTTGTAGTTGGGTGGGGCCAAATGAACTAAATGCAGCACAGACTGGTGCTATTAAAGGTATTTTAGAGAAATAAGAACACGGTGACAAAGTGCAACATCGTCTTGGAAACGTTTAATCACTGTAAAGTGATGGAAACCTTTGTAATCTATTTCACCGTGCTGAGGAGGTGACATTTATGTTCATGTGCAATAAGCATGGGTGCTTCAAAACAACAGCTTGCATGAGGGTTATTTTGTGGCATAGGTGTTATCACTGCTGTAATGGGTGTTGTTCTATGTTTGCTTGGTTCTGAAGTGGCAGTTTGAAATAGTCCATATTGATGTACAAACAGCATTTACCCAAGAGCTTTTCTGTTTGAAAAAAGTTTGATGTTTGATGAACTGTTTTCAACTCTGATTTTTCAAGCTCTTGAAGCCAAAGACAGTTTTTCATAATAAAGCCGCGGTGTATACATCCCAGCAGAGACGCCACATCTGTTCTGATCATTAGAGAATCACTTCATCATCATTAATCAGGATGTGCCAATAGAAAAAAAAGATAGTACTTTACTAGAAAGTTAAGTGATAAGCATCACAATTAGGCACGCAGACATCTCATGTTTTTTTTAACTCTTAGTTTTTTTGGTTTAAGGGCTTCTAGTAGTTTTTGTTTACTATCATAATATATGTAAGTATATTGCACTTTATTATAACAGCATTAGGCATAAAAACATAAGAAAGACAGGAAATAATACCTCAGTAAAAATCTATCAGATTACCAAAGTAATATAGCATGATATATAACCAAAATATTGACTTGAACATTGAGTAACATGTTAATGTTATGTAATGTTAGAAACTGTTAGAGCTGTATTTCAGCCAGAGCCACAGAAAAGCAACATTTGTCATGTCTGTACAGAGCCGTGGCTCGGTGGGTGTAAGACCTTGTCTGAACTTGATGTGCCAGTCTAGATCACTGACATCTATGTTCACGAGGCACACAGTAAAACACACACTTAGCTGAAGTTCAAGTGGAAGGGCTAAATTTTCATTTGGTTTGAAGTAGTATAGTAGACAGACAATCTTAAAACATTAAAACAAAAGAGTAAAGAACAACATGAATAATATAAATACCATGTAGAACTTTTCCAAGCTTCCAAACAGATTGCATTATTAACAATACAACTATACACAGCAAGCAGACATCCTGCAAGCCAGCATTATGTCAACCACACTGCCGCTGAAAAAGACTGGAACCTGTTAAATGACAACGTTTTTGAATATATAGTGTTGTATCTATGATGATTAATTTAGTTTTTTTTTTTTTCAGTTAATGACAAATTGTTTGGTTTGTAATATGAAAAATGCCCATCACAATTCCCTGTAGCCAAAGGTATTTTAATCAGAGAGCATAATTTGCTCAATAAAGAATCCAATCATTACTTTCAATCTCTGATCACGTAGGACAAACAAAAGCAGCCATCGTAACCAGAGAAGCTGGTGCAAAGGAATGTCTTGTATTTTTGTTCGAAACGATTGACAATGATTAATAACTATTCTAAATATAATTCTTATCAGTATCTCAGGTTACTAGCAGATATAAATCACAAGCACCCCAAAAAATCAATAAATGTCTTGCCACACAACAAGACAGTTGTTGATTTTGGAGAGCAATAAATCCAAAGCTGTGCCTAATGATGATGTTGACTAATAGATACAATGTTGATATAGTGGTGATTGTTCTGAAAGTGCTTCCCCCTGTTATTAACCTCTGAGATCGTACAACAGTGTGCATAAATGATGTGAGGCATTGTAATGACAGTAATTGGCAATGTGACTCTTCCCCTAATCTCTTATGCAGAGGTAGAAATTACCTGACAAGTGGCTTCTGTAACTGCGCGACCTCTCCTGAGATGCAGCTCACCAGAGCAGCCTATTAACTGTGTTGACAAGTGCGTCTTCTTGTCGGGTGTGTCAACTCTTTTCTGTGAAGCTCCTTAAAAGTGACTACAATACTTAAAAAAAAATAAATTCTAAAAATAAACAGTTTCGCAAAAAGAGGGCTGTCGTCATCAGTAGAGGCAGGCATGACATGTCAGTTCTCATTTTTAGATACGCTCCTCTTGACCTTATAGTCTTGTTCATCTAACCAACATTTTCATGTCTGCCTGAAATTTACCTCGGTGCTCTGATTCATCATTCATAACCGTCGGTCAAGACAAGGCATATCTGCTCCCTGAAGTCTTTGATGTAGTAGCTACAATCCCCGAAATGAAGTCAGTGGAGACATTTCTAGGCAGCCCGTGTTTTCTGAGTGCACCACTTTTTTTCGATTCCACTGCCATCGCACCAAGCTCCCTGACACAGTTATCAGAGGTCAGGCTGCAGCATCTGTCTACCCGAGACACTCCTCACACAGGACGTGTCGCTTATCTCTGCGGTTACAGAATCCCTAAGGAGGTCCCGGGGTGATGTCTTTGCCAGAATTGAACTTGTCAGACATAACTTAGACCTGCACAAAGACTTAATAGTACTGTAATTGTAGTGACAAACGGGGATGCACTGATTCAATATAATGAAACAATACTGGCTCCAGTATTTCCTGAAATGTGGAACTATTCCCGTAAATACAGTTTCGTGCAGTCACTGTTGATGCAGTTTTTTATAGGTGTACAAACATTATACTATGTGTAGACCAGCCTCTTGCTACCTTACACATGGGATACAAATTTAAAGGAAGAAAGCTCTCTTGTCTCGGATCAGTGTATGTTGGAGATAGGAGAAAAAATTGTGGGATCGGTGGAGCCCTGGTGACAAAAACTGGAACAGTGGTAATATAACAGTATTGCAGATCTTAATGCTTTGATAAACTGCTGGGTTCACTGTTAAAGATATGACTCTGAAAGGAATAAGACTGATGTTGCTTTCTTATTGCTTAAAAAGCATATTGCACCGGTCAGCTTGAGTATGATAGCAGCTTATGAATGTGTCACCTGATAGTCGAGCTTCGTCGCTCTCACTGTGACATGAATTTAGTCCTGCTATAGAGCTGTTTGAGAATATGCAATCTGCCACACGTGCAACAGCCAGTGGGGCTGCTAGTCCTCTCATCTAAATTGCTACCAAGGCCTAAATTTGGATGTTCATTCAAAGCCTTTGAGTCTCGGGAGAGGATTTGCATCTGCCCAGTATTTTGGTGTGCCCAATTCCCGTCTTGTGTTTTCTGCCAGTACAGGAAGTCTCCTCCACTACATATTTCACATTTGTTGTGAGGCTTATTTTGGTACATGGGATATTGTTTAATGTTTTCGTGATTAGTGGGTTTCATTGAAAACTCTCATAGCTAGTTTAATATCTAACACATGGAAATCAAAATTTTGTGTGATTCTGTCAGAGATTAAAATGCTGTCAACCAAATCAAAAAGCTATCACTTAAAGCCAGCCAGTTTCTTTCAGAGGCATGCTTGGACCTTTCTGCACCTCAAAATCTTTCATTTCCATAGCTGCCTCAGTGTGAATGCCTGTTGCAGGCGGTGTTTCCCTGTGGAACACAAGCTCTTCATTATTAAAGGCCCCTTGCCGACCATCCTCCACACTTCTGACCTAATGACTTTCTGGAGAGTGGAGCCGCAGTTTAAAGCTCATTCCTGTTTTGCTCTGTCTCTGTCTTCTTCTGGAACATCAGCTAAAGCACAGCATTCTCTTTTTTACACAAATTGTGAGGATGAGAAAATGGGATTGCCCTGTGAATTAAATATTGATGTGTATTTTCACACATGCACAGGAAACTAGTTTAACTAGACAAAAGACTACAAGTGTCTTGTTAGGAATTGTGCAATGATCATTAAGGAGGCAACATCTATTTTAGACCAACATTTCTCTCTTATCCCGTTATCCTGGTAGTCTGAGTCTATGTGGAAGCCAACAGAAGGTTACTCATTTAAGGCTGTTATTGTTATGAATGTTTTATTGGTTTTTCAGATTATCGATCTCATCTTTGTAAAAGTATTTAACACAAGTGCCCTCTCAGCAAGGTCTTAACAAAATGATAAGCAACAAGTATTTATCATATTTAAACATAATTTTTATCATCTGTGTCACACCATTTTTTGTGCTTTTAATTGAAATTTAGTTTATATAACTCTAAATTTCATGATTTATTTGAGCTCTGTCAATGAATCAATGAATGTGAAGCAATATAAATGGTTTGAAATCTAGTTTTGTGTCACGGACTGTTCTAGGTAACACAATGTAAATTGTTAATGCAATATGTTTTTAAATGATTATAATGTTTTAAATACAAGCTAAAAACACCATTTGACATGATGTTTTGTGGTGTGTTTGTACCATTCATTTGCAGGTTGACAACAAATTGCACTTCAAACACCTTTAATATCAGCTGCAATTTGGAGCCACCAGACCATGCAGTTTCAGTTGTTTTGCACTATAAAGCTGGTTAATTGTTCGCCTGGATGCAGCTCTCCACTGCTGTCCCAGAGCAAATATATCCTCCAATAATCAACCCCTAAAGCAGTGTGTGTAATTTTTGTCATAATGACTCTCACTGTGTAATGAGACATGCCTGCATTATATTTTACCGGTAATTCTGCTCTAATTTACACAGGCAACAGAGAAAACAAGGAGAGAAATTGGAAGTGGTCACCATAAAGTCTCTAATCTAAATATTTCATTTAATCAGAATGTCAGATTTGTCTAATGTCTTATTGAGTTTGTTTTTTGACTTTACACTAGACATCAGGACAATCTTGTCTTGCCTGTACACAGAGACAAATAGCATTAACAGCATGTAGTTGTGCATGAAACTGATAAGACTCTGATTTGAATCATGTGATATAAAAAGAAAGATCGGAGAGAGTGGAAATCAAAACAGTTGAGTTTTTACCTCCAAACTGCGTATCACATTTGAACTTAAACGAAAAATAACATCACTCTAGAAATGCCTATTTTGCAACTGTACCTGAGAAATGTTATTACTAAGAAAAGAAACAAAGCATAGAGGCCCCCAAAGCCTATGCAGAATGTTGAAACCAAACATCCTGTAATAAAGTCAAAAAAGTTTATTCATGTGGCACTTGTATGTAGCAATACCCACTGACACCTACTCCAAAATGAAAGCACAGATACCAGAGGGAGGAAGAAACAAATATTCTGTCTTTGAGCTCTCTCCTTTGCAAATATTTTTATTATTATTGTTGCATTAATTTGCATAGAAAATATCTTTTACATTTCAATTTTAGAAAAACTCTCTGTCTCTGTTCTCCCTATTGTAATATCCCTACTCCAAATATTTGCACATTATACGATATTTCTGAACACACACTGCAGTAATGTAACACTAATGCAAACGAATCAGAAGAGTTAGAGGTCTCCAGCTCAGCCCATTTCTATATTCATACACTGAGATTTGCATAGACATGCATGTGAAGCTTATTTGTGGATTACGTTTTTGTCATTGTATTATCTAAAAGTCTTTGACATTGTTGGACTGGATAGATTTTTAAACTATGGTTGATCCAACTAGCATTTACTTGCATTATACTGGCAGTACATTGGCAGTTCAAGAAGATGAGAATCTATCTATCTATCTATCTATCTATCTATTATATATATGTGTGTGTTTGTATGCACATTTTGTTTTATGATAACAGTCAGAATGTGAATAGATTGTTGACAGCGAAACTGACTGCAAACTCTCCCTCAAAAAGAGAGTCAGAGAGAGAGAGCAAGTCTGACAGTGACTCTAACAAATTGAAATATACCTCTATTTGGAGCATTTCATTAGTCTGACTACATTTAAAATAGCAACAGACAAAATTCACATCAGTCAAGTAGCAGGAAGGCAGATTCTGGTGCAGCTAAAAATTCATTAACTATACTGACATTGCCGGGGCATCTTACCAATATGTTTGATACAGGATATATGATGATAAAATTGATTGTACTGTAACTTCTCAACTCCTCTCCATGTGTAGCCTATATAGCTATTATTGAACTATTTCACCTAAGTTCCTGTTGAACCTTGTCTGTAAATGGAACCCTGCTTTAACAGAGTTTAAATTTCTGCTTTGGCCAACTTAACCTGCCAGTGATAACACATACATGTAGTAGGGTTAGATAATAAGACAAAAACAGCACATAGTTTCAGCATTGTGATTGCAATGTACACGTGTTTCCACTTATTTTACTAATTATGCCTCCTTTCAGCACTGTATGGGCATGAGCAGGCTGTGTTTGATTGACATTTCCGTCGTTGTTCTGTTGCACCTATTAGGGTGGGACAACAAACACCTTTATCATTCTAATTGGTTAATGAACTGTGGTGATGCATAGCTCCGCCCTACCTGCGCAGACGTCTCATCAGTCAGTTTAAGTGAAAACACGTTTTTAAAGAATAGAATTGCCCTAGCATACAATACAAAACGTGTTACTGCTTAGTTTTTTTCTAGCTTTAATCATGTTTTTATTTATTTATGTTTGTCACTGGTGTTAGTAGGATGGCGTTTTTTTCCTGAAACCCTGGACGAACAAAATAACTCCTCTACATTGTGACTCCATAAAGTTGTTGTGGCTAACATCTTAGCGAACAATTTGTGAACCCACACATTCAGCAGAGATGGAGCTACATTGGCATTCGTTTGGAGTTTCTAGCCACCTGACAAATGTAAGTCCAATGTTATTTCAGCTTTTAACTCTGCTTTAGCTTTGTCCAACAGAGCTAGCTCCTAACTCTGTCTATTGTTTGGTGCTGGGGAGTGTACAGCGGGCCTTCAGAAACTTTCTCGGCAAAAACAGCTGCCAGGTGCAGAGGAAAGCCAGGCTATGGCTGAGTCTGAGCACAGTCAATTGTGAGCCATAAAACCAACAATGTACTGAAAGAGGCTAAAAGGCTTTGCAGAGCTGCAGAGTTGGGAGATAATTATCTGTGGGTTTGTCACTAGGTGTTACATACTGTTTACATAGTAGACTATGAATGATAAAGAAGCCATCAGTGTATAATTAGTCTTAAAATGTTTGTTACCTGGGTTACTTCGACTTAAATACAGCCAAGAAACAAATTGCGAGTTGGGTGTGAAAATGCAGACAGCTACTCCACAAGGTTGTTTTTTTATTTTGATTGATTGAATAGTCCTACGCCACATGATACCCATCCATATGAGTTTACTTGTGTATGTTTGCCTGTACTGCCTGGTGATAAGGGATGAAGTTGAAATCAAATTCTGCTTAACGTCACCGTTAGGACAGTCGCAGGCACTGGCAGCCCAGAGGATATCTCACCACTACCTTTCATGAAAATACTATTTGTCCAGGGCAGATAGGTCCAGAAAGCAGTTCATATCTGGAGAAAGGAAACTCTGATGCAGTCTTTGTCCTGTTTTTTAATTAAAGGAGAACATGGGAGTGTATAAGGCAACTTTTAACTCATTTTAATAGCTGGTTGTATTTTGCAAAAGACCTTCATCAGGCACCTCTGACAGGTACGGATCATAGACAGCAGTCATTTAAGGAGAAAATTTAAGTTTTAATTGTCTCTTATAATGTTTGTTGCATGTCATGATCTGAAGGCATGTTTTTAGTACATCTTTTTAATGTAAAAGGATGTACTGAGGCGTTAATGTAAGCCATGAGGGACTTCGCTATGAGTGGGAGGATGTTAAGGCAGTAGTTTAATTTAACCAGACTTTTAAATGCTCATATTCTGTGACTGGTTGCACATTTTGTTTTATGCATGCATATTTGTGTGATCGGTGCATGTTTGCATGGGCTGTGGACTGTGCTTGTAAAGCTTCATGAGTGCATACGATCAGTATATCCTTACAACCCCTGTATGTTATCATTATTTCCATAGGATGTGCAGTCAACTGTTAATCTCACCAAATGACTCTGAGGACTAGGTGAGAGGTATTAGAACAGCTGGAATGAAGCTGTAAAACAGGAAACTAGAGGGTGAAAAATCTCTCTGAAGACAGTGTTGAAACATTGTGGACCATTTCAATCAGCCCAGAGCAGCAGGAGACTGCAGCTTCTACATCCAGCATGGTCAAAGATCGGTGCCATATGTGCAGCAGTGATAACAACAAACAACATCATGCAAAACCCTGCTGCTGGCATGAACAGTCTGAACTTTCCACATTTCTTTGAATAAGGGATAGTGTTTTCAATACGAGCAACACTTATCTACATTTCTATGAAAAGGACAATACACTAGCCCTGCTGAGAGGATCAAAAACCCAGTCACTGAAATGCCAAACAACTCTTGTGTACGTATACATTGTTGGGTGTTATCTTCATATTTTGGGCATTGAACTTCATCAGGTCATTTATTGAAGATGAAGGTCATTTGAGAGAAGCACTCCAGTGCTCCATATCCACATTAGCATGGCAAGAAAAACATCAGAACTATCCTCAGGCTGTAATATTGACAGATGACTCATATGGCCATCTTCCTGGCTGACATAAACCTCATTACTTGTAGTGAAAACTGACGGTAAGAAGTCAGATGGTGGTATTTAGCTTTGGGTTATTTGCTACTTCAGGAAAGTGAAATCAAACACTCAGTTTCTTTTTTTTTTTCTTTTTTCTTTTTTCTTTTTTTTTTTCTCTTCAAGAGACTGTCTTGTATATAAATGAAGCCGGTGCATTACAGTAATAACAGGAGCAAGACTTCATCAAATGATTAGAGACATGACGTTTTGACATGCCTTATTAAAATGCAAGTCAAACTCTCGTTTTTATTAGAAACCCATACTTACTTTAACCAGTTATGAAAATTAGGTGTGTTTTTATATAGGCATAGTAGCATGTCATAATAATTCTAATCTTCCATGGTATAATGATAATTATTGTTCAGCTGAAGTTATACTAATGTGGTATCTACCACATATACCATTCAAATAATTTATATAAATAGAATTATCATTAATTCAAATGATAATATAAATCATTTGCGTGTGGTTATCACAGCTTTTATAAAGAGAAATTTAAAAATAGATCCAGCTGTAGTACCTTTTTGAAAATGTATAAATTAAATTTGTGGGTGTATTATGAGTTGTTATTGGTAGACCTGGTTCTGATATATTGCACCAGCCCTAATACAGTAAATAAAAAGGTAGGAATTTTTGTTGTCAGTAACTGGTTTGGCTTAAGGATCTTTCTATTAAAACTATGCAGAAATACAAAATGTCATTAAGATTTATATTGTATAATAGCACTGGATACAGGAGATCTGCAGCCTTAAAATTCCACTACCTGTTTTGAATTTAGCATCTACCTTGTGCTGTTTCTAACATTCATAAAACTCTGACATGGAACGTTTTTTGTTGCTACATCTGACAGTCACAGTATTTTAAGACTGTGTAGGTGTCATACTATGATTTTGTCATTTTGACTGACTGGAAGACAACATATCTTCTTCAGTTGTGCTGTGACACAGCATTTGTGATTTCATCGCATCATTTTTGGCACCGGAATATGCCAGCAGAGAGCCTCGCTGGGGCCTTGCCACAGCATCCGGCTTACTGCTCTGTGACTATGATGGGATTTACTGATAATGTTAATGTAGTCCAAGAACCTCTCTGTACACCAGCGTCCTGTCTCCCACCCCCACCAGTGCTCACCAATGAAAATGTGGCCCTGGACCAGAAAATGGAAACCTGTTACACTGAGCCAACACGTTCAGTGTGAAACATTGTGTTTAGATTTAAACGGTGCCAATTTACTGCTTAAGATCAACCATTATCAGTTCCATTGAGGCCAAGATAATTGACTGAGAATTTGATTTTCTCAGTCCAAACATGATTATGGTGTTGCTTAGTGGGTGTCTGCAAATGCTGATTTGTTGCAGGTTGTTGAGGCTGGAATTCAATCAAGTTGGAACTATTGATAAAGCTATTGCCCTTGTTCTGAGAAAATTGTGCTTCAACAGCCATTCACAATGTTTCAACAAATGGATAGTGGTGAATTAGAACATCAACATAATTAGTACAAATCTAATACCTTTTGAGTATTTATTTTTCTTTTGGAAAAGAGATTTTCCTTCTGGTCAGCCCCAGTCCATGTTATTATATTACTTTATAGGAAAGCACTTTTTCTCACAGCACTGGGCTGCAGTATGCGAGCTGATTTAACATAATGCATCAATATAAACAATGTTTGTTTTTCCATTGTGTTAATTAAACTAATTCTAAAGGAAAAGTAATATGCCAAGAGTGAAGTGCTGTAACATTGAATATATCCTTGTCCTGGTAGTTAAAGATTTGAAAACCGCTGATATTGACCAAATAGTCCCTAGGCTTAAATAATCCTTGTCTCTGTCCATTATTATAGTATCTTGTGCTTATCTGAAGGGAACCAGCAGCAGCTGACATTGAGCCCTGTTGCAGGATGTCCCAGGTGACATGCCATAAGGGCAGTAGCAGGTGGTGAGGAGTCTTCGACATTGACTTAGAGGAAAGTGCATATTAATTAGTGTGAAAGAGTTCACACTTGTCTGAAATTTCCAAACCTTAATATCTTGGCTGTGTTTCATGCCAAATAAAACAGAGTATTTCTGCTCTCGCTCCACTGCAAACACGCTTTCTTAATAGCTTGGTAGTTTGTATTGCTTTAACTTTGTGATAAGCCTCATGGACACACGCTTGTACCCAAAAGGCTATGCTCTATATTAAGTGGGGCATCTTTTGGAGGATCTTTTTACCTTTTTTATATATTTTTTATATATATATATATATATATATATATATATATATATATGTGTGTTCACTCTATATTATTACTCAATATATTTTTATTCTCTCTACATCTCTATATTCTAATATTCTCCTTGTCTAGGGTTAGTTGTGATTCTTGCTTGTTTACAAATCGGCTAGCACACTGAGTGTACTGAACAAATACTGTTGTATTGTGTGAAAACCAACATTTTCATTATCATCTGACAAGACACTATGTTGCTCATTATTTGATCAGTCTGCCTCTTCAAGTCACTTAAGTGACAGCATAGCTGGGAGATATTAAAAAGTGCTGCGAGAGTACAGGAAGAGCCTTGAGAACCATTATGTAGCCTTTGAATTTGATGTTTGGCACATTTACATCAGAATTTTAAGGGGATATTCCATACACTTAATTACAGGCAGAGTAAATAGTGATGTCTCTGACGCTCACCCATAGCTGGCACATATGTGAGAAGATGATTGTCAGTCATAGAATGCTAATCTTTAACTTGGAGTCTAAGGCGAGTCGTAGAAAGGGGAACACTGTTGATGTTGCATCAATGTCTGTTTACATGTCTTGGAGTACTACTGCATGGGGGGGGGTTTAGTCTAGTGTAATCTTTGGTGGCTCCAGAAGGAGCTGCATAAAATCTGATGAAAACCTGCAGTGATGTCACTTGAGTCATCATTAGTTGGGTGTGGAGACTATAAATTAGAAAGTGAGAAAAATCTGGGTATCAAACCTCAGTGTTCTGCTCCCATAGACTGTGTCTGCTTCTCATCTCGGTTTGAGGCTACATTAGCCACTACTAGATTACTACAATGCATTACAATTATTACAATGCAACACACTTGTTGTGCAACACACACTTGTTGCATTGGGGGTCCTGTAAGCATTTTGGTAAAGTTTGGCAGTAATAGAAACACATGGGATTGCCAAGGGAAGTAACACAACAACAGGATTCATCCTCTGCAAAGCATTACAGTATTTACTGTGTAGAAAGTTTAGTTTTGTTGCGTTCTGGTGAGGGTGATTGTTAAGCCAGGTGATCCCAAAAGCAGGTTTCGTCCATTGAAAACCATTAATGGACTGACTGGAAATTGCCTAGTTATGCTCTGCCCTTAGGTGGAACCAATTTAACATTTCTATGAAAAGTATAGATGAAATCCTGTAATTTGGCCGATGCAGCTTTTTCATCTAAATTTTTTCATTTTTTTACATGTATGTGTTAAGGCACAGTATGTTAAAATAGAAATTTGATTTTCCGATTGGCTTGAGCTATCACAAAAAAAGTTCTTGTTTTGTGTTATGCAGTGTGTCACAATGAAGAATGTACTCACTATCTTCTGTACCTTGGCTGCAATGCTGTGCCACTGTAGTGACAGAGGCATTTCAGTGAATGGCTTCTAATCATGTCTAATGTTCCATGTAAAGAGTCTACCCTGTCTCTGTCCTCCCCCATCACAGAGGGCACACTATGCTACTGTTAAATGTGTGTGTACATGTATGTATGTGTTTGCAAGGCAGGGCTTGACAGCAGCACATTTGGCTTCTCAGTGGACCATGGAACTGCAACTCAGACTTGGAAGTGCTCAGATGTCTCTTCATAGCCAGGTCTCTAGGCGCATGACCTTATTCCCTGTGACATTTTCAGCCATTAATCTGCAGACCTATAGTGATGGAGTACCTCTCTTGGGTTACATTGTGCTCATGTCGCACCATTTTCTAGATAGCACAGAGGTCGTGCAACCCTGTGGTTGTGATGCTAGATTGAAATTTAGCTTTGATTCAGTCAGCTTCAATAGGAGGTTGCTTTTGGGTTATTGACATTTTTCATGATGTTAACACATGACCACGCTGAACAGTGTTTAGTCATCTTGAACCGTTGCTACTTTTAGCAACTCCATTCTGATTCACTGTCAGTCCAAGGTCTCATTTTCTGTGTGTGTGTCCCTCACTTTCATATTTTCAGGTTAATGTTCCTACTCAAATCTCTAAACATTGTTCTTACTGTCCTGCCACCACAGTCCAGGGGTGGGGTTGAAAATCACTGAATCTGTTATTAAAGCTATTAAATACATTTTGATTTACAGTTTAAAAAAAAAAAAACAACAAAAAACTGACTAGTCAAAAAAATGTTAAAGCACAGTAACCTTTGTAGAAAAGACATAGAACAGTCATCTGGTATCTGTAAACAAAACTAAAAATGACTCTTTTGGGTTACAATACAGAGGTTTACACACATTTCTAGTTTTGTTATACTAACATCAGTATTGTAAACCACTTTTACCATTATTTGCTTAATTTCAATTTTTTAAGGCATAGTTGCCATGCCTCTAAGTCTGTCCCATGTCTGCTGACACTGGATAGTCACTCACTATCGGTCTTATTCATTCTGCGTCATTGTAGCTACCAGGGCTCTTTACTGCAAAGGACTGTGATTATTTTGACACACTTTCTAGGTTTAACTTTATGAGCAGGTAAAACTCAGAAAAACATTCCTTTTTAGAAAACGTCAAGGGGAAAATTTAGAGGTTGACAGCCTAAGTATTTATTCCACTCATTCTTACTGAGTGTGCACCTGTAACACAAAAGATGGCAAACTGAAAGCAACATTCACATGATATTCACTTGCATAGCCCTTGGCAATGTTAAGTTAACTGTGGCTTACTTTTTTACAAATAATGGTGTGCCAGCCTGGCTATTTCTGTAGTTCACTTCAGCTGTTTTACTGCTGCTTTTTGCCATTGGAAACATTAGCTAACATTACTGGCAGAGATTTAACATCACTTAAATACAAGCTGCTGCTTAGTGCACTAGGTCAAACAGCTAAATCAGACTCCAAGGAGATATTTTTATAATCAGGAGCATACAGTGTGTGTGAGTCCACAGATGCAAGTTTTTGAGTTAGACTTTGCATTAAAACACTAGTTTATTTCTCCATACATCTTTCATATTTAGTTTTTCTTTATTCTCTTAATGAAAAAAACTTCAACTATTTTTGTCATAGTTTGGTTAACAAAATGAACACATACATTTAGTAGTGTTTTTAGTTTTAGAAGTGTGGAAGATAAATAAGCAATATCAGTTTATATGTTAAAAAAAATAAATAAATAAAAATAACAAAAGGGCTACAAGAAACCAAAGACCTTGTAAAAATCTCACTTTATATTTGAGAAAAGCTTTTAAATTTGTTTGTATATGTCTGTTTTTTAACTGGCTCTTAAAATATTTGCTTACTACATTTCCAATATATGAAATGTCTTTTTATATGTAACTGTTTTGAAGTTTGTCCATGAAATTCTTTATACCTTGTAGCTGAATGGTTTTCAGAAGAGAATAGTTATTTGGTGAACATATAAAAAATGTGTTTTGACATAAGTGTCACTTCAGAGTTGTCAAATATCATCTCTGTACAAAAGGACTGTAATCTTCACTTCACTGATGACTTCAAAATGCCTCTTAGCAGAGTATCTTAGCAGAGCATTGAATAATTATTCTGACAGTTGTTACTTTCCTTACTACTGACCACACTACATCTGTACTACATTGTTGCTCACATTTTGCAATTCAAATCTTTTCAGTCTCTGTAAAGTTCTTCTGCTAACTGAACTTGTGATTTACTGTCTCTTGCAGGAGAAAAGCAACGACAGGATAACCAGGGAAAATAGGCAGATTTAGGCTGTCAGGTGTGTTGCAGTGAAAGGTTAGGCCTGTCACTAAAACAGGGGTGTGGAACAAAGCTGACACGTACTTACAGCTGCACATCCATCCCCTTCTATCGACATTGCTTTATCTTGAGCAATAATAACATTTTATAGATCTGTTGACGGACTGTCCAAGGCAGTCATTACACACTGCTCCTGTCTTATCACAGCTGGCTGAAATTACATTAATGTTTGCTCTCTGTTCAGTGGCCATCATGGCTACAGATTGCAGTGATCTGGTGTCTAGCAATTCCTGGTGATATGTTTTCTCTGATAAATTGTGAAATCAATGCTGCCAGTGGAAGACTTGAATTCCAAACATCAAAGCAATTTCTTTGCATGAAGCATTTCTCTTTGTGGAGGCAGCTGTTCCCACAGTCTTGAATAACATCTTGGCACCAAACATTCTGGCTGTGGACAAATATCTTCCCCAAAAAGGACAAAATATCTAATTGCATGATGATAATATATTCTGTCATCATCTGTTTTAAGATGATGACACTGCTTTTCAGTGTTTTCTGCTGTATGGGAAATGGTAAATAAGAGATCCTACAGTATAATGAAGTGTATTTAGTAATTGTGTGTATTTGAGTGACACCTGTCAAATTCCAAAAACTACTTATTTGTAGTTTATTTTTCACAAAGGGGAAAAAATAGTATTCCAGTGGCACTCTGTGACCCAACAGTTGGGCTGCAATCTCTTTTGGTGTGGGTGTTGATAGAAGCCACAATATTATACCTCCAACTGTTCCAATTTCTCGTTCTCTGTTTCTGAAATGATGGTGTCACTGTTGTAAGCTTGAAACTGAATTAATAATGAACAAAGTCGGTAGGTTTCAGGATCCTGTTCTCACAGGTATCACCTTGAAGTGACTTTGCTCAGGTATTGTGGTACCAAGTATGAAAGGAAATCCTACATATTGCTAGAGTTAGACCAATCTGTACCCCATTACTACGTGAAAATGTGGTTGCGGTGATTTATTGTGTCAGACCTCAGATTTTATCTCCTTATGAGGCTTCGTTGCCCAAAGTAAATGGCAATTTCTAGTTAAACTCATGTCCAGCAGCAAGTGGGGTCTTTATATTTGTCCTTTTTGAAAGGAAAGCCTTAAGGGAAAACAGCTTCTGAAATTGTGTGGCATGTCTGTCGCATGTTTTCTTTGTATTCACTGAGAGACATTTCAGTTCTGCTGTCTGTAAGTATTCGGAAATTAGATTGTTCTGTATCTGTTTTGTGCAAGCTAATAAAATATGCATCAGCTGGATGCTATTTGGAGCCCTGCTGATCGATACATGCGCCTGTTTTATGAGAATTCTCCAAAGAGAGGCCTTGTCAATCTGTCAGAGATCATTAGCAAGGCTGGCGATGTGATAGATTGTGGCTCTGGTGGGAAAAAAATCAGGTAGGACTGACATTAACATCCCATTGCCCATTTTTCATTTGTCTCATTGTTACCATGTCATGTTGCTGAGAAATAGATTCAGTGAGGACAGACTAAACCTTTTCTGTTTTTTCTACTGCTCTAGATCTGCAATTCTGTCTTTGATAAATACAAGGATATCCTACAGGCGAATACAAGTCTCCATGCATAATCCCCAATATATCACACAGCAATTTGATGCATTTCCCATTCATCTTTTTTTTATTTTAAAACCTTTATTCCAGCAGGTAAAGTCATTTTGAGATTTACCTTTGAGGAAAGTATCTCCTTGTGACTACCTCTAGAAGTGAGTGAGTGTGTGTGTGTGTGTGTAAGCCATGGTTGAGCGATATATCGCAATACATCTGCGAACTGAACAGCGATGTTCATTCAACCCCTGCCCACATTTTTTCCTGCCATACATGCTGCTGCTGCTGTTCTGTGCTGTTAATATATAACCATCAATCAGGGCATTATACTGTATTATAATTGCAGTTATTTTTAGATGCAACACTTCACTGGAGGTATTTTTTTTTTTTTTTTTCATACAAGCAAGTTCAAGTAATTATCATATTCATTGGTCTGATTCATCATAACTTAAACTGACACTGAAACCACAGTAGAAATTATCTGGAAAGTTACAACACTTAATGCACCTTATGACCACATGGCAGAGCCTGCTGCATCATCAAGAACCAACAGTGTGTAACTTGGCTACATGTAAAAAGCTGCTTATTTCACAATGAAAAATGTCAAATTTCTTAGTGAAAATCTGAAAAGAAAATGCTCAAACAAGAACACGGTCTGCTGGATGCTATACATCTGTTAAAAACCTTTTGAAAGCTGTGGGTATATTTAAGAACCATTATCCCTGATTCATTACTTTTGATGACCACTTATAAAACGTGCAGTTGTAGGCAGGTTCTGGCAGCATGTGCAGTAGATTTTGTATAGAGGACAATATACTGCCTGTTAAACTAAATCCAACGGACATATTCACACACTTCAATAAAACCACAGTCTTGTACTTTTGGCCAGTGAGAAGCTTCACTGGAGTAGTTGCAGATTCAATAAGTGTCTTGCTTTAGGGCACCACAGTGGAACAGTAGTGTTTGAGAGAGACGGAACCTGCTATGTCTGGATTTAATCTGACACAAACAGAACATAATCTTAATAGCAGAACTGCTTTAAACTGCACCTTTACATTGGGGGATCGTGTGTAAGAATTTCATGGCAATATGAAGACTGACGTATAAATGGCTTGCGTGCTGCAGTGCATAAATTCAAAGAGCAGACGACATGTAGGTGAAATGTTCTGAGTTTGTCAGTTTCAGTTAAGTAGGAATTTCAAACTCTATGTTGTGATCACCTTTTCAGATGTTTCCTGCTGACTTGGAGACTCCAAAAATAAAGAGGAAAAATTAAAGAATTCATATTTCCCCATTCAAACTGGCCTTTTTTTGTATCCTTTGGTTGCTTCTTGACATTAGGTAACATTTATTGTTCTTGGCAGTAGGTTAAGCTTTCACAGTATACCGTGTGCTGGCTGAGTACTTTTTGGTCTCAGATTTTTTTTTGACCCCATTGTATATGCATTCACCCAGTGGGATTTAATCTTAACTTTTTTTTTTTTTTTTTGGCATTCATTGTTGATGCTGTACTCTCTTATTACGTCCTTGATTAGGCTAAGGTGCCTCTCTTAATTCTTTCTGTAGATAAAACAAGGATATATAGTAGTAAAGATATGCTAATGGTATCCTTCTTTGGCAGGAGGCAGTCAAGGGTGTATGTCTGTTGCCTGAGTGAAAACATTGGCCAAATGGGCAGCTCAATTACTGTCTGGCTGGATGTCTTTCTAAATGTACTCTAGCAGTAAAGGGGGGGGGGCACATGCTCATTATCCCTCCTACAAAGCTCTGCTTCTTCCTCGTTACTATTCCATGCACAGTTAATTTGTAAAGATGCAAAAGGTGACTGCAATGGCAATATTGCAAACTGACAGTATCACTACAGAAAGGCTCTTATTTGTGGTCATTGGAGAAACAACAAACCACATTCCCTACAATCAGCAGGTCTACAGCAATGTTTTTTAATTTCATACACATCGTTTTTAAATATGATAAACATGAACTCTGAATAACCGGTGCGGGGTGTAATTTTCCCTGCAGGAAAAATAATCAAAAACCACACAGAAATATGAATTTGAATAGTATAAATTATATTAATAGTGGAACACTATTACTTTTGAATCACAGTGATGCCAGTGTGATAAGATCACTTGAGATGAGATAAAGGAATACTGTCAATCTCAGTGGTCCTTGAAGTACATTATGCATATTAAATTACTCTCCTACTTACTGAATAAATCCAGCATGGGTAGTATAATGCAGTAGGACAATGGAACACGTACCTGATTGAATTTAGAACTTGTTTTAGGGGCAAAACAACTGCTAACTGATTTCCTGTAAGATTAGCTGATCATTAAGCAGCGGGTGGCCTCTGGCATTCGATTCAAGCAGCCTACAAGCTGGACTTGCTTAAATTGACTTTTGACTAAGTGAAACTGCTGCTATATCAGCTGATATGATTTGCTGTGTGCCCTGGCAGAGATTAAAAGAAGGATGTATTGCTTAGCCCTTCACAAGCCACTGTATCCCTGTATTTGTCTATTTTTCAATTAATGCTGTCCACTGTCTGCAACTCTGCCTCCTAGGAATTGGGTTTCTACACAGCTAAAATGCAGCAGAAAAATATGTTTTGTAGGAAACGTAATTGTGACAAGATCAGGTTTTCTACTAATTTGATGAGGATACGCTGTTAATTAACATATTTGCATGATGCAAATATGTTAATACTGAACGCATCAGTAAAATGTTTAGGCAACATATCTGTTCTCCACCAAAATGTCTATCTTGCAGTACAATATCCACTTGTAGAGAAAACAGGATTATTAAACTTTTATGTTTATACACTCACAGAACTTGGTTAAGGTTGGAGAAAGATCGTGGTCTGGTCCACAGAAAAAGTCCCCAGTGAATTCAGACATGTTTGCTCTTGTAGTTATCGAGAAATGTCATAAACTTCTTGGAGACAGGATTCGTCTCTGAAAACAATCTGCACTACTCGGGGAAAAAAAATGGATCAAAAGAAAATTAGCATACAAAAATGACATTGACCCTTTTACGTTTGTTGGTACAACACATTGGTCTGTGTGTGTGTGTGTGTGTGTGTGTGTGTGTGCGTACGCTTATGCAAGAAAAATAACAAGTAGTTCTTAGCCACAGGTGCGTTTGTCATTGAGATGTCAGGCTTTTGTCCCAAAGATTTAACTTGACAGCAAGGACGAGAAGGACCGAGAGTATCTGCACTGAATGATTGGCAGATCTACTGACAATTAAACTGTAGCTGTTAAGCAAAAGAGAGGATTTGGATCATGAGAGGTGTCCGCTAATGTCCCTGTGCATGTCATTCCTGCCTCTGTCTGCTCTGCCCCCTCCAGGCTTAAATGGACAAGCTTCGCTTGCACCTGTGACAACTGTAGTGGGCAATTACACTATCGCAACTCCTTGTCTGCTGTATTTTACTGCTATCTTTTAATTGGAGGAACAGGGGAGTCATTTTCTACCAAGGATGAAGGAGATGTGTTTTACCTGCCTTCAGCTTGCTAAGAATAGAGTGGAATAGAATAAAAATCTCTTGCTGTCTCTGTAATGTGATTTCACCTCTAGGCCACAATTTTAATAGTCAGGATGGCTCTCCCATTGAGGTTACTGCCATTTCACAGGCATGATGCTTCTTTTGTGCTGGCCTTGCACTATAGGGATGTAGGATTTTTTTCAGCTTTGTCATTAATAGTCCTGTATTTAAAAATTGCCATCACATTTCTGGAGGGGTTACATTAATCATATCGGCACAAATGGTCCAACCATATGTGAGTTTTTTTTTATTTTTTATTTTTTATTTCTTTTAAATGAACGAAAGATAGTATTTAGGTTTAAAGTGATGAATGATATAATTGGGTTACAGACATACTTTCCAACCCTGTCCTTGCAAGCAGAAGAAAACTTCCCAAGAACTGCAAATCAATTTGATTGATTTTGCCAAATGACATGGTAAATTATGCATAACTTTTTAATTGGCTGGTGGTTGTGGAATTTCTTTTGAGAATGTGTGACGTGAAAGGTGAGGGCATGTTGTGTGTTTCAGAGGCAGGGTTGGATGGTTTCCAGAGGTCACATATCTGAACAGTAGGGAGCTCACAACCTGCTGTGCTGCCAGTCCCTTACATACCTCCTTCATTGCCCCCCACCCCTCGCCTACCCCCATACTGCCTCTTGATAGCAGCCACTTTACCCGGAGGCCAATAAAAGGGACATTTACCACATGTTCATGCAGCTCTACTTCTGTCTGTATAAATAGTCTTAATATAGTTGCCCTCCTTACAATGAAGGTGTTGGAGAAAGGACATGATTTTGACCTTTAATTGGTTATCCAACAAATAATTTAACCAGAAAGGCCGACCTACCTGTGACTAAGTGCTCCAATCTTTACACATTTTCAACTTGAAGTGATTTTCTATCCAAGAGAAAAGGATTAGTTACTTCCTTTACAATTATGTACAATAATTTGGCAAATATGTATTATTTTGTCACTCATTTCCACATGAAACAGGAAGTTACAGTTGAGCCATCATATCATGGAAGATGTGCAGGTGGCAGACTGACACCTACATGAGCGCCTCTGAACTCACTGATCCAGTTAGACTGAAGGTAGACCTGTAGTTCTGGATGGATGGCTTTATGTGATGGCCCCAGAAATTATGCACATACCCATAACTGGAATATGTCTGTTAAAATTTTGGCACACTGATAAGGGTGGGAATTTCATATAAAGATTTATGAAACACTAAATATACTTATCACAGTTACAGTGATCAACTGCTTATAAGGATCAAAAAGCTTGGGAAAGATTAATTCCTATACAAATGCTGTTTAAATAATTCACTTATAGTAATCAAGTAGTGTGCTTACAGTGTTATATTGTCTTTTCATACATACAATCTTAAATCAGTAAATAACAAAGCTGTCTCTTTCATGACTTTATATACATGTAATAAACTTTCAAATGTCAATTAGATGCATGAGAAGTAAAGAAAATGGTAAATAATTTGGTTATACAAATCAACTGCTTATAGTGATCAATTTGACCCATACAGATTTGATCACTGTAAATAGTTTCCACTGTAGTTGCATATTTGTAGGTAGCAAAGCAATGTACCAAAGAGTTTTAAGTGACATCATTTGAAAATGCATTTTCATTTCACTGGACCTTTTTGGTACAAACTAGTTTTGTACATGAAAGCATTTGTGTAACAGCTTTTATGATATACATTGACCTTTGGCTAAAACCTACATGTCAGCTGAGAAAACAAAGCCCTTACATGCTGTAAAGTGTAGCTGACATTTGCTGTGACAGCTTGCCTGGTGAACTCCCTTAAAGAGTCAGTAGATGTAATTACTGAGATTTGGTGAATCACTGCACTGGACCATTTGCAGCAGCTCAGTGTTTTTAAAGCACTGGCTAATATCAGCTTCAATAAATTGCAATTAACAGACCATTTTAAACAAGTTCTTCCACAGCTAATGATCCACTAGCTTTTCTACTGCGCAGTGTGCCTTTAGTCCAGCAGTAGACATCTTGGTGCATCCATATTTATGGCAATAGGAAAAAGACCCCAGAATTGAAAATGGTAGTCAAAAGTGGATGGATACTTAATTCATTAGCTAAATGAAATTGTTTACTTTTGAAAAATATCTTTAGATATCTGCAGTGAGAAGTGATATTATCAGTGAGATACAGTATATGTATCCTTTGTGACCATTCTGTTGTACAGAATCAGAGCTAATTAAATTGGAAAGAAATCAGGTTTCTTTAGATAAGGATAAAAAAATAGCTTGTTTGCTGCAAGCTTGGACAGAAAGTAAAATCTGAAGCTGATAATGTGACTTATAGATGAAAATTCATTAATCAAGAGTTACAGATCAATGGAATTAAGACATAAATTTAATTAGTTACTGATTACTCACGTTGACAGATATGTCTGTGCACAATTAAAAGCCAAAATGAGACCTGTCATTGTAAATGGCAAATACAAAACTAACCCTCTACTGAGGTGGCTCACCTGGCAGATCGCACACCATTAAGGCTTAGTCCTTGCTGCAGCGGTGAGGGTTTGATTCTGGCCTGTGGCCCTTTGCTGAATGTCATCCCCTCTCTCTGTCGCCCCAACTTTCCTGTCTGTCTCTCACTGTGACAAAAAGCAAAAAAGCCCAAAAAAATTACTTGGGCTATCTGTGGGCTAGATTTGAATTGAGACACAAGTTGCAACATCTTTGTATATGGGCAGAGCCTTAGGCATCAATACTCAGTTGGGCTGTCAATGCAATAAAATTGTTAAAGGCCAAGTTTACAGGAAAACTCAAAAATGCTTATTTATTCCTGAACTTCATCTTGTACAGAAGTTTAACTGTCTTTACATGAATGTGCTGCAGAATATATTCAGATAAATGTATTATGTTACATCAGTAAACCCTCCAGAAGTTGACCTCAAACCCAATCCATCTGTCATGATACTTATTTTAAACTGCAAAGGCAGTACTTGCAGAGACTAGTTGTAATAGTAGTTTCAATATAGATCACGTAGCCTATATTTGAAGTTTTTTTTTGTTGAAGTGTCTCAGAAAAATAACATCTTTGGCATACGTCCTCGAGTAGCTGTATTATCGTTACGTTTTACATGGTTAAAATGTCCTTTTTTGATGTGAGGATAATGGGAGTACACCTATCTTGAATCTCAATTGAACTATGAACATGATGACATAAACGTCAGTGTTGCGCATTTACCTTGTACCCCATCTTACTCACAGTACTTTATAAATCACATTGATTGGATTTATCTGTGTACATGTAGACAAAGCCAATGTCAAGTTAGTAGTGAAGTGAATAGTCAAAACTGACAGTTTTATTGAATGTTGTTAAAAATGAAAACTGAGTATGTACAGTGCACAGATCTCAGCCATTTGAAATGTTGGTTGCTTCAATAAAAGCCCTGTCCATGGTGCTTAAAATTAGACCTTGGCTGCGTTGCATAAGGATAGGAGAGTTTAAAAATGTGGTAAACCCATCTGACCCTGCAGCCATGGGGCCACATCTACATACACTATGTTGCAAACAAACAAATTTCATATCACAAAGTGAGGCTTGAATGTTGTTAAAAATGAAAACTGAGTAGGTATAGAAAGCATGGCGCTCAACCTTTTGACTGATGTTGGTTGCTTTTTATAAAAGCGCTGTCCGGTGCTGAAGAATAGGACCTTGGATGCATTCATCAAGGATATCGAGGTTTAAAGATGTGTTAAACCCGTCTGGCCCTACAGCTAATGTATCTTCTCTACACACATTATAGCTGACATTGTTATTTCACCTGGTGATTCAAGCGAGTTTGACTATATGTTGTTTTGAAGTAACAACTTTAAACCTTATGTCTTTCAATGCTCATTGTACTAATGAGTCTCTTTAAAAGCCAACTCATGGCTTGCCCACCTTACCAACTATTGTTTATGGTAGACAATGAATCGGGATGTTATGCCAAGATGCAACTGTCTCTACCTTCCTACCTGCTATGGGAAGATCATCAAATGATGGTGGATCGGGGAACTTTCTATATCACACATTCCTGAGACATGTATAAGCACAGAAAGAAAAGAGTGGGATAAAAGCTTTCTGTTACTAGTGCTGTCCTTGTACAATAATGCAGTGAGTTTGAGTGGCCCTTCAAGAGCCTACTTTGACTTTCCTCTCTGATTAGGGGTCCATGCAGCTAAGCTACTGGAACCCAAATTTTCTTGGCATACAGTCAAAATCCTTATGCCATTTTTATCTCTCTCAATTCATCTATATCTTTTTTCCAATGGTCTTCTGTTCTAAAAATGCCTAATTTTGTAGTTATTTTCTAAGAATGTAAAGCTAAAGTCAAACAAACTGTCTAAACTGCTCATAAATCAAAATTAGTTAAAATTATTGTAACCAAATTCAATGCATGTGTTCCATCACTAGGTCCTTGCTTTGCTATGCAGTCTTGGGGTATTCTGCCTCTAAGGGGTGCTACAAATGTGAAAACTTTATATTTTTGTAAATGGCTGCATGGATCTAGGGTTATATCTCAATCCATGCATAAAATTTGATTGATTTAATCAAGTGGGCGTGTCTTATTACAAAATCAAATTTCACCTTCTAAACTTCAAAAAAATCTAAATCATCCGTACGTCCTACAGAGCTGAAGTTTTTTCATCACATCCACTGAATCTGAGAGAGGTTTGCATCACTGCAGACTATGGTAAATTCAGAAGTCTGTAACTATATTTTTCACACTATGCAAAATCACTTATCTATAGCTCCAGTCTTCATTCAAATGCTACCAAAATTGGCACAGCTCTAGATGGTAGAAATGAAGTCTATCAAACGATGTTTGGGTTGGTCAAATGATATGAGTGATATTCACCATCTTACTGTAATTTGTACTGTATGCACAACATTTTCTGTTTTGCTCAAGTCACTAAAATATTTGATACACCCAAAATCAGCAGAATGTGTGATTTATTTTATTTTTTCATGACTTTCGCAACAGCATGTTCATTATTGTGCTTTAAGGTTAAACAAAGAAAAGTACCCCAGTTTTGCATGTTTGCCTCAAGTTGTGAGAAGTGTTTGCGGGTCACGTTTCCCCAGTGGTACAGTCAGTAAGTCACCTTCTCTGAGGATGTAAAGGTCAAGTGTTTGAAATGTGAAATGATGACCAAAGTTCTACTTTGGCAATAGTGTAGTAATTCATGCATATGGTATCCAAATGCTTGTGAGCTGCTTGAACCCTGATCATTTTTGCTTGCGGCTGTATTTTCAATGAAAATGCTGTTTGTCCATTACTTTGGCAGTGACAAATGGCAAGATGACCTCCATACCTCTGAGGTTTCTGGCTAGTTTATATATTTGCGAGTATTTAAAATATATTTGGTGTTGGTAACACTTTTTTTTTTTCCCCGAAAATGTGACTATATCAGATAGTTGATATTACTGTATTCAGATAAGTCGTAGGATAATGGCATTGAGTGATTTCTATGGCTGAACTCAAAAATAGTTTTGCTGCTATCATCTCAGATCAAAAAGATCAATATCCTTAATGCAGCAAACATCAAGATTGCACTGTGGCAATTCTGGAGACAAAGTTGTATCAGATTGTTAGGAAGCTGAAAGTGTGGGTGCTTGTTTGTATCTATGCGGAGCAGCGATTTAGTGCTGATGCACAGAGGGAGGCCAGGATGAAACATTTATGCCCAAAGCAGCCTCCGAGACCCAGCTAGCCTGCAGCCACACCCGCAAGGCACTAGTGCACTCTTTTCAATATACCCAGGGGACTCGCTAAGAGGTGTGACAACTTTATTCTTCTTAGATGCTGCTGCAATATGACATTGAGTATAACCGCTGGTCTTTAATAAAAGTGATCCAATCCAGTAATGGAAAGATATGTTTTTCAATGAGTACCTTTTGTCTGCACATTAATCACACCATATGCCAAAACCTAGTACAGTAAGACTGCATTAGGAAATGTGTTATGACATAACTACCGAATCCCTTGCATTACAGTATTGATATTGGTGCCATTGAGATCATGGACTGCAGGTTCTTTCCTATATTTTTGTTTCAGTTTTTTTTTTATTTTTTTTTTTTAACTATGAATAACTGCTAAGCAGAATGGGTAGTGATTAACCTCTTGACCTTCTACCTTACTCAATGTTTTACAATTCCTGGATTTTAGTCTTTCATCCACCACTTTCCTATTTGCCCTTTATCTTTCTCATTTAGTTATCAGAGAACTAAGCTTTTCTAAACATACATGGTTAAAATGTATGTCTAGTACATATATTTTTTGGGGGGCTTTTTATGCCTTTATTGATAGTGCAGTAGAGAGAGACAGGAAATGGGGAGGCAGAGAGAGGGGGAATGACATGCAGCAAAGGCCGTCCGATGCGAGACTCGAACCGGGGCCAACTGCAGTGAGGACTGTAGCCTCTACACATGGGGCGCCTGCTTAGACCACTACGCCACACGAAGCCCCTAAAATGTATGTCTAAAAGTTTATCTACCATCCAAAAACCAGGGGGTCACTGTTTTTGTCATCTCAACAGACCCTTTGGCAGGGATTGATTGCTGCTCTGCTGATTCCTATGGACCTGCTGGGCTGTGCAAATGCCTTTTGACGTGGGGTGCATTTTTAATGTGTCAACTGAGACCTAAGGCAGACTTACCATGAACTAAATTACAAGCGTACTACTTTGGCAGTAAAAACAAAAAATGTATGAGGCTTTCAGGTGCAGGTCTCAATGTTAGGTGAACTCTTGACTACTGGCAAAAGAAACTAATTTATCTGCTGAAGGCTGCTTTAGTGTCGTATGACCAATTATTATCCAACATAGCGAAGTAAAAGCGACAAGGGTTTCAAGAACTTATTTTAATGAGGTTCTATTACATCAGCTAAAAAGGTGACATTGAGTTTCATTAAAGGCTGTTGTAAACACTGTATTGGGTTTTTGGGGAAGGTAATTTACCAACTACAGTCTGTGCTTAGGTACACATGCCTTGTCTAGTTCACCACACCAAGGGGTGAAGTTGTAAAGAGCTGCTGTTCGAGCTAACACGCTGAGAGCTGGCCTGCATTCTGCCCGCAGCTGATGGGTTTATCCTACACATAGGTTGATCCCGTGGTAGGGAACTGACTGACTGTGCTGGCACATCACTTAATTTTGCAATGCCTTGGTGAGCACTGTTATCCACCACAGTTGGGTGTCCTTGGATCTGTGGATGGCCAGGACAAAATAAAATCAGCTAAATAGTAACAAAGGACATCCTATTACTGTCAGAGAAATGAATTCCATTATCCAGCTGCATTTTGAAGTCTTGCATGGTGCAATCCTCGCAGCACTGAAGTACTGCTTATCAAAACAAACTCGCACTCCGATCTGCGACATATCAAAGATAACTCTAATCGTCAAGAACAAAACAGTTTTCCCATTACACAGAAAACAAAAAGGAGCAGTGTGTTTACAAAAGCTGTTCTCATTATTCTCATGTCCCTTTTTAGCTTTCTCATAAGCTTAACTGACCTTCAGGTGATACTAATCATCTGTAGCTAATTACTGGTCTACCTGAGTAAACAATGTATTTTTTCCATACTGCAATCCACACATTAATCATCACACACAAGTACAGAGTTGTAATGAGTTAGATGATAATAATACATTTTTAAATATGGCCTGCTGTTTCCACTAGAAAGGACACTTGGCATTAATTGTCTAATGTGACATTTTCTAAACAGACAATATGACTCCATTGAGTACTGTTCAAAAAACTTAATTTGAAATAAACTGATTAAAAATCAAATCGTTTTGCCTATTCTCATCTTGTATATAGATGGATGAATGATTTTTCCACCAAATGGTCACATGTCAATGACCCACATGACAGGACATTATTTTAATTACAAACCCCTTAGTGGTGTCTAGTCCCAGACATGGGCTAGATATGACGGGTTAGACAAGGCTCTCACATATTACCATTATATTTGAAGATGCAAAACTAAGCCTCCAATTTTTTTGAAAAATAAATACCTTGCAATCTTTAGTCACAGAATTCAACAAATCTTGCTGCTGTTCTTGAAGTATTTCCAAAATACTCCTATCCAGAAAAATATTCCCATATCTGTGCAATAAAACTTTTTTTTTTTTTTTTTTTTTTCTCACCCCATCCAGAAAACCCCCCCCACAAAAAATGACGTTGGTTCTGAGCAGGTAGTGTGCAGTGTATTTTTAGAGCTTTTTTTCTGAAAACAGCTGCCTGCTGTGGTTAAACCATATTGGTGACATAAAATTCGGGATGGCAAGATACTTCCTGATGTTAAATACAGATAAAACTAGGGATGTTATGGGAACATATTCTTTGGTACCAAGTCAATGCCAAAAATCTGAAAATGTGACGGTACTTGTTTTTCTACAGTACTGTAGATGTGACTCTTCCAGGGATGATCTGGGCAGATAACAGCCCTCCAAGTGTTTTAGTTTGATATCAAACTTGAAGAGGATAAGAAGTCAGGCACACTAAACAATAACACGTGGAATGGCTGCAGCAGGTGAGGGTGCAGCAACAAGTCTGGTGTATGGAGATATTTTGCGTTTGATGCAGACCAGCTAATGTTATTTTGTTTAGGCTAACATAGCAACAGCTCATAACTTTAGCTGGCCATTGTCATTGCGGCTCAATCTGTCAGAATATAATGTTGTCTTTTTAAATGAATTTTTTCATATCGCTGGTCTGTGACCTTGGTAGTCAATTTAAACTGCTTGCGCACTTATTATATGGAGGCATGTGCATGTGTGTCAGCACACTGAGTGTGCAGCAGCTTATGTTGTTTTTTTGCCGTGGTATCAAATTTGGTATCCAGAGTTGTGGAATTTCATTGGTCTTGGCATCGACTACTAAATTTCTGGTATTGTGACATCCCTCGATAAAACTGAAGTGATGTACGCACTTCATGGAATTCATAAAGCAGGCTTTAGTTCCCTTGGCAATGTGCACCAGAAGCTAGAAAACTGGGGTTGATTTTTAAACCTTTCTTTTCATTTCCATAAAATAACAAAGACAGTCTGCTCCGCAGCATTGCTAGATCACATCTTGTCTTTCATTCTAGGACAGAAAAATCCTTATTCATGCCCTTGTTTACAGCCATTTGGCCTATTACAATTATATTTTCAGTGGCCTCTCCAGGAATCGGTTGAATGGCTCCAGTTTGTGCAACATAATGCTGCCAGGGTTCTCAGAAGAACTTTAAGATATGACCATATTTCTCCTGTTGTTGTTGCTACTGGTGACCTTCAGAGTTGACTTTAAACTTCTATTACTTGTTTTTAAGGCGCAAATAAGTGCTATATAAATAAACTTTATTGTAACCAACACAGTAAATTTGAGAACCAGACCAAAACAATAAGATAAAGCTACTTGAATCTGAGGGGGAGCTGCAGGTTCAGCTGATTATACTCTAGGTACAGCGCCACAAGCAAATTCTATCACATGGTTTTCACATTGTCTTAATAAAGATATTAGTTAAACCACTATGTTCAATTACTCTGTGTAAGTCAGGGAATGGAAGTGAATGAGCTTCCGCAGATGCTACAGATGTTTTGTGAAAGATGACTTGTTCCTCGTGAGATGATCCACATTTCTATGTTTAAAACAGGTGACATTCTCATAAAATGGCATTCCAGTACTCTGTGGTATCTTCCATGACACTTTATAGAGCCTTGGATATAATATATATACATGCACAATATACAAATATTCCATTTTGCGTTTGTCAATTTCTTGTTTGGTGAGGTCTGTGGGGCAATTCCAGTGAGGGGACGTCACTAGATTAGAACCATTCATCAAGTTTCTGTGGAGTGGATGGTCATGGTTACCAAACTGGGCTGTGTTTTTCTCAACAATTCATCTCATTTTCACATTTGACAGACTTGCTATACCACCATGCCATGCAAAACTGTACAAATAAGTAGTTTAGCAGTGAATTGGAGTCCCTTTAGCACAGGAAAAACATTCAAACTAATTTCTTGTTAGGCACCAAAACAATTATTCTTGCATTGTCACTTTAGTTTCTGCACTTTGAGTTTTCTCGTAGGACTAGCGCAGTTAGAGATTAACTAAAACATGCAGAATATATTAATTCTAGACCTCTATCATTCCATTTCCATCCATCCCTCTGAGGATGCTCATAGCTAATTTGCCCTTGAAGCTACATTTTCCTTGTTAAGACTGGAGGGCTTTTCTTTCATCTCAGCCCTGCCTGTACTGTGCATTTGGAGTACGCCTGATGTATGTGCAGTGAAAGGCCAAATGGAGCTTTGCATAGAGAGAAAATTGGATAAGCTGTCATTCTTACGAAGGAAAGCATTATTTTGTATCCCAAGGCTTGGCTACTGTGCTTGGCAAACATATGCCATCAGGTAGAGAAGCATCCAGGATATTCTGCTGTCTTTCTGAAGCAAATGTTTCTACAAAGGTTACTTCAAGATGTGTGTATCCAGAAATGACACAGTTACCTTTCACACCCCACTGGTTTGGAGGGTTATTATTTAAAGAGGAAACACCTAAGTAGTCAAATCCATCTAAAAACTGAGTTACTGTATACCTTAGGCTGTATGATAATATCCACGGCACAATTAATTGAGGGAACATGGTGAGAATACCTTGAGGGGAAAAAAACAACTGTGTGTGTGTGTGTGTGTGTGTGTATATTATTGTACTAACCCCAATTTAATCCGCCACTTGATGACAGATAAGCTTGTATTTGCATCTTTGCTTAGAAGAATAGCTTTATCTTTGAAGTTCAATACTTCAAGAATAAAGAAGAAAATTATCTTTGCACACTGTTAATTGTAAATATAAATGATTAAAACATAAAAAGAGGTTTTCTCATCATTATCATTTCAACATATTTAACTCTGAGGAAGTCACAGCAGTGTCAAAATGTCTGTTAGTTTAATTTTGTTTTCCTGTGAAAATCACAAAGTCGAACATGCAGAGGAGTTCATGGTAGTTTCAGTAATGATTAGCGTGCACAACCACAAAGTTCTGACTATAAGAGGGTCAGAGAAGAGAGAGAAGCCTGTATTAATTCCCTGTGGTCAGACGTAGAGGTTACAAAGAAATTGGACTTGTTCAGTGGGGTGATGGTGGTGTTAAGTGTCTGATTAAGTTTGTCGTTCCAAACTCCAAGTTTGGCTTTACGACCGGTATTACCAATTGTAAGTTTTGTGTCTTTTTCACGCATGGTGAAGAACTTCCACTCCAATGGCATGTGGTGTATGTGTGTGTGTAGCGGTGTCTCTGCTGCTGTGTCCGTGAACAATCATGTGACACATGAATGTTAGTCCGGCTGGCACAGAATCGGATATCTGAGACTGATCAGCCAGTCACCGATCATAGCTGATCACATTGAAAACTGGCCAATCGACTGGTGCATCCCTACTTAATAGCTTTTGGGACTTTGAATCTCATCATGTGATTTTCATACATGCTATAATGGAAGCCACAACTAGGTGTACTTGAATAATTATTATTACTCTGTAAACTCTTCTAATACTCAAGACTGGTCTGTTTACAATGAAGCAGTGTTCCTTTAAACACAGCTTTTACTCAGGTTTTGTGTCATAGGCACCAAAAAAAAAAAAAAAAAATGGTGGCATTTTGGCTCCCTCTCCACAGAATGTGTTGAGTCGGTGGTGAAGGTTCACGATGCCAGGTGGGAAAACATTTCAGGCGGGAAGACTTGGAACTAGAGTCACCTTGCCTGGGGGGGGTGAACTTATGCAGTTTCTAGAATTCTCTGGTGTTAGTGCTGAGGACATGGAACTAGTGACTCATGCTGGCCCAAGGCCACTGGAGTCTATCACCTTCAGATGGCCATTTGCCCAGTGGTGTAGAGACACTTTGAGTGCTGGTGCTCACAGGCTCAGCGTCATACACAGAGCAGGTGGCACGAACATACTGCCAATGGGGACATCTTTCTCTGGCATGAGCCTTTAATGAACATGAAAGTCTTATCAGAATATTTCTACCCTGCATTGAGGACATTCACTCAATGGCTTTTTAATTACAGATAGGTGTTTGAGACATTTGATGCCTTACAGCAGAAAGTGGCAATAGCATTTCTCTCGTGATCACCAACTCTTGACTTATTACAGTAACAGATGGTAATCTGGTGAAACCTGCAAAATGAACAAAAGAAATATGGTTCAAAGCATCAGCCACAACATACAGCTATCTAATTACTTTTTGATGATATTTATAATATTGACTTGCTCTGACTTGAGATCATTAATGGAATATGAATTAATGGATAATGACCAATAATTATAAGATATTCCTCGTGATAAACCAAGCTATTCCAGCATAAAACACATTTTCTTCCTTTTCAGTTCACTGTTTAAGTGTTTGAGGGAGATTTCCTCACAATATCTGATAGCTGTTTGTAGGGATGCTGTGGTGAGCTGAATTGTGCATGTGTGAATCCTTGGTGGTGTGTGGGGTTATTAATTGAGAACATCAATAACAGGCCCTGTTTCTATCTCTCTTGAGGAGAGCATTCATCATGTGAGGTCAGTGCAACCAGGCAAGAGAAAATAGGGCAGATTTGGTCATAGTAAGCAGAGTCTGGCTGAAGTGGAAATCTCCTCTACCCTCACCAAAGTGACAAAATGCCATAACATCAGCCACGCTTTAGTGTGAAATTACTACAGCATGTTTCTGCCAGTGGTCATGTGCACGGGTGACAAATCCAATCAGGTCTTAGACGTGTCTTTTCTTTTTTTTTTTTTCTTTTTTCTTTTTTTTTTTTCCTATGTGTCCATGTGTCCTTTTTTGTCTTTGCAAATTTGTCGTAAGAGCTATAACCACAATTAGAAAATCCGGGGCCTGGAACACAATAAGGATTTACTGAGTTTATGAAATTCAGCTGAAAATCCTTCACTCCGAAAAATGACTGCAAACTTAGTCAAACAATTACACATTTTTTTGTTATGGTCTAGAATAGGCAAAGCATTTGTGAGCTCAAACAACTGTTTCTCCCAAACTGAAAACTTTAATATGAAAAGTTTAGCACTATTCCCAAGAATTAGTTGAGTGGGGGAATATTTGAGAGGATCTGACTGACATTCTTAAAGTAGAAACGGGGGGAAAAAAAAAAAAAAGATCTTGCACTAACATTGTTACTGTCATGATCAACTAAACTCTAATTACTGGCACTGCATTATTCACATTGTGCTCCCATATAATGGAAACATTAACTCTCTCGTATTCCCAAAACAGCTATTAACCATCAAGCCAATACTACACTACCAAGTGCTGACTACCAAAGCATATTCTCCAGAGGTGTAATAAAATAATATAAAAAACACTGGATATTATTTCTGATAAATACTGTATACAGTATATTATAGTATTTCCAAACTCCTAAAACATCTGTCAAATGTTACATTACATCCAACGACTGACTTCTTAGTGACTTAAATGATACATCATCTGTACACCAAAACAAAAGCAATGAACAGCCATTCAGCAAATTTTGTGTTCACTGTACAACTCTTACATCAGCCTTACACTGAGCGAAAGTCTTTTCCTGCTTTATTATTAGCCGCAAACTCAGCAATATGATCAACGTAAACGAGCCTGACTGCAGCATCGTTTTAATGGATCTGGTAAACCCACACAACATTGTCCCAAGACACTGATTAGTGCAAATAGTTCCATTCACTCAATTCCATGCACCATTCACACACCCCTTGTAACAGCTCTGACCTTAGTCATTGGGTTGTTAGAATGTAATCCAAAGCACTAATTAAAACACTAATTACAAAGCATCAGCACTGATATTACCTTGCTGGTGTACAATATTACTACTTTGCATGGATCTGCAGAGATGTTTGTCTGTTTTCTAGCTTTAGACTGAGGGGAAAATAGCTGTGTCAGAACATTTAATGTCATTGACTGCAGTACTACAAGGCTGTATTCTCTCTTTTGCTGCATATATTGTGTACAGATGACAAATTGTGGGCAATTTACTATAACTGAACCCTTTCTCCAGTGAGGTCACTGATGATCATGTGGATGAATTACTTCATTAATGGTGTGATGATGCTAGTCATGATATCAACTGTCACTCATGATTCCAGTTAAAGGCCTCATGCCTGCCAGGTACCATTATAAAAGTACAGTGGACTCTCTAGATGACAACACAATATTATTTGAAACACACTTATTCCTTGTTTACAGTGGAGCTCTGACTGCATTGCTTAAAGAAGCTTGGTTTTCTTAGAATTGCACAAAGTCTGATTGTAAGTGTTGAGAGTTGTTGTATGATTTGTTTGTTTTACAGCTACACATAACAAATACAGGAATGCAATAAAAACATTACTTACCAGGCCAGTGAGATCATGCTGTAAACTCTGTGATAGACAGAACCTGCAAAAGACTATTCAGATGGACTTTCCGATTGATGACTTCCTCCCTCTAGTATTTATTTCCATCTGCATAAAATGTCATCAAGTAAATACAGTAATTTATCAATCGGCAATCTAATCAATAACAGTACTCACTGTTACATTAGAGACATTTCTGTTGAAAACCACTTCCTTTTATGAAAATAATTTGTTAAAAATGAACATAACTGAAGTTGGTTTTAGTAATTCTGTGCAGGATACCCTTAAGACACTAAGAAGCATTTTCTTCGAGTGGTTTAAATTGAAAATCTGAAATCACAATAAACTACAATATCATGCACTATATGTACAATTCATATATAGACATTTTCTATTTCAGTAAATATACACCTCTGCATCCCCAGGGGCTCAGTCCTCCTCCTGACTTTATCATGTAAGACAAAGCGAGAGGGTTCTCCTCTGTTGATGCTGGCAGCAGGGCCAGTGTGCGGCACAAATGGCACAAATCAGTGGATTGATCCTACCTGAAGTCGGATATGTACAGGCTGGTTGTGCAATGGAGAATAGTTTCATGATTTCTTGAGAAACGACCTTTAGTACTTATATTGCTTGATTATGGAAGAATCTGTTATATCGACTTCAATGACACAAAACCACAAAAGCTAAAATTTCAAGAAAATCATAGCTAGCACTTTATTTAATCGCATCTTCAGAACCCGTCAATCTGCCTGATCAAATAATGAAACAAATCATTGAAAAAAAACATTGACTTTAGTTCTGAGTTTAGTAAAATTCTGCCATTTACTGCCTAATTTATTTTCATATTGTAGTAAAATTATGCATGTCCACAATCCCTTATTTGAGCTATTTAGAGGATGTTTTGCATTCACACAATGTAGTTTTAGTGCAAACAAATCTGATTACAGTATAATGGAATTTTTCCTGTTCTTATTTTGTTGCACTTACGCTTCTAAGCATGAGGATTTGCAGTCTGTCAACATCAATCTACTTTCATCCACACACCGCAACATCTTAGGGATGTTTCCTTTAGTCTTAAAATTTTGTTTTCATGCCTCACAAACCTCTGTAGATGTCTTGAGGACTAACAGATATTTTCATTTTCACCATTGTCCTTACTGCTAAATTTCCTTGTTCAGCCTTGGCTAATATAAAATATTGTGGCAGGGCTGGCTTTGGGCATAAGCCACCTAGGTGGATGCCTAATGTGCCACCAGTTAGAGGAGCACCAAAGAGGAGGAAGCAGTTTTTTTGGAATTAAAACAAAAGTTAAAATATGAGCCACACCAGGATAAATTGTAATGGGATTTGGATAATATTGTATGTTCACAGGTGTGTCCTCAACTCCAGTCATGTAGTCAGTAAGTTGGTAGGTTTAACAATGCCATTCATGTTATGAGGCAGGTAAATCCAGGATTTTAATATAGGTCTCCTTTCAACTATGAATCCAGATGTTTACTTCTGGAGTGACATCTGTCAAAATCACTGCTAAAACACTGAAGTGTGATGGCTTTGAGAGCAAGTGACTTGGAGCCACAAAATATATAAAAATAGCAGTTAACTTTGGTTTGTTATATAACAGCAGCAGTGAACAAAGTGAGAGCAGCTGTTTTGCATCTGTTTCAGTGATATTTAGCAGTTGAACACACCTCGACAGTGCTGCTGTTAGTTTGACATTTTGTTGCTGCTGATGTTAATGAGTATCCGTCTAAATCCTGCCCAAACCTTCCTGATACAAAAAGTGCACACTGACATCCTCTCTCTCTATGGAGGCCTAAAGTGTGTACTGAAAGTATAAAAAACAGAACTAAATTAAATATTGCATTATAACGTGGTCAGGACAGCCATAAGTGGGAATCTCTAACTATGACACATTCTCTTCAGTACAACTAATGACCAAATGAGCAGTTGACAGCAGATTTTACTTTCAAAACCTATTTATTGGCTGGCCAGTTGAATATGCTTTTATCGCTACCATTGAACTTTTACAATATATATCTCAGCCATATACAATGTCAAGAAAAATAAATACCTTTGCTTTGTGAAAAATAAATGTTACTTCAACTCTAACCAGTTGAAAATGTAAAAAGTAAAAAATAAATAAAACAATAACATTAAATAAATAAAAATAATAAATAAACATATAAAGATCAGCTAGATGGGGCTGTAGAGTCAGTGGCAATGTTTGCACCCAGGCTCAGAGCACTTGATTTTCAGTGTTATATAGTTTACATTCACATCACATCTGATTACAAGTGTGAACATTAAAATATTATTTTTTACCTAATCATCATCATTTACGAGTCAGTAAAAGGCTTATGATAGGCTACCTGACTAGTGTCTTCTTCATCTGTTGTCTTTCTCTTCTTAGAGAAGTATCTGAACAAGCTCATCTGAAAATGCAGTCAGCAGTTAATACATAATGACGTGTAGATATTAGCTTAATGCTATCAATTAGTTTACCCAAGTTAGCGTCACTGAGTTGGCTAATAAGTCTACCTTTTCTCCGGTAACTCGCTGCCTTATTCCTCACGACTACACTTCTCTGACTCTGACCTGGTGCCTGACGTGACGTCACTTTCAAGGCCGCACTCTCGCGAGTAATTAACTCCAATAGGATCCCCCAACCACCCCACTCCCTCCCTCATCCCGCTGTTGCGCTCATCATCACACAGGCTCTGCTGTGAAGGTGGAGAGATGCAGCGGTGGTGCATTTGCGACAATAAAAAAAAAAAAAAAGAAAAAAAGAAATTTGAAGGCGTGGCGGCTATGACACTGCTAAATGAATGTAGAGGAAACACTGTAACTGACAGATGGTGTTGATGACATATCACCCAACAGAAGTAGAATAAAGGTACATCTGAAATGATTAAATCATATAAAATTAGTATGATTGTCATAAAATAGTCTAAATAAATCAGACTCCCATGGGATGTCTCGCCTAAGGCACCAAAATGTTCAGACGGCCCTGTGTTGAGGATACTATACTGTATCTTGAAACTTTTTAAATAAACTAAATTAACTTAATGTGATTAAGTTATCACATTAAGTTAACACTATCCCAGTGCTTAACTAAAACAATACACTTACTGCATTTTCAAATCCATGAGGTACAATGGTAATAAGATAGTTTAGTATTTCTATTTTTCTAGTGTTGTCATTTAAACTGGAATTGGAGAGAGGGATTCTGCAGCTACTCGGCTATAGTGGCTTACAGATCGGAAAGCTCAGTGGTACAAGCCATAGTTATTCATTAAATGAAGTCATATGTTGAGTCTGGTGGCTCCACACCTGTTTCCTGTGCAGACAAAAAAGCAGACGTTCGGTGAAAATGAGTCATGGTTGCAGTGAATGTTGGACGTGACTATATATTACCTGAAGGGCTTTTTTCTACATGATTTAGGTGAGACAGCTTCCTGTGCCAGAATCATTTAGACTGTCAGCATACGAGCTGTAACACGGTTTTTACATCTTGTACCTAATGAGGTCTTTATCAAAGCAACATTTCCACAGCCTTTCATTAAATATGTATAAGCTTAAATTCAGGTGTTGACATAATGTTGCCTTGGGAGTGCAGTGAAGAATACGTTATGTGCTTGAACTATTCAATACTGAACTGAGTCGCCCACTTTGAAACTCCTCATATTACATCATCTCTTTCTTGTTTAGACAAATTCACCTACAAGAAGGACACGTCCATACTAACTAGTGTTCCCTTCCTTAATTATTTATTTATTTTAAACATTGATTCACTTTGAACAACTTCAATTTTGAACAACTGTTTCATGTCTGCTTCCAGCACCCCACTGTGCTTGCACTGCATTGGCATCGCAGCTGTGTCTTGGAGAAATAGCTAAATACCAGCCCTTATTCAAGCCTCGCAAAACAGCAACTAGCTATCTTGTACCTCAGAAAAGCAGCCGTCAAACAACCCATGGCTCACATTTTGACATCGCTGACAGCCAAGCTTAAAACAATCCCAAGAAGGGAGATGATGAGAGAGGAACACACAGTAAATTCATATTTTATTAAAACGGTTAATGTCACTCTAGACAAAGTTTTGCCTTTTGCTGTTTTGCACTATTTCTGCAGTTTAATTCTTTAGATTTAACCTGATGAAGGATGCCTCATAAAAGTTTTAGCAGATATATTTTTCCTCTTTTTCCAATTTCACGGTCAAATGCATTTTTTTCAGCAATTCAAGGTTTGTTGTCATGACTTGCTGCTTTCAACATGAAACTAGCTGGAGAACATTCAAAAAGACCACCCCCATAACACTATCCTCCAAACTTTGCATCAAAGTGCCATTATAGTACTTTTGTGATTGCCACTCAGTGAATAACTTGAGTACCCATACAAGTACAAAACCCTCTCTTGTCATATTTGAAAGGTTGAAAGCCTTTCTCATCTTTTCAAGAGGAGGAATTGCTATCATTTTTGTAGCAAGGCTTGAAAGCTTTCAGCTTCTTCTTCCAAGAAGGAATCCCAATAATTCATTGAACAATAAGTAAGACAAGGCTGAGGTATTCAACAGAACTGGGAAAACTGATAGTGAAGAGTATTTGGGAAAAAAATCATGCCTGTGCTCTAGTAGATGGGCAGACGCCAACAGATCACCTTGCCTCTTGCTTTAACTTGAACTGATGTGTAAAGCACTTTGACTGTCTACACAGGCTGAATATATCCTTTATGTACACTGGAGTGTCAGTGAGTCATTGTGATGGCCTGTCCCCTGACACCCAGTATAAAATATCCAGTCATACTCTAATAATATTTTGAATACCTGTACTGAGCCCTGTAACAGCGACATATAGTGTTCAGTAGTGTCTCAAGCAACAGCGTCTTTGTTCACTTTGTCTGAAATGTCCCTCTGGACCAAATTGCCTAAATGATCCCTTGATGGCCTCTTCCTCAGACTTGGAATCAGAAAAACATTATCGTCCATCACAAGGCAATTGAAAGTAGCCTTTGATGTGGCTCATGCGAAGCCTGGTTTAATGTTTGCCTGAGACTAAGCTCATACTGTGTGTGACTGTCATTCTTAATTGGATTCCATTAACAGTGCAGTAAGCAAACAGGACTTTCACAAGACCCAGAGAAAATCAACACCTTTGGAAAACACCTTGTCTCCAAAAGTTAAAAAACGTTAATTGCATCTTTTGATGTGCGCATTGACCAAGTGACTCTGAGCATTTATTTCTTTTTTGGACTTACTGATCTGTACTCAGTAGGAGCTGTAATAAACCTTTTTTTTTTTTTAAAAGCACATGGCCTCAAACATTCTTTATGCTTCAATGCTAATTTTTTTTTTTATTTTATTTTTTATGTTGGTACCCATTAAACAGTGAAGTAGTGCTGCATGATGACTACATATTGGTTTGGCTCTGTGGTCAGTTTTATAACTGAGTCTGTAGTTTTTAACTCCAACTATAACAGATTCTTCCATTTGCACTGTTTGTTAGCACTGCTTTGGCTTCCTGATGTGGGTGTGATGAATATTCTGCTGACAGTGTTGACTAGTGCACGACAAAAGCCAACTGGCAAACATCTTTCCTCTTTTTGTAGGGAAACCCCTGAAGAGGACACGCACCGAGTTAAAACTCAATCAGAAAATTAGTCTCGAACTATGACAGAAATGATGAATAAAAAAGAATACATTCATTTAGTTAAGTTACTATAGGGCTATTTTAAAGCATCAGTGATGTTAAAGGTTTAACATATGATAATGGTAAGTCATTAAACACTAAAGATATTTTCCATGTTATAAATATGATACAATAAGTGAATGCAACTCTTAAGAAAAAATGTTTTAGGTCACCTATAGTACACGTATGCACAAGGAGATAAAACTCAAACATTATATGCCATTAATATAAATCTTATATAAACTGATATTAAATCCAGTGTTTCCCCTGGATTAATTGTGCAGATTTGTTTTTCATGAGACTAATGAATCTCATTAGTAAACTCACACTTTACTGATCTAAAATAAAGTTATATTAAACTGTGAAAAGGTTTAGTAGCAGGGTATGCCACCTTTTTTATATTGAATTCACGCAGCTTATTATCTTAAATTTCAATCTTTTCAAACGGTCACCGCTGGCTTTGCCTATAACTCTTGATGTTGTAGGCGCTCAATGATATAGTCTTGACCTCTTGTGATTTGTTTTTTATAAAGCAGTGTGAAGCATTTGCGTCCACTATGGAAACAGTTTAATGCTTATTTCATCATGTTGCATTAGTCCAAAGGTGGTTAACACTGTAATAGGCTACGGATAGTTGAAGGTAATGTAGTTTCATAAGTAAAGCTGCATATTAACCATGACAGAGGCAGAGAGACAAAGTTGGAGGTAGAGCTTGTTTGTTGTCAGCCAATAGCTTAATCATTCAGAATCTGTATAAATTTGAAAATGTTTTTTTTTTTTTTTTTTATTGGCCTCTAAAGCAAATATTTGGTTAATATTGCCTACATTATAACCTTATTTTAAACTTGGTGCAGTTTTATCATGACAGTGGACAGTACTCATCTGTGTATATTCTGTAGCAGAGCCACCTCTTCACATCAGTTTACATAATTAGACGCGCATATGACACACACAGGCACACACATACCTGCTTTTATCTGCTTTGGTCATACCACATCAGATTTAACAGACTGCTGCTCCCACAGATTTTTGCTCTATGTTGCCATGACAGTTTATTACTGAAAAAAACCCCATGGATCCTCCTCAGATATAAAATCAGTTCTGGGGGAGTGTTTATTTATAATTGCTCAGATTTAAAATAACCTGATGTGCTAATATGATTGGTGTGAATGATTTAATCACAAATCTGTGGTGGTCATTGCATTCATTATATTTTGTTCAAAGACATCAAGACAAACACCAGATTGAAGTGTCTTCAAATCTGCTCAGTGTGCCATAGAAATAAACACACACACTTTGTTCTCACTCTGCTAACTGCTAACAAGTACCTTGTGTCTCAATGTGGCAAAGCTAGTGCGAGCTCACTCTGTATTGCCAACCAAATGAGATCTTGCATTCCAATTTGCTGTGCAATGCTTTACTACAGTATAATTCATAGCAGTGTTGTGTATAATTCATAGTTGTTTGTGTTGATGGTGATGCTTAACAAGGCTCCCTAAAGATCACGAGTAAGCTGCTTTACTGCCCTTTTCCCCTTGCTCTTTATAAGAGAGCATGGATGGTACGGCACATATTAACCCAAATCGCAAGTTGTTGACAACCGTATTAATTAGCTGTATAAAGGTCATATACCAAGTAATGAAGCAAGTTCTACAATTCCACCACAACTAGACAGTGTTTTTGGTAATTCAGAGCAGGATGGTCAGACTGTTATTTTCATAGTTAATTACAATGGAGAGTGTATGAAAAATCACTGCTTTCACTGGTCATTATTTACCATTTACACTGATTGGTTATAACATGTTTCTATGCATGGATAATATAACCAAATCACATCAATCACGTCATGTTTTTTATCTATCTAATAATTTTCCTAAAGGATGTAATGAGCCTAGAAAGCTCATTGCATATGGCAGTGTGATAGTGCTGTTGAGAATTTGTGAAAACATGAAATTGGATTAAATGAATCTGATATTGCATGCGGTGTATAATATGTGGGTTATTCATTCTCATATGGGACTGATCATAACCATGGCATGTCAAAATAGTAGTTTCAAAATCGTACATCTGCTTTGCATGACAGGGCACATCTGATGACCTTTTTATTTTATTTCCAGTACCACATGTCATGAATCATTGTCACAGAGATGTCACAGCCAGCTTTCTCCCTCATACTGTGCTCGATCAGTAGTGAGAGGTGGAGATGCTTAACAATCTCCCATTGCCATCCCTCCACCTTCAACGTCGGACACACCAAATTGATTTTAATCAGGCAATAAAGTAGATCTGATCCTCCCTCTGTTGACTCACTTTCATGCCCCAAGGGGGCTGACCTGATCGACTTTTCTGATGGATTTTACTCATAACTGCCTATAGCGCCGTTCAGTACAGAAAATCTCTTTCATTTTAGTTGCATTCAGAAAGAGACTGATGCTGTATTGGTGTTTGCTGTGAGGTTTCAGCAGTTTATTTATTCAATACTTTGATCCTTTAATTCCTGTCTTCCTGAGCTGCTCAAGAGGAAAAAAATTTGCAGGCCTGAATGTGAGAGTAAGCTGTTTTTTTTTTTTTTTTTTTTTTTTTTTTTTTTTTCTTTTCTTTTCCCTTATAGCTCATTCCGAAATGAGCATGGAAAGATCCAATAGCACCAAAATGACACTGAGATAATCAGTCTGCCTGCCTTATTCTCAGACACCTTTTATTCATTTTCACCTTTATTTATGTAGTGATGCCTGTAAATATGTGATTCTGGGATCTAAATACCAAAAATAGTGTTTGTACTGGTGTTCAGACTTTAGGGAGACTTATTTTAAGATCTGAGTTACTGTCTTCTCCTTAAAAGGAGGAGACACAGTATCCATTTTTTGCAATTTTATAAACTAAATCTCCAGTTACCTCAGGACTACCTAATATAATATTCAAAGTGAAAATTGTGATTTATTTATTTTTTGACCTTCAAACTGGCATCGCAATGGTTATATCAGTTAAGTATTTAACATTTTCAAACTGTAACTAGCTAGTTTTTCCTGATGTGACTATCAAACAGTTGGATCTTTTGAGTTTAACTGTAACTGTAGTTCACTTAGTCTCCAAATTACCATAAACTGTACCAGTTACTATATAACAGTATACCAGTAATACCAGATCCTGAGGAGAGCCTGTTTTTTTTTGAGTAATTGATGAAAACTATTAATGGTGCTATCAGTCACCACTGTTATTTATTTGAAGTTGACAATGAAAGGCTCTATCAAACCTGCATACAGTGGGGTCAGAAAAAATCCCGAAAGTTGTGATATTCAAAGTCCCACAATGAAAATAATTTACATTTTTAAAATGTGACCTTTATGCAAAGTTAAAGGGCAGCTAAACCCTTCAGCTCCATCATTTTTTTTTGTCTGTTGTACATCTTAGTTGTTGCTTCAGATCGTGTTTAAGATTTAAAGTCCCTTTGGAAATGTTTGTGTAACCTGAGCATTGCAAAAACTAATGGGCAATAGTGATAAAACTGCTGCAGGGAGCACTGTGCATCTTGACAACAATATTCACATTAAAATGTATTTGAATAAATGCCCCATTGTGTTCAGAAGGCTCATGGTAGGTTTGTAAAAACCCTGTGAACAAAGATAATGAGTGGTCATAGGTCATGATCAAAAACCAGAAATGCCAGGATTTGCTTTTATATTCTTGGTTCATTCAGGATTCTACGAGGCCTTGCGTATAAGCCCATAATACAAATTGCATTATATATCTGCAAGGCTGCTCTTCTTGTCCTGCAGCTTTTGAGAGGAATTTAGATATTTTCTCTTTTAGGAAGTATTAATGGAGCCAGATTAGTCTTTGCTTCAGGCTGAGATGTGGAAAGCACTCTGTTCCCAGCTTTGTTTAACAAGTAATGCGTGTTGCTTATCATTTCCTTACTTTTGTTAGACCTACGGCGGACACTAAACACACAGTACACCCACATATATACACATTGGCATTTTCATACATAATTGATATTTATTAATCTACAAAATGGTTGAAACTCCACCACCATTTAAATTTATAATGTTGCCAGAGACAAGTTTATTCACAGTAGGCATGATCAAAAAAGTGCACTACTTAAAGGTTTGACACCAATGTTTGCTGTCTGATTTTATACAAACATTTTTTTAATGATGTTGAACTGCTTATTTACTGTGGATCTGGTTCTGATTTTATGGTATTGTTAAAGAAAGAGTAGTAAATTAGAACTTTAGCAGTTTTGATAAAACTGTGTTCACCAAAGTAATTATTGAAATCTTAACTCAACACTGCTATAAATAGAAGGGCCAATACAGCAACAAAGAGAGGTCAAAGGTGAACTAGAAACCCGGAATGGAAACTTTGATGTTTAAACAGTCGGCTTGGGTTGTAATTTTAGATCATAGGATCATCCAAATTCTATGCCATTGTGTTCTGAGGTCTTTGCGATTACAAAATATGGAGCAACGGAAATAAAACCCATAAACCATAGTTTTTCTTTTCTTTTTATGCTTTTTTTTTTTTTTTCCTCAAAGTTATTTTTTCATTAAAACAAGACCTGCCCCTAGATGAACACATCTTGACTGAAATGAAAACTTTAGTAGTGTTTTAGTAATGAGTTTGTTGAGGAATGAGGAGTTTGTTGTGCACCAAAATTGGCAACTGGAAGATATGTCAGAACAGAAAACGTAGTTAATTGTTTGTTAGCTTGTAACCAGTGTTGCAAACTTAGCGGCTGTCACTAGATGTAGTGACTTTTCAGACCGTTTTTTTGTTTTTTCACTTTTTTTTTCAAAAAAGTGCCTAGCAACAGATCTAGGAACCTTTCTAACGAGCCGTCTTGCTACTTTCCAGAGAGTTGCCAGTGCTGTGCCGTGGGCAAGAGAATATATAAAATATATTAAAATACTGCATATGTGAACACAGAATAGGAGAGAAGCAAATGGTTAAAGGGCTGAGAGGAGGCTGAGATGCAAATACCATGTGATGATGTCGTGAATATGCTAATAAGCGTATTACGTCATCTAGCGACATTTAGTGACATTTCAAGCAGGCTTTAGCTACTTTCCATTGAAAGCAGTTGGCAATGGTGCTTGTAACTGGCAGTGGCTGACACAGTGTAAGTGGTTGTGCTAATGCAAGTTCTCACTCTCTGTAATAAGGTTTTGGTGACCAGTGAAAGAGCAGTCTGTATCAAGATGGTTGGTGTTAGAGGAAACATCAGTTAGACTCAGGTACATGTTTGAGCCTCAGTCAGACCCAGACTCAGGTGAGTCTGTGACCAAAATCGGTGATTGGCAGACTTATCAGAACAGTTAGCCTAGTTAGCATCTTTTATTCGTTTATGTTGTTTGTTAGCTTCTAACTGGCAGGGGCTGACAGTGTTCGTGGTTGTGCTAATGCAAATTCTCACTCTCTGTACTGACAAGGTTTTGTATTTATTTTACCTGCCCCCCATCCCTGTAAGTTGACAGGATTGGTTCCTCAGGTTGTATGGCGTATGAAACCCTTGCTGTCTGAAGCCATCATTGGTTCACTGCAGTTCCAAGGTGGAAATATGCAGTCATGGTGTTGTGGCCCTGTCTGTGCAGCTCATGCCTGCATGGGTTTCCTATTGGTGCTCTGGCTTCTTTCCAGAGTCCGAAGACATGCACATTAAGTGGTGTTTTCACATCTGCGCTTTTTTTAAATTCAGTATAGTTTGTCTGTAATTTTCTGTAGATTTTGTAGTTTATATATACACTATTTCTTTTACTAATTGCGGTTCACACATGAAAAGTACAATGCAGTACTCCTGGAAGGCGTTTTCTCCAGTTCTTGGTTCACAGTTTAAACAGTAACACTGCTATCACAGCTAATAAGGCCTCTTTGTGTTGTAAGTCAGATTGAAAGAGACATGTTTCCCTATTTCTAATGGAATGAAGCTAATCAGATCTGTGTAAGATGACTGCCAGCTGCGTAACTTTGCAGAATTCACTAGGGAGTAAAGTGGAAAAACTTAAATAAAGGGCAAGTCCATCTTAATCACATGCTTCTTTGGTCGGTGGCAGGCAATGAGACAGAAATGTCACATTAGTAATGCAGAGTGGTTAATTACATCATATAGAGTTAAAGCAATGTGCCATTTGTTGATTTTGGCTTTTAATTGAAAGTTACATTTTGGCAGGTTAATTGCCATTAAAAAGAATCTTTCTTAAAGTACATTTGCTGCCATAGAAAATTTATAAAAAAAAAAAAAAAATAGAATGTTAGGCTACAACAAAATACTATCATTACACAGCGAATACACAGAGGTTATTAGCCTTTTTGTCTTCAAAAATCAAAAGGTCAAAGTTTTTTCTGTCAGTCAGCCATGTCTGTTGACAATATCTAAACAAAATGTACCACATGACTAATCACTGTTTAAAGAAAACCTTTCTGTGAGGCTCATCCAGCCATTTATCTCTTATGTTTTATCTCCTTGATTGTTTCTTCTGAAGAGCTTCATAAAGAAGGCCTGCAACATGATGAATGCAGTATTTGTACTTGATTAAAATCAACTCCAGTGGGTGATTAGGGGGAAACAAAAATCTACCAGTCTATTTTGTTTTGTTATTTCTTTCACTGGCAGTCTTGTGGAGGACATTATACTTACTGTATGTGGATCTGGGATATCCAGCCATTCCTTATTTCATGTGTCCTGGTAGATTTTGACTTTTGATATTATCTCTCTCTCAAATTAAATCGAAGGCAACTGGACTTGTATTTGTCTTTTCCACAGACAAATACAAGTCCAGTTGCCTTCGATTTAATTTGAGAGAGAGATAACTATGACCTGGACGAATGAGAACATTCACAGACTTTTTATATTATAGCAACCATTAAAATGCATCCCCCTATTAGCCATGTTTGTTCATGTAGTGCTATTTAATGAGTGCATGTTCATTTTAGCTTTTATAATACTGTAGTTGAACTAGGTAAATTTCAGTTACTATTGCAGATTTAAACTTGTTTGTACAGTTTTTATGACGTACTCCCTTGTGAGTTTCAAGGTGGATATGTAGTTGTTAGATAATGTACAGCTCACTTGGTGTCTGCAGTGGTACAGAGGTGGCCAGTGTGGATGTGATCCCTCACTATAACAGCTCTCACTCCACTCTGATAATGCAGTTTAATCTGGAGGCTACACCCAAGGCACTGACATGCCCCACAGAGTATCAGCCGGCATTGGACAAACGCAGTGGAAACCTTGACTGGCACTTCACCCCTCAGTGATGACAAAAACCCTGTCTGCTTAAGCAGCTATTACTCCACCTGATTGGTAATCATGACATGGAGTGAGACATAAATCCCTCAGACTGCTGCTGGTTAAGATAGAGGTCTTTGAAGGAACATAGTGATTAGGTGACCTTGGATGGAGCATGGAAAGGGGGCCAGGCGAGGGGAGGCTTGCAGGGGGGTTGTACTTTTCTATTATTGGCAGTATAATGACACATTCTTATGCAAATGAAATGCACACACATAGGCTACATTCAGGCTGGAGAGAACAGTTCAGAGCCCTTAAAAATGATTTCTTAGAGTATTTGTAACAGTTACTATCAACGGTCTTATCAGCCTCAATCATACTGTACTTTATTTGCACACATTGAGATGCCATTAGTTCATCCCGTTTGCGCATATTCATTTGTACTTTTATTTGAACTCTGGCCCCACGACGCAGGTTTACTGCGCCACTTAGTTTCACAGACTCTGAGTCAGACACATTTTGTGAGGTTTAAATCTTTTTTTTTTCTTGTAATTGTAAAGCACACTTGGTCTCTTTTGATCTGTCATTTAACTGAGGACTAGTATTACATGTACAAACTTATTTTATTGTACAGATTTATACCTTTAGACTAAATTGAATTTTATTATATTACATGTTTTGCATGTAGTCATATTTGGTGTACTAATTGTATTTTTTTTTTTTTTTTTGTGGTCTGATTTATTTTCTGTAAACACGTACTGTTAACAACAAAAACATGTTCATGTCAAACAGCTAGTTGTATTCACACACACAATTCGGATAACTTTTCCAGCTCACTTATCTTGGCTGGTGTCACAAATGTTGGAAGTTATCTGATAATTGGTGGGAGACACTAAAAATCAGTCAGTATGTATCATTTCCTGCTCATAGTGAACAAAAAGGGAAACATATCTACTATGGTTAGTTTATTGTTGATTTTAGAATTATTAATACACATGATTTTTTATTTGGGCATACTGTACCAACAAGCAAATCAACTACAATGCTTTAAGTAAAAGTATTGACATGCTGCTCTTCAGAACAATAGGGTGAATAGCAACTGGCAAAATTAGGTGGTTTTGAGTTATGAGGTGAAAGAAGCATGAAAAGGAAAATTATGAACATGTTGCTGTTTAAACATGCAGTCCAGTTCTGTGCTGACAGGATGTGCTTTGATAGGACACATTTTGGAGTTCTTACTCACAGCAGGAAGGTTCTGGGTTCAAACTGGGTTTCTTTGTGCAGTTTGCATGTTCTCCCTGTGCCTGCATAGGTTCTCTTTGGGTACTCCGGCTTCCTCCCACAGTCCAAAAACATGCACAGTAGGTTAATTGGAGAGCCTAAAGTGCCCATAGTTGTGAATGTGAGCGTGACTGTCTCTGTTTGTCAGCCCTGTGATGGACTGACGACCTGTTCAGGATGTACCTCGCCCAATTGCAGCTGGGATTGGCTCCAGCCCCCCTGTGACCCTATAGGGATCAGCGGCATAGATAATGGATGGATGGATGTTCACCTTACTATAGTTACTGTAAGGTCACCCAAACATAAAAATGTAAGAGGAGGCTTTCATTCATGAGAAAATATTACATTTGTGCCAATTGATGATAAACCAATGGGAACTTCAGACCCAAAAGATCTGATTCTTCCAGTTAGCTCACCTGGTACGACAGAAAAACCAGCAGCTCCAGGATTAAATGGCAAAATTACCTTTTATTTATAGTTATCAGTAATAGGTTTGGGGTTTTCTCTTGGTTGAACACTGGAGTAATTACACACTTAGCAAGATTCCTTGTGAGAGGTGACCCAGTGGCAGAGAAACCGGCAAGTATATAATAAGAATTGACTGATTTTTTGCAAACTTTTTAAAATCCCAATGATCATCAGGAAAATGAAAAAAATATTTCACACTTTGAATAAAAAGGACAACATGAACAGAGATAATGCTTTTTAGGATTAATTTGACCTGCAACATTGTTCACAAAGTATAATAACTGAATAGTCATATTTCTCTTAACATAAAAATCTTTCAAAAATGTTCAGATAATCCTTGTAATATAGTTGTTTCTTTCTGTGAATGTAATGTGCTGTAAGGTATTCCCTTGCATGTGGAGTAAAAGGGCAGTAAACAGCATGCAGCTTAAGATCGGTCTTATGAATCATTCATTGTTTACTGGTGTAGGGATTTATGCCAGGGAGCAGGAGGCCATTCTATGATTGTCTTCTGAAACTTTTCATATGGCGCTTGCTTTCAATAATTTGTTGACATGCCCCTGCTGTTGTAGAGAAAATAAAAGTGACCTCGCTCTGTGGTGAAGGTCAGGCAGTATCTAATGAAAGCCCCAAAGTCTTACAACATTGATTTCTTACCCATTTCATGGGTAGAATGCAGAGTTGTTCAGTGTTGCCATGGGGGATGGCCCCCGGTATGAGCTGGTACGTTTCCTGGAGCCAGTTATACCTCAGATTCTGTAAATACCATTACTTTTCTCTCTTAGTACATCATTATTTTCTCTCTCTCCTTTTTTCTAACACAGCTCACTATCCTAAGCTGGCTCAGTGATTTCGAAGAATTCCTTTTTTAAAAGATATTTCTAGGATCTAGAGGGTAGCGAGGGATGAGTGCTGCTGAACTGACGTGCACATATAATTGTGGGCATGCGTCCAGAAGTGCTGTGACATTCTGAAATCATTCATCAGTCAGCAGAGCCATGGCTCTCTTTAGTCTCCATATTCTGATCAGACTTGACGTGGATGGCATTTAAGTCTAAATACCACATGTCGTATGTCACTTCAAGAGATACGGTTGTAATCAAGATTCATTATGCAGGTGAGGCATCATTGAGATGTATCACACTACATTGCATCTTTTGGCAGATTAAAGATATGAAGATTAAGGGAGAGACTGCATTATACTGTTGTTATACTTAATAACCTGCTTAGTTTGGCTCATAGCCCTATGCTCATCCATAATGCATATGACCTCAAACTGGCCAGGACACTCGGCCTTCTCCGACACTGTGATAGAATCACAGATCCTTGTATGTATGTATGTATGTATGTATGTATGTATCTATATATGAATGTATGTGAGTTTCGTGTGTGTTTATGCGCACACAATTTCACTTTCAACATTTCCCAAAAATCTTTTCAAAAAGGCAGAATGACTGAAAATGAATGACTTTTGGCATTCAACTATTGCTATGGGTTCAAATAAGATTCAAAAAGACTTTGAGCTCATAAAGCGATTGATGATCTCATATAATTCCAAAGTTTGTAGTTTACCTTTATAAACCTGTAAAAGGCACATGCCTGAGAAATTTAAGATACAGATACAATATTAGTCATTAGTGACAGTGTATGAGACTGGAAACTGTGTTTTTGAAAAACTGTTCCAAATTTTGGGAAATTTGTTTTCTTGCAAAGAGTTAGAAAATAAGATCAATACCACTCTCTCATCTCATGTACGTTGCAGATATTCAACTTCAATTTTCTCTTTTCTCCCACACTGGTTGTCGGGTGACCTTGAGTGTCCTGAATGCAACACAGGTCTGATGGACTATCACTGCCCTGTCAAGTTCACACACAGCTCTTTAAGTACAGCTGAGCATTTGGATGAGCTTGAAATAGTCTGTTTGAGAAGCAGCTCTTTCCCAACGTGCAGTTGTAAGATAGCTCTGACTTAGGAATATTCTCAGATCTGCTTTTTTCAGCTGTATAACATAGCTGATGTTTAATTCGCCACTTTGAGCTGTGTACTGCACTGCTGCTTTTATAACACAGGTTTTGTTTGAATAGGCATGTGGCTTACGACTTATCCACTGTACCATATTGTGAACTGTGTGTCTGATGCAATTCAGGGGATTGTAATGCCTTAGTGCTTTGCAGCTTACGTCATTGGAATATAATATTGTTTAGAGAGATAAATGAAGACCTAAGCTCTCATGTAATTCAGAGTTTAATAGGACTGAGCAAATAGAAGAGGGGATGCTATACTGCAAAATGCAGGATGAAGAAATTAGTTTTGCTGTCTCAGTGTTCATGTTGCAGTTTACTGGTTAACAAAAAAACTTGATCAAAATACAAGCTGCAAAGACGGCTGGCTGGTTTTCCTTCAGCAGGTTTGCAAACTATCTTCCCTGTCTGCCTGCTTCCAAATAACTCTTTGTTCCTCTGAAAATCTGGCACATTTCAAAGGCTCAATGGCTTTAATGAGCCACAATGTTGTGCCAGTGGTGGCCCCATGAAACTCATGATAATGTGCCCGACTGAGTGCCACTGTGTGTGTTTCCCACTGTTATGATAATGCCACCAGTTTGGGGTTATTTTTCCATTCACTGAAGGTAGCTGCTGCTTTTTTGACTTGCTATTCCTGTCAACACTCATCACCACTCATTTGATGTTTGTATAGAATTGTGTGCAAAATACATAATGCTGTGTAATACTATACCTTTTGGCACCTTTTCATGCAAATGTAGTGGTATATGGAAAAGGAACAAAAGAACAGTAGGATGTTTACTTTTCTTCAGTTGTGCATTTGTCCCATTATTGTGCCCCCACCGGCTGCAGGGACAGTAGAGCCTGTGTCAAGGAGAGGCTTTCTGGAGAAGGGGGAGATTAATTGACATAAGAGGTCATATGCTCGACTCATATTTGGCCCCTTTCAAGGTGAAAGGAGGTAGAACATCAATAGGAAACTGGGCTGCTCTGAGATCCAGGGGCAGTTTCTTTCATGGCTTCCGTCGGTAGCTGAGGAAATGGCCCTTCTGTCACCAACCCTCTGCTTTTCAGTGGTAATCAATTCAGCTTTAAAGGCTTAGGAGACATCCCTTTAGAGACTTCAGCAAGTTGCCTCTGCCAACCTCAAGCCCAGCATGTGCTTATTGATGCCCTGTTAGTTCTTTGAGGAGAAATGTAAATAATGTAGTCAACGAACTCAGCTCATATACAGTTCACATGTGTTTTGAAAGTGCAGTGTTTAGACTAGATTATATGTTTCTGACATAAAATTAAATGTAAAATAGTTTGTTCTGGGTATAATTAATGTCACAATATTTTGTGACCCTCATTATGCTTTACCATTAAACTGTCAAATCATGCACAGTCCATCATATTATTAAATCTGGTGCCGTATGAATATTCGGTGCATGTGATAATCAGTATGCATTGAGGTTGACGGCATGTTTTGCCAAAAATCATAAAATTTTGGTGCTTGATAATGGTTTAAAGAAGCACATTTGACTGCAGCCAAGAATCTTGTCTTAGTACAAAAATATTGTGTTATGAAGTTAACAATGTTTTCAGAAATATTTGGCATGGTACATGTTTAATTCTGGTGCTTTTCCACTGTTTAGAGTCAGAAATAATGATCACGCACCAATTCCTCTTGCACTAAGCTACCTTGATATACCTTTTTTTTTCTTATCAACATGATGTGAATTTAATTTAATTTTTTAAAGGCTTGATGGCTTTGGTTTGCAATTTTGCAATGTCCCCCTTTAAAGCCTGAAAAAGTCTTTGAATATTTCAAAAGAGACCTTGATTCAAATTGTAAGATTTCAGATATATTGCATCAGTGGGAATAGAAGAGGTAGAATGGATAAGATGTTTGACCTTTTCAGATTTGTCCCTGGGTAGTGAATTTGCTGGAGGGTGCCAGGGCAGAGAGCAGCGGTGCGTTGAATTATCACTCCCACTGTTCAAACGCTGCAGACCTGATCCCCCACTTGCTCCACTCCCACCACTAATGGGTTAGGAACACACTGGAAAAAAGACAGAGATAGAGAAAGAGAGTGGGAGGGGGAGGTAGAGCCTGTCTGATTGTCTGTGGGTTAAGCTTAGAAACAAATTACCGTTTTTGCTTGGCACTGAGGAGAAGTAGCGGCAGGTCACTTTTTGGTGTCAGAGCTTTAGCAAAAGCTTATGTCATTCTGCAGAATGATCGAGCTGAGTCTCTGACAGCTACCGGCAGGAAACATGTCAACACTTTGACGGATGCTTGCTATATTGAAAGCCTATGATGACTTTTTAGTTGACTGGGCTTTCACTGAACTCCCCCCCCCATTCCACCATCCAATGAAAGCACACACCAAGGAGGCAAAAAGATAAGAACAAACTTGCCAAACTGCTTTGTAATAGTTTGCCAAGGCGCAGAGGACATCATGTCTTTGTTAGAAGAGAGTAGCTGTCAAAATCACAATGCCTGGGCAGCATCTGTGTCTGCCTCTTTTGGTACAGTTTTAATCTTCTGGAAAAATGTATGGCCTCCCGCTCTGACAAAGAACTGCGCTTTGCAAAATACATACCACTGACAAAAGGACATACAGTACTCTATTAATTGTCAACCTCAGTACTGTATATAAAGCACAGAGCTATAGCCTCTTGAAAAAACTTTCTCTGTTTCATTCAGCCAAATGCTCCCATTGCAGATAACTTAATGACAATTTTGCTTTTGTCAGTGCCTCTTCACCATTTACTACATATGGTTCTAAAGAAAGTCCGAGTTATGCCACTTCCTGTCCTCCCACACGCATGTTTACATCTAGTACATGTTCTCTGGGGAAACATGTGATCCACCTGCTCAGTACCATCACCTCATGCTGCATCTTTTCTCCTCTCTCCTCCTTCACCCTTTCCTCATGCCATCCAGAAGCCATCCTGTGTGACATAGGGGAGTTTCACTGTCACGACCAGAAAACCTGCATTCCTGAGGCTTGGCTCTGTGATGGGGAGCCGGACTGCCCCGATGACTCAGACGAAACTGATCAAACTTGTAAGTCACCCATTCCATCCATCCCTCTCTAATGCAACACTGTCATATCGAATTTTGCCACAGTCCCTCATCTGCCAGCGAGTCTCACCTTTATAGTATAAGGACTTGTGTTAACATGTATTAAGTGATATTCCACCAGAAAGGTACCTTCTTAGTATCGAATGCTACCCCCTCCAGACTTTAAAGTGCTAGAAGTCTGTGGATCCCTCTGTCACAGAGAACAGCTGCTGTGGTCATTTTGAAGACATGAAATGTACTTACATTTTGCTGTAGATGCCTTGAAAGCAGGCAGCAAACGAAATGGTGTGTTTAAGAATACTTCAGTGAAACTATGAGTGTTTGGAACACTTAGCACCCAGGTGGACAGCTGGATTGTGCTGCAGGAATGGTTTGAGATGTTGAGCTCTAAATAGGTATGTGTGAGTGTGAATTGTTACCAGCCCTGGGATAAACTGTCTGGGGTGTAGCTCACCCCTCACCCTATGTATACTCGTATAGGTTCCAGCCTCTCAAGACACTGCACAAGATTGCAAGCAGGTACATATAATTTCAGTGGGAAGTATTAGTATTTGCTGATTTAAAAACTATCACCTGAAATACTATTATTGTTGCCCTATTTTCATTTCTGGTACCTGTGAACCCAGTGTTTGCTGCTGTGTTGTTTTTGTGTAGTGCATTACACCGTATAGTATATTAGGATGATGATAAGAATACTAATAACGATAATGACTTGTACTGTATTTGTATTTTATTTCATATTGTATCAGTCATTATTAAAGATAGAATACTGCAGAAATTTCTCACCGATTATAGTTAAGATTTACCAACTACAGCAATCATCTCACATGATAGACATTGAACTGTTGCTGTAGTAATGTCATTTTTATAGTGTTTTATATATTACCTACAATAGATTCATTCTTCAATAGATGTATTTTTAACAATTTACATAATATGCTCTTAAAAAAAAAAAAAAAAAAAGTATTTATCCATAGTGTTTTTTTTTTCTTCACTTTAAAAGAGTTATTTATCCAAGAGGACTCTTGACTACTACTTAACTCTCAAGGGCAGGACAGCACAAAAACAGCTAATCATTTCAGAATAAAGCAAAACACCAGTCTGGCTGAAAATATGGAGTTATTGGGGGTGTTGTATTCGGTGAACCAGTGGAAGTGCTGTATTATTCCTCGAAGAATATGCTTGACATGTTCGACTGCAGTCATGTAAACCTTCATTTGCCCTTCATACAAGGGTTGGTTGTAGCGGGCATGCTCTCTTTAGTATTAGTATTTACTCACTTATGGAACATAGATTTCCTTTAATGGACAAACGAAGCAGCAGTTTCACATTATTATGAGCTAAATTGGCTTTAGTAAATTATGAGGGTGGGGAAAAAGCAACAAAACCAAATTATTAGCATTCACTCCAGGTTCCTCATCAATGTGAGTCATTGGGTATAATTAGGACTTTATAGTTTTGGCAGTGACATCTGTGCATAAATTGACCGCGGCATGCAATAATTATTAATCCCAAACAGGTCATTTATCAAGTAGGCTACTTGTGGGCTGGAAATGATTGTTACAGAAAAAGATGGAGGCCTCACTGCTTATATTGAAATTATATTACATTATATAGTAATATAATATATTGCATGGTCATGGCAATGTATGAATGCAATTTCCTAGACTCAATTCACACTTAGATAAAGCAGCAAAACTTTGTGCCCTAAGGTAGGAGTGGGGCGGTATAGAAGATGGAAGGATGGATAGTCTTTCCTCAAGACTGCAAAATGAAACGTTGGACCAAGCACTTTTGCATCTTTTCCCTCAGATGCTTTGTTGATAAAGTGAGTTGTAGGCGTTGCTCATTGCTGCATATGTCGCTCCACCTTTTTATATCTTGTGCTTCTTATTGAATGCCTGTCACATGTAAGATCTTGTGTGTTAGTGAAAGACTGTCTCAGAATTCTTAGAGCAAGTGCTCTTTTTAAAGGGGCACTCCAAGGATTTTACACCTTTAGGCATCATGAAAAATAGTTGAATAATTTATTCTGTGTTTAAGAGGACTTTCTAACATTTTGAAAGGTATAACCAGTTCAAGTGTTTTTTGGAGTTTGATCCACACTCGGAACTAAAAGTCATGATATCTAAACCTGCACTGCATTAGTGGGTTATCAATCATCGGGCAATCAAGTCCTCCAATGTCAGATTGCTCTAAGACCCTTTGACACCTCAGACTGGATGGCTCAATAGAGCAACATATTAGCAAAAAGAGAATTTTTCTTTTTGTAATTAAAACTGTTGTTGATTATTATTTCAACCTGAACAACAGGTGAGAGCTATAGAGGAGAGCTATGACAAGCGTTTGGTGCATATGAATGTAAGTTGAAAAGTAAATCATCTTAATAATGTATTTAGTTTCATTGTATGTAAAATTGTATACACTGGGGTCCCATGTGGTGTTTGCTGCAGATTTCTGATATCCTCTGTTATTGGTTTCTCTGTGTGCTATGATCTTTCACTCTCCCTTTTTGTGAAAGATGTTTTAAACATAATAGATATAATATAACCTCTGCACGGTCGCTGTGGGCCAAGTCGTATAATCTCCAGAAGGCCATTAATTATCACTTCAATTAATGTTGGCACCATTTTATTTACAATGCCTGCAGAAAGACGACCTTGCATATTCATCTATGGAATCAGGCACAGCTCATTATCATGGATTATGTATTGATAGAAAGAGGAATTAGATCAGCTTTGCCCTGCAAACAGAAGACAGGATTGGAATATATTCTGCCTTCTTAAATGGTAGCAAGGGCTGCAATAACCTGTGGAGAAAAAAAAAAATCCTTTCTATAGGATGATATTCACTGAGCACAGCCTTAGAGGATTAAAATAAAAGCACAAAAAATTCAGCATGGTGCCAAGCCATCAGTACTTTAATTTAACTGTGAACATTTTGGGCATTATACAGAGGAATTTATTATCTTAAGAAAAAAGCAAGGTAATACATTACACACTGTCACCTAGAAATATAAAAATGTTGGTGCAACTGATGGCCTCTCTCCACTCCATTCTGGCTCGGTCAGGGAGATGTAATCACTGCATCTTCAGAGCCTGTGGGGAGAAGGGGAGGGAAGGTGGCCTTGGACTGCAATATCTCAAGAGTAGAAGGAGGCACCGGTTTATCCGCTGAGCCACGGGTCCCGTGGGACAGGGCAGCTGACGACAGTTATTCAGGGAACTGGGAAAAACAGTCTGTCTCCATGAATGGCTAAAGAAAAGCCAGCAAAATGGCAATGCTCCAATTGTTTAGAAACTGTCAGATTGTGTGCTTTCTGTGCAATAAAGAGTCATACCTTTGCTATGTTGTGGAGCTAAGCAGCATCTAAGCAGTGGTGATGGTGAAAGCGGAAAGATTGAGAATTTGCCAAGAGCATGATAATCATATTCTTAGTTTTTGTATTATACTTACAAGGAAGTCTAAATGTCAAGACTGTCTGTGGGCAGGCAGATCTGCTGTTTGCTGTGCATTTGAGATAAAGTGGGACTGTCATAATTTACTTTCTGTAAATATCTTCTTCTAGAATTTAATAAACTTTTAGTTCTAATGGCTGTCAGCATGCAGCTCTCTCCCTTTTGTTGATGCTACACGCTTGCAAACAGTGTCTTAGAACTTAAATCCTTCATGAATCCTTCGGGAAAGGATTTCATGGACTTTTGGCTCGTCTCAGTAGTGCTGCCATGAGACGCTTTGTGAATCTGGTGGACATGGAGACCAGTGAATCCTCTGATTGAATTGTCACTCCCAGAGGAAAAGACAATAAAAAGGGTCAGCGACTGACTTCAAAAACATGGTCACTGAAGCTGTGTTTTCATGGCTGTAACTTGGCTCGACCCAGTCAAAAATTATGTTGATCTCGGTGTCCTCGAGGCACAGGGGAGGAGAACTGTACAAAGACAGCTCTCTCAGGGGTTCTTCCATTTATTCTCCTTCAACTGCAGGGGAGGGCATGTCTCCCCATGCTTTGCTCTAAAGTCCTCAGATTCTCTATGCTGAGTTCATTGATATCCTACAGAGTTTAAAAACAAGCTGTATGGTAAAAACACAGCAAGAAAAGAGAAACTCTTTTATGATGCATTTCTAGCAGCAGCAAGTTCTGTTGTATAGTTTTAAAACTGGTGAAGGCATGTCTTTTTCATTTCAAACTTGTAAGAATACTACTGCACATAATTTTTGTCTTGACCCTTTTTCTATACATCTTGTGTGTTTATAGCAGTGTCAGAATTCCATCTTATTCCCCATATGGTTGTGTTTCACTCTGCAGTGGAGAGTGTTTTACTGTGTGTTTTACTTTATCTTTAAGCTATAGTTCTTTTGTTTTCCTGTCCCACAAACTCTGGACACTACTTGCCCAGCAACAAACAGCAGTATATCATTCAACAAGCTCAAGAGGTGGATATTTTACTATGGGGCTGATGGATACCAAAGCAAAGCTAAAAAAGAAAGTGTTATAGAAAATCATAGATTGTAAGGCCTTTTTTGTACAATTTTACTTAAGTTAAATAACTTTTGAACACATCACAGTAAGTTGGACACCAAACATTCTTCACTGCGCACTACTCATAGTGCTGCTTTTCATATCACTGTCTCAACATCGTTCCTAAATCCTTTCCATATGTACGCTCGGCAAAAAACAAATTTTGCTTCCTTACTATGTGGCCCTGAAGGGAAGGAAGGGCTGAGTGAATCAGTGCGCTGCGCACAGCTCCACAAAGAAGTAATGGCACAAATCACAACGTCAGACATATTTTATATTGGGCCTATATGAGAAGTGTGAATAAATCTTCAGTTCATTATAGAACTGTGGAAAAAATTAAGGTGATTTACCAGGTAGTAGGATAGAACACTTCTCTACAGAACCTTGTGTAACACTGCCTGTGTGTTACAAGCAGTGTATGCACATTGTGCGCCTACCTATGTGGGCGCATATTAGGCTACTCTCATGATAATGCTCCTTAAAGGTGTAATGCGTAAGATCTGGCCAGAATTTTAGTTTAAAATGTTAAAAAAATAAACTAACACTATAAATAGTATGTGAAGGAGCTACAGTGATGATGTCATTACCAAGACCTCCATCTATTGTATTTCAGAGATATCTACTGAAATGAGCATGCTAACAGACTAGCTGCATCCCGGGCCGTGTTGTAATACCACCTAGACATACTAGATGGTGTGGGAGTCAGTGTAGCGTCTAGTCTGCCCTCAGACCCATGAACAAGAACTTCACTGCTACAGCTCCCGACAAAAAAAACCCCCAAAAACTCCCGACTAACATCACAGAAAAGCAGAGATGGCTGAAGCGCCTAGAAAGCGATCTTTGTCTCCATCCCGAAGGACCGCTCCGACAAGAAACCACATTCAACAGCAAAGACAAGAAGAAAACACAAGTAAATCCTGGTGTGGCTTCCCACCGCTGGAGACAGCTCCGGGTAAAGAGATGTGGTTTGATGCCGAGCTGTAACTTTTCTTTTAGACTGGTGAGTAACATCTAATGTTGGACTGTAGCGAAAAGTATCATTATTGCAAATGACAAACCGTACCGACAAACTCTTTGTGGCATGAATGTATGATTGATGATGTTGACAGACGTTTTAGTGATTTAGTAGAATTTAGCCTGTTCCTGTGGCTGCTGTCCAGCTAGATGAGTCAGTAAATTTTTTTTACAAGTAAGACAAAGAGACTGTTTGATCCAGAACCAGTGGGTTCAGGATCCACTGCCTAATACTGTAATTATTTTAGCATATTCTTATCTATCCTTACTATTCATTATATACACACAACAGACCTAACATGTTTGAATATAAAGAATTTGTACGATCTAAACCAATTGTCCTATCACATGTTTGTCTGTATCAGGACCAGAATTCCAGTCGAGTCATCTCCAGTGATGGACCAGTACCTGCCTTTTCTTCTGCGTCTGGCCTCATCAATCAACAACCACATTACAGTAACACCTTGGAGTATCATCCCTGCACAGAACAGATATTGCCTATACTTTGATCTCTTGCACATCCTGCAGCAGGAGTTTTGTCAACACTTTTGCACAAAGTTTATTTCATAGTTTTATTTCTTAATATGTCTATGTATATTTATCTTTTTGACTGTTGCAGTATTTTACCTTTTTATTGTTATTTTCTTTTAATGTTTATTGTATACTGCACCAAACACCAAGCCAAATATATTACAAGTAAAAACCTGCCTGGCAATAAACCTTATTTTCTGATTCTGCCTTTGTGATGTTGTCATCCCTTGTTCATGCTACCGTAGCCTGACACCCATGTGTCATGCAGTATCCCCTTGCCTTCATATTTTTATAGGTAAATGAAAACATACTGTTTGCATTACAAATATTTATAATTCATTACAGTGCTATCAACAATAAATGCACATATAAATGATAAATTATAAGGAGCATGGAGAAAAAAACATGATTAACTCGACAGGGGCGAAGAGGTGAAATGCTGCCCCCTATGGAGGTGGAGCAAGTAGCATGATCTTACACATTACACCTTTAAAATAACAGTGAAATATTGTGCCACTGACTTCAGACCACAGCGCAAGTGTATTTGCTATTTAAACACTCGGAGGTGGATGGGAAAATGAAACTGTCGTTCTGAAACTAGCAAAGACACTTGGTCTACATTTGCCTTGTACTGCTTTGCACTGGGTGTAAGACAGAGCCCTGCATCTGTGATGCACATAGCTGGTTGATAGGGGGATGAATTGTAGAAAGGAATAAACATAGATTGTACTTCCTCCATTTTCTGCTTGCCCCACACTGTGTCTCCCCTCTCACTCAGGCTACTAAAAATCAATCCATTTGACCCACGCATAGCTGAGTTTAAGCTAACCAGTTGTTTACAGGTATTCTTTCTAGTTTATGATTTGTCATGCTGCGCCTCCCCTGAAGTTCTGTGGCGCCCCCCTCCCCCTAGGGAGGCGAGCCTCACACTTTGAAAACCACTGTTTATCATTTGTGTTTTCTTGTGCTGAATTTACATTCACTGCCAATGGAAGCAACATACCCTATATTTAGTGAGGCATGCAATAATTGTGGAGGTCTGTGCCACATCAGACATTAATGCAGGTGATCGGACACTGTAACTGTAACCTTAAGGTCTTAGTTTTGAAATTAGGGTTGGCAATTATCTGGAAAAAAAAAATTAAATCAGAAGCGCCATTTAGAAACTCTCACATACTTAACCAAATTAACCGGCATGAGCAAGTTAATACTTTCCTCATTGCGTGCGTTCATGAACCTTTTGTTCAACCTTCACCCTATCCAACTAACGTTAGTTTGCGCTTACTTAAACAAGGCTGATGATATGGATGACAGGAGAGCAAACGGTGAGCCTCAAACTGAGCAGCAGCACATCTTGACTTCAGTGAGGAAGACATTGAACAAAAATTCAAATGCAAACAATGCAGAAAAAAAAAAATCACCGCTCAAAGGGTAACACTACCAATATGTCTAATTACAACGAACACAATCACATTGCCGAATATAGAGCATGCATGGTTCAAAAAAAAGAGACTGACGAGCTTCAAACTTATCGTTAATTAATCGTGATTGAGGTAAAAGTTTGAAATAATCATGATCTTTCCCTAATCTTAACCATACTATTGTTGCTGTTGTTGAAGAAATCATGAAATTTTTAAAAATGCTGATTTTGGGTTTCCCAGGATTCTCCAATATAGATGTTCTTGTCCTATGATACAGTTGGCAAATAACAGCTTTATGTTGCTTTGGCTGCATTAATTGTATAGTGAGATCCTTTGACGGTCACAGCTAGATTCCTCTGACCATACCAGACCATTAAACTCAAGTCTGATCGTGATGCACATTTCTTTGATGTCAAACTCCCATTGTCAACTGCTTCCAAATGTTTAAATGGCGAAGTCCCCATGGAAACACTGCTTAGAAGTGCAGAGAATATTTGGTCTGTCTGTCTGTGATGAAGCTGCAGTAATAGTCAGTGGATTCCAGGCTGCCTATCAACATCCTGCAGGGTATTTTATCTGGCAAGTGCCATATTGAAATAAATGTATCGCAAATGTGTCTAGTTCCCGTGAGAATTGGCACCAGTAGGATGGAGGTTTAGGGGGTAATGTAGCGTAGCACCTTGTTATTGAGCTGAAGGACAGGGCCTTTTGCATTATGTAACGTTTATTTTCCTTCCTCTCCGTCTCTCCCTCCCTGCTGAGTTGTAACCCTTCTGTTGACTCATCAACAAAAAAAATTCCCAAACATGCCATTATTACAAATGCTGCATGTTTGTGTTCAAGCACCACTTCTGCATATTGTTAGAATTATTCACTGACAGTGCCCGACTCATTGAATGTTTAGGAGACCATTATATCTTCATGGTTCAGCTTTCATACTGCTGTCTTGTGTAACGATGATCTGGCGAAGTTATGAGAAAGCTCACAGGTTATATTGTTAGCACACTCGACAAAATGTAATGTGACTGAGTGTTAGTAAAGTGAGAGTTAATTGGATATCATGTTAGGTTCCTCAGCCCTGTGCTTGACGTCTGGATTTTATTTGAGATCAAATGCAGCACACTGTCCTCTGCTATCAACATATTTAACCTGCCACACGTGTATTTTGTTTGCAGGCTTCGTGATCTTGTGATTTTTTTTTTTTTTTTACATCAGAAGGCATACGGCTTTGAAATAAGACTTTTAATTTACTATTTCTCTCCCACTCCCCCTCTACATTTGGAACAGAACTTATGTACACTTCCTAAGGCTTGTGCCATCTGTTTTACCAGTAGTTTCAGTAGGCAGAGAACAGACACAACAAATATTGTGAGTATGTGTGTCTTTGTGCTTGGCAACATTTATTCCCATGAAGGCACTGTATTTTTTTTCTTTAAGTCTCTGTGATTAAGACTTTCTCTTCTGTCAAAATGCGACAGAAAAATCATCCTCTTCGCCCTTAACATATAATTTGTTCCCATTCAGTCCTCTGCTTGCTGCATTGCCCTTGTTTCTGCAGTTTGACACATTTCTGTGTGTTTGAGTATTTGTCTTACGCAAAACCATTAGTGTGAGAATGAATTTCGTTGCCTGGTGACAATCTTGCACCCTCACCATGTCTCATCCATGTCAGAAGTGATGCACTGGGAGGAGCGCATTACTGCTTTGTCTTTGCTCTCACAGCCCCCATCTCAACAGCTAAGCTGCACTGACACATTTTCCCTTTTGCATTCCCTCCTAGTACGAATATTATAAAGGACAGCATCCCAGCTTGTCACCTGAAGAACCAAAGAAAAGAGCATATTTTATAAACCTGACACGCTTACTGTCATGGAACCAGTGTGACATTAAAGTACTAAAGTCTACATTATATCCCTGCTGCTACAGCAGAGAACAAAGCATCATAGTGATATGAGCTTTAACTGGGAGCAAACACAGTGACACATATTTACCATGACACCCAATGGGAATAATAGCCTGTAGCGTCAATGTGATGAGTGCTGTTCATCTCACAGTTATACAGTAGCCAGGACTTGACTCTCAATGAGCATGAATCGGTGACATTGGCCTTTATTTATTTATTGATAATAAATAATGGCTACTCTAATAGATAGTGAAAGAAATAAGCTAACACCCTCTCTTCTAACCACTCTATAAACATGGTCATAGTCCAATGATTATTTCAAGGGAGCTGGGTTAGTGCCAGAGGATATTTACAGAAAAATACATGTCCTCCCACTTGCTGTGTTTATTATAGTCTAACCATGGTCCTCATTAAAGATATATATTCACAAAGAGTGAAACATAAATAACAGCAAAGGTCATGGCTTTTTGCTAGAGCTATTATAATTTAATGGAGGGATCCAAAGCCAAGGGATATAAGAGCTCCTCCATTTTATTGGAAAGACATGTGGTTAGTTCACACTGTCATTCACATCCAAAATTCAAACCGCATTTTGATTTAGTCCATCTCCTGCCTCCAGCACATGTGGCCAAACATTGACTCTAGTTATAACAACAACAAAAGGACCAAAGAAAGAAAGAAAGAAAGAGACAACTTCATTAGAAATGATAAATATAAAGGCAACCTATTGACTCCTGTCACTGTTACCCACTTAGATACAGTGTGGGAAGTGCTGCAATTTAACTGGATCACAAGTCCTCCAAACTAAATGTTGTTTGTCCTTGCCTTAGGAAATGATTGATTTGAGTGTTTTCTCATTTTGCGCCTTCATTGGCAGCTGGTTAAGATTTAACTACTTGCTCTAAGTTTGTTCAGTAATCATGGTTTGTGTTAAAAAAAATATTCTTAGTGCAAGGGGCTGCTCATAGTGATGAACCCATAGACTATGGGTATCTCTTGACTATGCACTTCCCTTGCTGCAGTAAGCATTGCTTTAGCACCAAACATCTCAAAGGCAAAGTTTCCGCCTAGCTTGTGATGAGTTGGTGTGGAGCAAAACTCTGCTAAAAGCAGAGTGGCTATTGAACTTCATCAAGTGGCCAGAAATGCAATTCCAAATGAATGTTAATGTTGCTGTTTGTATACTGGATGTGTAAATGGCCAACTATGTGCTACAATGGCTGCCAATGCAATTTTATAAGATGATAAAATGGCAATATTGTGTTTAAAAGCTGTCATGCTCTCTCCAGGTGGCCAAAAACAATAAATAATTTCTGCGTAGTTAGAAGAAACCAGCATTGACAGTTGGTAGAAGACAGGATACGGACAGCAGTGTCTTGTGTTAGAACTACACACTTTTTTGAGTGTAAAACTTAGATAATTTTAGGCATGTGAACAAATAACCAGTGTTAGTGTTTTTCAATCTCTATAATAGATTTTTTTATAGACTGTACATTAAAATGGTTATTGTTTACTGTAATTGTTTCCTCTGTACACAAAGAGATCCCTTCATAAAACAATATCATTGTAAGTGATGGTGGACAAACTACAAAATCCTCATTCTGTGCAAACAATGCATTCTCTAGATCAATTGAATATAAATTGAGGCCTCAGCAGTCTGAGTTATACAAATCAAGTGGGGGGTCTTTTTAGTGTGAAAGCTGCAACATCCTTTAATCAACACCACAAATCTTCCTGCAGGGGATCCAAAGGTAATACTGACTCAATTTGGGGTCTGTAAACGATGTGCCTGTCTGAACATTTGTTATACAAAATACTGTATGTCAAAGAGCCATTAGCCTACAACACCACATACGGTGCATGGATTGAGGATTTGCAATGCATTGACTCTGTGTGAATTCAGGGAAATGAATTCAGTTCAGACAATGCAATACATCAGAATCTCATTGCACCAATGATGACATTATCACAATTGTGTATTTGTTTCCTTGATGAAAGAATGCCAGCATTAAATACAACACTGTGCATTATACTCCTAATGAGATCATTTTCTCAGTGAATATTGGTTTGAGCCTCTCTGACTACAATATACTGTATGTATTATTCATTTGAAGCTGGCCCCAGAACAATTAGATTATAACATTTGCATAATGGTCGGTCACAAAAGTATCTCTATTGACTAATTATGTTGGTGTTTTCCAAATAATGATAAATTGGCCATTTTGCTGTTTTTTGTGTATGGTGTTTCTGAAGTGCAGCTTTAATACACTGTCCCACGACTCATTCCTCTCTGCGGACTGATGTATTGATTCTTTATTATAGAGCAGAGCCAGGATGTCAACATCTGGCTTCATTCCACTGCACAGTGGCAATATGTTTCCTCTTTCAAATAGATTTGATTGAATCCTCAGCATAATTTACAGCACATGATAAGATATACAGATTTTATCTGCAAGTGGTATTTAACATTTCCAAGATAAAAGAGCCTACAGGTGTGAATGTGCGTCTCTCATTCTCTGGTTGGGCCGACTCACTGGCTGTTTTTCCATCATAAATGCACAATGTCAAATATTTCCCTGACTATTAAATCAAGTTATGTACTAGCGACACTGAGTATAGCATATACAGTATTTAAGACATTTAAAACTAAGCAGTCAATCTGGGGTCTGGAGCGACCACAAATGTATCGGAGAAATGCAGCAGCACAGTTTAGCCTACTACACAGTCAGTAGAATGGTAAAATTGGTTAAATGTTCACTGATAAAGCATTTTGTTCTGCCAAATTATCTGATTTTACATTAGCTTACAATATCCAGTTAGAGTGAGTACAGAATTATTAAACTTCTGTATGGTTATGTCCAGGCACTAGCATCACTTTGGTCAAGGTTGGATCATGTCCTGGTTTAATACAGAAAAGGTTCAGTGACTTCTGATAGAATGTGTTTATAAAAGTGTAACCAAACCGTGATGTTTCCTTTAACTTTATCCAAAGGTTAAGGAGCTTTAGTTACCCTGCCCTCTGGTGCCACAGTCCTGCGCTTTTTACTTTTTACTTCAACCCCTTTCAGCCCAACCACCCCTGGTCATTCTGCCACTGTTAATAAATTTACCACATCGTTCATTCAAAAATGGTGTTGCCTGTAAACATAATCCAGCTAGCAATTACAATTCTCATCACAATGTAATTGGTAACACAATTTAGTAACATATGAACACAGTTTCTCATAGCTGTCTTTCCCTCCCCTCATATTGCAAGCAGTACAATATATTTTCAAAGATTGTTGATGCCATAGCAAAAAGACCATGATAAACTACAGAACTTTTTCAATGCTTCAGTTATTTAAAAAGTCTAGGCTACAGTACTCGATGATGCCGACAGAGTATACTTAACAGTCTCAATGCAGCGTGATGTGACATTATACTGTAACACTTACTGCAGCACAAATGTGCTGTATTCACATAAAGGTGGTTTACCATGTTGCAAGAGATTTGATGGAAGGGTTCATGTGAAATCTGCCTCTGCCTTGTCTCAGTAGAGAGACAGGTCAGGGACATGTAAGCTTGGGGGCTTGAGATGGGGGAAGAGGGCTGACCTCTGCTAAAAGATAAAAGTTTCACCATCCATCAACTCCAAACTTGTTTTATTAACATGCTGTGTCTTTTCAGCTAGCTATCCAGCCTCTGGTAGGCAACATGCAGGATTTAGTTGGGTGTGTGAACCCCGTGGCTTCACTGTGCTGCATGCAATCAGTGGGCCCAGGTTAACTACTGATAGCCAGCAAGTACCACCTAATTGTAGAGTGGCTGCTTTAAACACAATGTTTTGTTTTTATTTGAGTTAAATAAAGAACATGTGACTTTTTGTTTGTGGAAGCTTTTAAATTGCTGGAAGGCTCCTCAGACAGAGCTTGGCTGAGTAACAAAAAGTTTTGAGTATTATAACTAGCTATTGCGGATCTGATCCTTAATGTACAGACGGACAAACAAAGGAGTTTTTTAGAGCCAAACACAGTAATGTTCTTGATTGGCCAAGTTGGTTTGGCCTCTGTCCAAATCACATGTGGTTCATGTGCTGAAAGGTGTAAAGCTACTGAAATAAGCAAGAACTGAGGATGGCTGTAATACAGGCCTGTCAGAGCATCACCAATTGCTGGCCATGCATACCCACAAACGTGCAAAGCCATACGCATTTTTCCACATCCAGTTCATACTGTGCCACTGGCTGCTTCTCGGTAGCGCTTTGGCACTCACTCACTCACTCACTCGCACACATTGACGGACCCTTTTGCCAGATTGACTAAAAACAAAAATGCATAGTTTATTTGCATATAAAAGTGTTTATTTGCATATAAAACGGGGAAGTGAGATCTGATCACAAGTGGTCACTCTAGATACATGCAGAGATGCAATTTAATACCAGATCTGAACATGGCCTGATTAGTTGCTCCTTGTTCTGATGATTCTGAGAAAGGAGACAAGTGCTATACATTGTCAGTTACCAAAGGCACCTTTATCTTTTTGTGTATTGAAAATGAGGCATTTAATCCAGTCATAATATGATTAAATTGTTTCTTTCACTGTCTGTATGGAAACTTCTTGTCCTTGGGACGTTCTGATTTGTGGAAAATATTGTCTATGTCAAGGGTCAGACAGATCCAGCAAAATAAGCTCTTATGGCAAAGTACATCATTTCAAATGCCAAGGATATAAAGGTCACACAGGAAAATAATCATTTTAAAGATCCCTTCGTGTTAAGAACACTGCACTTTCTGAAAGACTGCGGCTGAGATGGTAGTAAACTCGTGTTTCCTCCATTGCACTTTATCCATCTGCATTTTAGCCGCTCACTTTGTTGCCATGGTACTTTTGCCACATACTTCAAGTGACACACGTTGTTCATGACAAGGAGCACGATAAGTAGTGCTGCCACACATCATAAATTTATCCAAAGACTGTTTGCCTTTGTGAGATGAATGCAGTGCTGTGTACAAACAGCACATGTAATCAAATCAAGCTGAGATATGGGGAAAATGGCTCATCAGCAGTACTCACACAGTGTTAATAATATCATTGCTTTCCATCCGTTACTCAAGTAATGCCATAACATCACAGTGCCCAGACACTTTGTAATCCAAACTTCCTCAAGCTTTAAGCATGACAAGAATAGTGACTTCACCACGGACAGACAACATGAGTTCAGTTTCCATGAGTTCTTGAAGCTTTAGCTCACACAAACACACACAGAGCTATACAAGCAGAATAACTGAAATATTCATGCCTTTTACACTTTATATTTATTCTTCCACACCAGTGACACAGCTCATGAGCTCATAGATGAATGCTAACAACTTCTGGCAACATCATTTTTGTCATGGATTGTTTTTGTCAACTGTTTGTCCTTGAATTTTGTGAAAGTTAACACTGCTGCAGCTAATAGGACCAAGTTAACAATGTTTGTCATATGAAACCAAATTACGTTAATTGCACATTTGAATATATTGTGTTTAATTTTCAGTCTGTGTGTATGTAACTCAAATCAAACCACAGAAGCTATAATAATTACTTTTTGTTTGTTTGAAAGAAAAAAAATTAAATTGTGTACAGCTCTCAATTTCCCTCTGCACTGCTGTGGAATTGAGGGGAAGCATACTGTATATTCTCTCCTACCTATGCAGATGAATTTGTTATGACGTATAAGGCAATGTGTCAAAAGGCTTGTCGTTACTTGCCCACAGGCAAAGTAGCTGCACCGCAGCACAGTGCAACGATTGAAAGCTATAGCTGTCTCCGCCGTTTCTGACATTTTGGCTCAGGTTCAGATTTACCAAAATGAATTTGCACTGTCATCATGCTGTACTCATGATCATGATTAGATTAGAGATTTATGTAGGAAGAATATACGGTTAGGGTTGAAAAATGTAGTGCATACATGTCATTGTAATTGCAGATTCACCACAAAAGTGCCTGATACTGTTATGAAGCCATTATGGGAAGTCTGCATTGACGTAGCCTCAGGTCAGACATCAGGATGCTACTTTAATCAAATCAATCAAATTTAACCATAAATTAAGGAAATTAAAGTGTTATTTCTTAGGGATATGATGAATCCCTCTATATGGAAGTTCAAGGAGCTTCCCCTGCTGATAGATTATCTGTTGTTTTTTTTCCCAGAAATTCATTATTCCACACAAACTGGCAGTGGCTCAGATTAACATGATTATCATAATGAACATAGCTGCAGAAATTTCCCCCTTGAAGCCTCTCATTTTACATTAAATAGAGGTATTAGTTTGGCCCAACTGATTCCTCCTCAGTCACTCCTCAAAGTAGGCAAATGGCAGCATGGTTTTTAATTAACATGTTCCTATATCTAAAAGCTTGTTAGTGCCCCCTACAGGCTACATTCTTCAGTAAACCTTCAGTGCAAAATTGTTGAACATAATGAATAGAAATTTGCTACTCTATCTAGAATTACCAGTAGTAGGGCTCAAAATGTGGGGCTTGTCCCGATGGTGTGGCAAAGCTACAGTTCAGGAATTGTCTGAAATTGAAAAGGTTCATCCTCTGGAGAACATGAAAAACACTCTACTGCCTAGCATCAACATGTTAGCATTGTCATTGTTTCCAAATTAACATGCTGACATTAGCATTTAACTCAAAGCACTGCTGTGTCTAAGTACACACAGAGCTGCTACTATCGCTGTAGACAGTCTTGTTGTCATAAACACAAAACAAATGGAATATTAGTTAACTGTATATTTATGAGTAGAAAACCAAAACTATCTTTTCCCCCCAGCAGTAGTAACTAGTTATTAGTTTATCATATAATACTCGCTAGAAATTATATTTTAAGTGTGAAGCTCATAGTATAACTACAAGACAAATATGGGATTGCTTGCAGCAGTGCCAGTAATAAATGTGCAGTATTTCGACTAGATGGGAATGTTTTATTTTAATTAATAGTTGTGTTATAATAAAGTAAGTGATTGATAAATATTGATGCAGAACTTAACTGTTTCCTGCTTTGCCTGGATAAACATATAACACTATAATTTTTTTTTTTTACCTCACCAGGGGAACATCTGCCTTCCACTCAAGGTGTTATGATTAAACTGGTATTGAAGTGCACTTGCCCATTTCATCTCTGGACATTATTCATTTATCAAACCATAACTGGGACTGCACAGTTTTTCTCTAAAATAATTGGAGATTTATACATCAGGAATTACCTAATGCAACAGGGACCCACCACAGTTTATCTGCTTTTGCCTCTCCTGTCTATTGATCTATCTTCTTGTCTGTCTGTCTCTGATGTGTTTAAATTAACTTTGTGTGCTTTGTGCATATTATCAGCCCCTACTCATCCATATATATAAAAATAATGCTAAAACTTATTCTGTATTTAGTTGCTATAACTAAATATACATATAAAAAGAAAATGTTTTTTAGAAGAATAAGGCTGTCACCACATTTCTATAAATGCAGTTACTTTTCAGTGAAACATACTAATAATATTTGCCTCTGAAGATGCTCATCTAACTGCTCATCATTAACAATGCTCTCTAGGGAGATGTAATTACCAGTGGATAGTATAGCTGTAGCTATACTATAGCTGAGGATGTTGCATAAAATAGTGTACTATGCTGTATATTCAACTTTGAACAGTCATCCAACAAAGTACAGTAGTGTGGGAATTGACTGAGGAATTCTGAGTACCTCAGCCGTTGAAAGACCATCTGTGTACCCCTGCATGACGGATTAGAGCCACTGAATATTCATGCACCATCCCTCCCCTTATCACATTAGATTAGAACTCATGTGGTGAGAAAGCAAGGGGGAAAGGCTGACAACACTGTTATGTTGTCAGGGACCCTTACAGCTGTGTGTTAAATAGCATTTTTGCCAAATGGACATGTGCCATGGTGTGGCAATGGGTTGAATGCTCTGTGACAGTGTCAATATTCTGCAGTGAATTAAATTTTCCTGTGTATTTTGAAACTTACATCAGTCACACTTTAACCTCCACCATCCTCACCCCATCCTCATTTAGCATTCATAATAAGTATGCAGATAAATGGTTTATAAAACACTATAATCTAGTTTTATAAGCGGATGTAAGAGACATGTTTTATATTTTATATTTATTTACAGGATAATGATCATTAGAAAGCAACTTATGCCTTTTTATAATATGTATTTTTAATATCATATTCTCTATATACGTATGTATCACAAATATATTTTTTATATGCAGCTTGAAAGAAGTGGAGATATCAAAAAGTCCGTCCCAAAAGTGAGACTTTAAACGCACACTGGAGCCCAGCAGATGAGGCTGCCAGTTTTCTCATGTATGAAATATGAACTCTCAGAGACAAGGTCACTTATATTTGACTTACCTGAATGTGGCATAAAATACTGTGAATCACTGGGGCTTAAAGATATAGCCAAGATATATTCATTAAGGACAAAGATCTCCTGTCACCCTTTTAAGGCAATAAAACGCTTGGGAGGAGAAACTAATATGAGTCATTATTGTGTCAATACAGACGCACGCCTACTTATCCACATATCCCTTCTGTAAATCAGCACAGGATGACAGCCCTCTTTGTAATAGCCACATTAATTGCGGCATCTCTTACCTTACAAAGTAGAAATGGATGCTGTGAATAAGTAATTACCCAGTCAAGATGGTCGAAGTGTGCTGCGATGTGAATTCGTATGGGTGGGCAAACTCCAGGGATTGTTACAGATCCCATCACGTGGGTGATAAATCTTCCAATTAAGTGGCTACAACGGCACATTGGTAATTGATACCAATGTAGTTAAGGTGGAGATGTGACACATTTACAGTGGTGGTGCAGTGGTCAGCTGTGTTTTATGTGCTCTTGTGGCTGCCACATGACTAAGGGTCACCTATGTGCCTCATGAATCCTTAAACAGCTGCTTTCTGCTGGCAGGGAGAGTCGGGCAGTTTGTTATCGGACTTCACCAGTGTGGCTGCAAAGCAATGTGGTGAACATCTGTTTTGTGTAAAGAACAATGCTGTGAAGTATAAATACATTTGCGTTTGCATATGCATAGGTTCTTCCCCCTCCTATAAAAGAGGTCATATCAGCACTTTGAGAAGAGGCACTCAACAATACTGGAAAAATGTGTTTACCTGTTTTAAAAAAAAAAAAAAAAAAAAAAAAAAAAATTGATAATGACCATGAAATATTCAATTCTTTTTCACATATGGTGGGGGTGTGTATATATACATACATACATATGGTGTAGTGCTACTCCACATGCCGAAATAATGCTTTGTTGAGCTCATCTGGCTTTGCTCTAAACTGATACAGTACATGAATTAATGTTGAAATAAAATATTCTCAGGTTTTTGACACTATTTTTTCATTTCAGGTGCACAGGAGGTGGTGATCAGATGTCCCCTTAATCACATACAGTGTATCGGGACAAAAAAATGTATTCATTTCAACAAACTTTGCAATGGGGCTAGAGACTGCGAGGACGGCTATGATGAAGGAGTTCACTGTAGAGGTAAGAGTTAATGATGTTTTTCTATCTGGATTCTTTTGCCTGGGGTTTAGAATACATAAATTAATAAGTATTCTCATTATTATGGTAATTAATTAGATAATTCTCATTTTATTTGGATTATTAAGATTGTGAAATTTATTTTACCCATTAAATCTGTATTAAATTTGTAAAATATATAGCTGTGGTAAATGTTTAACTTTTATTTCCTGTTAATGTGCTTTGCATAATAGGTTCATTTGTAAATTTAAGCTAACTGTGGTTTTCTGTTATTGTAGGAGCTTAAGTTTCATTTTCAAATGCACACAGATGAGCACTATTTGATCTATCCTATGTTACATCCAAATTCAACCCTCAGTGCTTTGTTTGGTGATGAAAATGCAAATACCTGATATGATGGCATGAGCTGGCACTTTTTTACTTTTGTGGTTAAACTGATTGCCAAGGTGACTTCTCATCATCCTTCCTGTCAGAGCAGACACAGCACGACCGTAGCACCAGGTGTTGTGTTGTACACAAGTTTTTGTTGTTGCTCACATTCTTAGCAACTATAGCAAGCTGCTATGGACACCTGGTTTCTGTGATAAGGTAGCATCTGCCTTGTGACTGCTGTAGTATTGGCACAACATTAGCCCCTGTCTGGCAGAAACCATGACCTTTTTTGACCTGTAAGACGGTTAAAGTCATGCTGTGCTTTGTCTCTGTGTGAGTGCTAGGTGTAAAGAAATGCTAAAGCCTCTGATTCAAAGTTCTGTACAAAAGCATGGTTGTAGTGGTTGTGGTGTTTCATTCCCTACATTAATACTTGATTTGATTAATTTACATGGTAGAAAGCCTCTGATGAGAGTATGGAATTGAATCATTATTGAATGAAGCGGGAACACATTGTAACAGTGTACAATATAGCTGTTTTGGTTTAAAAGTTGCCATTGATGTTTATAGATCACCTCAAATGGATAGACCAGGGATAAATCGTTTACACAACCTGTCTTGTCGTTAGACTAAGGCCTGGGATTTAGAGAAACTGTAATGTAACTGCAGTAGCATAAATCTGATTCCTTGTTCTGACTACTTCTCAAATCTGCTGAATTGTTTCTCAGCTGCACATCTTCAGTATTACTGCCTTAAGGTCTGTTCATCCAGCTTAACAGCAAAGCAGAATAAGAGGTCTGCAAGTGTGGTTCAAATAGAGACTGCGTTCATGTCATGTCAGGTTTAATGAAAATGCAAAATGCCACCTGGGAGAATTGCTCAAGTCAGCCCTGCTAAAACAGGAAGGCAGTTCTTGCAGGCTCAGATATCTCCCATTACTTGTCCTATACAGTAAAAGTGTGTCAACACAGGCTGAAAAATGACAGGTAATCCACCAATGCTGGAAGAAGTAGTTGATACAAATCTAAATTATCTGCTGCTATTTCAGTTACAATATTCAACAGTATGGAGTCCTTTATATTTACAGCATTATACATAATAATACACTAATTTTGCTTGTAACTTCTTAATTACCCGGTTACAGATCCCCCAAAAGGAAACTGATTAGACACTATTCTAATATACTGCTGGTATATGATGGCAGTAAGCCTTACCTTGCTCTGTCTTACTGGGAGCACAAATGAGTCACTGGCCACAGTGTCCCAAAGAAAGAAAAATACATTTTGAAAAAGAGAAGGTCATACAGCTCTTTTAATGGCATTCTGCAATTGAATGTTTCATCTGTTTGAATAGGATGTGTGCTTCATTTTGCTTTTCTGTATTTTGGAGACAAAGCAACAGCAGCAACAGCTTCTTGGAATCTTCTCCATAAGCGTATCATTGCAATTTGCAATTACAGGGTATATATATATGTGTGTATAAAGTGTAACTTTATTTATGTGTTGTTTTTAATCTTTACACAAGACAGCTGTATGATTTTATTACCTGTGAAATTGTGGCAACAACATTATACAATTAATATACAGCTGTATGAATTCTCTCATTACTTTGTTGCAACTGCTGTTATTTTGTATTATTTATTTATTATTATTTTGTATTAATTTTATTAGTAGCATGTTGAATGAAATACTGATGTAATCATTCCTAAGTGATGCCGGTGCCATATGCACTGTTACTTATTATTAATAATAAGAACACTCTGTGTGTAATATGGATCTTTTTCCACCAGATCCAGATTATCTGGATCTGCACTAAGTTGTACAAACTCATTGATGTCAACACCATAAATGTCAGATTTTCTTTTTTTTTTTATAACAAGATCCTTACATGAGTTCCTGAGAATTGCAGGAAATGTCAAATGTTCGAAATGTTAAGTGAAATGATAAAAAAAAAGTCTTAGCTCTACCCCTTTAACCAAACAAACAACAAAAACAGCCTTCTTGGTGGAAGTAATAATGATTGTATAATCTTATATTATTGTTCATCAGAAATAGAATTCATTTATCTCATGATTAGTACTTAAACATCTCTTGATATGTTAGTACATGGCATCTCACTTTTAAATGAATGAGCAACCTGATAACTTTTTTTTTTGTCTTTTCAATATTTATACACTTTTGTAATGAATACTACTTAGTCAGTGGAATAACACATTTGCTGTTTTACACAAGTGAATCTGAAGCTTAAAGTGGTTTCACTGTCCCTGGTTCCAGGACGTCCCTCCACTTAAAACAACATTGTTTTTCTCTCTAACTGAAAATGCAACAAGTTAAAGGAAGGATAGAGCCACAGTTGAAATACTAATAAATCCACAGGCACATGGTCTCTTATTCATCAGCTTAATTCAAACATCAGGGTTAGAATGTCAGGCCTACAACTACCAAACAAGACATGTACTATTACATGCATCCTTTCACAGTGAGAACAACTTTCTGTTGGACTGCAGTATTCATCATTGACATTGGTCCTTAAAATCTATGCAGAAACTATTTAAAATTTTTCCCAATGTAACTTAAGGAATCCCTGTTTTTTTATTGTGAATACACCTACACACCCCATAGGGCTGCACAATTAATCGAAATATAATCAAAATTGCAATATGGTCAAGTGCACTATTCAAATTGCACGAACAGCTATTTTTTGATAAAGGTAAAATGTATTACAACATTTGTTGTGCATTGTTAGCACCATAAGTGTGGTGCTACATAGATGTCCCATCCTACAAATCCTATTCCAGACATAGGGAAACATACTTGTTTGGTACAAGACTCATTTAAAAATATTTTCTTGGAAAAATTTCAACTTCCATTCATTCCTACTAAAACTGTGACTCATATTGTAATTGCAATATCTGACAAAATAATTGCACTATATATATATATATATATTCTTTTTTTTGGCTTAGCATTCAGCCCTAACATCTACTTTCTACAGCTTTCAATAAAGGCACACTTTACAGGCTTCAATTTCTGGTGCACTTTGATAAATCATCAATTGCCTATGACAACTTGAACTGAAATCTAAATTTTAGTAGGCCTTCACTAAATTATAGTGGCAACCCGTGAATATTAGAGCTAGACCTTTAATCAACCAACAAACTTTAAAACCCCCTGAAAGCCATAGCTCACCACTCGCTAACATCTTGCTTTCGTCAACCATGTGAAAGGGTGCAATATGCATACACTCCTGGGGAAAATGACTCTTTAGTTGCATGTATTTATCACCTTCGGCTATGATTGGCAGTGATGTAAACACTGTGCTGTGACGTCTTTCAGAGCAAACACTGCAAACAGACCTGTCACCTGCCCGGTATGATACTGTTAAACCAGAAACTCAGTGGCTACAACTTCCGTTGAGAGTGAGCTTTGTCAATAAATTTTGAAAATACCCACTCACTAACCAAAGCGTCTCACACAAAGTCTCCGACACTTCATAGAGCACAATCCCGGGGATGAGATGCGACGTATCCAGTGTACGGGTTTGCACAATAGCTAACAGCTCACTCTTTACATGTTGATCATAGACGACCAGTTTAAAGCTCATTCAAAACACCCTAGCAACACGAATGAAGATATAAATGATTAAACCTTAGTTAATATTGACAGTTCATTTTACAGAAACAATGAGTACAAAAGTATAATTAATTCAGATTTACCAGCATCATAAACCAGTAAGATGGCCATACAGGGGTGACTCCCTACCGTAGAATTCCAATTGTTTGTCTGTTCCTCAATTATTTCTATTCCTCAAGTCTGTAAAGGTCCACTGATCAAAGGAATCAAGAGGATTTTTCATAAAAATAGGCTATTCCTACTCGTGAATATTGTCATGTCATTAAATGAAAGAGAATAAATATAACTTTTTAAAATGCTGAAATGTTTGAACTAGAAGGTCCTGAGGGCTCCCCACTGCTAAATTATCTTTTGCTTTCATTAAAAACCATTTACAAATGCAATTCTATTTGTATTGGGCTGAAACGATTTTTATCAACACTCTTTATATCTATGGCTGTTATAAGTCCAGCAGAATCTGCTTTTGTGTTCACTTCCGATTGAGTCTTGGTCAGTCTTGTTAAATAACCTTGCTAAAGCCTTGTACAGACCTTGGGAGATTTTACATTTCTTATCACTGATATATCTATTTTTGCCTCGTCTTCATTATCTGGACTTTTTAAATAACTGCTTTTTGTTCCATTATGGATTCAACACTGTGTTAATCTTGTGAATTGTAGACATCCTTTTTTTGTCTAATGTCATCTCACACATCCCTTGTCAGTTAATGTGTAACATGACACCTCTGTGCTCTAAATTTCTTTAAAAGGAACTATTTGATGTGTAAGAATCCATGATCTGAATTCTAACAATCTACCTCATAATGTGGCACTGCAGTCAGCTGCTTTGAACACTTCCTAGCCTGAAGCAGTAAAAAGATTTATTCTTTCTCATAGAATGAATTAATCTCTATAAAATATGAATTTATTTTCTTTCTTTACATTTGTTTTTACTTCATGTTAATGATAACACATTATGGCATATCTGTGCTGTGCCAGCCTTCTGCTTAAGGGCACTCAGGGACACATACTGTATACTTTATGCTTAGTCCCACATGGACAGACTAAACTCATTGGGAAGCAGGAGAAATTGAGGTCACCAAAAAGAAGTTTTAGGCAACCAGCTGGGTCTGTTACAAAACTTTTTTCCCTCCCTTTCCTGCCCACCTCTTATGAATATACATGCTGAACATCCCGAGAGGCGTTGATATGAAGGTGCCCAGATGGAAAACCACTAAACTTCTTTTCGTTCACCTTCAGGAGACTTGCTCATTCTTAATCGCATGCTCATGGCTGTGCTGGGGGATCTCTGAAGTCTCTACTGCTTTCACTGAGTAAGACAAATGTCAGACTTAAACACAATTCAGCATCAGACATCATATGTTATCTCTATGACAGTCCCAGACAGTGAACACAAACAAATTTCTTTCAAATGAACATGGTTAAAAGAACCAAGAGCCCGAAGCTGCTTAAAAACTTAATTTCCAGACTGCCAGTTAGTTCTCTACTAAATTTAAAAATGAAAGCTTAATTCTGATGCCAGGCTTAATCCATGTCTTGTCAAACAGTTTACTTCATGTTTTCACTTTTGCACCAAAAGGTGTTCAATATTAAAGTTGTGCAATCAGTTCTAAACCAGGTAATTTACTGAAATCCTAATCAGGGAAATGATTCTAGTTAATATCACAGTCACCATTTTTATCTTTACCAATCAAGTATATTTTTTGTTGTGGGGAACAAATCATGATGACAAAAATAATTAAATATAAATATTTGTCTTCTAAGTACAAAGTTCTTGAGTTTGCATTTTTTATTTATTTGAAGCAGTGATGGAATCTTGCTCAAGACTGGATCATGATAGCACATTTACAGCAGTGTCGTCAAAGATCACTGACAGAATGATGCCAACTTACACTGTCATATTGATTTCAAATGCATGTAATATTGCTGAGTTGTCCCCTATCCTCTCTTAATCTGAGCCACATTTCTGTTAATTCTTTTCTTACTTTAGATCTGAGTGAGTGAATGTTGGGCAAGCGGTACATGTAAAAGGTAACTGCAGATACCTCTCCCGACATTTAGACAACACATTAAGAAGCACTCTGGTATTTTTTTCCCTGACTAAGCTTGACCCACACAATTACATTCATCATTAATAACCTCATTTAATTATAGCTTGTGATTACTTGATATTTACTGCAAAACCAGTCCATTTATTAATGGTGTGTGAAAGTGTGGAACAGAAAAAAATCTTGCACTGAAAACAGGTCAGTTTGAGTATCATAAATGGCACACACACAATAGATTTAATTCATGCCTTGTTAACCTCCCAGCCTTAAAAGAATGAAGCCTATGAAGCTAGTTAACACAACTGGACTCACTGCAAAATTCACACAATACACTTGACTCACATACTGTATACACATATCCTGAGCCCTACTCTAATATAGTGTTCTGTTTAAGCTGTTACACATGTGCTTACTCTCTTTGAAAGAGCAGCTTCACTGCTCACAATACAACCATGGCTGCCACAGTTATTGCTGGCACTTACTATTCTATTTCATCCTTCTGTAGGCTCCGAATCTGTGTTTTCCCCCAGTAGGGAACTTTGTTGCTCTCTGATCTCTCTCCTCTCTCTTTGTGCTAAGCTTTCAAGGGTGATATCTTGGGAACAATTGATCAATGTTTTGTATCGACTATCTAGTATCTACTCTTATCTAAATTTGTTTCATGTGAGTTGTCTAAATGAACTGTAATTTTCCCCTCGTGCTTCTACAGCTGTTCAAATATGCAGATTTCAACCCTATCTGTCCAACTGTTTAAGTCACATAAGGACACATAAAAACAGACTCTCCAACTCCCTATTGGTATGGTATGCCATATGGTATGCCAAATTACTTAGAAATGGTGTGATTGAATGTCCATTGGCTTGGTATGGTGGTATTGTGAGCATAAGGCTCATAATTGCACATGCATTTAAAAACAAGACAAAACACAAAAGGCGATAAAAAATTTGAGACAAATTCTACAACGTGAAACAGGATGGATAAGTTCAAGAAAAAAGGTACAAGTGCCTTCTATTCAAGTTTCAAAAAAAGGGAGGAAAAACAGAACGTTTAATTTTGTAGACAAACAATTTAGCAGTTGAAAAACATTTGCTTGTCTGCATCCTTTCAAAATCTTACTGGCGCCACATACCTGTGCTTATACAGTTGAAACTCTTGGCGCAGACTGATTATGTTCTTATAAAAAAATGGCTCTTATACACTATACCCTATTTTTATGGGCAAACTGCAGAATAACAACTCCACATGGGGAAGAAAATAAACATGAAAAATGCTAAACAAAAGTCAAAAATCTCATGTACTAATATGAGACTTCAGGGTTGACTGGAACCAACAGACAACTCTTGTCAATGATGTTGGCTCTAGTCTATTAAGTGTAACACATCGTTCTACTCATACTATCAATAATCCTTCTGGTTATCCATGAGCCTTCAGGGGCATTGGCACCTGCCCCTAGTACAATATGACCTCACTCAGTTTCTTTGGGTCCTGAGCTGTTTTTGGTGTTCTTGCATAAATGTAAGATATTCTCTTACCCATCTTGAACAAAGGAGGTCATATGTTGCACTGGCATAGTTATCATCCTGCCTGAAGATTCCTGGCAGCGATATGAGCTGAACCTTAGGTAGGAGCAGGTGGTTAGGTGTCAATGGTTCTAAATCATTTGCATCATTTGAAACATCCATCTATTAAAGATTGCTTCTACTTCACTTATGACCATGGGTAGATTTTCGATGTTCAAAGTTTGTTATTTTACCACATAGAGCAAGATTCTTTTCTGCATCCCAGTTGACCTTTCCCATGCTCCTCCATGATGGGCAGGAGGATTAAAGATCCACTTCATGCCCTTTTGCTGCAGAGTCTTCTCAGTCTTGTTTTAATTTTCAGTTTTGATTCCATGCCTCAATGAATTCCTTTAATTCTCTTTCTGATTAGACAGTTTAGTTACATTGTCAGAACCTAACTTCTGATTTGCCTTCTCCAGCGGATGAAGTGCCTGAGTGCATTGATGCAGGAATCTGTCGAGGGAACAGTGCACCAGGTCAAATACGTAAAGATAACACCCTAGCGTTTTACACTACTTCTTCCTCATTTAACATTGATTGGACCAAAATAGTCCATTCCATCATGGATAAAGGGTGGTAATTCAGGAGCAGTTGTACCTAGTGGCAGATCTGTTATCTTTTATACGCCAGCCTTCACAGATTCATTTTTGCATGTTACACAGTTCCAGAAGAGTTTTCTTGATAATGCGTTGGTGCAGGATATCCAATATTTTTGGTATAATACAGACAACATATGGTTTCATGGTTAGCCGATTTACTCCCTGCCTACTCTCAGAATTCCTAGTTAGCTTGGCATGCAACTTGAAAATTGGACTTTTGTACATTTGCAGCACATCATTTTCCTCTGGAAAACTTTGTGCCTGACAAAATGTTGTGATGGCAATTTCTGCAGAATTTAGGTCTTAGTCCTTCTTACTGTTTAACTCTAGTAAAACAGCTTTGACCATTAGGACCCATCCTAGACTCTCTTTAGTTCATTTCATGTGGGCAAAATGGTGCATTAAAGCATCAGTTACACTGGACTTTGCAAGTAATAGGTTTGTTTTGACTACAAATATCTCCCTTTTAATATCAGGGTCACTTCTACAGGTTAATGGAGCCACTCTGTTTCAACATCAATGAGGAACTGGGGGCCTCCCTTTCAGAAATTGCACTTAATAAATGCTTCAGGAGTCATACCACAGGAACCAAAATCAGATGGATTAGATTTAGTGTTGATGTATGTCCACAGTCTGACTCTCTGTAGGCACCAAGACAGTTTGCAACAAACATGCAGTTAACATCCCTCTTAATATACTTTAGGGCAGTAGTACTGATGGGACATCCCTGAGTGGTTACAGAGCTCTTGCAGGGGGTGCTTCATTGTGAAATTTTATGGTGCAAGGAATTCAAGTTTTGGAACCCTATCATGTTGGTACATGCTTTCAGTGTCCGCCATGACTGCAACCGATTCCTGTTGGAAATGTGTAAGCTCTCCCAATAATGTTAGTTGGTAAGGTTTGGCACACGACACAGGTTCAGGAAGGTTCCTTGAAACTGTATAGAACAGTCAAACACAGGAGGAATCCTCAGCTTTTTTGAGTGCCTCTCTCCATGATGTGGTAAATACCAGATCTTGGCATTTTCCTGGGCCAGCTGGTTTTGTGGTACCTCCTGTGCGTTGCCCTTTTTGATCATGTCCTCCAGGAAATCAGGTATTGTTGATGAAATTTATTTTTCTGAAACTTTCTATTTAAATGATGACCTTGCTGCTCTGCCAGTGGGCGATTGTTGGGCATAGAAATGTTTTAGCTTATGGGAGTTTTAGCTTATGTCAACCATTCAGTCAGGTTGTTGTGGACATAATGTACATAAACTGCTTGCTCTGCACAGATATTTCTTATTCCTTTTGATTGATTTCCATTTGTTGTTTTTATAGTCATGCATGTTCACCACTGAAAGTTGATGAGTATGATTCTGTTCACTGTTTTGCTGCGTAACTATTGCACCAACAAGCCCATTAATCACTCATCCTACCCAGGTGTTAACAGCATAGGGTCCATCATCTCTGTTGTTAATCGTCATTGTGCATCAACTTCAATCAGAAGTCCAATATCGGCTTCATTGATGGTCATTTTAACCTCTTTTATGTAATCCCATTTCCTCAGACCTTCTGATGTAGGAATTTGTAACTAGCATTTCATTTTGGTTCTAGGCTGCTAGTCTAGGAAATTAGTGCAGTATTCACTTGTGTCTCTTAACTGCTTCAGGGCAGGAGTTCTCAATATGCAAGATGCTTAAATGTTTCAGTGAACAAACCTCACAGTTGAGTTTTGTCATGTGGTCCTTGCTAAAATTACTTTTGTTCACACACCCAAAGCAAATAGTTTTTAAAGAATGCAACCTTCTCCATGATTTTTTTACTCAACTCTTTACAGTATATGGTGGTATGGTCCTTTCACAGTATAAACACAACTTGTTTTGTGCTGTTGTAACTGATTGAGCTGCAAGGTTTTGTGCTGGCAGGTCAGCTGTTAACAGTGGTGAAGCTGCTGTCATTTAATGTGCCAGGTTTCAGTTTGAGAGTCTTTCTTTTATCTTCCTTGGTCAACATGTTATTCCCAAACAATAGGTCACTTGTGATGTTTGCTTGTCTTTCAGTTGCTTTAAAACCAATTCAATTCAAAATATTCATAAGTCTCTGAGCCTGTCATCTTTGTCAGCATCATACCTTATGTCAATACTGTCATGTCCAAAGGTGAAATAACTCAGCCTCCCCCTTTCAAGACAGAGTTTATTTTCAAGACCCTCTGCCTCAGCAATTAATGCTGCCCTCTGAGCTTCAGCTTTTCATCCCTCTGATGATGCAGAGGAGGATCCACCATGTCTACTTAAACTTCTGACTTTTCTTAATATCCCAGCAGAAACAACAGAATCTTGGTATTTCAGAAGTCATCTGCTGTATTGCCCTGGTAAGCCATTGTTGCGCCACATTTTGAAATTTTTAGAGCTGCAGCAATCTTTGGTACCACAGCATCTGATCAATTTCTGTTCACAAAGTACCCTTTATAGCTGAATAAATTCTGCAGACAGGTCATCAAAGGTATCAAATATCTGCTGTATAATCTCTTGATTATCATATTCCACCACTAATGATTTGATCTGTTTTCTTGCCAGCTGCTTTAACTTGCCGGTCCTTACCTTTTATAGCTATTCAGTTTTTTTTTTAAAGCCCTTTTATATCATTTTAGGTACTCTTTTATGCTTCTCCTGTGAAGATTTGCTTTCCTCTTATATCTCTGCAAGTGGCATGTGAAAATGGTGGAAATTTTGGCATGTGCATTTTGATTGCTGCTCTTTGTTGAGATTGTTTGCTCGATTCAGCACCAGGTTACATTTACTGTTAATTGTGACATTTAAATATTTTTTTCCAGCTCAAACCATTTCACTATTTTCCTATTTCCTCCTTCAGAGATACTTGCTGAAAACAGAACTGTGTCCAGCATAGTAACTGATCTGTGAGTCCATTAATAACCATAACTATCAATAAATAACCAACAGAGTAGTCAGTCTACTTTATATAAACAATATTCCTTACATGTTTCAGTTTCAGAGAGGTAGCTCAACATACTAGACATTTCGAAATCTCTCAGTTAAGCACATATCATCATTCTCTGCTCGGAATTAAGGCCTCTAATGTTCAGAGCAATGAAGTTGCTTGTCCTATCGGTCTATGGCGCTAGCATTAATGTAAGCTTAAGCCACCACAGTATAGAGCTGCTAACAGTATCATTAGGTGTCATCAGTTCAATATCCAAATACTGTTAGACAATGATTTGCCAGCAGTTAGTATTCAACTTAAGCAATGAATATAATTTCATGATTAGATTTGAGTTATGACAAGTACCACTATTACAACATGCATTTCTTAATGACTGTGCGATAAACTGTTCAATGTGTCCATTAGGGATGATCGGCTGATTTTAATTAAAAATATGTGATCAGTAGATTGGAATTAATGCTTCCAGTCACCCATCACCTTAAAACCGATCACCTGTGGTCAATACTCTGTAGTTCTGCCTCCCACCTTGAACACTGCGCCAGCATGCGTCAGGCCTCCAAAACAAAACATGTCAGCCGTGTGGAATTTTTACAAAGTGTATGAGATTGATATAATGTACGGCATCTGCAATGCATGCCAAAAATGAGTGCTATCGGCCAATCTCACTCATAGATGATTGGTATTGGTGGCAGAAAACTTGTTAGCAGCACCCTTAGTTTTCACTTAAACAGGCTCAATTTGCTCAGAAGTTGACCCGTCTGAGGGAGGAGGACCTCAACAACAAGAAACTGCATTGTTCTGTCGGCTTTTGTTCAAGTAGAAACTACATACTTTAAGTTGATGATAAAATTTATTGTTATATACCATGTAGACCATTTGCAATATTGGTTAGAGAATAAGGGGAAATATTTTCTTAAAATCGTACAGCCCATGGTTTACTTACAATTAGTCAGACTTCACTGATAGCAGTAGTCGGGTTTCTGTTTTATAATGAGCTATCTGACACCTTTTTAAGAATTTTAGAAATTTGTAGGTTAAATTCATCATGTATATAATCCATCTTGACCGCAACTATTCACATCAATGTTCTCTTAAATTTCAGATAGCCTGTTATCCTGCAAAAAGTGCATTATATCTGTATTTGAACTCATCTGTGAGGAAGATAAAATGGAACTGGAAGGCATTTTTAACTTTGACTTTATAGGGTTAAACACAGATTCAGCTCTTTCTTTGAAGTCACCAATACAGATGGGATTGCACTCCGTCTCCAATGAGGTACTTCGAGATACTTTGTTTTACTGTAATGTTGGTGATCTCCCCCCAAACCTGAGTCCTAAAGATGAACGAACAAACTCTGTAACAAATTGCTTTCTAGAGAGTATAGCTGCCTGTGATGACATATTTGATTGGACTTTCATTGTCATTGTCAGCCTGTGCCAATCTCACTCACTGCAACAGAAAACCATCAGCAAAAATAATTATCTGAATGTTGTTTAATGTTACAGTGATGAGGTACGACAGCCTTTCCCAGCACTCTGTTTTGACAAGCTCTCTGATAATTATGATCCCAAAATATATGGATCAGTTCCTGCCATGTAAGGGTAATCTGAACTTTTATACAGTAATGATTTCCATGTCATAGTACAAGTCGTCAAAGCTATTTGAGGATCTGAACTGTAGTTGTCTCACAACTGCAGTGGCAGAAAATGGCAGAAAAAAATCTCATTACTGACATGGAAGTGGAGAAAAGTATTGTCTCTTGGTTCATCTTCTTTGGCAAACACAAACCATAATTGTATGACTGACTTCTGATACTAAAAATAATTTAGAAAGTATATGCTTTTCTTTTGTTATGATAAAGCCTTGGAAAATAAATGTCAAAGATGCAACTTTTCTTCACATAATCTGTTTCTGAACAACATTCAATTCTCTCACTTGATTAACTTTTCATGACGACATCTCAAACAAACACAGGTTGAAGGGGCTTTGTGATAAGTGATGCTCTTTTTCCAAAACGACTAGCCATGAATACAGCTCACTATTTTTTCCAGTGTTTCTCAGTAGGTTGAAAATGTGCTGCCAACCAGCCTTGTAGACTGTAACATATTAGCATATTTATTAAATTTTTGCCCCTCTAATGGATGGAACATTTGCAGTAAGTAGTCAAAGTGATCGCTTTCCTCTCTCCGGTGCTACACTGTAATGTGCTGTGCTTTTAGTGTGTTATTCTACCTCACTGCAGTCACTTTACAAGAGAAGATGAGGCTGTCATTTTTAATAGTATTTTATTTCTTATTTGTGTGATGATTTTAAGGTCATTTCCAAGGCATTTCTCAAAGTATTGTATCAGACTCATCTAATTTTAAATTCTTTGTCCAATTTTGCTTTGCTGTTTGAGAAGTTGAAGTTCCAAGTCTTGTTATCCTGGTAACACTGGTTACGATTGACTGCCACTACACACTAACAGAAACGCAAACAACACAAACAACAGCAGACACTGGCAATCAATATTTCATGCATCTTACTTTGTTGTTCCACAGTCTGGAAAGATATTGTCACTCATATCATTACTTTCCCTAATATGAGGAAACAATCTGGTGTCATCAAATCCTATTACAGCGGATTTTCTTCCTCAGGAGTGGTTGGAATTAAAATTTCATTGTTTGCTGGAAGATTTCTACACCCACACCCATGATGTTTCTTCCAATATTTAAGGGCATGTCAGAAGCCTGGCAGTGCACCAGTTCTCAAATCCCTCAGCAAATTGTGCTTTGAGGGATTAACAACATTTACTGTCACATTTGAGTCCTAGTTTGAGCTACAGGATTACATTTTTTGAAAAGTACATGTATATGTGCATGTAGCTCTCAATTTCTAGGGAAAATTATACCTTCAAGACCATCCGGACAGCTCTGTGTCACATCAAAGCTGACATACTTAAGCTTCTCAGATAACTGTCTAAAGACTTATCAATAAATTGTGTGACTGTGATCATAGCACATTTTATAGAAATAAAATTTCCCTGTACTCAATACTTGAATGTTTGAACTCCAGAGAATGTATGACCCAATTTCATCGTTGTGGAATCAATCCTGTCTTTCTTACCACCCAGAGGATACCAACCACAGATACAGACCTGGAGAATGGGTTAAGCTTCTAATTTATATAGAGGAAATTCCACTCATTAAAGGTCCTTGTGCCAGCCGTGGGTGTACCTTCTGTGTAGGGTTTGCATCTTAATTTGGTCCCAGTTTTGGGGAAAAGCTGGCTACTCACAGACAAAGGCCATAGCCATCCCTAAAGGGAAGCCATAATTAGACCAGATGGGGCAATCTGACTGTTAGCCTTGGGTTGGTCTTTTCTTGCCCATGGTGTGGCTTCTCATTTTTATCGGCAAATGCAGTGCCACACTCAGCATACATTCTCTGCCATCTGTGTGGCGGAATGTGGAAGGTCTGAGAAACTCCTGCTCAAGTGGTCTGCTAGAGTGTGACTTTTCATTTGACTGATGCTGTGGAATGAAATTTGTGTCCCAAATATGCAGAAATCCAATGCTACTGGAGTTTTTCAATGTCAAGAATAGAACCAAAACTTTAAACTTGAACTAGTCACACTTTTTTTGGAACTAATATGAACGAAGATGATACTGTAGCTATGGTGCGTATTTTTTTTCCATTTTTCAAAAGAACTAAAACGGTAAACATAGAGTGGATTTACTTTTCTGGGGGAGGAAGAGTGATTTTAGTATATCGTCATATCTGGTTTCCTCAAGACATGATGCTTAGAATTGGGGCCGAACATTTCAATCTTGTTTTCATCAGACCAGAGAATCTTATTTCTCATAGTCTGAGAGTCCTTTAGGTGCTTGAGGTACTTTTTTGCAAACTTTGGCTGATGAGAGGCTCCCGTGGCTGGGTTTTTGGTCTGAAAGAGTCTGAATACTTAACCTTAAACCTTAAACTTATATTAACCCCTGACACTCTAGGGGTGTCACAATAAAATAATAAAAAATAAAAGCTGAAATTCTCATCCTCTGTATTATTATTCTGACATTTCACGTCCTTAAAATGGATTAGTGATGCTAACGTACCTAAGACTGGTACTGTATATTAGGATTAAATGTCATTGTGAAAAACTGACTTTAAATGTTTTTAGCTAAGGTGTATGTAAACTTCTGACTTCAATTGTATATTAACATTGTCACTTTCAGACCACTGAAGAGTCAAAACTTTCTCAAAACCCCAACAACAAGGCAACAAAGCTTAAAAAAAGGCATAATGTGAAAACGGATAGAATTGTTACTCATTCTGTTGATACATGTGATTATAGCAAATTACACTGCAGTACACTGCAAATTAGACTGGGCTTGCTGTTCTGAATGCATATCCATCTGTGCTTCAGACTGAATAACATTTGACTGCATATTTCAGTAATTCCAACATTTTACAAATCCCAGTTTTTTCCCATTGTGAAAAGGTATTGGGTCGTTAGGCTCAACTAGTTTGTTTTGCATCTGTTTGTTCAGCAACTCGTGAATACTCCTGCCTGTGCTCTGAACTTGAATGGTCACTTATTGAAGGTGCAGTCGTTATACTTTTAGCAGAAGATAATTGAACAATTTAATATCCTGTTTCTCAATTTTGTGTCTACAATTCATAATTCAAGGTAGTCTTTCCTTGCCAATGTGCCTTTTCACAGCTGTATCGTCCTTCACAGTCAGGCTATATTGCAGACAACATAAAAGAGTCATCTATCAGGGATAAGTTTCAAGGTCTGTTTTTCATTAATGCCAGTATTTAATAATGTTAAGTAAGAGAGATTATAGATGACAAAAAAATGAAAAGCTATTGTAAAGTACATGGGGCATATGTCTTCAACATATAGCATATTTGCAGACCATAGTATCAACACTACTAAATGCACTTCTCTATTGTCTCATGTTCTCAGACGTAGCACTTAGATATGTGAAAAGAATCAAGCAGGCTCAGTGACAGATATACAATCCCTGCAGCACTGTGTGTTTGCCAAGAGGGAAAGCCGATCTGGCGTTTTTGAACAGATATAAGGATTAGTTTTGAATGTCTTCAGCCCAGCATGTAGTCATTTTGCATACTGCTTCACAACAGGGAAGCGTGCTAGTTACTGTTACCATGCAATGAATAATAATGCATAGGTCACATGGGGTCTACACACAAGCTTGAGAAGGAGTAAACAGAAGTGGTTGGATCAGCGTCTGCTTTTGACCTGCCTGTCAGGCACTGATGATTTTTTTAAAAAGTACCTACTACTTCAAAATACTTAACCAGCCCACATTTTAAATACAAATTTGTCATTATGGTGTATAATTTACTTTGTATTCATGAAGAAATGCTGAAAGGTTTGCAGAAGTTTGAGTAGCAAAGGAATGTAACCATACAGAGATGCATTATTTTGATCTGAATTGGAGCAGTAATCAAATAGGCAAACTTATACATTACTATTAGACAACCTGTTGTCTATTTCCCCCACTTCCTGCTAATTCCTGTCCTGTCTCTGGTCTGTATGAGAATTCAAACAAAACTAATCTACAGATTTTAGTTAGCAGAGAGGGAGTAGTTTCAAATTGAAGCTTTCTTTCCCACCTGTACTGTAGAGCCACTCCAGTAGCCAACCAGTCATGAACAAAGCCATTGTTTTTCTTTGGTTTGATTGACATAAAATACATTCAAAGTGTATGGCATTCACAAGGGACTGATAAAGTCTGTTTTATACAGAACCATTCAGATGCTAATTCCTCAGAAAGATAGCATGGCAATGTATCTACCCAAGCATATAAAAATCTTACCGGCATGTGGTTCTTTGTATAATTATGGTTCTTTTCAACCTGCACTATTTTTCCAGCTATCACAATGACCAAATATATTAAGTCCACCCTGATATGCTCATGACAGTATCACTCCATGTAACCCAAAAATAACCAAAACCCATCTTCATCCTCTGCATTAGGTTGACATGAATATTTTGCTTCCCTTGCTTGTTTGCTCATATTCACAGAAAATATGGTTTGAAGCATAACACAGTGACTTCTGTAATATTTTTCTCACACATAAAATAGCCTTTAGTATGTAGTTTTCCTGTTAACCAAAGTTACCACTGTTCAGCTGTGACTATCATTTTGTCCTTCATGACATGATTGGAGAACAGCTGTCATTGTTAGCTGCAGATACAAAGTAGAATAAGAGTTTATTAAGGTGCAGACTTTAAAAGCATTCAATCATCCTGATGAAAGACGAGGACAGTATGGCTAACTGCGTGGTTGAAAATGAATGTAACCATTCTTGTAATTTAGATTCTGCTTGGCCCTATAGAAAGAGTAAACCCAGGCTGAATGGCAGTGTGTATTCTGATCTGGAGTTAATCAATTTCTAAGGTATAATGTTTTTCTACTACATATTTTCAATTTAGCTTACCCCTGTAAGATAATTACTATATAAACATGAGTAATTCAGAACTGAACAATGCCAGATAGATGCAGTTGTTTTTTACTATCTCATTATCAGTGCCACATTGTGTCAGTACGTTAAAATGTTTTAACAGTGAACCAACAGACTGTTAACTTTCATTCTCAGAGGATAAAACTTTAATGTTGTTGTGTTAAATTGAGCTGAAAATCCATTTTAAAATTGTGGTTAGAGTCAAAAAGCGACAATTGTGTGTATTTCCAAGTGCTTGTATGCATCTACAGCATCTATATTTTTTTGTTATATTACTATTGTTATATTTTGTTTCTTTTTTTATTTCTTTTTGTGCAAGATGCTTCACCCTGTACATTTGAGATTTACGTTTTTATTTTTTACTTTTTTTTTACATTTCTTGCAATCAAAAGAGCTCTTCTTAAAGTACAGAGTAAAGGAATGACCTCTTTACGTACGGTATTTTCTACCAGTGTACAGGCAAACACAATGAGAGCTGAAACTCAGTATAGATGTAGGCACTCATTTAACACAGACTATCAACAGAACCCTTGTAAAACTTACTGAGCTTTTTATGACGTTGTGTTTGAGAAACCATCTTTGCATTCTTACTCAACATAGACTGAAATAAACCCCCTCCCCATCCACATAAATGTTTGTTACTTTAAAACATAATCTAGCAGCTTTACATTTCCTGCAAACTATTAACCAATGCAAATTATTTATATATGAAAATAAAATTAAGGAGACAGGGGTATGTCTCCTGGGGTTATACTGTATAACTGCAGTAAACTCTGCAACAGGAACCGGAACTTGGATATGAGCTTAATAAAGCAGGCTTTAACATCATTGGCATTTTTAGGCCCTTGCTAACCTTTCTGACTTGTTTGGTGGTTTGAAAACTACTAGTTCTCCTTCTTCTAAAGATCTTACCTTGTCTTTAACTTAAGGTTTGTCCTGGTAGCGGTTAAAATTCACTTTGTTTGTGAAAATCTTTACAGGCTGCGTTGTTGGGGACTTTCATTTTGTGCTCAGTTTGAATCTGGGGTAGTTTCAGCAGTCAGAGAACAATTTGGCCTTTGACAACATCACTAAGCTCTTTTGACACAATTACAAACAACTGTGGTATTTCCCACTCAGCAAGAGCAGCATACAGGTTTACAGGTTTGAAATCACTCTCAAAAATGGGATCTTTTTATAAATTGACTTGCATAACAACAACAAAATTTTAGTATTTTTCTCACTATGGTTAGTTTTTTTTTTTCACGCACATCAGAAAAAAGGCTTCTATTTTCAGTTATGATCACTTGAGGGAAAATGCTGACTGTCAGCTGTAACTCAAAATCATCCATTATTCATGTGAATAAACACTGCTTTTTATATTTAAAACTTCTAGAATAATGGAGTATAGTATAACCACAGAATGATTCATGTTAACAACATATACTGTAAGCGCCTAAAAACAATGCCATGGCTTACTGGAATATATGTTACCAGGTTCTCTTTAAGTTCATTCAGCTCCAGCTCTTTGCTGCCCCGGAATCTTTTCACCACAATTTCACCAGTGAGGAGTATTAATAAATATCCAAGCAGACTCTCTCTGGTCAGTGAGGACCAGAGGCTACCAGGCTTTTACCATTTTAATACTTCTGTGTTTGCTTGCTCTCTATCAGCTCAAAAAAGAGTTTGCCCCTAAATGAAAATTTTGTCATTTTCCACTCAACCCTCTGTCAGTCAAAACTCCTCTGTGGGCTATATGAAAACCAAATACACATAAAGTTCACCCCTGTAGGTCCATTTCAGCCCTATCCGAAGCTATTGAAGGTAACAGGGCTATTGTTTTACAACCTGCATATTTTAATAACAATAAAAGTACTTTTTACACAATGCAGTGGTGCTTAGAACAGTTTAAACATAGTTTATAACAATTTCTTTTTATTGTGAAGTTTTTTAAAAACCCTTTCAGATCCTAATACATATTAACAACAGTTAAGAAGTGTAGTTGTGTGTATGTACATGTTTGTCAGAATGCTCCATGCATACTGTAGCTCTGGCTTGTTAGTCAACAGTCACATATTTCAATGCTATGTTTTTGTTTCCCTTCACTATTACACTGTTTTCATGATTATCAGTTGACATATTGCTCTCCAACAAGCATTCAGAGATTTATATATCGCTCTCCAAACAATCCAACTGCACCATCCGTCTTAATGTGTCAGTCAGCTAGCAAGAAGTTTAGATACTGTAATGAAAAACAGACTTCTGATAACTGTGTTTAATAATGTCTGATCTACTGACATCACATAATTCCAACTCTTCAAAATCAAAACCAAAGACTGTGTTTTCATTCAGAAGGAAATGATAACTGAAGCTTTGATTGTCATTCACTTCCCAATATTCTGTTGAATTAAATACACCCTGTCAAAAAAAAAAAAAAAAAAAAAAAAAAAAAAGATTTTGTCTGCTGCTGCTGCCGCATTTCACAATGTATTGAAATGGTTAGCACAGGAAAGACCAAGGACAATCAATGCAAGCCTTTATCTGTTGGGCTGTAAGTTGACATTAATTAATGTTCAGCAGTGGTATATCAATCTTTGTGCAATTAAAGCTTTGTTTTGAGGCTTATACTACTCAATTGTGCCACTTATTCTGTGTAACATTCATCATGCCACAATTAGCTGTCCTTTGTTCCTCTCTGTTTAAAGATTAGTGCTATGCAGAGCATCGTCACCATCCACAACATTCAGAAAATACATGGGAAATGACAGTGTTTGCACTCGATTTGTCATTTGATGACTTTACAAAGCAAAGCTGGTAATACATTTTATCGCTTCTTATAAGAGGTCTTAGATTGTTTAGTGTCATTAAACTTTACAGTAACAAACAACCTTTTACTGCCCACCTGTGTATACCATGTGACATTTAATAATTAACACAATGACATTTCTTCAATTCTTTTCACACATAAAAACGTGAAAGTTTCATAAAAAAAAAAAAAAAAAACGATCTGAATCATAGAAACTCTTGTCTAACAATGGTTTCAAACTCGTCATCGTCAGTCGGAATCTTTTTCTAAATGAAATGAAATGAAAAAGTAATTTCCTAAATCAGAATGTAATTTCCCATTCCACCTACCCTTTCATACCATTTTCCTCCAATCCTCTTTTTTTTTCTCTCTCCCCTGCAGAGCTCCTGTCAGCTTGCCACGAGCTCCGGTGCCGCTATGGCTGCGTCATGACAAGAAACGGCACCTTCTGTTTCTGCGCTGACGGCTTTGAGGTCGGCGAGGACGGAACGAGCTGCAGAGGTAGGATTCTGCAGCGCTGGTGGGGGCCTCCTGCCATGGAGCCCTCCCTGCTTTTCTTCCCTTGTCCTCACACCAATTTCTCCTTTTGCCCTCGGCCAGACTTCCTTCAGTTGAATAAGCAGGAGGTGCTGGGTATATGAGAACCATCTGTCTGCAGGCAGGGCCTCGTGTACAGTGCATTACACTCCTTACACACACGCATATTGTATACAGAGTACATCGTTTCTCTGTGTCTCTTTTTCTTCTTTATGCTCTTATGTGCCACAGGCCTGGTTTCTGACAGCCAGTGAGGAAGACAGGATTTTGCTGTCAAAGGTGCCTCTAGAGTTCAGTCTAGAGTCTTACTTTACTCTGCACTTACCTTATGCCAACGTCATGGCATAAAATTGCATAATTGTGCTGGAGGAAGAGGTTTAACACAGTAGCAGTGCTTCCTGAATTTGATCCTGTTTGTGGAAGATATGAGAGAGTGGTTTATAGGGTACTGCAGCTCCAAAAAAGACTCATTGGTTATAAAAGTAATTATGCCTGAGGTGCCAGAGTGAGGCCACATTAAGTATACTTTATGTATTTGGGTCATGTTTGAGCACACCTAATTTGTTACAAATGACTCTCTTCCTTTTTCCATAAGATCATGATGAATGTGCCATGTATGGTGCATGCAGCCAAACCTGCACGAACACCTACGGGTCATACAGATGCAGCTGCACAGAGGGATACATCCTACAGCCTGACAGAAGATCTTGCAAAGCCAAACAAGGTGAGCGGCACACTGACATCGGGAAACAACATAATCTGCATAGTGTGTATGTTTCATTTCTAATAATAAACAGGGCAGTTTTTGTTCAGCCGGAGTCGAATTCTAGCTTATCATCACTATGATTCTCACCAGTGTTGGAAGGGTAAGATTAATGTGCCTTAGGAGTGACCACATCTATCACCCATGTGGGAATAGGTAGACATGGTCAGGCCAGGATAATGATAAAATTAATGAGCATGAGACTTTAAGTGGGAGCAGTCTGGAGTATTTTGTGCAGAGACAATGCCCAGCGTCACCCTGATTTATGTTAATGCCTGATGCTGGTAACAAATCTGTCCCGATGAGTAAAACAGCCCACTTAGAAATAAAACAACCAAAAGAGGTATTGTGTTTTGGTGGTCCACCAAGCACAAGTGCAAGCTTAACCTTGTGCAGTATATATTTGTGTCATGCATTGAACCATAAAGTGAAATATATTATTTTGGGTGTTGTCACAATGGCATATATGGGTTGAAGATAGCTGGAGGCCCAATACACCTAGCTGGGGAGAACACCACTGTTGCAGCTTTTAATCAATGTGACTGGAGTCCTACCAGGAATAAACTGAATATGATTACCCATAAACTTAACTGAACCCAATGCTCACATGCATTAATATTAATTTAGCAGAGAGCGATAGTGGTACGGGGATAACTATCGGGTTACCATTAGTTGTAAAAGCTTATGAATATAAATTTCAGATAGAGCTCTCTGAGGCCAGAAGATGAGGAGCAGCATGATATGAAAAACATTAATGTGGTGAGTGTAAGATTGAAGTCAAAACTGTAGCATACAATTTTATTTTTTTATTTTTTTAGGAAGGAGGTGGGGGTGGATTAATCTTGATTTAATCTCTTCTCATTTGGCTCAGACTAAAGTGAATGGTATAATATCTATTTGTTCTCCTAACATAAATCTGACTCTACTGATGGTTTTCATGTCTGCTTGATTATGTGCTTCACTGATTCATGTTAAATACCAAATTACAGATTATGGAATTATGGGATAATTGCACGTTGCCAACAAATACCTTTATCTGACCAATGCAGAATATATTTAATGGCAGGAATTGTGTGAATCTCCAAATAATGGACCCGCTACTGCACATTCAAATAATGAGGGTAACTTTACTGTCTCTGTGTGTTAGTTCGTTTGTGTGTGTGTGTGTGTGTGTGTGTGTGTATATGTATATATACACACACATATATATATATATATATATATATATATATATTTGAATATATAAATCCTTTAAAACAGGTCATGGGTATATAGCTATATGTATTTATTTTTGTAGAGGTAGTTTTCCTAACCAGCTGAGCACTTTAGTAGTTTTTTTCTCAAAAAGCAGTAAACAGTGCATTTGCTGGGGATGAAATAAATTGCAGTGCCTACATTTGTTGTAAAAAAGCAACATGTAATTCTCAACTTTGAAATATACTGTATGATGGTCTGTGTTCTAGAAAAGGTTTGCTGTTATTGCTACATTATCTTACAAAAGCTGTATTAGATTGAGAGCTGGGACAGACCTCTATCAAAGAGTCTGGTCAAAACCCCATCTACCCCCTAGTGTGGGAGAAAAATGTGTCACTGCTAAAAGTTGGTTGATATGTGACCTCCCATTCTGATTAGAACTTAGACTTGAACTTGTGTGGAAGATCAGAATGAGTAAGTAAGGGTCCTTTTTGAGGGATGAACCTGATGTCGGAGAATTTGCACGGTCAATTAAGCCCATAAAGCAGCTTATCTCGGTTTTACCACCATGGATAGTCCTCTCATGAGTCCAAGCAGGAGAAACAGGCTCAGACAAAATCAAGTCCACCACCTAAGTGGAAGATGTTAATGCTCCTCAATTTGTTGTGTAAGTTCAGCTCAATGGGCCTCATTCACCAATATCTGCAGTGTTTTCTTAAATTCTTAAGTTGTTGAAAGCTCTATGTCAGAAGTGTGTGCCAGTTGGCCCTAATTAGCATAGGTAAACACCTGAAAATGTCCTTAAAAAGGGCACGAGACTGAAGGGTTGTGTGCAGACATGGACAGAAGTCACAAAGAGATACCATAAGGGAAAGTTGAGGAAATGCCAAAACGAAAATCTGAAGACGGAGCATCGGAATCAAAACTGCAAACAAGCGGTTAAGTGTTAATGTAGTGTTCATGTATTTTTTTCAGACCATAATGCTTTGTAAAATAACAAGTTATTATTATTTTTTTTTGATATTAAACATGACAAAAATATTATTGTAATTTAAATAATTTAATATTGCATAACTGTAGAAAACGCAATAACCACTTATTTTGGTCAAACATGTCAGCACTCAAATGTGCGTAAGAGTGCTCTTGAGTGTGCGTAGTTTCTGTTCTTAGCTGAGAACAAATCCCAAATAAGAAATCATTGGTGAATATCAGAATTTCTTTCTTTCTTTCTTGTGTGTGATCCATGCCGAAGGACTCTTTCTCATGGCATACTTGCTGCCTATCTTCTGTTTTTTGTTTTTGGTCTCTGTGTTTCTGTGTTCCTCACAAGTATTTTTGAAACTATTTTCCACCTATTCCTTTCTTTAATGTAATCTCGTCTTTCCTTAAGGTCTCTTTGGTCTCTTGATGTTTCAACAGTAAAAATAGTGCTTTCGAAATAAAGGAACAAAATAATACCTCTGTTTTCCCTTTCATTCCAGATCCTGGTGACAGCCGTCCAGTGCTTCTCATTGGTGGTTCAGATCGTATTGTCATCACCCATCTAAATGGAACAGGCCTCAAGCCCCTGAGGTCTTTGGGTGTAAATGGAACACTGGCATTGGATTTCCAGCACAAGCAGGAAAATGTGTGCTGGGTTCTGTCTACAGAGTCCTCTGGGCAGCTCCGCTGTGCTGAAACGAGGAATCTGCGTGGATTCACACGGGAACAGGAAATAAGAACACAACAAAGTTTGCAACGTACGTTTTCAGCTGTTCATACTTTACTTTTCTTACATACTCCTTTCCTTCCTTTTGTGATCATTTTTAAAGGATTATCTGAAATCTCTTACCTAACAATAGAGGATAGTGGTGCATCTTTTCAGCTAGGATATACATCACTCAGCACACTTGCACAGAGACTCACCCTTCTGTTGCCTTCTCTCTCTTTTTATCTTTTACATTCTCACCTGTGCTTCTCTCTCTCTCATTATTTGTGCAGTTTAATGCAGGTTAGACTCAGTGGTTTGGACTGCGTGATACGCCAGCTTCGCTACTTCAACAGTGCTTTCTTTTCCTCCACTTAGTTGATCCAGTCCAGATTCTCACAAATATCAAACAAATTTGAGATTTTTTTCTGGTTTTCATGGTTTTTGTTTGTGAATTTTTTGAGACTGAGTCAAACTGTTGCTGATATTACTTCTTTATACTGAAACTGCAAATGCAACACCTGCATCACAAGTGTCAGGTTATAGGTGTCTGTCCTTCAGAAGGAAACAATGGAAACCTGTCAATTAAGCAGGATTCTCATAGGCCATGGTATAATTTAAAGGGCCATTGCACCAACTTTACACATCAAGATTAGTTTACTTGTGGTGAGTACTTGGAGACAGAATATTTTTGACAGAAACACTTGCACTACGAACTTGTGCATGGAGTTTGAAAGATGTTAAAAGATGCAAGTTGTAGTATGGGAGGTGTAGGATCCTTACGATCCAGTATATTTGGGGTTAGGCCTATGTGGCTTCTATTTTTATGTTTTTTTTTAATGTTTGTTTCGTTATCAACTGTATTATATATTTTTGTTCAGCTGTTTTACACAATAATCTAAGCCTAGTTTGTTTCATTGCAGATGTGGAGTACATGGCCATTGACTGGCTGACGGGAAACTTCTATTTTGTTGACCGGGTCACTGACAAGATATTTGTCTGCGACCGTGGTGGGGACACATGTGTGACTATCCTACAGCTAGACTTACTGAATCCTAAAGGAATAGCTCTGGATCCTCTCATGGGGTGAGTATTCTGCAGCCTATATAATAAAACATCTCTGAAAGGCCTGTGAGGCTCATTTATCATCATGCATCTTTTGTGAAGAAGAAAAAAATCACGGTGGAAGAATAGGAAAAAAAAATACTATGCATAACAATCGACTTGTCTAGAAGAATGTGAGTGAGTTACAATTAAGGGATTTAAATGATTCCCTTTCCTTCATCTCTGCCCTTTTCTCTTTGAGCTGTGTAATTTGGTGGATAGCTGTTGATGTTTCAGGCAGCTTCTACTGTCTAGACATTCATTTGTATTCACTGATTTCACCCCATCCCTCGATAGAAAATGCCCCAGCAGGACTTTTCATTACAGGATTTTTGTCTCTGTAGAGATCACAAAAAAACAAAGCAACTGCGGATTAAAAACTATTCCCACACTGCTCTCAGTGAAAACTGAAAAATTTACAACATGTGGTTTACAGTCACATGGATCACAAATTTGCAGAACTTATGTTGGTTTCTTACCAGTTTCCTGTGCCATTGTGCAAAAGCACAGAATGTCTAAATAATTTAAATAAATTGCATGTACAAGCTGTACCCTGGTTATCAGCAGATCTGTCTTTTTTACGCTTTTATTTGCTGTAAGCAAAAGAAGCAAAAAGCCATTATATTACGAGGACAGAAGGACAGGCAGGTTGGAGTGGAAGCAAGTTTTAAATAATACACCTTTTCTGAGATTTTGGAAACTGTGACATGCAATAATGACACATCTTTTCTGAAAAGAAAAAAAAGTTGTGTGGCATTAGTACTGTAACTTGCAGCACGGTAATAACCACCTCCAAACATTGGTAACATTGGCAGCATCTTTCTGTTGTACACCAGTTGTGTTAAACTGTCATGACCAGCCCCCATAAGACCAAGGCAATATACATTAATATTTGTATCTTAATATATAATTAATTTGAATGTTGAAGCTGAACTATATTGTGTCTTTGTGGATTTCAGGTTTGTAGACTATGCTTAATTCTTTATTCAACAGCTTGGGTTACAACTGTAAGCCACTGGGTTTAATCAAAAATTAGCTGCTGGTTTCTTAGTGACTTGGACAACTTTGATTCGGTTGGCAGCGTCTCTGTTCTCATTAAATGCTGGTCAACCACTGGAAAGCAATATAGCTAATGGTAAATATAGTGTATGTCAATTTCTACTTAAGGTAGACATCAACTCAGATAAGTCAGGCTGGTTTTTCACTGGTATTTAATGTTATCGCAAATGACACGCACACACACACATAAAAGTACTCATTCTTTTCTTTGTGTAGAGGGATGATGGTATGGATATAGAATCTGCTGGCCCACGAGGGAGCTGGACATGCAGGCTGCTGGCTGGATTGACTGTATAAGAGGTTTTCCAAGGCTTCTTCCTGACTCTAATTGGAGAGACATGGTTGTTTCTGTTTCTGTTTTCCGTTTCTTAAAAAGTGAGCCCGAGAGAGGTCTGTCAGCCTGGAGCAATGGAGTGAAAACAAAAGAAATCAAGGAGGTGTTATAGGAGCACAGCATGAGGAGCAGTGTTTATAGAATATGCTCTAGTTTGGCACTCCATTTTTATTGTCCTGCCTCTCTTACTATTGAGTAAGGCATTTTAACTTTGCTATAGGAAAGCCTTTTGATGGACAACCTTTATTCTTTTATGGTCCATTGGCTAAAATTCTTATCAGCACTACAAAACCGAAGCTTCCTGGGAGTCGCACTTTAGTTCATGCCTGTGACGGGAAAGGATGTACTTTGTTTTTTTAAAGTCCAATATAATCATGTTTGGCAAGATTAGTCAAGCCTAGATAATGTAGTATGCTATATTCACTGGTGTGTGTTGATCAGTGCAAGAATCAAGATTTCATATTAGCATTACATCACTGAGTCAGCCTTGTGTCCTGTGGAAATTGTGAATTTATTTTACCAAACAAATTTTACTACCAGGATTATGTTCAGTGGAAACATTTTGTCGAGTGAATGAAATTCTACATTTTTTTTTTTACTGATGGTGCCTGACGATGGTGTTAGATTAAACATTATGGGCTCACCAAAGTTATTACAATCAGTCCTGTGGGAACCATGAAAGTCTGTACCAATTTTCATGGCAATCCATGTAAAAGTTGTTGAGATATTTTACGAAAACGTCATGGTGGTGGATAACAAAAGTCACCCTGAGTCGTATTCTTGTCCTAAAATTTCTACTTGCTGTGAGGCTTGTTCATACAAGTATTCAAAAAAAAGGGTCCCTGACTGAGAGCCGATCAAGGAGACAGTCAGATATTGAGATACTGAACTAGATAATATTGCAGCCTACAGTATGGTAATGTTACACTATTAGGTGTTATAACAGAGGATGATAATGGACCTGTATAAAGACCTTGAGGCATCTCTGTCATAGAATTTACCCAACAACTACTGAAATGAGTAAGCTGCTGTGACAAAATATGATATAATATAATATAACATAAATGCTAAAATCTGAAAAACCTCTCAGTAAATTGGCAAGCCATGATGATGACGATATGGGTGAGCAGAATATTATCCTGCATTAACTTTGTTATAGATTTCTTTTAGTCAATTGAATTTTACTATCAAAGCTACTATAATTCTTAAGGTAAACAAGTGTGCTCTCCCCCTGTGGAGGAAGGCGGTCTATCTGCTCATGACTTGTACGACAGGTCTAGACCACCTGTGAATTTCACTCATATCAAATCAAAAAGTCTAGTCTGCAAGTATGAGAAAATTGGTGAAGGCCACAGATTCTCCTAACTTGCTCGTAAGCAGGACTTGAACAAATCTTTTTGTATCCCTGGTTCTTACATAAGTTTCATTATCTGTACAAAATCCGATGGTTGTTGTGATATTTAAGTTTGGACCAAAGCAATGGATTGTCGTCCATAGCACCAGGCTGCTAAAATGGCTGAAAAATTTAATGTGGCCAGAATTACTTTTCTGTCAAAATGTATTTGCTGTTGCGAATTAGTTGTATATGAATGTCATTTCTAGGAGATACTGTAGCTGCATCTAGATTTCCAAAAGCAATATCTGAACACTGCAGAGCACTAAAACGTTGTGTGGATTACAAAGGTTCTGGCAGTAGCAAAACTTTGACTTTTTTCATTTAATTTGACATGAATACAAAAAAAATTCTCATATCATCATATATTGCTGTCTTAATTGTAAAGTTGCAAAAGATTAAAACTACAAAGACATACCTTACAACTTTCGAGCCACTTTCACTTTTCACTGTCAAACTAAGTGATTGAAGGATTATTGCAGAATTGAATTAGAAAACACAAAGAATTCCATAATTTTGAAGTAGTAGTAGTAGTCAAAATCCTTGACAATTTTCTTGGTTGTTTTATTATAAAGGGTATTACAGCATACGAACTGCAAATCTGAACAAAGCAGCTGAAGGAATTTAACTGTTTGCTTTTAGTGCTGTATGAAATGGACAGAAAGCTACTACTTAAAGAAAAATGAATTATATATGAATTATATAATATACTATATAGCCTTTATTGCTTGTCAGTTATAACCATAGGGTTGTAACAGTGTCTACACAGTTTTCTGTCTCACTGTGAGATTTTCCGTGGTCCCATGCAGTTCATTTTATCGGGGGTGCTCAGTTCCAGAATCCAACATGGATCTCGTTGTAGCTGCAGATTTATAGTATAGCATCAGCACCATCCTAATCCCAGAAAGCTATCATTTGTATGCCACATGGAGGTGCACCTGTTTGGGGAGCTGGGTTCCTTGCTGACGCTGACAGTTTTTCAGTGCAGCCTGATCTGGGGTTCAAAGGGCAACCCATCTCTCCCCTGACTTGACTTGTGCAGATTAAGTCGGCTTCCCACTGCTCTCTGGCTAGAGCTCGTTATCATTGGAAGCTGTTGGTGCTCCGTCCTCACAGTGCCACAGTAAGACAGCATGGCAAGCCCTCCATGTTAATTACTATATGTGCAGACCTTGCAATTTTAACTACTTAAATTGACGGTCCAGGAGATCTTTACTTGAGTTAAAGGACATTACAGTTATTGTCTGATGTTATCCAGTCCCTAAGAAACAAATGAGTCTACATATAACACCTCTTTTCCTTGAGTTACACTGGTTCCCTGTGTCTTTTTAGAATTGACTCTCAAGCCCTCCTCATGGTTTCAGAGGTACTTAAATGGTTTGGCTCCTCTGTGCAACACACATCGTCTATCAATTTATGTCTACTCACATAGCCTGAGGTCCTCTGCAGCCTGCCTTCTAAATGTCCCCAAAATTACCACAAAGAAAATGGGAAATGCTGCTTTTATTGCATTTGCCTCCATGTTATGGAGCTTCTATGCATCGGAGAGCAGCCTCACTGGGAATTTAAAACCATTCTGATGCTGTTTCAATCTTGTTTCACTTTAATGTTATATATACCCTTTTAATGTGTTATTTTAATTTTTCGTTTGTTATCTGTTGTTTACCTTTGTGGTTTTATAGTTACTACTTTTTCCATTTCTTCAGCCACAACAAATACCTCCCATAATGACACAAATTAGTGTCCTCTGAACTGGAGCTCCTTTCATCAGGACAACATTGTTACAAAGTGCTGCAAAACTGGAACATATTATCGTGAGAAAAAACATTTATATTATTTTCAGATCACAGATTCTGACCACAGGTGTTAAGGTTTAGTTAGGTTTAGGCACAACATTTCTTGGTTAGGGTTTGATTATGATCATGGTTAATGGAAACCAACATTAACTGCTGGTAGGAAATGGGCTGTGAACAGCGGCTTCTAGTGTCAGTGATTTGCTTTGTTGACCCAACTATTCATTTCAACCTTTTCCCTAATCTGTTAACAGTTGTGGGGATTAAGTAAAATAGCTGAAGTGCTGTATTTCCACATTGAAGGAAAAATGAAAATTCATAGGTTTTTAGATTGTTAGAAACTTAACTTTTGTCATCATCCACTCCTTTGGCTCCTCTTTCATTTCATGTTGTGCTGGGCAGACCACACACAGTTTGCACTAAGAATGAATGGGCTGAAAGGAGTATATTGACTTCAACAATTTTGGGGGGTCAATGTCACAACGGAGGACTTTTTTCCAAACAAAATATCAAGAATCAGAATAATACAAGATGCTAAAACCACATGCATGTTCATGGAGACTTAATTGTAAGTAAAAATGGTGCTGGGTGTCTGAGAAGTGATTCTTTTTCACATTTGTAGCGGGCCCAGATCAGGTGTATAGATGCAATTGAGAGAGAAGTGCAGCCAGTTTCATGCAGCTGTGTTATAGCTTATATTATTTCCTCAAGAGATAAGTATAAGTTTGGAACTGTTTCGACTGGATGCAGGGCACTTACTGTGGGTAGAGCTTTGCTGACATAACCATAATCTAACATTAACACCTTATTGTAATTAGAGCCCGACGATGCAGCGAAGTGGTTTTCTTTCAAAAACACTTTCTTTATGTAGTTAAGACCAAGTGTCAGTGATCTTGGTAATTGTTAATACTGTGTGGCTCCTTTAATATATAGTATGACATGATAACATGTAAAAAAAAAAAAAAAAAGAAAAAAGGATATTGCACAGAATCAGTTACATTTTAATAAAAAGTTCAATTTTCTAAAGCCCATCTTTCTTTCTTAGTGTCACTACGTCTGTCAGTGTCTCAGGCTTCTCACAGCACATATACAGTTAACAATGAGAAGAATGGCAGACTTACAACTCAAAATTATGTATAATTTATAAAACAATGGTCCCTTCTTTGTAGACAAAAGGAGGACTCACATTTCTAGCAGGCAAATGTCAATTTTGACAGCTGAAATAAGTGTTGGAAGATTTTATGAGCTGGCAGTTTAATTAGCTAGCTGGCTAATGTTAGCTCCATAGCTAGTTAACTTGTTTTAAAAGAAGAATCCTGTAAATGGGGTCTTACACTCGGCTTGATGGTTTTATTACTTTATCATGCAATTTTGTATTGCAGTGTAGTGCTAATTTGCCCTAGTATAATTGTATATAATAATTATGAAAAATATAGTGTCAGGCAGTGTTATTTCAGTTACCTCACATACTTGGCAAACAAAAGAGGTGATTACTCACACTTTTACTCTTAGGTTTTTGGTTTTGGAAAGACTAAACAAATACAAACCACCCCAAATTCTGCCATACTGTATCAGTCTTACTTAGAGGGCCATGCCACCACTTCAACATGTGGACATATCAAAAGCTTGAGATACCTGTTGTGCCTCATCATGAAAATTCTGTTTCATCAAATGTCTTGCTATACATGCAGCATCACATGAAACAAGCCTGAATAATACAGTAATGTGTATTGTAAGATAAAGTATGTCTGTACATATTGTGGTTGTGATTAACTTATTGTATGTAGAAGAAATAGCTCTTAGAAGATTCGGATCAAAGAATGCAACTCTGCTCTCACAATAAAGTAGACAATTTCCTTTGTAGTATTTAATAATGTGATCACTCCACCCTCTACAGAATGCTCTTCTTCACTGACTATGGGAATGTGGCCAAGGTGGAGCGCTGCAACATGGACGGCACCAACCGGACCCGGCTGGTGGATTATAAAATTGAGCAGCCCACTGCTGTGGCATTGGATGTGGTCAAGAAACTGGTGTACTGGGCAGACGCCTACCTGGATTACATTGATGTGGTGGATTATCACGGCAGGAATAGGCACACCATTATCCATGGAAGCCAAGTGAGTATCACGTTTCACTGTAAGCGCTGCTTTTTGTCTTCCATGGGCTCCACATCATAAGGAACCATTGTGGACAAACGTCAGTAAGAATCTAAATAGACAACTGGCTCCTCTTATCATCACTTCCTCCCTCTTCATTTGAGAGACTTGCGAGATTGTGTCATGAGAGGGTGTTTCTGTGTTAATTTTCAGATTTAGGGCACTGTGCTTTATCACTGCAAGACAGGTGGTAAATTTAGTGCTTGTTATAATTCACTCTGCATTTTCATAGAAAAAGGTCTTTTGAATAGGAAACAGATGATTTATTAAATTGAAAAAACTGAGGCACATCTGTGGTTGTCTTCTAAATGAGCAAATGAATTGTCTTTCCTTGTAGTACTTTTGAGCCCTTTCATCATAGATTATGACTATTCATTAGATAACCCTTTAAAACAACTTGGACTACATATTCACACTTTATAAGGAAAGAAAAATGTACATTTCAAACACCTTATTGTGTTCCACAAACACTTGGATAAGCCTAGGCCACTTACATGTTTCCAATGATAAGCTGTGTATGAGGTTGAAGAATGATAAGCGAATATTTGCCTTGTGTGTGCACATCACCTTCTCAGGGTCATTCTTTACCCTCTTGAAATGATCCACTTTGGTTTTCCTGGCTGACATATGACCACAGGGAGCAGCTGTGTAAATGATGTGTGTTTGTGAGTGTCACCACTTCCTGTCGAGTTGGATTTCTTTTTTTTTTCCCTGCGACCAACTGACCTATCAAAACGTGGTTGACTAAAAGTCTTCCCATCAACTGTTTGGTTGACTTTTTGGGGGCAGCCCTTGTATGTTTTCCGCCAGTTTCCTCAAATTTGGCTCAGCTTCCTCACAGTAACACATGACATTTTGAAATAATCCTCAACTCTCTAAATATCCTTCATTTATTATCATGGTCAGGATTAAAAATTCTGTTTGGGTGACATGGCCGTATTATTGCATTTTCTAACTGTTGAGTTGATCATTTTGCAAAAGGTGGCCTTCACGTCTGTGATGGCTACACACTGCTGTAGTACGGGGTTGTAGAAATCATTTCATCCTAATTAAACTTCTCATCTGTTAATTACCTCAATCCTGCTTTTCTGTTTTACGTCTCATGAGGATTATCCTGTCTGGATAATTCTGTCATCATATTCAATTCAGCAAGTACCTAATAGAACACATTACGTTCTGTAGGTAAAGATTCAAGCGTAGTATATGCACATCCTTTTGAAGCAATATGTGTGAAAATTATGCTGAGGCAAACTCCACAGAGAGAGACGGTTGAGTGGTTTGTTTATTTATTTATTCTGACGCATGTTTCTTGCTGCCCCTCATGTTAAGGTGTCACCCAGTGAGCCTAGGTTTACTTCTTGTGAATACAGATCATCCAGCCATGTCGCTTAGTGTGTGTCAGCCTGCTAAATGTAGCATGGAGGCTGTGGTGTCAGGGCCAGTAGCTTCCCCCGTGGAGTCGAGTTTTTGACCCTGTTTGTGCTGCCAAATGTACAGACAGCACCACCACTCTCTCCATCCCCCTCACGCTTGCTGCATGTTGAAAGAAAAAAGTCCTCTTGTTAATTTACTTTGGTTATTGTTCTTTTTATATTCCTCTTGTGGTTTTACTTATTTTTGGCTTCAGGGATGAAGAAAAAAAAAAAAAGGGACCATGAATCTGCCTTGTTTTTCAGGTGTCGTACATTTATGCATTAGCTGTGTTTGAGGACTACATCTATGCTACCCACTTTGACCCTTCCAAAGGGAGTTCGTCTGTGGAGCTGCTGCAGATCCAGAGGTTCAACATCACAGCAGAGAGTACGACACTGGCTAGCCTGGGGAATACTAGAGGACTCTGTGTTTACCACGAACTCACTCAGCCAAAAGGTAAAGAACATTTTCTATATAGGTTAACAAGTGTCAGAATCTACCCCATTTTATGGCTCACAAGTTGGAGTCTGTGTCAGAAAGATGATGCTTCATTGACTTATAATGATTTGGCTGTCCTTTCTGATTTTCTCCACAGTCAGGAGTCATGCATGTGACATGGATTCATATGGAAAACCAGGCGGCTGCTCTCATATCTGCCTTTTGAGTGGCAGCTACAAGTCCAGAACCTGCCGCTGTCGTACTGGCTACAGCCTGGGCTCTAATGGACAGTCCTGCAAAAGTCAGTATATACAGTATTTTGCTTTGGATGGAATTAGATATATCATTGTGTATTTTGGTACATATCCTTAATAATGTTTTTTCCATTAAAATCCCCTTCTATAGGATTGTCATGAATAAGATTCCTGACTTATGCCTGAAAAGAACGTTCTACATCACTGCTCTCTTTGATATTGACGTGGGCCTGTAAAGGTCACGTGTCATATTAGAGCTGATGGTGTGCCACACATGCATCATTTATTGACTGACAGTGATAAAGATGAGCGCTGGTGGACACAGACCAATTTGAAAGTGACGTTCCGCTATCGACCTTTCGCGATCCTGATTGATTATTATCATAATGAGGTTTTAAGTTTGTCTGCATTTGTTGTCTGTTCTGATCAATTGCTGGACATTGTGCAGTTGACAATAAAAGCATAAGATCAAATTGATGACACAATCTGAGGGCCCACCACGTTTCGATTGGGGTAAAGAAGCACTGGGAGGCTTGGCATGACACATTTGATTTATTCCCCTCTCAGAGATGTTCTGATGACACCAGCTATCTCTCTCTTGCTCGCGCTTTCTCTCTTCCTAAGCATAATGAGATTCGGTGCTAAATGGTAGTGCTTCTTCATACAGCAGTCACGGTGGGGTTTGATATCTGGGTCTCTTGCAATGTTTAATTGTCTCTTGGGTAGTTGGTCTCTCCCTCACAAAATGATAAATTGAAGTGAGGCATGTGTGGTCCTCACCCCCAGCATCCCAGTCTCTTGGGTGGGGGCTGAGAGTGAGGAGAGGTCTGCTTTTCTCACTGGAAGCCCTCTTCTTCATTCCTGCTCTTGCCTCTCTGGAGGATCCCAAAGGGTTCGGGAACATACAGCCCCCTGAGTGGCTAGCGGGCCACTGAGGAGCTGCCTCAGCTTTCTAGGCCTCTCTGTTTGCCTTTCTACCCAGACTCCATGTTATTTTAGATCAGAAGCAGTGTTCACAGCCAAGGTAAGTATTGCCATTGTGTGTTTGCTCAAGCATTTTCCTTCTCTTACTGTCAAGGCAGCATTGTGGCAGGAGTGTGATTGAGGGGGGAGAGTATAGTCATTGGCACTGATTACTGGCTCCATTAAGGTGAATGGATGGCCCTGGCTCTTTCTCACATATAAGAACAATGTGGCCAGTAAGAGAGTTTAATGCTGGGATCAGCATTGATGAATTAGGCCAATTAATTGACAATAACAGTAAAATGGGTCCGTCCTTTCTTGCCTTGTAGAGCCCAAAAATGATCTCTTCCTGTTCTACGGCAAGGGGCGTCCCGGCGTTATCCGAGGCCTGGATATGAACATAAAGTCCAGCGATGAGCACATGGTGCCAATCGAGGATCTGGTCAACCCTCGAGCCATCGACTACCACACAGAATTGGGACACATCTACTTTGCTGACACCACCAGTTTCCTTATTGGGCGGCAGAAAATAGATGGAAGCAACAGAGAGACGATACTCAAAGATGGTGGGTCTAAAAGCTGTTTTTATACTAACTGCAGCATTTCCCTAAAATGAATTCAGCTGACTGTATGCAGTATCTTATAACAGTGACCTTCCAATGTAAGGTATACTGTACATCTCATATATTTTAAAGCGGTTATTTTTTATTTGTTTTACTAATCTGGAAAATCTGTATTATTTATATAAACACCATATAGTACAATGTTAAATAAATTTGATGCCACTGGATGACAAAACTATTTCTCACCAAACAATGTTTGGTTGCCTGACTGCAAAATAATGTACTGTATATTTGAAAGCTGATGTAATTAATACTTATTATTTGATGATTGCATGTGTAAGATCTTTCCTTTGCAGTTTCCTTAGACACTTTATCATCAGAATGCTGTTTTTAGCACTCTTATTTTCCATACATTAAATATGGATATTCCTGTTTTTCATGGTACTGCATCAAAGTTTTCTTTAAAAAGTTATAATCAGATGACATTTGTATCTGGTGATCCTGTTGAATTCTGTGCTGAGGATTCTGTTCTAGAGCTCGACAATGTTGAGGGAATCTCAGTGGACTGGATTGGGAATAACTTGTATTGGACCAACGATGGCTACAGGAAGACAATCAGCGTTGCCAGGCTGGAGAGAGCATCACAGACCAGGAAGACTCTGTTGGAAGGGAATATGTCGCACCCACGGGCCATTGTGGTCGACCCTCTTAACAGGTCAGGGGAAAAAAGCACCATTCATGGTATTGTACTGTATTGTACCGTGGATATGAAAGAGACACCCTAAAAATCCTGTTGCCAGAAGCTAATAGGTATTTCAAGCAAAAGATGCTTGTAACATGTGTGGCTAAGGAGACAGGTATGGGTTGGTTCAAAATGAGATGTGTGCAGGCTGTGGGTGATGTAAGAAAAAAGAGAAAAAAGTGTCCTATTTGCAGTCTGTTTCAGTGTAATTTCCTTCGCCACTGACAGTCAATAAGATCTTGCCACTCACATCTCATAATGGGTTAAGTTAAAAAAAAGTTGGTTAGGCTTTCTATCATTTTCTATCACAATCTTTCCTATACTGCTTTAACCAGCAACCTGCTCTAAGCCATTTTGACTGGTTGGTTAGTTCTGTTACTGAACTTTTTGGGTGTGGTGCATGTATGGGTTTGCAAACCTGGACCCATGCAGGACTTTGGCTAAAGTCTATGCTCACCTGCTTTGTTATAACTGTAATAGGCGTAGGTTTGACAAAATTGACAAATGGAATTTAAACAAAAACGTTTTTTTATTCAGATTTTACAAGCCAAACTTACTTAACAAATTAAGATTACATGTAAATCTTAAATTGCTTAAAATATATACAGTGTGTTTTTGCATCTTTTTTTCATCTCGGATACCAATGTAGGGATTTAATCAGTTTTTTTTCCCAACACAGCCAACGACAGTCGTCATCAATGAACCATGAAGTAGATAAAAAAAGGGGGAGTACTTCAGTGGCTTACCAGGGGGTGATTCATGTTATCCAGATCCAAAGACCACTGTGCCTTTTTGTAGATATTGATATCACTTTGCTTCAAATACTAATCCCGAAGATCATCTGTTTTAGCGGACATCTGCTTTGACTGATGATTTGACTAAGCACCTTTCAAAAGAAAATATGTAAGTGTTGGGAGCACCCTAACCTCCAAGTAAACCAGCATGGTTAAATTAAAAGAATCTTAGGCAATCTGCTGTTTTAATGAGAAGAGGGCTGTAGGGGATTTTTGAGAAAGAAAATGGTGGCTCATCTTGTTCCCTGAACCCAAAGCAGAGCTATCCGCTCGTTAACCACAATAAACCTGTTTGATGGCTGTTTCTCCATAGTGCTCATAGATCATCTCTTTGCTCTTCCAGTGCAAATTTATATATGGAGGATCCCACCAGCAGAGATGGTAATTAACATATAGAGAAGATGCTGCAAATCTCAAATTCATTGAGTGTCTTAAGGATCTTAAGGATTAACACTTTCCGGCTTAAATCGTATTAACACACACCAAATCCATAGCAGTCAGAGATTAGTTTTCAAGCCTCAACGGGGTTGTTCTGAACATTTTGCTATACACAGCTATTTCATTGCTATACTGCAGGCACATACACCAAAACCAGAAACCAGAAGTTATTCATTGTTAGTTTAGATTTTTTTTATTCCACTTGTCTGTAACAATTATCAGTACTTTCAAGTCCTAAAGTTGTGTGCTGTCAGGACAAGTAAGGTAAGCAGTCCTTGACCAGTTAAAGCTTAAAAATAGACATCAATGAGAATGATACTGAAGTGGAAGTGATATCTCTGCGATAGCCTGTTTGCATTTATCTTGAAATTTACAGGTTTCTTGTTGCTGCAGTAGGGTGTTGTCTCTAGTTGCTAGATTGCCTACCAACCATTAGTTTCTGTCATTTTTGTGGGTGTCCTGTTTACAAAGGCTGGGGCTCAGAGGTGACTGCCTGTAGCCAAAGTGTGCTTGTCAAGCTTTCCATGACTCGGGTTTCTGCTGTTTTGAGATCAGTTATGATATACCACGTGTTATTATACAAATGCACAGATGTGTGTGGACACTGAACCAAAGCATTAAAAAGAAAATACTGTTATTTTCTAAGTCTTAACAGGATGCAGTAGCAATAAAACAAGTAAATTACACTGTGACTTATCTACATCACTGCAAGTTGTCTTACTAATCACCTTGGTCAACATGTGTGACGGCAAGGAGTAAGGGTGGATTGTGGAGCTGCTTTTAATAACCCCTTTTGCAAGGAAAACTCAGACATATTTATTCGGTTTAGATATTTACAGTTAACCATGTAACATACTATCCAAGCCTGTTCTGCTGTTTAGTTAACATATGAATATTTTTGGCTGGACAGCAACTGTAGGACCAGCTCGTGAATGTCAGTGAGTCTCCCCATTGGCTGTTGCTCTTTGAAAATGAAATAGCGCAAACAGTTTCTATTAGGGGTATTTACAGCCTGCAGTGTTGGTAGATTTAAAGACATTTTGGCTGGACTGCAATTGCAGAGCAGGGCCTTTATTTACTTCAACTACTGCAAGTAACAGGTATTTATTTTTAATTCCCACTGTTTTGATCCACTCCTATAGAAATTGCTACATTACGTGTTAATACAAACTCTTTTTGTAACCATTCCAGATTAAAAGCTCTCTAGCGTTTCAGTGAACAGAAACCCTATATTTCTTAACTGTTTTTTTTTTGTTTGTTTTTTTTGCTTTGCTGACATGTTGCAGTAAGTGTTTTTTCTCATTTTTGGTTGCTGGCATTTCTGTCATTTACATGCATTTCAGATCTGCTAGTTTTTCATCTTAGTAGTTACCAATGGCAGCTCCCTCCCTCCCAGGCTGATCACTGTGTGAGAGACAAAATAAGAAACATATTTTGTCGCTTCTAACTTTCTCCCTGAATGATAATTTTACAAATTAGGTTAGCTGATATCACAGCACAGTCTGTGTTAAATTTATGTATTTGGGGATTAAATCAGGATTTTAGCAACTGCAGAACAGCAGCTTTGAAATGGCTTGGAAATTAACATGTAGTCCTAATGGGCTGCGTTTCAGTCACTATTTCAAACTTGTTCCATTTGACATTTATCACAGATTTAAAAAAAAAAAAACAACAAACAAAAAAAACAATGATTTTAAAACATCAAATATATGCCTATGCTTCATCTGCAGAATAAAACAACTGAAGTGAGAACACAGTCTTAAACCTTTGAGACTATAGTGAGGAAATAGCATGCTGTCCTTTGTTTGTAGAATTTCAGCCCTGACAGACCATAGCAGCAGTGTTGGGGAATGGGGGGATATCATGTGACGTTTCTGTATAAGGATTAATAAGTTTTACTCTGACCCTCCCACCGACAGCACAAATAATTAGAAAAGCTTGTTTTGGGGTTCTGAGGGAGCGTTCAGCGTGAACCCCACCGTCCTTTGATCTCTATCTGCTCTACAGGAAGGGTCTCTTCAGGTGAAATGGATGCAAGTCTCCAACAGATTTCTTGAATGCATTCTGCAACCTTATTTCCTGCTCTGTTTGCCACATTCAGTCTGTGTTGACATGATAAGGACTACTGGCGTCAACTTAACAGTGTCATACCTCTCTATCTGTGCTGCATTAGGAACCTCATACATGTATTCACATAAAAAATCCTCATATAAATACCATTTGACTTGAGTGGTGCTTTACTCAGCTTTGCTCATGTCTGGATGCCTGGATGAGGGTGTATTTATGACTGTTGTCACATACTGGCATAGACAGCGTTGTAGCAACATTAATGCATTTTCCAATTTTAAGTTTATTTATGAAATTAATTTCAATATTAAGGACATGGATACATCCTCTTAAGATACAATAACTAAATGTCAGCAAATTGTGAAAATGATTAATTTAAATGTCTTGTTTTGTCCAACCAACAGTCTAAAACTCAAATATATTGAGATTACTATCACATAAGAGTAAGAAAAGCAAAAAGTTCCTCTAAAATTTTTGCCATTTTCCTTGAAGATTACAGTCAGTTTATTGACACTACAGCTCTAAATGAAAATATTGATCATGGATAATTTCAGTTTATTATATCCAGTCTTTATTCAACAGAATGGAAGTAGTATTAACATTTTCTTACTATAACAGTGCAACTGCATGGTGTCCATCAGATTATCTGATGTGGCGTCTATGTCTGTGTGCATGTTAGTGTGGAGCACCACTGAATAATTCATGAGGTTGTAAAGATGACTTCGAGACAGAGGGAGTCTTCATTCACCTCCATATCCCATTCTGTTTCATCTTCTCTTAGCCAGCCCTGTATCATTGATGAGAAACAGGGGGCCACATGGCTCAGTCAGCAACACTCAAACAGAGCAAATCCTCTGGGCATGGTTACTAGAGAACAGATCACGTCAAATCGTTGACCCAATCATGTTTCAAATACCAATGGCCCACTGGGAGTTGCAGTCTCAGCATACATAAGATAAACTAAAAACTTTTCTTTTTTTTTTTTTTTGTTGGTGGGGAATATGAGACTTCTAACTTTGCCTTGATGTGCAGTCAAGCAGCACTTTAACTTAATAAGCCTCAATAATTTCTTAGGTTATGATGCACCCTCTTTCGACTACCAAAGATGTTTGATTATTTTGTTTTACATATGGGAAATCTGGATCCCAGTTTATTTCCATTTCACTTGAGAACACTCATTTCGTGAATATAAAACTGGTTTTCTGAACTTATGCTTATGTTATGTATTTCGCAGAACAGGTCCTGTTCTCTATAATGTTCCCTGCATGAATCAAATCAGCATGTGAAAAATTCAGTATGGGACCACACTCATACCTTCCCATGGGTTCATAGAACAGAACACACAAGATCCATTTCACTCTAATATGGAATATCTCATTTTGAGAGAGGCCTGCAGAAATGGGCTGTCACATGTGTATTGACTAATAAGAAATCAAAGCAGGAGGACGCTGGTGGATGGACCAACAAGCACAACCAGGAGGAGGGGCAGACAGCTAGAATGAAATTACTTAGTTTGACTGTGAGATGTAATGAGTGTTAGTTCGGATCTTATGAGCTACTGATTTTGCTGCATGACTAACATGTCCCCTCTGAACAAAACAATGCCTCATTATGCTGGTTTATTGCTGCATTAATTGCTTTTTGTTTGCCTGTACTGTATGGTCCTATCTCCCTTTATGATAGCTGGATGTACTGGACAGATTGGGAAGAGGATGAGGTCAATGACAGCATAGGGCGGATAGAGAAATCCTGGATGGACGGATCCAACCGCCGCATTTTCGTCACCTCCAACATGTTGTGGCCCAACGGTCTGACCCTGGACCACGGCACCAGCACCATGTACTGGTGTGATGCCTACTACGATCACATCGAGAAGATTCATCTCAATGGAACTGGAAGAATGGTGAGTTTCAATATGTAGCAATCACGCACAGTAGCTGCATTGTGGAGGAACTTATTTGCAGGAGTTTTGGTGGCTGTTGTTCTAGTTGTCTAGTTGTTGAGAGTTTAATAGATCCTATTAGGTGGAATTCAACTGAATAAACGACACTGAATAAACACCCTGTTAATTTTAATGTGTCAATGTAGGTAGTTCTTTTGCATCCTAAAAAAAAAGGTTCTCCAAACTCCAAATCATTAACTAAAGAATGCAGTTGAATTTTTAACTGCCTTTTTTTTTTTTTGCAGTTTTTCATTTTTTCTAGATTTTGTGTTGCAAAGTTACAAAGCTAGATTTTAATTTATGTTTGATTAGAAGAACTTGTAAGTCCTTTGAAATAACCTGAATAAGTTTTTGAATCATACCATAGATTCATGTATTATTGCCATCTTAATATAATATTAAATTAGTGATTTAACTCTAAATTGAAATTATATCCATTGAGTGTTAAAAAATAATTTCAGAAGGGGTTTTTATTGACATGTTGGTGCCTTAGGCAAGACGTCTCCTGAGGGCTCTGATTTACTCATTTTAATATCTAATAATTTTATAATACTTAATCATTTCATATCTAACTTTGTATAATTTTCGTTTACCAGCAGCAGTAATAAAATGCCAACCTAACAGTGGCACCGTCGAAGTGTGTTCACCTGCTAAATATCACTGAAACAGATGCGAAACAGCTGCACTCTTGCTTCGCTCACCGCTGCTGTTATATAACTGAAACTGAAGCTAACAGCTATTTTTATATATTTCGTGTCTCAGAGAATCGCTTGCTCTCAAAGCCATCCCTTCAGTGTTTTAATGCAGCATAGTGGATGATTTTGACAGCTGTTATTCCAGGAGCAAACATCTGGATTTATAGCTCATAGTCTATCTGAATGCCTCATAACATCAGTGACATTAAGTTAAATTCAGGGTGACCCAACTGTTAAAATAAACCTTCCAACTCGCTGACCGGAGTTGAGGACACACATACAGTATTATCCCTATCGTGATTATGACTTATCTTGGTGTAGGTCATATTCTAATGTTTACATGGAACATAAGCAACCTGGTTAGTCATGTGATTCCTACATTGTAGGAGAAAGAGAAAGTCAGCCCCCAGCATCTTTCTGTACTTTTCTCTCAGTATCAGGTGTTTAGTGCAGTATAAGCAGAGATTTCTAACAATGTAAGGGGTGCACAGACTTTTAAAAATAGATCAGAAGGAGTTATTAGAATATATTTCACCTTTCACCTCTTGGGCCCCTGAATTTCAAGGTCCAAACTGGTTTTGATATTTTAAAAATGATACAATGTTAATCTGCAAAGCAGTGGTATGATTGAAAACTCTTCCTCGTCCCACATTAACTGCCAACAAAACATCCCTTCATCCTCAACTGCTCCTGTCGACTGTGGCTGTACTGGCATATTAAGCTAATGAATTATTTGCAAATGCTATTTAATCAATGCCAAGATTCTAGCAAACATTATTATAAGCAGACAGCGCTCCGTGAATAAATTTGTGCAAAGAAATTGAATCACATTCATCATATACTGTGATCAAATCATTTCTAAGCCAGTATCCAAACAGCTAGAACCCTGTTTGACATTGATTTTTTTCTGTTGCTGGTGGTGTCTTGATGTAACTCTCCTAATCTTGTGATTACACTGCATGTTTGCTTCATGTTGCAGGTGGTGTACAACGGAAAAGAGCTAAACCATCCATTTGGAATCTCCCATTATCATAATTTCATCTTTTGGACGGAGTACATGAACGCTTCAGTCTTCCAGCTGGACCTATCCACTGGCGATGTCACTCTGCTGCGGAGTGAGAGACCACCACTCTTTGGCCTGCGTGTCTACGATGCACAGAGTCAGCAAGGTTGGCTGCTTTCTCTTCATTTACTCCTCATCCAGTGCCAGTGAACCATGGCTTCCCTAACAGAGAAAGTGGGTGCCTTGCACCGAAAATAGAACCACTCTGTGCCTCATGTCAAGACGTGTATCCCCTATTCAGCTTTCTTTAATGGGGAGTACTTTATATGATATATACACCAGAGATTTACTGTACTGGCCAAAAGTTTTAGAACACCTCAATTTTTCCAGTGTTTCTGAAATTAAAGCAAAGTAAAAAATAAGAATAAAAAATTGGAGATTAAGTTTTTGTTGAACTAAATTTAATCTAGATTTTTTTTTTCATTCAGCAGCTGAACACACTCGAGACGTTCTTCATACAATACAAATCAAACATTGTTCAGAAAATTTCTCCTAACACTGTTGCAGAAGATTCCACACATGTGTTGCACTTGTATTTGTCTTCTGTCCATCCGAAACCAGCTCCATGGGTTTTGGAGACTGTGCTGCTCTTCTATCACGTGAAGCCACCGTCTGGTTCTTTGCTTCTAATGTTTTGGCTCATTAACTTTCTGTAGGATGAACCCCAGAACAACCAGTCTGTGTTCCTTTGTTACTTGCCTTTTCTCACCATGCTGATAGTAATATAAAGTGCTACTTCCTGCATTACAATTTTGTCTTAATAATGCATCAGCAGGTGTAGTAACACAGTTTGTTCCAACATTTCCTTGGTACAGACAGAGGGTTTGTAAGTCGTCCGCAGAAGTCATCTGTAAGAATTGTTTGCATTAACTTTCAAGGCTGATTTCTATGAAAATAAACACATTTAAGTACAATTTGTACCTTGGGCAGTTCAGCACATACCATTTAAGATTATTTACTGAACTGAACTCAGTTTCAGTAACAACTAGAAAAACATATTCTACACCTTTTGACCAGTAGTATACATATATGCCAACTGGTGCCAAATTTCATGGTGAAAAGCAGTACTTTGATCAGCACTGACATTGACTTTGAAATCACTTGGGGCTCCACTCTATGAAGTAAAATAAGGTGACCAAGGTTTGGAGGGGTTTGCTTACTTCTGTAACAAATGATGATGGATTCATGCTGTTAGAGAACTGAAAAGAACAGATAGGACAGGGACTGGATATGGCTGACAGTGGAGAACTGCATAGGCCTCCACAGCAGGCATTTCCTTTGTTATTCCATAATAGGTATGTAAAAACCAGTGCTCAGACAGAACCTCCACAATCAGGGGAGATTGACACTATTTCTCTAAATGAAGAAAAAATGAATTGTTCCCAGTCCAGTGATGTGCTTTAGACTTGTGACGTGAGTTTGTTTCATTCTTGTGACAATGATTTTCATACAAGAACTTGCATGAAGATTTTGTTTAGGAAAGTCCCAAGTATATGATGCTGATAAATGGTTTGCTACTGTATGCACAGTGCAATTCACACCATGCACAGAATTTTTATTGGACATTTTTCCATTGTTCATGTCACCGAGTAGATTAATTGGCTGTCCAGTTCTCTGAGTATTACTGATTGGCTCTTACAAAACCAAATGCTTTATCTCATTGGCTCAGGCACTGCCTTTGCGCTCAGTGTTAAATGAAAGTGACAAAGGTGTCTTGTGCCTTAACTTTATATGTGACAGTATTTTCTGTTTTTTCATTTGGAGATTGTCCGCTTTGTCCAGAAAGACAAATTGTTCCTCCAAAAAGGATAAAAATGTCAAATGTCTTTCTCCCACAGTGTTCACAATAATTCACTTGACATATAGTTATACATCACATGACATAGACCCGGCATCTCTCCCTAAGACAGGGGTTTTGTAATAATCAGGTGATTTATTTTTATAGAATTTAAAGTGACCCCTGGACCTCTGCTATCCACTATACAGAATAGAGAATAGAAAAAACAACAACAAAATCACGTGTCACTTGAGGTGGGCTAGAGAAAATGTAGCTTTGAATGTGTAAGACACCTTATTTGGGATCTATTCTTCCAGGTGACAATGCATGCAGTGTGAATTATGGGGGCTGCGATACCCTCTGCCTTGCCATCCCAGGAGGCAGAGTGTGTGCCTGCGCTGACAACCAGGTCCTGGAGAAGAACAATGTCACCTGCGCAGGTAGGAGGACATAATGAATCAGACAGAGCAAGAGGCCTAAGCTCATCTTGTCCCAGCATACTGTAATACTGGCTTCATCCTATGGGACAAAGACCAGATAAGAACCTTATCTATTCACATGCAAATCTGCTAATAAACAAATAAATAAAGGTGAGAGAATTTCCCAGTGGTTTTCCAGAAATACAAGGTAAATCCCTGTTGTTACACATAAGGTCATGAGACGTTATTAACATGTTTTATGTGCTATTATACCTATGCCAATAATTTCACCCAAACACATAGTTCATAGGATGTCTCCTGTTGGTTTTGTCTCCCCGCCATTTCTCCCAGAAGCCTCCAGCAGTGGGTCAGAGCCACAGCGATGTAAAAGCGATGAGTTCCAGTGCCATAATCATCGCTGCATTCGGGCCTTGTGGAAATGTGATGGAGATGATGACTGTCTGGATGGAAGTGATGAGGAGAGCCACAGCTGCTGTGAGGATTTTAAAATTATGCTACAGGCCGACACACAAATATATGTACAGATAGCCTCATCATATGATACACTTAGTGTACATGCAGGGCTTTTCACCAAGCAAGGAAAGCCCAAGCTGTTTCTCTCTTTCTGTCAACTGTTACTCAAGTCGTTGAGGTCGGGGTGAAAAGTGTTCCTCCTCTGCGCTGCTGTCTCCCCTTTTGCTCTTGCTGAAGTGGTTTTGCTCTTTAACAAACCAGTCATGTAAACACTACGTTAAATGCTTGGATGCTGTTTTGTTTTTTTCTTTCCTACAAAGTAAAGTACGTGATACTATTCTCAAATATCTGTCTGGATATCATACACATCAACTATCATCTAACATGGTTTGTTTTAGTGGGTAGGGCTGTATGAAGGGACTTGTATGAAGGGTGTTTTAAATTGCAAATGTTGTCATGTGGTGAGTTTGCTTTCTCACAACCTGTTATTGAATTAAAATTAAGTTCAATAGATTGAAACAGCGCCTGTGATAAGAGACCCGATAATTACAGAATTTATCTGACCACTGGTCTCAGCGTAGCACGGTCTTGCAGCATCTGGCACTGAGATATTTCTTAGCACTACCACCACTATCTTAAGTATTAGGAATTAAATCAAAGGTAATTCATCATTTACACAGAGCTGTGTCACAATACCTCAGAACTACAAAGAAATTTGCTCACATTAATTTAGTATGATTTATGAGTGGTGTGGCTTAATGAATCTGAATGGTCAATGTGTAATTAAAGTTAAATGACATGATTGAAAAGAAAATAAGGAGTTTGGCTGCTACTTCCAGTGATGGATATTTTGTGAAAGTGGCTTCATGCAAAACAAAAAAGAAACTAAAACCTACTACCACTAAAACCACACAGCAAATATATTTAAGACTTCTGCTGAAGTCTTATGGAGACTCTGTCAATTAAAGGACTAACCACCGAGGAGAAGTTGAACGAGATTCTCATCTAAAATATTTCCTTTTATGTTTTTTTATGTTTCCTGATGCTGGTGCATCAGTACAAGTCTAGATTAGTTGAGCTAAGGATCTGTAAATAAACTGTATATGAACATTAACCTTTTTTTTCTGTAGGATCAAGAGAGATGATGAGCTGGAGAATAGATAAAGCTTTAATGTTAAGAAATCAAACAGTTCTAGCGCCTTTGCTACTACAGAAACTGAAAATGTGATGCTTAATGTTAGTGCTTTTTCTTTTTTAATTTGTCAATTACGATTACATTTTTAATTGATGCAAGAGCTGCAAGGCCACTGACTGACTTTTGATGTTTGAACTCTTGGCAGATAATCACAGCTGTCCCATTGATCAGTTCAAATGCAGCAACAATCGCTGTATTCCTAAAAAGTGGCTTTGTGATGGAACAAATGACTGTGGTAACAATGAGGACGAGGCCAATACTACCTGTACAGGTATGTACTATACCATCATTATGTTTGTTTTAGATGTAGTTTTGCTTTGGCTGCAGTTTGATAACTGTATTATTATATCACTTGAATATAGATAATACAGTGGAAACCGCCTATAGTGATCATATCTGTCCAGGTCAAATTGGTCACTATAAACGGATGGTAACTATAACAGATTTTTTTTTTTTTTTTTTGAGCTTTATAATTGTTACATGATTATAAAGTAATGAAATTGACAGCTTTGCTGTTTACAGATTTAAAGAAAAAACAACATGAGCAGCACTTTGGCCATCTCCTGCTCCAGGCCTAGTCTGAATGGTCAGGGTGAAAACATTACACTCCACTCATGTAACACATCTGCTGCTATGAGAGAGTGGGGATGATAATTACGCACTGTAAAAGTCCCAAAGCAGGAGCAGAGCAGGAACAGGAGAGAAAAATAACTAAGCATGGCAGTGAGTGCTCACAGCGCACACACACACACACACACACACACACACACACACACACACACACACACACACACACACACACACAATATGACAGTATTACAATTGCAGGCTAAAACAAAAGTTCTTTACATATGTTGTCATTTATGAAAAGACCCAAAATGAACACTGTAAGTGGACTACTAATTATTTAAACAGCATTTGTAGAAAAATGATTCTGCCCCAAATTCTATCCAATAGTTTCCACTGTATTTTGCAATTTAGGCATTTTTTACAAAAATTATTTGTTTCCAGTGGTTCTCTTTGCACACTGATTGATTTTCAAACTTTATACACTTGTTTGTCTCCAAACATGCATCAGTCATTTTGTGAATGTATACTGAAGTGTCATTTTCTGAAATAGTGATATCACCACAACATATTGTGATTTCAGCATATTGTTCAGTTAACTGATCTAGTTTTGGAATTGATTTTCATGAAGCTTATGCAAACAGTAAGAATTAAAGATTAAACATATCTCTCATCTATAGAGTAAGGCAATTCAAAGCATTTTACATAATGCATCAAAAGTATTAAAACAAGAAAGGGAAATGGCATAAAAAAATATTTTTCAGTGCTGTTTTCTGATGAGATTCTCTCATTTCAGATGTACTTTATTCATCAAAGTCTTGAACAGAGGTTTACTGTGCTGTCAAAGCAGTCATTACTGTTATAACTTGTGACTCCTGAGTAGCTTTAGTACAGTGCAATCAATCTCATTGTGTGAGAGTACTCTCCAGTATCAAAGAGCTGTAGCACCTACGTGGGGCGACTGTATGTCAGGAACACTTACGATATATCACATTGCTTCCCATGTCCTCAATGGTATCTCTTAGGAGCTTTTTATCCTTAGAGGATCAATCAACCTGCATTAGGCAGAGGATGATGAATGCTCCTTCATCGGCAGATTGACATGAATATCCCACATCAGCAAGAAATCACTTGGGTGCTGTCTGTGGCCAAGCATCATGTAACTGACAGCCCGTCAAGTAACAGCACATTTCCAATGGCCTTTACACCGTCCATGCTCTGTGTGATTGAGTGATAAGGAGTATCCACTGGGCGGACACTGATATCCTGATGTAGTAGTGATTATTAGCGTTGTTGTGCACATCCTGCATTGACTTATGCACATGTGATTGAATTAAGTAGCTTCTTTCGTATTTCTCAGCCCAGCCCTGTCAGGCCGACCAGTTCTCCTGCCATAACAGACGATGTATACCTCAAGCCTGGAGCTGCGACCGCGAGGATGACTGCGGGGACATGTCTGATGAAGGATCATGCAGTGAGTCACACATTGCCACATGTCACATGTGTCACTCTGTATGGATTGTTGCTCTAATGGGTCAAGATGTAAAATAGTCCAGCTGTGTGAATGAAACAAGTACTAATAAGAGCATTATGGCAAAGACTTTTTTATCATCACACGTGTTTTTGGGTTGTCCACCCATTCCATTCTGTGAAAGTGCGATGTCCCAGTCATGCCTTGAGGGAATCCTTTCAAATCTGGCACAAACATTCACTTGGACCTGATTGGATTTTGGTTGTCAAAAGTCAAATTTCAAGGTCACTGTGATCTCAAAAAACACATTTCTGGTCTCTTGAATTTGATATCTCAAGACTGCCTTTAGGGGAGTTTGTCAGATTTTTCACAAACATTCACTTGAACTAAAAAGATTAACTGATTAGACTTTGGTTGTCAAAGTCGCGATCACAGTGACCTCATGTTCTTGTAAATGGAATATATTAGGAGGGCTTGGAGGGAATTTTGTTACATCTGGCATAAACATACACTTGGATTAAAGGATGAACTGATTAGAATTTGGTGGTCAAAGGTCAAAAGTTACTGTGACCTCTCAAAAGAAGTTTTGAGCCATAACTCAACAATTCATACACTAATTATGATGTGATAAAATATAGGATAAAATGTGTATACAAAGTGATGACATTTTCTATCCAAATGGTCAAAGTTCAACTTCACTTTGACGTAATGTTCTGCAAAAACACTTCTGGTCCTTCACTGCCGTAACTCAGGAAGGGGAGATTGTGACCATATTTACTGCATTTGACTGGTTGGCGGAGGCATACAACCGTGAGGTGGTAATTCCACTGTCTTATAAAACATCTATGAGGGGTGAGAGGGTTGTTGATTTGAACTGAACTGCTAACTCAATGATTATGCCATTAGGTGTTTGTGTTGCTGTTTGAGGTCAAGATGTAGTATGGGCCACCCAGTGAATTAATCAAACACTAATTTAGGTATTTCAGGCAATCACTAATTATTTACTCATCACAGTTGTTAATGTTATACCTAATCGGAGGAGATTTAAAGTTACAATAAGTAAGATGTCTTTGTGCCTCAGTGCTGGCGAAAGCTACAGCCGGAGCCATTATATTTTTGGGTTTTCCATTTGTTCCATTCTCGTACATGAAAAATTTCAAAAATCACTTTCCATTCTGCACGTGGAACACTCTAAATGTGACTTTATAATTTATGTAGTCAACTGTGCCAGAACCTTGTAAACTTTTTTCTTCTTAAAGAGAAAACTTCAGGTTTCACCTCTAATGGATAGGGAGAAAATATGGATATGGATTCATTTGATGTAATTTGTTAAGAACGTTCTTTTTTTTTTTACATAATGTCTTTTAAAAGCAAAACTTGTAAAGCTAATAAAATTAATTGGACCTAGGCACTTCTGGCTTTCATTCCCATTTAACATTCATGTTGCAGTTTTCCACCTATAGTGCTGTTAGTGATATATAAAACATAAATCACATATACCAGCCCCCCCACCCCTGAGCCTCAGCACTTTGTGTTTAGTGGTAATCATTTGTAGCATGCTGACATTAGCATTCATCTTAAAGTAGCACTGTCCCAGTGTACAGCCTCACAGAGCCAGTATGGTGTGGCTGTAGACTTATAGTGTTGTTCTATATCAAGTTAGACACAGATAAAATAATTATTTTATTGATAATTATTAAAGATAATTATATCCTATGCTTACGTTAAAACAGGGAATTGAGAAAGGAAAAATAAAACATTTAAAAACCATATATTTGGAAAGAATTAAGTTACTTTTACGCAAATGGTTTCAGAGAATTTCAAACATCCGTATTGGTTGATGCATCACTTGCCAAACAGTCAAGCTCTTTGAAAATAATGCTGCTCACAACTACTTATCATTTTTGTTACTTCTTGAATATTTCTTGAATATGTCTCTTTCACATGTATCACTTAATAAGAGTGAGAGAGTTTTAGGAGTTGATCTACTGATGTTTTGTTCTTTAGACCAAGAAGTAGACATGAGCTCACTGATGGCATTAACTTAGAGGGCTGGTGCTGAGTAAACGGCATACTTTTGTACAGTAGTTCACTGTTCTTAGTTGTTTCTCAGTGGTATTATAATCTCAGTCAGCTGCAGTTGGTAAAAAGTTGCAGGCTGTGTTTTGGATTAATCTTGGTAAATATAAAGGAGGAAAATACATGGCACACCATGATGGCCTGAGCTTTGCGAAGTTCTTTGAAGTTGAATTTAACCTTTTCTTTATGGAAGGGAAAAGACCGTTTTAGGCAGTAAAATATGTTTTCAGCAGGGAAAGTTGAACTGGATGAATTACCAGCATGCATTTAAAAGATGGGGGTAAAGGTTTAAAGATTCTCCCTTAATCACTATTTGTACTAAATCAGCCTTTTACAGTGATTGATGTTTGCGAAACGCTGCACTGTGCTCTATCGCCCCAGCCTCCCTTTGTGTGTCCTAAGCTGCTTCAATACACAGTCACAAACAGCCAGGGTGTAAGCAGTAATTAAAGTTGCTCATGCTCGGCTTCATTCAGTCAAAATCAAGCTGTGCAGCAAAACATATTCTCTCCCATATTGTTGTCTGAGCTTCCTCAGGCATTACTTCTCTATAGGCACTCTACTGTGCAGCTTTGGCAGCTCACTTAGCTTCAGTGGCGCTACTGTGGGTTTTGGAACACCTGAAGCTCAGTGGTGGCCGCCTTAGAGATTGATGCTAATTTGGATTTTGTTTGTCAGTAGTTTAGTAGTTGTCACACAGTGTCTCATATTTGGCTCTCTGTTCACTTGAAGCAGTCATTATTAATGGATGCTGGTGTTTCATTTTTAGCCAAGCTCACTGTTTGCTTGAAACCTTCATTATTTATGGATGTTCGTGCTTCATTTTTAATGAATGTTAAATTCCAGCCAGTCATGCCCTGTCAGTGAGACCTAACACATTTGATGGAAATATAGAAGACACTTGTCTGATAAAGATACAGTATGTCTCTGCGACAGTGCCTAAGGTATTTCAGGCAGCAGCAGTAGATGCCAACAAATCAATTCAAATGAATACTTTTCATTCTTTTCATTTCATACTGAAGTCGATAAAGCTTCAGGCATCCAGTAAGGATATTTTAAAAGTTCTGTATGTACAGTATCTTAAAATCGGAAACAGGACTGGTATCTGATGGGAATACAAATGTTGATCCTAACAATGTCATTAGACCACAAAATGCAGTAGAATCTGTATTCCTATACCTCCTGCAGCACTGCTAGAGAATATTGATGCTATAACAGTGACCAATTTAGTTCATGTAGTCTCCTTGACTGCAGTGATGGATGTTGGATCAAATATTGGCTGACTACAGAGGTAGTAATTTGCTCTCACCAGCTTACGTTGTCAAGTTAAGTTTGCAAACGGTATATAGCTCAGTATCACATATATGTTGTCTCAATTGACTGGCCCAGATCAGTAGCAAAAGCAAAAACTTAAAAAATAAATAAATAAAAATGCAACACAGAGACATCCCTTTCCAGACTTTGCAGGGGGTGCAGTGGGAGCTGTTAAAATAGACAGTTTCAGAAATGAAAAAGTGGCTGGGACTGCATGGTGACTGTTGAATTTCCAACCAAGTCAGTTAGTTGATGAAAGTATTCACAAGACAATATCTATCAATCTACAAATACATCATTTCTCTTTCCCTCTTTACCACCAACCCCTGATATGGACCCAGCTCATAGTAGTTTCAGAATCTATGTCATCTGGATTAAAGATCATGCACACTCACCATGATGTGTCCATTGGATTGCAACTGAAAGCTGTTTTCTATTATATTTCACCCAAAACAACGGATGTCAATTGTAGAATTGCAGTGTAAATACTGTATGTCTTTAAGTTGGATTGGACTGGTAGTTGATGTTTATCTGTTTGTAAACCTTTCCAGGCTTCCCCACCTGTGAGCCCCTGACCCAGTTCAGCTGTTCCAATGGACGATGTGTCAGTGTGAAGTGGCATTGCGATTCAGGCAAGGCCAAGAACAGAAATCTCTTGATTTTCTAACATTACATTTATCAGCCATGGTATTTTGTGTGTTTGTTTGGTCACACCTTTCATGAGTGTTTGCGTATATATATGTAGATGATGACTGTGGAGATGGCAGCGATGAGGTGGGCTGCATCCAGTCTTGCTCCAACACCCAGTTCCAGTGCACCAGTGGACGTTGTATCCCAGACCACTGGGCCTGTGATGGTGACAATGACTGTGGAGATTTCAGCGATGAGAACACGACCTGCAGAGGTGGATCAGCCCGTAAGAATGCCAGCATTACCTTTTTAAAATGCTGTGAAGTATTGAGTCAGATAAAAAGTACGTAGACTAACACATCCCCTCCAGCATAAGACAAATCTTGTTATCATTCATGTTTTACATCAAGATATTAGTAGTATGAAGCCAGCTTATTTATAATGATCCCATTATATATTAAGTTATCACAAGGATATGCTCCCTTTGAATTTCATGAAATACTGTATCTGCTCTGCTTCGAGGCAGAGCTGTCTGCCAGCACCTTTGTCAGGGTGGAGTTGCCTTTATATCTGTTTCAGTGTGCTAATGATTTTATTTGCAATTCTAATCAATGCTTGAATTTAGGTGCTGTAATTACAAGTTTGACAATTAATCAGCTTGAGTCCAATAACTTTGTTTTCACACTCACGTGTGACTAATCTTATCTAGTCTGTCTGGGGGAATTTTACCATCAGGAGTTGAATCATTTAATCTAATTACCACAGAAACCTCATGCAAGCTCCTAGAAAACTCACAGCTCACTTGCTTGTCACTAGAATGTGTAGACTATTCATCAAACCATTTCCTGATGGGAGCTGCAGGCTTCTCCACTCCCCCGTGCCTGCTTTTACCCTAGGGGACTGAATCTGTCTTAGCTTTGCTCCGGCTGTTGAGGAAATGTTTTTTGGATTTGACTATAACATATTAAGTTTATGGATAATCAGATTCCGAACATCATATATACTGAATTAAAAATGCAATAACACAATTTAATTTATAATGCTGTTTATTATGCAGTTATGTTATGTTCTCTTGGTTTTATTTGGTTTAGAAATTCTTTGTATAATTTAAAATATACTATTTAATTTCCTATTAAATGATTGAGGGATATTAAACCATTACGGAAAACCCTCAGAAAAAGTGTGATGTATTTCTCCCAGCCATATAGCATTCTTTATCATAAGAGGATATATGCAATGACTCCAATACTTGCAATGCAACACATACAACATAATGGTGTAGTGGTACCAGTTTCTTTTATTTGTAATGAATCCCTGCTGAAGAGAGATATAGTGAACATTAAAAGAGACAGAAACATCTTAGAGACGTAAAACTTAAATGCTAGAAGTGAAATAACATCCCTCTTTGGAACTCACTGACCTATTATAGCTGCCAAGTGCCCTGCTTGCGAAGATAAATATTTGTAAACAGTAAAAGATGTCTTGTAAAATAATAGTTCAATACTGCCGTGCCTATGCCCATGACACTGTGCTGTAGATTCGTGAAGCACTCGTAAAATGACTCTTGTTTCAGTGCTGCCACCTGTGATTGAGTGCAGTGGGGAGGAATTCCACTGTGTCACAGATGGAACCTGCATCCCTGAGCGCTGGAGATGTGACGGAGACAAGGACTGTGAAGATGGAAGTGACGAGAAAGACTGTGAGGGCACCAAAAGGATGTGTGACCCCAAGGCCAAGTTTACCTGCAAAGATACAGGTAGTGAGGACAGTACACTGTGAAACGACACAAGCTATTGATGCTAAAGATGCAAAAAGATGCTAAAGGTGGTGTTTCCTTTTTATTGACAGTTTTAGTTATATATAAATCTTGTCCAGTTGATCAGTTGTCTGAAGCAGATGTTAAACTTCTAGCACAAGGGACGTCTGACTGAACTAATGGATAGAGGAAGGACAGTGAGTATAAGTGAGGCACATCAAAAGAGACATAGTCCGATCAGCTTACCTGATTGACTATTGTTTCACATATAGAAATCACTTAAAGAAACAAAAGACAGAGATTCATCATTTTACCAGTCTGTATGTGGGTTATATCCTAGAAAACGATCCAAAACAATTCACAATTTCACTTTTAATTAAACATGATCGTCTGGATTTTTATCAAAGCCTAAAGCAAATGTAGTTTATCTTCTTAACCTTCACAGAGGAAGCTGTAATAAACAGGATATATTCGACTAAATAAAAGACCGTCTTTACTCCAGTCTCTTTTTTTGGTTCTTTAGAAAGGCGGAAAGAATCTTAATCATTTCATGGGCATTTTTGTCTCCATCAGTTGTAAATAAGGCTGTAAAATGGCTCTTTCCTTTCATAAAAGCTTCATTTTCTGATGACGGGCTTAAGAAATATCAACTGTGGAGCAGCACAATGAAGTTTTCATGTACTTGTTCGAAGAGTTAAGAGAAACCATTTAAATGGTCTTTTTAAACAGCCTCTTGTACCCAAGCCCAACATCCACGTTCTTTCAACAACTGAAAGCAGAAGGTCAGAGAAATGTTCTTTGCTTTCTGTTTTTAACTCTACAGCTTTCTGCTCATCCCTTGACAGTATTATCAAGAATGGAGGCAGTGCTGCATGGTGAAGGGTTGCTTAGACCACACAATTATTATTCACCCTAATTCTGCAGTGTCACACCCCTGTGCACTGGTGCAGTTTGCTCTGTCCTCCCCAGAAGAACGGAGTGCCCTTTCTAGCAATACTCAAAGAGGCTTTATAAAAAAGGCCATTTTAACTGTTCAGCTGAAATACAGGGAAAGATTCTGTTTCTATATTTCCGCTTATATTTTACTTTACTTGACCTTATCTTTATAAGGCAAACATGTCAGAGTACATGTGGATGCAAATACACATGTAGAAGATAAAATGCTGACAATTATATGAATTTTCAATGTGGACAACAGTACAACAAAACAACCTTGGTATGGTCATCTGCACACAGGTTTATTTGTTGTCAGTGTCCATTTGGAAAAATATATGTAGAAAAAAACATATAATAAACCTACAACAAGTAAACACAAAGAATAGGTGAGCTTACAGTAAGAATAAAGTAGTAAGTATTTATCCAGCAGTACATAAAAAATTAGAAAACAACTTATCTTGAACAATTCTAACATTTTGTAAAAGAGGGATGTGTTGAGGTCGACTGTCATGCAGAGCATCCACTGTTCTCAGGCTCAGTTCAGGATCACTGCTATGCTCAAAATGAATGAGTTTATTTGAATAGTGTTTCCAGCTCTTACCCCTTAACATTTTTCTACCTATGTGCATGTATTACACATGAGTTAGAAAACAAAAACATGTACAGGATGACAAAAAAATGTGAAGATATTTGCAAAGTTGATAATGATAATAATGAGCAAAGTTCTTTTTTTAAAGTTATGAGTATTTTTGCCTTTACTTTTGATGGTACAGTGAAATAGACAGGGGAGTCAGAGAGACTGAGGGGATGACATGCAGCAAAGGGCCATGGGTCGGTTTTGAACCCGTGGCCGCTGCGGTTAGGATTAAGTCCATGTGGTGCGCACTCTTCCAGGTGAGCCACCGAGGCGCTCCCAATAATCAGCAAAGTTAAACAAAAAAAAAAAAAATCAGCAAATGAATTTACTCATGTTATTTAGAAATACGGGAAGGACCACCATAAACAAAAAAAGTTACCAGCTCTGTAGGCAGTCCATCTGTGGATATGCTGCAGTTTTGTTGAATTAAAGATGAAACTTTTAAATGTTTGAGCTTTTCTATGTTTGGAAAGAACATAAAAAATTTATTTCATACTAAAAATAATAAGCAATGGTTATGTTTAATAAACTCACTCAGAAGTACCCCTTCCTTTTTGTTCCTCCTTCTCCCTGAATAGAATCATGATTTTTCCTTCCTCTGCTTTCTACACACTCATGAAACTCATCAGGTTGAAGTAGTGGGATTTTTTTTTTTTTTGCTGTATCATTCAAGGTGAATTTGCCAGAATCAAGACTGGTTAATTCAATTATACAAATGATTAACCTCCTTGTCTATGTGCATTACCACAAACATGCATTTTGATTCCACTTAAAAGGGAAGATTTCTGTGCCTCAAGTGTTGTCCATATTTTACGCATGGAAAAGCTTGTGCACTTGAAGTTCACATAGCCTTTCATTTTTATCTGTGCAGCTGCAGTGGCGTCGCATTAGGCATTTAGAAACATGAAGGGTTAAATCAAAAATGTTGTGGGACTATATTTTTGTAGGGCCAACTGGAAAGCTTAAAAGTGATATGAAACCAAAAATACACACAGACATACCTGAACACACACAAGATCCACACACCCTCAGCAGTTGCTTCAGCTTCCCACATCCGTTTGCACTGATGCGGCACCAAGCACAAACCAGTGGGATCTCAAAACCCTATGATGTAGCTTTGATGGAAAAACTGTAAATTGGAATATGCTGCGATCCAGGCTTCACCTGGGAGAGTGCAAAAATGATGATACATCCCGGTATCTGTGTTGTTTTCTTCCTCGCCTCTCCCAGTGGTTCCACATCTTTCTAACTTGCACAGTGAGGGAATTACACATTACACTCTAGTGCAAGTATCAGCATAAGGACTATTGATCTGTGGATTTTTTTCCTGAAGATGAACATTAAGTACAGAACTGCGAAAGAGTTTGTTGTTGATTGAGCCCCCCTTGAGAAATAAGATTCTTGCTATGTAATGTTTAATCTTAGGGTATGATTAAGAGCATTGCAAGCACTGAATTTATCAAGTTAACTTTGGGACCAGTAATGCCAGGAAATGTATTTATGAATCCCATGTTATTTGTATAAAAGAAATGAACCGCAGTCAAACTTGGAATTGTTAATTCTCAAATGTTTACATGCTTAAAACAATTAATTTCTGCCTATCTCCACATCCTATATGCTACAGGCAAGTGTATCACAAAGAGCTGGGTGTGTGATGGAGACATTGACTGTGAGGACCGCTCGGATGAGGAGTCCTGTGAATCTGCTATCTGCAAGCCACCCAAGTACCCCTGTGCAAACAACACCTCTGTCTGTCTGACACCTGATAAGATCTGCAATGGCAAAGTGGACTGTGCAGACCGCTCGGATGAAGGACCCATCTGTGGTAATGTTTGTCCTGTCTGTGCATGTCATATCTTTTTTTTTTTTTGTTTGTTTTTTTATTTATGAAGTGATATTCCACTCAAATACTCTACAAAAAAAAAAAAAAATTGGTAGTGCTGCTGTAAGAGCCATCACTCTTCTTGGAAGGCTGTCCACAAGATTTTGGAGGCTGGGCAACGAACTAGCTCAGTCGGTGTTGCAATTAATTCCAAACATGTTTGATGGGGTTGAAGTCAGGGCTCTGTGCAGACCAATCAACTCCTTCCCCACTAAGCTTGAAAAAAACATATCTCTCTGGACATGGCTTTGTGCATTCTATCCAACCATCGTGTCTGAACTACTAATCTGGGTGTGGGTCACAGTGGCAGCAGACTAAGCAAGACAGCCAATACATTCTTCTGTTTAGTGCATTGTCGTATTAAAATGATAAAAGGCCATTCACAAACTGTTGTCACAACCTTGGAAGAAATGTATCAGTGTCTGTCCCCAATTTTGACTAAATATACTTCTTCCTGAGTTCCAAGGAGGGTGATGGACTAGATGTAAGATTTGTGCAAAGTTTGAGAAGTTGTAGTTGTTTTGATACTTTACGCCATCAAAACTTGTCAACATTGGAATCTGTTGTTATCAAAATTCAAGCTGACCACAGCTGCTGCTCTTCATTAGGAACTTTTTATAGCCACGTTTCAAGCCTACAGGGGGTGAGTGTTTGATAGTCAAAAGATATATTTTGAGCGAAAATCACTTTTAAGTGAAAAGACCAAGAACACCTGTCAGAAATAATGACTTCCATGGACTCTTAGGCATTTTGGATCTTGCAGTGCTCCAACTGTGTTTGAGTTCTTTTGATTGCCATGTCTTGCAAGGATAGAAAGACTGGAGTCGGTGGTGTTGTTTTAATGGAAAATAAAACAAAGAAAATGGTGACAAATAAGTAAACCACATTTACATTGCAAATTAAAACCGAGCAATTTCTTCTGTGCAAATCTTTATTTAGATAAAGCACTTTATAATTTACATTAGATCAGCTAAGAGCTGCAAAAACATTTAGTGGAAATATTGCAGCTCTGTCACATTTCAATTTTCACTGTCGAGGTTGAAGACATGTTACCTGCTGAGGCTCCTCACAGCATCTGTGCTAACTCTCATTTTTTTCACCTAATGTTATATCAGGGGATGTTGAGAAATATCTACCAGTGAAGTTGTGCTCTCATCTTCTCCTTCACATTCAACAGCTTAGTGCCTGACGAGGAACCAGTGTGTGTTGTCTCAGAGACCAAAGGGACAGAACATAAAGAAATACTCTGCCTTCTCGATAATTGCAAATGTGGAAATGTTTGTCCATCAGCCTTAAGAGGGAAGAAAGGGATCTCATGTGACTAGCCCCAGCCATCTAATCTGTTAAAGTGAGCAGTGTAAACATGGAGGTTCATTCGCTACAGGACTCTCGAGTGTCTGTTATTGTAGCTGAAAAGAGCTTTTGCCTGCTCATAGACAATTAGGATGTGCTCAGAAGGACCTTGAGGATCTGATTGATTTGCACCAGCTCAGCAGGATTTGCACCCACCGTTGACAACTATGACCACATAGTCCATTTACCCCCAGCTGAGGGAGTGTCCTTGCCCACAAGACACAAGTCTTAATCACGGTGGGAAAAGGGAGGCCAGATCAGTTTCATTTTCACCAATATTCTTTGCTGTTTTGACCTGGCAACTTCAAACACGAATCGCGTGTGCTTGGCAGAAAAACAACTTTCTTACAAGATTAAAGAGCATGAGCAAGTTAAGACATGTCTGTCTTTATATCACATCTGAAAGGAACAGCGCATTATGGTCTTTTTCCAGTTTTGTTTTTGAAGCGGTGTCAGAAATAAAACCCTTTCACCCCTCAGGTGAATTCACACAGCTGCTGTACTGAGGCTGGTTTGTTATGCAACACTTTTGTCTTCATTAGATTGTGAAAACATTCCTTGTACTTGACTTATGATCTCTTGCTGTGAGTGAAAAGTGTGTTATCCTTGCAACATTATGTTCACATATAAAACATTTTAGTTGTTGGAAATTAGAGGATCTGTAAGATGACCAGATACTACTTTGTTACAGAGCCACCACAAACATTTTTCACTCATCATTCATACATAATGCTGTTTTAAATCTTATTCTCTGGGCACCCCGTCAGCTCAACCGGGAGAGCGTGTACCACTTAGGCTCGGTCTTTACTGCGGCGGCCATGGGCTTGAGTCTGATCCGTGGCCCTTTGCCGCATGTCATCCCCTCTCTCTCCCCAACTTTCCTGTCCCTATCCGAATAAAGGCAAAAATTGCCCCAAAAAAAAAACTTAAAAAAGAAAAATCTCATTCTCTTTCTCAGAATCCGTAAAGCTGTCTGTCTGTCCTCTCTTCACCCCAGATATGTGTCTTGTAGCCAGAGGGGGCTGCAGTCACCAGTGCACCGTGGCACCGGGGAAAGGGGTTGTGTGTTCTTGTCCCCCTGGGCTTCACCTGGACTCCAGCAACAAGACGTGTGAGGTGGTGGACTACTGCAGCCATCACCTGAAGTGCAGCCAGGTGTGTGAGCAATACAAGACCACAGTGAAGTGCTCCTGTTATCCAGGATGGATGCTCGACCCAGACGGAGACAGCTGTCACAGCACAGGTAACAGACCCTAGCTTTTTAATATTTGTTTTATTGATGCTGTTCGTTGTCATGATGCTGAGCGGCTTTGGGTTTGTCTGCTGTAATATTAAATTTGATCCTAGGGCATACTTGTACCTCTACAGTCTTTGCTTCTGAGCTGGAATCATTGCTCTTAGACTGTATTCTTGCTGTGTTGGTGCCTGGAAATATGAGTTTTATATTACTTACTTAAAACTCATTTTCCAGAAGCAAAGACTCACACCATAGAAACTGGAAAAAAACACAAGTCAAACTACAGAATTAGAAGGTTCTTGTGTTAGGGCCTCTGAGTGCTGAACGAGTGCAGGGGGTGGTCTGACGAATAGCAATAGATGGTGATTGAGAGTACTGTCAGGTCAAATTCAATCAGTTTCAAATCTGAAGAGACATCTGTGTGATAGGTCCTGTCTGTTTCTATCCGTGCTGATGCTGAGTGAAAGAAACATGTTCTCCTGTCTTAAACCCCCTGAGATTTGTTACTTCACTTTTTTTGTGCAGAGGTTCACCTCAGGCCTAATCTCATACAACCACAAACATTGTACCAGTGTAATATCACATTATAAATTCAAACTTTCCGCTATTCTGATTGCTGTCATTGAATAATCTGTTTGATGGAACCTCTTGAAATACAATAGTTACACACACATGCTGTTGGCTTGTCACATGCAGATTTATGGACCTCGTTTGATTACTCGCCTCTCTATTTCACTTCAAGATTGATGGCAGTTGGAGCTCTAATCTTGCATTAACGCAGGAAGAGACTACACAATTTTCTCTGCAAGCAGATCAGAATTCTACAGCTTCATCATAAATCAAGTTTTGCATACAAACACAAACAATCCAGTTTCATATTGAGAGAGGTGTTATTGGATTCTTTGTGAAGTCCCGAGCACAAATCTACCCCTCTTTTTCCTTTGCTTATCTCCCTAATAAAATATTTGTGCGGAAGTACAAGTACAAATCTTCTCTCTGGTAGCATTGTAGCAAGTTTGGTTACAATACTGAAACGTGTCATTGAAGCAAGGACACAATTTTAATTGCATTTGTGTGCAAACAGTTCTGTTCCCTAAAGTATTGTTTAGTCTAGAGTGCTGTGAAGATAAGGCTCGCAAAAAAAAAAAAACATTTTTGAAAGACTGTGCGTGTATGTACAGGGTAGGTTCTGTGTGTTGTTGAATTAGTTTAAGTGTGTTCAAGTGTCATTGTGTGATGGATTTCAAGTTTTAGTTTTCTCAGAAGCTGAGCTGTTCTGGAGCTAGAAATAATCTTACTGATTGAGCTAAGCCTCAGTGGGCAAGGCCAGACAAGTTGAGTATGTGAGCACTGTTGCCAGCTTTAGGACTTGTCGCTAGATTTAGCGACTTCTTAGAGACCCTGCAAAATGTATTTCTCAAAAGAGACTACTCTCAAATGTATCTACTTTTTAAGAAAATGGAAAAAGGGAATTTTTTTTTTTATTCCCAAAGTATTTGGTAACAAATTGGTTTGGCTGTAACTGATGCATATAAATTTAGACTACATGATGGTGGAAACATGTCCTCTACACAGTGGATCAACAGAGAGAGCAAGCTAAGTGAAAGAACTAGATTAAGGTCAATTGTTTCAAGTCCTCTGCAAATTTTATATATTGATATAAACATACAACTATAATACATACAGAAATTTTGACATGTCGAAGTAGGAAAAGCAAAAGTGTTGATCAAAGCATTTACAATGGTTTTCTTCTATTCAAGTGTCCCATTAGTCGATGACTATATGACAGTGAACTAGCACACACAATATCAATCTGAACCAGCAAAAAAAAAATTCAGCCTTTATTAATTTTATTTTTTACACTTGTGCTTTTCCTACTGTGACTTGTTAACATGCCTTCTATGAGAGAGGCCTGTGATGTCTCTTTTGCCTTTGTACCTATAGGTCCCAGATGCTCAAAAACACAGTGCAACACATCTATTGGTTATTTTAGCTAATCTTAAGTGTGTCCACTTTGTACATTGAAAAAGTAACAACTCTCTCTGCTCCCAGACCAGAGGAACAGTCTTGGTTAAGTTGATCTTTTGCTGCTTTTATGCAAATGTTATGTGATCTGGTGAGTTCTTTAGCAGCTACAGATTTACTCAGAAGCTAGCAGGTAACGGTTATCTGTAATGTGAAGTATTGTTTTGGGTGTTTTCTTTGATCCCTTGCCTTTTTCATCCAGCCTGAAATCAATTTATTTACAAAGCACACTGTAAGCAAAAAATGATGACCGACGTAATAAGCACTGATGTTAAAAACATATGCTGGTACTTTCATGAAAAATTAATAAAGATGAGATGTAAGGGCCCCGGAGGTGAGCTAGGGGCCCAAGGATGTCCTGATACTGTATGTATTTTAAAAGTAGTCAATACAATGATAAACTGTGACCTTGAAGTTATACAACAGCTTTGGTTCTATCAAATACTTGAACAAAGCAGAACATGCAATATATATTAGTGTATGGGTAGATACTTGTAGGTAGCTTTGTTTCTCCGAGTACGTGTCCATAATGTCGACACTCTTCCTTCTTTCAAATCCCACCTCAAAAAGCACCTCCTCAATTTTGCCTTTTCTGTTTGACACCAGCGCTAGCATTCTATGCATTTCTGTTTATTCTTACTTATTTTATATGGTATGCCTTGTTGGATTACTGTCTGTCGCTATTCTTGATTACTTACTGTGTGTTGCGAGGTGTCCTTGAGTGCCTTGAGAGGGACCTATAGATAAAATGTATTATTATTAATGATGTTATGTGTCCGAGTTTGCACGTTCTCCCCGTGCCTGTGTGGGTTCTCTCCGGGTACTCCGGCTTCCTCCCACAGTCCAAAGACTAGGCTAATTGAATACTCTAAATTGACCATAGGTGTGGCTGTGAGAGTGAATGGTTGTCTGTCTCTGTGTGTTTGCCCTGCGATGGACTGGCGACCTGTCCAGGGTGTACCCCACCTCTCGCCCAAAAGGATGCTGGGATAGGCTCCAGCCCCCCTGCGACCCTACTAGAGGATAAGCGGTAGAAAATGAATGAATGAATGTTATGTGTCCTGTATGTAAGGTGTATGTGTGCATCTCTGCATGCTTGCGAATATGCACAGTGGCTAATCATTTTCTCATCTTGTCTTGACCTCACAAAACTGTCATGGTTTGATCTGATACAATTTTTAATTGTCTAAGTGTCTAAACACTGTCCACAACATGATTTCACACATTGCTGATCAACTATTAGTCAAGATGTTGCGCTTGGACCAAGGTGGCACTCTTAAAAAATGTTGTGCTTGTTTCCTGTCTCTCCCCATGACCAGATCCCTTTGAGGCTTTCATCATTTTCTCAATCCGGCATGAGATAAGACGAATAGACCTTCACAAGCGGGACTACAGCCTGTTGGTGCCAGGGCTGAGGAACACCATCGCATTGGACTTCCACTTTAATCAAAGCCTACTTTACTGGACAGATGTGGTGGAGGATAAGATCTACAGGGGAAGGCTCTCTGAGTCTGGCGGTATGCACACACATGAGTACACATGGCCATGTACACAAACATTTGTTATATATCTAAAGACTGCTGTGATGTATTAGCTAAAGAGTCATGTTTTGCAATTGATAACACTGATTTATTCCATTGCGTTTACACGTAGTCAGCTCTGATACAGTCAGTTGATATTGTCCCTGTTACCAAAGTTAAAAATACTGCAGGTCCAAAGATCCTCAGCTGTTACAGTACAATATCTCTCTCTCATAAAATGATGAATCAGAACTTCTCCTTCACACTGTATTTTTGTGGGTGGCATTTGCTGAATTCTTGTGCCTTTATTTCCCTCCATGGAACTGTACAAATCGCCTCTTAGTTGTGCTATTCCACCCTTTTGTGAAACACGCATAAAAGCCCCAAATTCTGAAAATAATTGTAAACAACTTGAATATAAATATTGTGGAAAATCCCTTTTAACATGTGTAATGGAACCCAGTAGAAAGCAATCTTATTTATATAAAAGAGCGTTCCTCTAGAGTTTAAAAGTTTTCTCTTCTGCTTTTCGAATGCTTTCCTGAACGCTTGAGAGAGACACCAACCACTGCTGCCCCTTGAATGCAATGTCTGTTATAGCCCTTGTCCACCAGCTCAACCCCAGCTTGGCTCTGCTCACCTTTTTGGTTTTCCATCAGGCAAAAATTGTTGATAGTACCTGGTACTTTTTTTTACCCTTTTTTTTTGGTGTCTAATAGGTCAATCTTCACTACTGCATTATCATTGTGTGAGATGGGATGTTCTGAACAAACCCACCATTTTTAAACAGCCAAACTGTACACCGCTCACTGCAGGCTGTTAGATTTCTTTTAGTTATTGTACTATACTTTTAGTATGGCAACCCGCAAAACCATGCCGTGATCAATCGAGGTGATGCAGACATTTTGTATCCCATTTGTATCCCATATTCCATTATTCATGTGTGTTGAAGATGACATCACAATAGCTTCATGCATCGTCGCTATAGTAATAGTGCCACATTGAGGGTGTACTATCTGCAATGCAAAAAGAAATACCTGGTACCAAAAGTCGATTACTGTCGGTACCATGTGGTGGAAAAACTATATTAGTTCTACATAGTAATATTGTGATGTTTCTGTTGTTGTTGTTTCAGGGGTGACAGGGATAGAGGTGGTTGTGCAGCATGGCCTGGCCACCCCAGAGGGCCTGGCTGTGGACTGGATTACAGGGAAACTGTATTGGATTGACAGCAATCTGGACCAGATTGAGGTGGCCAAGCTTAATGGAGATATGCGCACCACACTGATTGCTGGAGGCATGGAGCATCCACGGGCCATTGCTCTCGACCCAGGGCAGGGGTATGTTATGCACTAACTCCCACACAGAACCTGCTGGTAGCCTTGCCATCCATCAGGCCCCAAGATTATTGGAATAAAGTAAAATTACAACCTCCTTGTATTCCTCACTTCTGCATCTGCCTTGATGTATGAAGATGTCTGCTGTGTTAAGGTCCATTAAGGCAGCAGATATAGAATACATCAATAACAGTGCTGTGCTCTCCATTCCAGTAATGACAACTGATGTGGGTAATACCACCCCGACCATTTCTTCCATTTTATATGCTTTACTATCCTTTCACCCTTGTTCCCCGGGAATGTTTTTCTTTAAAACATTTTCTAGCAAGACCTTCAAATAAACAGCCCAAAATATGCTATGTTCTTGTTTGTTCATCATCCCTCTCAGGGCCCAATTTTCAAAATCATAGTTGTTTATCCTGCTGAGATGCATGGGGAGAGCATTTGTAGACTGATTCGTGGCTCTGAAATGGCAGCCTTTACTTCATTTTACTGTAAGCAAGCAAGTCATTAGAGGAGACACAGCACCTGTTGCAGAGCACTGATTATATTTTCTTTTCCTTGTTATAACGAGTGTTCTGATAAACCTTTTAATTTGTCAAATAAGGTTGTTGGTGGGTCAGCACCGACATCACACGGGTCTGACTCATTACTTCCCTCTGATGCCACACACCTGGAAGAGTTTGTTTCGCACTATGTAACAATTTAGATCTTTGCCATTCACCCTTTTGAAATGAAAGTGAACTGCCTAAACAGAGCACACTCACATGGGACAAAAAGGAAACTCCTCACGTCAAACTTGCAACAACAGGGGAAGGCTCTTAGGTAGCAGGCATGACATACATGTTTGTCATGTTATAATACATGTTTTTCTTATTGTGAAATCCAAACTTTTTTGCAGTAATCTTGTTGTAATGACAAACGAAGTAGTTTTGTTATCTCCTTATTATAAGAAATATATTTCATTTTACAAGATAACAAAACACATTACATGTTATTCTAGAGAGGAGAATTTAAGAGATAAGGTATCTGTAGCCCTTGAACATTAAAGAAATTGTGTGTATGTTTGGGAGGTGCTCACTAATCTGTAAGTGCCTGTGCATGTGTTATTTACTATTGATGTTGATTGTACTTTTTAATCTGATAATAAGATTTACTGAGCGGTGCATCGTTTTATAGAGCCTTGTGGAAAATACATTATAATGTATCATAATTGTTAGGCATTTTGTTTTTGTATTTAACTATTGACATAGCCTTAAATTCATGCAAGATGTCATGGTTGGATGTGTAGTGATATGGTTCATTTCAGTATTATTCAGTATTTTATTATGGTTGTCTGTCCACAGATCAACATTATCTTTGGATGGAGTGTTTTAATCCAGGGTTAGGAACATAGTTTTATTAAGTCTAATTAGCTGCCATGATTTTTATGCGCTGGCAACATCTGTGGCTGGAGACGTTATGTTTTGAGGTTGTCCATCCGTACTTACCCCACTTTACATCTGTCCATCTATCCCATTCTCATGAAGGCGATATCTCAGGAACACCTTGGGGATTTCTTCAAATCTGGTATTAACATTCACTTGGACTGAAGTATGAACTGGATGAATGCTGTGGTCATGGGCCAAGGTCAATGTGACCTCACAAAACAAGTGACTCTGAAGCCTATATGTGTTTTTTAACATTTCAGGCAGAGGTCTGTCAGGTCCAGAGCTGTGGGTGCAGGGTGGATGTGGTTTGCAGAATTGGAATGGTGCGGGGCTCTGGAAGCAATTTGGTTTGAATGTCTTGCACAACACTACCAGGGCATGCAGAAAGTATGAGTTGGGAATTGAGTCAACAGCCCTGTGAGTAGTGGTGACCTGCTATACCCCCTGAGAATTGATCCATTACCCACTTGTGCAAAGCACAGGTAAAACAAATGTGCATCAAAAGCACTGGTGTTGAGTTGTTGCAGCGAGATGAAACAGACATGATGGACATCTGTTAGTATTTGAAACATGGTGCATCAGTAATTACATGCTGAATAAACCACCATGAAGGCAACTCTGATTTGCATTTTGTTTTACTGATCTGTGTTATTAGGTTTTTTGAGGTTTTGTAGGTGCATGTTGCTGTGCTTGTTGCAAGTTTAAAAATTCCACAGAAAGTGATAACTACTAAAATGCTATGATTATACAGTTGTCTGTTGAAAGTTAAAAAATATATCTATATATTTGAGTTATTTATTTGTGTGTTCTCAACACAATTGTAAGTGTACAAAGGTCTGAAAATGTATTCCGTGCACATGGCTAGGATTTGTGTCAATGCAGCCCTCTCTGGCTTTTAAGCTGATCACTAAGAAATTCACAGAAAACTATTTCAGGTTACTTCAAATTAATTTGGTAGTGGAACTGGAGGTGGGTATATAATAGTTGGAAGTCAAAATATCTTACATCAAATATAGTCTTTTTAGACAAAAGCTGAATTTATTTCAACCACATAGGCCGAGAAGGATTTTGCTTGTTAGGAAAACATCAAACTAAGTTTAATTTTAATAAATAATGGTTAAGATGTCCACTTTTTGGTTATATATATAATATATAGCTTTAATATATAATGCAGGTATAAATTGTTGCCTAGCAGCAGCTGCTTTGAATCAGAGAAATGAGGTTTGCAAGGAGCGATACTGAAAAGATTTAAAAAATTTAGGGACATCTGAGTAAGGTAGGGAAGAAGCACTCACCCACCACTGCAGAGAACGAGGTTCACTTCCCAGCAGGTATGCTTCTGTCTGGCCATTCAACCCATCAAACCCAACAGTCAGTGTTTGCCAGAGCAAACAGCTGATGGGGCTGCTGAAGGATCATTTCCATGCCATGGCACTGTGACTTTAACGGTTGGTTAGGGAACCCTGGTAGAGAAGGGTGGAATCTGGGCAGGATGCCACGATCCTTTATGCATCTGAAGATACGGTTACATTAATTCACATGCAATGAAACTGCCCTGCAGAAAAAAATTTGAGGTCTTGATTTTGATATGAATAATAAATATTTGGTGGAGTGGAGGGAGCAATGCTGGGGTTTGCAGTCTTTGTTTTGTGGATTGTAGGCCTGAACTTGTGTGCATGTTCTGTGTGTTGTTGAGCGTAACGTTTACTTTGATTCTGTCTTGAGAAATGTGTGGGGATAATGCCATTTTTGTTAGAACCCGGCCTTGCGTGTTGCAAGTCTGAGGTCCTGTTTGTCCCTTGTGAGTGTGGTTTGTTTCCTGGGTCTGCAAGACAGACTCTAGCCACAGGACTGGAATCTTCACACACGACATCCTTATAGAAGGATGGTGGTGATGGTAGCTATCTGGCTGGTAGGCCTCTTGCGCTGCTCCACTCTGGATGTAGGCAGTTTGTAGTAGCTTTTGTTATAAGCTAGCTAGCTAATCACGATCCAGGCATGTAATTTCAGCTCTGACCTTCCAACCTCTTCCTACACCCATACAAAGTGTACTGCTTGCTTAAAATATCATTCAGGGTAAATTTTGGTCCATCCAGGTGCTTTCCACTTTGATAGATTTGTATACATATTTGTTAAACATAAACATTCAATCAATTAAAAGTGTTTACTTTTATCAGAGATTAATGACAAACTAATTAGCTATTAACTGAAACAAGTAGTCATTAACTCTCTCTCACAAACCATTGCAGTGCAGGAAACACAGTTGGGAAGTTTTACGGTCCAACTTTTCACAGAATATGGCAATATGTTAGTAGATGATAAAAATAGGTGACAAATGAAAGGAAAAACCAACATAATCCTCCTTAGTCAGGCTTTGGGCCACCACGTACTGCCAGAACAGCTTCAATGATCCTATGCATTGACCCTACAAGTTGCCGGACTCCACTGAAGGAATGACCACCATTCATCCAAAAGATACTCACTCATTTAGTGTTTTGACGACAGTAGAGTGCTCTCTAGCCCGTCAGTCAAAAATCTCCCATAGTTGTTCCACTGGGTTAAGATCTGGTGACTCTGAAGGTCATAGGGTATGATTCACATCATTTTCATACTCATCAAACCATTCAGTGACCCCTCATGCCCTATGGATGGGGGTATTGTCATCCTGGAAGAGACAACTCCCATAGGATAGAAAAGTTTCATCACAGGATAAAGGTGATCACTCAGAACAACACTGTATTGGCAGTGACTCAAACCATGACAATAAAATCATCCAGTCAGCAGAGAAGAAGGTATGCTACTTGCGTTTCTGTGGAACAGCTTATTCAGCGTGACAATGTCCGGTGTGCGTGAGAAGATGATGCAGCAGTGGAGGTGTGGAGATGAAGATTCTGATGAAGTTGAGGTTATCAGAGCAACGTCGAAACAAAATGGGACACCTACAGCATCAGTTACAAAGGAAATCCACATTCCAGGAAATGGCCTTATATAAGAGTTTCTTAGGGTGGCTGTGAGTGAACACACATGACAGTTCTATCCTTGATTATGTCTACCCAACGAAGGAGGTCTTGGAGTTTAAACAACAGTTAAAGCATGGCAGCAGCCCGTGCAATCATCCAATGTGGCTCTCCAGAGCCTTGGATGTCTGTCTTGTATTCTGCTTGTTTAACTGTACCACGCACTGCACCTGTGTGGAAGCATCTGCATTTGTTATGTTACTCCAATCATTAATTTTTAAGGTTTTTCCTTTCATTTGTGGTCATGCAAATTATACAAAAATGCTGAATCATTTTTTTCTGCTGCTGGTGTGTTGCTGGTATATCACATTAGGTGCTTACTTTGGATTAATGCCTCTAAGAACTAGCCAGTGGTTGTATACTGTGGCCAGTATATTTCAGATTAAAGCAAAACCCAGACATTCCTAAAATCAATTTAACACTCTTAAAAAATGAGTAATCTGCTCATGCACTCTCTCCTATAGTGCTCTTTCACATTTGGGAGGATGACTACATTTCGTGGCTGTGCAGAGTAGGATTAATGGGTGCTTTTGGTGCCTAAAGACGCATTTCCATTCCAGGGCAATAATTTTAATCTAATTACTTGAATCCACTCAAAGGAGTGGGTCATTGATCAGGGAGGCCTTATCAAGTGAATACGGCTATTGATCTGGACAAGGATATTTCTTCCTAACACTGTTTCGTTGTCGTCAGTATGTGATTTAACCTCAGACACCCATTTTCTCCCGCATTCTAGCTGACTTTGCGGACCAAGTCAGGACATAAGTGATGTGTGATGGGTTGTGAGTAGGACTCAAGATACTGTCGATGGTCACATCAATGACAGTGTTCATTTTCAGACCTCATTGAGCTGTGAAAAAAGACATAAAAAAACAGATGGCCTCCCATGTCAAGGCCTGTCACAGATGTTGAGGGTTGCACTGGATCGCTGGTGCTGTTCTCGGACAGTCTTCACCATCACTGTCTGTGTTAATGCATACAGTCTCAAGAGCATTAGATATGTGATTAGTGTTCCGTTGACAAACAAGTACAAATAGCTGAGGAATTGCTTTCACATTCTTTTTTTTTTCATAAGGTTTTTGGTTATTGTTGCTTTTCTTTGTGACAGCAAATGGATAATAATCAATCGTAACTGTTCTCTTTTGGGTTTCTTCTCCAAGGATCCTCTTCTGGACTGACTGGGATGCTACTTTCCCCCGAATTGAGGCTGCATCAATGAGTGGAGGGGGTCGACACATTGTGTTTAAAGATATGGAAATTGGCGCCTGGCCTAATGGACTGACTCTGGATCATCTGGAAAAGAGGATCGTCTGGACAGATGCACGGTATACCACTATAGTAGTTTCATGTTGTATGCAGAAGCATTCACACCTGTTCTAACTTTTAACATGTGAGACAGTATACACTGCAAAGGATTCACCATTCCCTGAGTAAAAATGTAACTTGAGTCTCCAATCTACCATTGGGCATTTAATAATGGAGGGAATGTAATATTTAGAGATCTTAGTGCAATGGCCATATTTGGTTTTAAGTGGGTCTTGAACAATTTAACAGTTTCATCAGTGGACCGGTGGGTTACACTTTGATCTGCCTATTTCTACTGTTCCCTTTCAATGCATTTGAAGAGCAGTTTAAACTTTGATATGGCCCTTTGTGTTGATCTCTTTTGAACAGCTCCGATGCCATTTTCTCTGCACTCTATGATGGTAGTGGGGTCATTGAAATCCTCAGGGGCCATGAATACCTGTCCCATCCCTTCGCCGTGTCTCTGTATGGAGGCAATGTGTACTGGACAGACTGGAGGACGAACACTTTAGCGAGAGCCAATAAGTGGACTGGGCGAAATGTCACAGTCATCCAGAAGACAAGTGCTCAACCTTTTGACTTGCAGATCTTCCACCCCAGCAGGCAGCCACAAGGTGAGAACAGTTTTCTGGCTTTGCTGCTCGAGGTGTGACACTCATAGAAAAGAGACAATTCACTATGTTAGCTGGAATGAGGTCTGTATATAATTTTTCGGTTATGCTTAGGTGACACACTTGCTGTGTTACCAAATTTTGCATGGCATCTAGTTCTAAGTATACATTATTTGAAAGCACAAAGCCTTACATAAATCATCTTAAGATTTTGTAACAGGATACAAAACAGAAATGTGACATAAATGCTTCTTTATCATGTTTGTGCCCTTGTAAATTTGGAATAATTCTGACCTTGAGACTTGAAACTCTAAAGAATTATCATTAAAAACAAAGCAGAACGAGAACTCAAATTAAAAAGGTTCAAGAACAGTAATCATGTTTTTTAGGAATTTCATTTTTAGTGGGTGCCAGTTAAGAGCTTTAAGGTTCAAACTCATCACATCCTATCACATTATCCTCCTGTAGGTAAACAAGGAGCATCCAGATAGAATTTCACTATAATCCTCCGGTAACCACTGGTTATTGACTGAGGATACATTATCTTTTAAAACAGAATTTATTCTCATGTACTGACAGGAGAAAAAAAAACAGGACAATGTAATTAATTTCAGCTTCTGCCTCTGCCTTCATTTGGCCTGTCAATCAGCAAGCATGTGTCTAAATGAAAAAGGTACTCATGCAGAGAATTAGCTAGCTTGAATTAATGGTACCTCTGAATGTGTTTTTCTCACCATCCAAATTATTGTAATTGGCTCATACTACTATATTAAAACTTAATCTTTTTTTTTTTTCTTTTTCACCCTGAATGTGAATAAAGACAGACACAGAATGAGAAATACATCCACCAATGAATACTTGTGGCATATCCGATAATCAAATTAGTTAGTAATGTGAATAGTGTGTTGTGATGACAGGAAATGCATAAAATAGTTCTGAAACTTCATTAATATTCCCAGCAATTTCTTTTCAGTGAACGCCTCTGAATCTGTTAGTGTCACAGTTGAATAGGTAATCAATTTTGTGAGCAACCAAGTAATCCAAGATTCTGACCACAAAAATAACACTGCTGATGTGCTGTCTGACAGAAGGCCTACACATGTAAGCCAATTTTTATTTGATATGCAGATCAGCTTGTAAGATTTATTGCCAAGCTTAAAATTAATGGCATGAAATCTTTTTTCAATTCACTTTATCATTCTTTTTTTTCTGTAAATAGGTTGTTTGAAATAGATTTTTGCCTGATTTGTAAAGCAGATCCACCAAAATGAAACACTGGATTATGGATCATTTTGGCCTATGTGCCAGGACCAACTGACTGATGGATCAAACTCTGCCACAACTGCCTTTTTCTCCTTTGCCAAGTTTGAAATGTATCCCCCTCGGATCTCTTCGTTTGCGAGCCACCCTCCTGAAATGGGCATTATTACGGTGGTAATCGGGTTTACATCTATTTAGCAATTCCACTGCTACTCCAGTGTGTCACAAGTTAATTTACTTGTTTCCTTCCTGTATCTGCATTCTCATGACTGTTCACCATAGATAAGTGTGAGCAAAATGGGACTGCTTTTCCAAAGATGACAGTAAGCGTGTCTAATCCGATTTAAAAGAGCTCAACGGCGGGGGGGTGGTGGGGGCTAGCATTTACATCAGGCTATTATACACTGTAGCTGGAACCAAGGCCTTGAAGCTGTGAGGCTCCACTAGACCCCAAACATCTGGACCAGAGAAAAAGAAAGGGACAGATGTGATGAAGATGGACGAACTCAACAGTAATAATATGCTGCTGGTCTCAGGAGCTATTTGCCAGGTGCCACAGTGAAGCTCTACATGTATCGACACTATGGAGTCTTCAGCAGAAGTACCAGTATTATTATTTTTTCTGCTTATATTTGTCCTGTTCCCTTAAGTGAACAAGGAATAAAAAGCGGTGGAGCTGAAGACGATTAACTTGGATCTTTTTACTGTCATAACTGTGCAAAACTTTCCATAATCAGTATCATATTTATGCCATTTAGAACATAGTTATTTGCAGGCAGCCAAACCACACTGTCACTGTGTCAGCAGTACTATCACGACAAATGTAACAGGCTTTGAAACAAATCAGCACAGCAAATACAGGTCTCTCAGTGGAAGGAATCACATATTAAATTGTATCATCACTACACTGGGCCTTCTCTGAATCTGACTTTTGGATTAAAAATAAGCATTTCTCCTTATTTTTAGAGAGTACCACTATTTTTCACCATTTCTTACAAGGAAATCTGACAGTTTAGAGCAAACAAACAACTCGGCTCCGTTGTCACCGCCTCTCATCCCTCAAGAGCATGATTCAGGTGAATGCAGCGCTGTTGTGATGTCTCCCTATTAGCATACTCAGTCAGATGGGTGCCGTTTCCATTTTGCAGAGACAGTGGTACATTTTTGTCTTAAATAAGCCACATTTGTGATGCAATGTCGCTCTCCAATATGTTACTGAAGGAGTCCAGGAAATGAACTTTGAATGAGCTTGTTTGACATGAATCATTCAGGGTAGATGGAGGAATTGATGTTTTTGATGCATGAAATGTGATTGCAGCATAATGGAAAATAACTGAACTATGGGTGACTTTCTTTAGTTTTGCTGAGATGATTTATTAGATAGGTAAGAAATTCATGAAAACTGACTCCTTCAAATGTGCTGCTCGTTTGATATTACTGTGCAGTTGTTAAAAGCTGTTGAAACTCAGCTTGCTGTGTACATCTGGTAGAAAATGTCAGCAGATTAGGGTCTCAACCTGTATATTGTGCTACCCTTCCATAACAGAGTAACTGACATTATCTCATCTTTAATTCCTGTGAGCTTACATGTAAACAATTTTAAAATTTGTAATTTATTTCTACATCTCTTAAACCTCTTAAGATTCAGTTGAATGGGAGACCAACCTAAAAAGCCATGTGTGTGCAGAAGATGAGTAGAGCTCAGTCAAACTCAGTATCGCTGTTCCCAACCAGACATTTTGTATTTAAAATGAGACCTACTTAAACATTGCACATATACTGTGCCATTTCTCTTAAAGTCTGTAAACTTGTTATAAATGGATGCCATTTTTTTTCTGTTACACAACAGCTATGTTTTCAGCTATGCCTCCTTTGTCTGTTTAAAAATTAACATTTTCTTTGAGTTTCAGAATGAGACTGGTTTGTAAATGTCTTTTTTTTAAGTACGTGTTTTAAATGTCAGCCTATAATGGTGGCAGTCTACTCAAGTTCTGAAGTGTGCTCTCTTTACTCTGTGTAGTTGTTGTTTATCATCCCCTAGACCCAATTCAGTCTTCCTCTCTCTCTCAGCCGCCTCTGAATTCCAGTTGTACATGTATTTGTTTAGAAAAAAAATGTTCTAGGCCCCACAGATAACCGTGACCCTTGACTTAGTGTTCAGACATGGTTTGATTAACATCACCTCAAGTAAGCCTTGAGTCTCAACCACTCTTATAACATTTTTGACACCATACTCCAAGCTGAAACAGCAAATCAGAATCCACTGTTTGTGAAACTAGTCCTGCTGATATTGATGGACTAGTAGATATCTTTAATTTCCTCTCTGCTTCCACTAGTTGCCAGACGACTTTGCCCTTATAAAAGCCAGATTTAAAAATAATAGGGGTCTTTCATCTTGGCTCAGTGAAGACATCTGCAAGCTTGAGTGACACCACTCTCCAAGTGCAGTCTCAGCAGATGAAGACACTGTTGACATCATAATAAAATTAAGACTGAAAGAGCAAAATATGTTTCAGATGTAATTACTATGCCCAAGCATAAGTCCCAGAACTCTTTTTAAGTTTGGTGATTGCCTGTTAAGCCCGCTTTTAGTGGTTTTACCTCATCCAGTGAGGAGTTGACAGTGTCAGGTCCAATGTCTCCACTCCTCGCTCATAGACAACTCCTGCCTAGATCGTCCCGTTTTCAGCCACCACACGCCAATTTCTGTTGACAAACTAGTGAACATTGTGCTTCACATGAACTTCTTCTCTAGTGCAGTTGATGTCATTCCCTATAGATTTTTATCTAAAGTTTAAGATGTGGTTGCCCTCTGTCTGCTCAATATAATGAACACCTCCTTTTCACCAGCTGTGTCCCTGACTACTTCAAGACAGCCTGTGTCCGGCCTCTTCTCAACAAACCTGCTCTTGATCCCTCTGTCTACAATAACTGCAGACTGGTTTCCAAGCTTCACTTAACTGCCAAAATTGTAGAAAAGTCTATCTCATTACAGCCTGTGGAAGCTCTGTCAGATAACAGTATTTTTGAAAGAATTCTTTTTTTTTATATCTTCTTAAAGGTCATTTTTTATTGATTAGCCTATGAATAATAGTAATATATTATATTGTTTGTTGAGTGTAAGTGCTTTTAACAAGGTGCTATACAAGTAAACTTAATTATCATGATAATTATGTTGCAAAAGCTGTTAGTCCAGTTCATGACAAGTATTTAACCTGGCCTATCTCTTAACTTCTTCTGCTAAGTGTTCTTGAATTCTTGAATGATTCCCTATGTGTGTGTCCCGTCCCCCCCCCCCCCCCCCCCCCCCCCCCCCCCCTTCCCATCAGCGTCTAACCCATGTGAAGAGAATGATGGACGTGGTCCCTGTTCACATCTGTGTCTCATCAATTACAATCGCACTGCGTCCTGCACCTGTCCACACCTTATGAAGCTTTCAACCAACAAACAATCTTGTTATGGTGAGCGAGGACACAATCCTCATTTTTTATGCTTTCTCCTATGTTATCAGAGTAAAAATATAGGATATTGTGTAAACAGCAGGATAGTTGTTCTTGTTTTACATATGATATTCATCCCTTTTGGTTGACACTAGCATTTATGTCAGGCTGTTATCACACTCTCATCTGGAGCTGACAGAAAGGTCAGCAAAGGTGCACTTATTCAAATTCTTGATTTCCTGATTATCTCACCAGCACTGAAAAGGTTCCTCCTGTATGTGCGTCGGTCTGAAATCCGCGGTGTGGACATTGACAACCCTTACATGAATGTCATGACGGCGCTTACGGTGCCAGACATTGATGATGTCACCATGGTGGACTATGATGCTCAGGAGGAGAGGATCTACTGGGCCGACATCAAAACTCAAACCATCAAACGGGCCTTCATCAATGGCACCCAGCTAGAGACCATCATTTCTGCAGGTGGGTTCATTTCAAGTATTCATACAATATACAGTGTAAACTGTGTCTGTTATGTACTTCACTACCTTTTGGTTATGGAGTTATTGTTATCTATTATATTAAAATAATTGTAATAAATACAGTGGGTCCAAAAGTCTGTCAAATCTCTAATCTCATAACTTTAATTGTTATTAATTATAATAATTATTTGCTGTTATTTTGTCTCTTTGACATTATTGCAAGGTGCACCAAAATATATAAGTAAAAACATGTCATTTGTTGAAGCTTATACCTTTGATACTGTTCATAACTTTATTTTGCTTATGTTAGATGCAGTTTACCTTAGCTCATTTGCACAATAGTTTTGCAAAGCACACAGGCATGACAGCTTTTTTATGCTCTTCCTGACAGACATAGTGAACTGTCGTGGCCTGGCTTTAGACTGGCTTTCCAGGAACTTATACTGGCTCAGCTCTGAAAATGACGAGTCGCAAATCAATGTGGCTCGCTTTGATGGCTCCCTGAAGACTTCCATCATCCACGGCATTGATAAGCCAAGGTGCCTCGTAGTGCACCCCGCCAAGGGGTAAGTAGATTAGAGCAGAGTGCGCACTTCGTCAGTACCTCACTCTCAATGCATAGTATTAGGAAACCTGATGACAGACCTCACCTGTACTAAAGAGGGATCAAAGCCTCGTTGTAAATAGTCTATGCTTTACAAGCTCAAAATGTTTGCAGATCTTTAAAAGGTTGTCGGGTGGAACAAAATCTATTGCCTTACTTTCAGTTTCCAGTTATGATTAATAAAAACATAACACTCATTGATTGTTATAAACGTCATGACATCTTGTGCCTAATTGGATCACTACCTATCCACCTCACACCTTCCCACACAGGAAAATCTACTGGACTGATGGAAACACCATTAACATGGCCAACATGGATGGGAGTAACAGCAAGGTCCTCCATCAGAATCAGAGGGATCCTGTAGGTCAGTAGCTCTGGATACCTGTTATTAAGCTGTACCTCAAAATTTATTTTACATTTATTTTCAAGTTCTGTCTGTACAGTTTTCATAAACTTGGTATATTTACATGTATGTTTTAGCCTGATTTGTTCTGAATGCAAATGATAGGATTACATGGTTTGCAGTAACAGTTTCCCCAATAACTCAAGGTCACTTGATTGGCTGCCGTCTGGACGGATATGTGATAGCCCATTTCAAACAACTTAGCACCACAAAACAAGAAATAAAACTGAGGGAATTTGTCAGATTTGTTTGGTTATGGATTCAATTTATGGTAATTTAATTCAATTAAATTTTCCAGCATCAACAGCTGTGCCTCTGCATGTACCACTTTGCATCTGTGTTCACTTCATTCCAAATTCATTTGAAGTAATTCCCTTATTTGAACTGTAATTTGATGAAGATAACCTGATAAAGGTGTTTACCTGAAAGTTGTAATAATTTCATTTAGCCTTAATCTGTTTATAATCAATTTATTTCCATGCATGTACATGCACTAACTTTACAAACTGAATCAGATGTGATGTTTGTACCTGCTGACATTTTCTCTGGTTCGACAATGTCAACAAGAATCAGAAAGAGCACCCACCTGCTCAGTGGTGATGTTATCCCAACAGGCAACGTCAAAGAAATTCCTTAAGTAAAGGTGTGAAAGTGTCTGGTAAAGACTGGCCAAGGCTTGACAAGTCTATCAATGCTGGAGTTTCTTTGAAACCCAGACAAACATTAACACGAGGCTATACTGAAAATACATGCTACATGTGTACACCTGCATGCTTTACTATTTGATTCCCAAAGAAACCCTTTCCTTGAATTTAATTTAAAAGTGAAAAAAAAAAAAAAAAATGTGCTACCTTGTTTTGAGGGTGAACCAACACACATCAGTACATTTTTATCTCCAGATGCTCTTACAGGTTACATGCATGTTCATCCATGGATGTTAATTTCATGGATTCATATTTCAGATTGTACTGACCACATCATTTATTTGATTTTACCTGAATGTTCCATGAACCAATCCTGTACAAATATTTCCATTACCATTTCAATTTGGGTAGAACATGATGGCTATGAAAGGATGAACCTGGTTTTCTATGAAGTTAAAATACGCTCTTATCTTCTCAAGATGTCTGCATGTATAGAGTAAAAGGATCATTGCATATCCAAAACTTGTGGTTGAGTGCTACAGTTTCTTTGTAATGGTAATGGCTTTACTTCAGACTGCATATTGCTCAAGCCCAATGTCCACATTACATAATGAGGTCTTGTGTTCCGTTTCATTTATTGTACACGTTGATCGTTCACTCATTTCACTCAATTGTTTATTTCAGTTTGTTAAAATACAAGGGAAAATAAAAGGGAAGATAGGAGAAAAAACACCTATATAAAAACTATTTTAAGAAATCTATCCAAGGTAATGATTAGGATGATTACTCACTCAAACTTCCTTCAAACAGCTGTTGAGAAGGCTTAGCCTATACAGTAGGTGTCTAACTGACAGGCATATATAACTGGAAATCATTCACTGAGCATTGGTTATGGATGTCAGTTAGGGGAGCGATCAATGTGAGATGTTTCTGTTGGTGCCTCATTGAGTATCTGGGCCTGAATTTCCACAAATGTCCATATCTGACAATATTCAGGAAAAATGGGGTAAGAGTACAGCCTCTTGAACTGCAGAAATTGCAGCATTTTGAAAACTTAGTCCCTTAAGATTTTTTTATTTTTACATAGCAATCTTGCCTAACTTGCTGATTCCCACAGAGAGGATATTAACACAACTGATTAGTCAGTGCTGTTTGATTTTGAACATTTTCTACTTGTCCATAAAATACATATTTCTGTTATGATACTCTTATTTTTTCAATTGTAAACTCTATCCCCATGAAGTGTGCTTGAGTGACTAATTGTGAATTGTAGCCTGATTTAGCAAAAACAATCAGCTGGTCCTCTTCTCTAGTAGCTGGGCTTCTAAGCAATTCACAAAGCAGAGTGGACTGGATTTCACTGGCTTCATTTATGATTATGGGATAGACCAGGGGACAAGACCAAATTAATGACGCATTGTGGCTGTGAATCTGCCAGACATAAATCCAGCACATGGTGGGATACAGTGAGTTGTTCAGAGGCCCACAATTGAAATTGCTTTTACTTCCTACCACTAACAGGGGTATTCCATGAAAACCATGAAGTCGGCCAGGGAATGGATGTAAAAGGAGTCATTCTCATTTGTTTATCATGCCAGCTGGAGTTGTTATAAAGAGATCCCAGCGAACATCAGCCAACAAACACATAAATATTTCCATTACACCACACTCAACCCAAATGCATAGAAAATGCAGTAAATGTGAACATATAGTATGTCTTATCTCCTATCTCTTCATATTGTTATCCATTGATTATTTACTTTGTATGTGTCTGGAGGATGAGTTTTGGTGATGTTAAAAATCCTGCCATTTTTTGAAGTCAAGCTCTGTATCTCTGGCCCTGTTCCGAACTGGCATTAGTGTCTCAGGTGATCTGATCACCGGTGGACAGCTCTACCTACCTCAGTGACCACTTGGGATCGGATCTCACTTCCTCGCTCTATACACATTTGCGTTCACACTGCTAAAAGAATGTGGCCATATGTGACCGAAACCACCTCTGAATGTGGTCTGAGTAATTGGATCTCAAATGTGTCTTAGGTGTGTTCACACCTGTACCTAGATCTGTCCACTTGTGGTTGGATCATCCAAGGCGGATGTTAATGCCAGGTCTGAACAGGGCCCTAGTGAATCTTAGCACAATGAATGCTAATCTGGTATCCTCTCTTCACTTGTCTTTCTCTCAGGTCTCTCAATGGACTACACTGCCAACAAGCTGTACTGGATAAGCTCGGCCAATGGCACTATCAACAGGTGCAATCTGGATGGCAGTGGGCTGGAAGTGCTGGAGAGTCTAAAGAGGGAGTTAGCCAAAGGCACAGCTCTGGCTGTGATGGGTGAGTGGAGCTTGTCACAAGTGCATCAGATTGCCATTGGGGATTAGTCAGAGAGTGTGGAGGGTTTACGTGTTTAACCAGTTAAGTGGCTGTAGAATGGAGCCATTTAGGCAGTCCTTGCAACAGTTGTGCTTCACATCATGTGAAGCAGCAGTGGCAATAGATAATTAAAACACCGCCCAGCAGTGATTGATGATTGATTCTCTCACCTCTTTTGTAATGAAAAGGGAGGAGGATGTTCATTACATGTTGATTCTTGGCATCAGTGCTGAATCTAGTGAGTCTAATCATCCATCAACTCATATGTTCATTTAGAAAGTTAATTTTGTCAACAACCAACAAACAAACAAACCTCTTATCTAGCTTGCAGTGTCTGGCTCCTCAAACCTTTTTTTCAGCTTTTCCTTTTAATTGTCTACATACATACAAGCTGCCAATTGGTCATATGTCAGTGTAAATTAGTTCTTATCCACCAGTTTAGCAAAAACTCATTCTGGTATTATACCACCCAGAAGGTATGCAAAGCTGCCGAAATTCAGAAACAGCAGTGTGTCCAGATTGCAGTACTCAATCACTGACCTTTCTGATTGGTATACCAACCAAACATGTATTTGGAGAGAAGGGAAATTACTTATGTATTTGATGTACTTTAAATTAAATTGGAATAAGTCAGTGGCACCTACAATGTTAAAATAAGCATAACTTCAAAAGCAAATGAATTCCTGTAGCTAACCACTATATAAAAACAAACCTTGACATATACTGTTTATATGTGTGTCCTTCTTTTCAAAAAAATGATGAATAAAATTTAATTAATTTCTCTTTTATTTCATTTTATATATTTATTTTTAAAACAGACTGGAATATGAATTTTAAATCATCTCATATCCACAGGGCAGCAATCTTGACAGTGAGCTATGTGAATGCATTGTGCTTGCCAAGATTGGTAATGAGAAGGGGGCAGACACACTGAAAAGAGTGTGTGTGTCTCTCTGGATGGTGTGTCTGGATGGACCAAAGTGTAATTTTTATTTTTTAAGTAAAAACATAATCAATATTGTTGTCATGGTGATACTTTGTGTTCTTGAAGCATGTTATTAATCATGGCAGGGCTTCGTTTCCTGCATGGTGGGTATCTGTCAGTATGTGCAGAGTATAATTACAATGATATAGAATAACACAGCTGTGTCAGAATGGAATACCATTGTTTTGTTAGCTGTTAGCTTTCTGAAACTGTAGGACACGTATTTATAGTTCGTTTTTGTAGGCTTTTCTACAGTTTAGATTTTATGGGGAACTGTCGTGGTTGAAACAAAGAGTTAAATGCTGCTCCGTCAAGCACAATTAATAAAAAATTTTTATGTTGAGGGAATTGTTGAATGGTAGCATGAATAGCAGTTCACTGTATTACTATCTTTGCACTGTTAAACAGAGAAATTCCACAGTGGTTTAACATTGCATTTGTTGCATGGTAATGTTTTATTATACATAGAAGATAGCAATCTAATGGATTTGTTCATTTAAACTTGGATTCATGCATGAAAGTGTATGTAATACTAGTCTTTGCATGGGGTGATTGGCTTCCCCCACTCTTAGTATAGATGTTGATCTATCAATTACTGTAAATACAGTAAATTATTAATGTTAAACTTAGTGTTTAATAAGATGTATAACATATCATATCCCCTTTCCACCCTTTACCAGACTATATGTCTGCACTGATGAACAGTTTTCATAAAGTATGTGATAACACTTAAGATGCCTCACTGAGTTTTACAACCGCACAGTTCACTCTATGTGTATATTTAACTATTTATATCAATGTCACACTACAACATTAATGCTTACTATAAATACTGTTGAAAGAGTAGATTTAAATGTATTTTTAGCCTGCGATTAGCATCTAGCATTTAGTGAAATGTTCACTGGTAGTTTATTGTCTGTCAGGCAGTCAGTTTCTCATACCATGATGCCTTCCTCTCTACTATGAACTATTGAGTACATACTAGTGAATCTTGCAGGGTCAGCTGAAAATGAGACTTGGGGGAAGACAGCAGGACAGCAGCCAGACAGGTCATTTTCCACTCCTGAGCTTCTTTTGCTGTTGGCAAGTGAATAGACTATTGGTGATGCCCATTACAGAGTAATATCCTGTCTTCAGATTATTATTTTTTTTGTCTCCATGGTGAATGATGCATAAGTGCATTTGCTGACAATTCACTATGTTTACCACCTCACTTTGCTTGTTTTCTATATCTCCTCTCTTTCTGCTTTGTCTTACCTGCTCAGCAAACTGTGATTATATACCTAATGGAACATGAGCAAATATATAACTAGTATTAGAATTATGTAGCGTTAACGCCATATTTTAGAATTTACTCTCGTTGAAATGGGGCACCAATCCTCTAGGAGTACAACAATGAATTACTTCATTGGCAAATTTATCAATCTCATATCGGAAGCCATGACTTCTCGATTCAATGGATCTCCAGTCTCTACGTCAAAATAATACAACAGGACAACAACTGGGTGTAAATAAAGGAGTTTATTTAACTAAACTACTATCTACAGAGTAAATGCAAGGTGTAATAATCATAAAGATGAAAATAATAATGAAATGAGCAGTGTGATGAGTTGGCAATGGTGGGAGAGAATATGTTATGGCTATACACTATGGCTATACAGCTAATGATGCTACATCTACGAATTAGGTTTGATGATTAAATATTGCTATATTTCGACATCAACCCAGTCATGAGCAGAGTGTTAAGACTGGCCTACTGTGAGTTGCGCTGTAGCTGAAGACCCTCGGCTGGAACCCAGGTGGCTGTGGTTGCCGTGGTAACCCTGGAGACGCGGGATCTAGGTGGATTCTCCTGGAGGCCGTGTCCCGTTATCAAGATGATGGTTTCTGCCGGTGTCTCAGCGGTTCAGCTCTGGTGGAGTTTGTCAGGAGACTTTCTGTCTCGGGCACTCCTGATTTGTGCTCGGCTTCTCTGCAGGCGGTCGTGCAGAGGTGATCTCAGCTTCTAGTTTCTGCATCGTTTTCTAGCTTCAGCTTTGCAGCCTCTAGTTTTTAGCTTTGTTTCTCGCCTCTTCTTCCCTCTTAGCATCTCGCCGAGTTTCTAACTTTTTCGCGTTTCTAACATTTCTGACCTCTTCTCACCTTTCAGGCCTTTTCTTCTTCTCTGACTTCCCTTCATCTGACTTTGTGTGAATTGTTCACGACTGTTTTATCCCCTGAGGGCTGGCGCATGTTTCATGGGCACCACCCATCTTCTCCTGTGTTCCCATTTGGAGAAGAGAGTAAATTTCCACTGAACTTTGGAATAATTTAATTCTAGAGTTTACTAGCACATCCGTCTTCCACCATGACCACAAAACATTAAATGAAATAACATATAAAACTATTTGCGCTAATAATGGCAGAGAGGAGTAATAGGAGTGTTGATTTCATATTACACCCTTCAAACCTGGAATTAATCATGATACAAGTGGTTAATTGATCAAACAACAATGTAATATATATATAATATATATAATATTCTGGATGTCATGTTGTGTGTGTTACCTCATGTGAAGGATGCTGACAGTATGGTCACATGAAGGACATTGTCTTAAAATCTACATGTTACATTTCAAACATTCTATGGGATAGAAGTTTGGGATTAAACTATTGCATAGGAACATCTCATGAGTTACAGAACAGCTAGATATTTAATTTTACATTCTTCCTCAGATCTGTGTCTAGTTGAAGAGAGTTTCTGCTTGGTCACTACCCATGATCTCTTATCTTAGAGAGGGGCAGAGGAGGGAGGTTGGTGTGTGTGTGTGTGTGTGTGTGAGTGTGTGTAGTGTGTGAGGTGTGATGTGTGTTGTGTTGTGTAGTGTGCTGCGTGTGCCGTGCTCATGCAGTGCACAGAGAGGCCAGGATTCACACCTTAGTGTTAATCAGTCCTTTTGTTGTTATTTGTCCTATACAAGAAACAATCAAATATCATTAGACAAAGTCTTATTGTTACAAACTGGAGATTTTGCCTATATTCTCCAGTTGTCTGGTGTCCATTGGTTGATCCTCTGGAGCTGACCCTTTGACCTTTGGTCTGGTTCTGTGTCGTTTGGACACGCTAAAAGCATGGTCTGTTTGTGGAAGAGGGGTCCTTTGTCTCTGTTTCCTATCAATTTGATAGTTTGATGGTGGGAAGAGTCACAAAGTGTCAACTGTGGGTCTGTAACTCTGCATGTCCTTACAGTGAACTTCCTTAATGGCTTGTGACTGATGCCAGGCCAGGTATGTACGCTACAATTACAATATGAATGTACATGCAGTACAATACAGTACATGCACATGTCACAATCTGCTTTGGCAGGGAAATAACTTCATCATGAGGTGAGTATGGGTATTAAGAGCTTCTGAGACCTCTGTGGGGAATCAACATTAACGAGTATTAATCTAACAATGGTTCTACTCTCCCTTCTGGTCTGTGATCTGTTGGTCGTGTTTGAAGTGGTTAAGGTTGCTCCAAAGAAGCATCATATGAAAACAAGGAAAGCTTGAGTTCTATCAAGATTTCTAGCTCCCTCACAGCAGGAGATGAAGGCAGACACACAATCATGAAAGGGTTTTCCAAAGGTTATTTCTCTGCACTGATAATCTGTGGAGTGCGGTTCTTAGACAGGAATCAGACATTTTGTCTCGCTGAGGTTCTTGTTTCCTTTCAGCTTTTTCATTTTGCGTGCATGTCGTAGTGATTGCTCATGCTGGTTGTGAAAAGGTATAATGAAGGCACTGTTACTGACACAAGGTCGATCCACTCAGGTCCTAGGGCTCTGTAATAATTGGATTGGCTTGAGGGAAAGGTGAGGGTTTCTATTTAGAAGGTGTGAGTGATCCATCAGCCTCGACTTGCCTGGAATGAAACGAGCAGTTGAGATGGAAATTGAATATGATGTGCCAAAACCGAGCAATCACAGCTAGCCAGCGATCCCCACGGCATCAAATTAACACAGGGTGCAAAGCTAATCTAGGCTAACATGCCCTCCAGGGTCAAATGTTTTGTAAACTGCATGTAGACTGTCATTCTCACTCATGGGAATTTGTCTGATTTGTGGAAATGAGTTTATGTTCCATTGAGCCTGAAGCTATTAATGCAAGTGGGAATCGTTTCTGTGTGTGTCTGTTTTTTTTTTTTTCTTAATAAACCTTTGAGGGATTGATGATGTGAAACCAAACATTTGCTGGTTGTATTTGTAAATAAAAAAATGCTGCTAAGTTATCAGATTAAAAACAATTTCTTTACGACATACTGTCTTGACTGCAAAATTATCTTTTTTCAATTATGTGAGGTTGCTGATAGAATTGAAGTGGGTAATACACTGAACCAGGTTGTGTGTAGCAACAATGCTGCTCAGATTCATTGGATTAGTGTATGGTTGCTGGTTGCTTCTGCCTGGCTTCCAAAATGTGAGTTAGAACACCAAATGATTTTGATCATTTATTCTAAATTTAAATTAGTTTGTCTTTCCTCCTTAATGTAACGTTTTGAAGTTTTGGTCAATCGAAAAATAGCAAAGACATATCTATGTCCCCAACCCCCTATTTACAATGTGTATTGCGAGGGGAGAGGAGCCACCTGATTTTTCTCCACTTTGCACTTCAGTGGGTTTTTAAAATTGAGAGTTCCAATCACATCTGTTTTCTGTGGCAAAGTGCCGGGGACTGTGTGTCACTGATTTCTGCAGAGGACAGAGGTGGGGATGGAAATTGGAGGACAGAGTGGTGGTGATGGCCAGGGTCAGGAGCCTATTGTGCATGTGCCTATTTACAAAGACACACTCATCACTTATGCTCACAACAGCAGAACTGCTGAAGCATGGAGGTTCACTGTCACACAGAGCCAGACAGGACAGGTGACGCTGCTTCAGTATCACTAAACTTTTGTGTATGTTGTCTAAAATGACCAAGTTTGATTGACATCTATTATACTGCTGAATATACATAATGAAAAAGTATATAATTGTTCATGATATGAATAAATACACACTATAAATGTAAATATATGTTATGTATATATGTGTAAATCTTCCCTGATCTACAGTATTTGTAGATATGGCATTGAAAATCACAGTTGTGCCCATTTTACTCAATTATGGCAACTCCTTCAAACTGAAGTGCATGGGAGAGCCTTTGTTGGTGTAAACCTCTCCCAGACATCAAAGTAACTATGATGCACACATCAGTGGCAAGTGGGCAGAGCGGGATATCCCACTCTTTAATCTCAAATCAGCTCAGAGAATGCTTCAATTATTTAGGGGCTTAACGGTATAAGAGTGCCGGCCTCGGTGGATTAGAGTGCGCGCTAAAGCACACCGTTTGCACTTGGAATTGGTGATGAAGGGTGGTATTTGATTGTGCTGTAGTGTTTTTGAAGGCTTGTTTGCATCGCAACGTGATTTGCATACATTTCGTAGTGAGGAAGACAATGCTGCAGTATTACCTGAAGCCAAAAGTAGAATTTGCTCTTGCATTGCAGTTTTATTTAATCTGTGTGTGTGTGGCCAGATTTTGTAAGAAATGGACATTGATGGTTGCAGGTGGCAAACTCTGGTGGGCGGATGAGGATTCGGCCCAGCTAGGAACGGTTACCAAGAGAGACGGACGGAACCCGGTGATCTTGAGAAACAAGACGAGCGGGGTTGTTCATATGAAGGTGTACGACAGAGAGGGTCAGAAAGGTAAGCATGCTCACACATAACACGCAAACACACGGATAAAGACAAAGGAAGACGCACACTACCCACGTGCACATATGGTACCTTACTGTTTACGTTTTGTTGGTTGTGTGTAACTTTTAGGAAGAAACCCGTGCCAGATAAACAATGGAGGATGCTCACAGCTCTGTTTTCCCACTTCTGAGAACACCCGTAGCTGCTCCTGCACTGTTGGCTACAACTTGCGTAGCGACCGCATGTCTTGCGAAGGCAAGTTTTCCAAATACTTGCTCTACAGCTACCAATATGTTTCCATTAACATTTGACTTTCTATGACTATTCTAAGTTTGAAAGAATGCATTCCTATTTCAATGTATGTGATGAATCTCTGCATAGGTCAAAAGCATTCATAATTTCGCATGCTTTGGTACTTTTGTTTAGGTTGTAATAGGTCATTTGTCATTCTTTAGGTGTTGACTCATTTCTGATGTATTCCATCCATGAGGGAATCCGTGGAATCGCTCTTGACCCAAATGACAACAGTGAAGCCCTCATGCCCATCACAGGGACACTGTTTGCTGTGGGAGTTGATTTTCATGCAGGTATGATACCATGCAGCCAGACAGATGGAAGGATTTTCACTGTTTTATCAGTGTTTGATATTGAGTTTAAGACAGCACATACATATCCCAGAGACCAACTGAAGCTCAAAGAGTTATTATGTCTGATATATGGTTAAATGTACACACTCCATGTTGTTCCTGGTATTCTTGTTTAGAAATGTGAAGTTATTTTGCAGGCATAGGAATTGCTTTTGTGTATGGTTTACTTGCAAAACAAAGCAGGTTGATCAAAAAACAACAGTTTGGAGGGTGGATGGTATAATTCCTTTTTTCAAATTTTATTTTACAGATGAGATTATGTAAACGTGGCATTTCTAATCCAATAATATTTTAAATGTCTATTTATAAGAAAGGCTTTAATGGCTCACACTTTCACTAAGCAGTTTGGTTAAAAGGCTATGTACCTATCTTGACCTCTACAGTATATCAGATTGAAGCCTTGTAATTTTAGATTATGATTTAATTTAATAATACAATGTACAAATCTTTTACTAAACACCAATAATAATGATAAAAGAATTTTACAGTGAGTAGCAATGCCATTGCTCAGCTACATGATGAGGTTCAAGGCTCGTGTTGGCACATTCCCCCCTGAAGTGTGTGAGACATGGAACCCTTGAAGGCAAGCTGCTTTGTTCTGGGCTTTAAAATGTCAAGTGGAGAGAAAATTGATGACACAGTTGCCACTCTCTTGCCCATTTTCTAGTCATACTTTACTGTACACAATCAAGCAGGAAGTTGTGAACCATAGTATGGGACCTAACACTATGACATAATCTAATTTTCATGTACAGAAAATACAGGTGTTTTATGTAGCCAGTGTTGGGGCTAACTGCAAACCTTTTCCTTCATTTCCAATCCTAAAACAATAAAGGGGAGTCAAGGTCTTTCTTATACTGGGTACTAACCTTGTGAATAATGGTTTGTGGGCTTGTGGAGTGCAGTGTAGATGAATGAGTAATAAGTTTACATTATAGAGGAACCTCAGCATGAATAAGATTAAACTATTTCCTCACAAGCCTCTGAAACAATCCTTATACAAAGCAATTCCCAAGATATTTCTATCAAATGAAGGTAACCTAACATGCATTGGAAAGCATGAAGCCAATAGCTTGTGCTGTCATTTGTTACATCCCTTCTTATGATAAAAATGATAGATTTATTACACCAACAAATGCTATGAATATACTATAGGCTGGCAGTGTTCCATATATGTAATAGGTTGCCACTGATGGCATGATAACAAATGCTGTATAAAGGAAACTGCATATGTACAACTGAAGCAAATTACATATACACATGTGTTTATATACTAAGGATATGCAGCAATTCTTTTTAGAAAAGCAGAGGGGCAAAGCTGTGTTGGGATAATTCCACATGTATGCTGTGAGTTTCCTATGTAGGTTCACAAAAAATGAGGTTAGGAAATGTAAATTTATATAAAGGTCGCTGCAACCGATTTAATATTCCCACCGGCTGACTGTGCCAGAGGCAGAGATCAGCAGCCGTCCCATCATTTGACAGGAACTAATATTCACAGAATATTATCTATTGAAGGGAGAAAACGATACCAGAACACTGTTCACAACAAAGTATCTGGATTATATGGACATTGTTTGCACCGGAACATTGTTTTTTACTTTTTCAGATGTTGCTTTTCAGTGCATTGACCACCACAAATCAAATGCTATTGAAATGCCATCTCAACAACAGGGCACACTTCCTCATCAGGTCAAAATTTGCCAATCTATCAAATATTTACTGTACTTCTGTTGCAGAAACTACAAAGAGCTGCCTGCTAATCCTCATCTATACTTTGTATGCCTCCACGCTGGCAACAACCAGGGCCAGTGGCATTATTTTTTGGGGCTGTCTGTCCATCAGACTGCCCGTCCATCCATCCGTCCATCCCATTCTCTCGAACATGATATCTCAGTGCTTCCTTTGGGGGAATCCCTTCAAATTTGGTGCAAACATTCACTTTGAGACAAAGATGAACAAATTAGACTTTGGTGGTCAAAGGTCAAGGTCACTCTGACTTCACAAAACATGTTTTTGGCCATAACTCATGAGTTCATACAATAATTATGACACAATTTAACACAAATGTCTAATGGGCTAAAATGATGAAGGGATGAGAATTAATATCCAAATGGTCAAAGGTCAACTTCACTGTGCCATAATGATGTTCTGCAAAAACACCTTTCTCATCTGCAAGGACACTTATAAATAATTAATGACAGAAATTTGCAGTAGTCACTATAAATTAGTCACAAGGGGTGTAAATGGCCAGTGTAATTACATACAGTACACACACACACACACACACACACATATATATATATACACACTGCACTTCACTGGACTAACACTTTCTAACTAAACTTTTTCCCTTTCAGATAAAGTCAGAGTTCAGGAGAACAAAAGCAGGTTGGGTCACTCACAGGTTTCTGTGTTCTCAGTTTGTCATCCAATAACTATCGAGAGCCTGAAATCTGATTTTGAATATGAGCGACTTCAAAGGTCGACAGCAAACTTGATGTGTAACCACAACTTTTGGAAAGAGAAAATAAGCCGAATCCAAGCCAAATTTAGATATTGCCAAAGTATAGAACAAGCTTGCCAATCGTCCTTTCCTTTGTTACTTTGCGCAGGTGAACATGCAAATACATTACTAAGCCCATCCAAAAGAAGCAGCGGACAGCACACGCATAGCATTTGCATGTCATTACAGATGCCAGGCTGCCAGAGCAGAACAGATGAAAGCCCTGGAGCTTTATTCTGTCATAGGTGAGCTACATGTTAAGTGTGTCAAGGCAGCAGGAACAAGAAAGTACAAATAAACATACAACGCCCCCTAAACTCCTAATAACCTGTACAGAACCAAACTGACAGGCATGCACGGAGATACACTGGAGGACTTGGAAGTCTGCACCATGAATGAATTATGTACTATTTCAAATGCTTATGTAATAGGGCTGTAAAATCAGAAAGGGCCTATAAGAGTTTTACCAACACCATGTTTTGCATGAAGCAATATACTACCCTGTAAAATTTGGCCGACAATAACCTTTCCTGTTCATGCACTACGAGTCAACAAAGAGCTGTGGCTGAACTGTGTGGGTATTTTCGCCATCATACTTTATAGACCTACACAACATTTGGTGAAATGGGCCGAGCTGCTGTAAAATGTGGTTTTATGAGCTGCTTTGTTTGATGGTGTAAATACTTTTGTGGCATCATCCCATGTATCCCATTTTCTCTTGTCATTAACTGTATTGCGTATTTTGCAGGAAATGACACTGTGTACTGGACAGACATGGGCTTGAACAGAATCTCCCGCTCCAAACGTGATCAGACCTGGAGGGAAGACATCATTACTACCGGGATCAGCCGGGTGGAAGGGATTGCTGTTGACTGGATCGCTGGTTAGTATCGTGATTCCCTCGACCTGCGGTCTAATACTGCAGGCTATCAAGTTGGTATTGTCTATTGAAAATTCTCAATTTATGTGCACAGACTTTAGTTACAGCATTAAGTTAAAAAAAAAACAAACAAAACTAAGCCTTAGGAACAAAAGCGGGTACCTTTGTTGACACTCTAAAATCATTCACAGTGCAAAAATGTGAGCAAAAATTTGTTGTTATATACAGTATGTTAATGATGAGATCTTTTTTTGTATCTTGTGCCCTTTAGAATCAATAAACGTCTGCTTACTATTTCTTCTTTCTACACAGGAAACCTGTATTGGACAGATCATGGTTTCAACCTAATAGAAATCTCCCGTCTGAATGGTGCGTACCGATCAGTGGTCATATCTGAAGGACTTGATCAGCCCAGGGCCATTGCCGTTCATCCACAGAAGGGGTAGGAAATGTCTTGTTTTCATGCTTTTGTGAAAATATCAGCACTTTTAGTCCGTATCTTTCTTAATTAATGTTCAAAGTATTTTGTTTTCATTTACAAATTTCAAATTTGACTACTGTCTTATTGACATAATGAAGTCTATTATTGAACTGCTAAATATCTTGCCTCAGTCCACAAGTTTCCCCAGTCCCAGGTCACCCTGTTGACCAAACCAAATTTAAAGAAATATTACAAAAAGTAAAATATTAATTCTTTAATGTCTATTAGGCAACAAAACTGGCAGTATCTTAATTATATTTTTTTCAAGTACATACTGTGTTTGTGTGTTGCTATGCTGGCCAGGTATCTTTTTTGGTCTGAGTGGGGCCAGAACCCGTGCATCGGCCGCTCCCGCCTTGATGGTTCGGACCAGGTCACCTTGGTCAACTCAGGCATCATGTGGCCCAATGGAATTTCCATAGATTATGAGGTGCAGTTGCACACAGATGCACAAACACTGTCATCAACCTCTTGCACCTCCACTCCATTCTTACACACTGTGCCTCCTATGTCATACAGTATTACTCTTCCGTGGCTGAAATATGACTATGTCTAACTGGTTTCAGTGTGTGATATGTTTTTTAAAATTATCCTTCAGGAAAATACATTATACTGGTGCGACGCTCGCACAGATAAGATCGAGAGGATCAACCTTGAGACAGGTGAGGGCCGGGAGATTGTACTGTCAGTGGCCAACGTAGACCTGTTCTCAGTGGCTGTGTTTGGACCTTATATCTACTGGTCTGACAGGTAATTTATTATTTTCTTAAATGTACACACATGCATTGGCTTGTAAAGCCTGAAATACTAACCTGACATTAACCCCTCCCTTTACAGGTCTCATGAAAATATAAAGAACAGCAGTTCCTTATAACAAGGGTCACCACCATAGTGAATACTCCAGACACAGTTCAGCAGTATCAGTATCAGCAAGAGAAGATTCTTCTCAAACCATGTGTAAAATCACACGCTGTTAAATTCAACTACACCTTATTTCCTTTCATGAAGTCAGTCACTTTATGCATATTTGTACACTCCTGTGGTTCTTTGGAACATTGTTGTGGGCTCTCTGAAGCACCAACAGACTAAGACAGGTTTTACAGTATTAGTAAAGAAATGGTTGGTAAGTAGTTAATCACACGTCTCTTCTGTTTGTTTTGATTGTTTTTAACCTTTCTTGCATGACTTGACAATCAATCATCTCATTCCCTCCCCTTTATAACGAGGACGACATTGGAAAGAAGCTATTAGCTTTATTGTGCTTTTATCTTCAGCAGCTTGAATTGTGTGTCAGGACTGGCTGATTGCAGTGTTGGATTTTGCTTTACTTTTGTCAAATGAAATTATTTGTCTTCATGTCGATCTAACTTTGTCATTACCCTGCCGCTGTGAAAAGTCAATACAATATGCTTTCTTCTCTGAAAATTAAACCACTTATTTTGCCCCCTTCATCTCTTCTGGTGTTTTTCAGGGCCCACTCCAATGGTTCAATCCGCCGTGGCTTCAAGACTGACACCAGTGAGGCTGTAACCATGAGGAGTGGTCTAGGGGTTAATTTAAAGGATGTGACAGTCTTCAATAGAGGCAGAGAAAAAGGTAGATGTTTCATTTTTACAGTCTTATTCATTTACATGATGACAATTTTCACCTCTGCAATCTTATTTTTACTTTTGCGGTCATGCCTTTAATTCGTTTTTATAGGCTTTTATAAAAAGCACTTCAAACTCCACTTGTAATTTTCTTTTATGTATAGTCACATACAATTTAAACATGATTGCACAGAGGCAGAAACTGAGACTAAACAGTAACTGAACATGTGTTGGGTTTTGAAGGCACCAACCCCTGTGCCAGGAGTAATGGAGGCTGCCAACAGCTGTGCTTTCACCTGGGCAGTGGTCGCCGGACCTGCTCCTGCGCCCATGGCCGCTTGGCAGAGGATGGCTTCGCCTGTGAGCGCTATGAAGGTTATTTACTCTACTCTGAGAGGACTATACTGAAAAGCATCCATCTTTCAGATGAGAACGACCTTAATTCACCTGTCCAGCCTTTTGAAAATCCTACATTTTTCAAGAATGTCATAGCGCTGGCCTTTGACTATAGTCAGAAGACAGCTGGAACCAACCGCATCTTTTTCAGTGACGTCCATTTTGGAAATATCCAGATGATTAATGATGACTGGACAGGAAGATCTATTATCGCAGAAAGTAAGTGAATGTTATACTCCCACACTGTTTTTCCATCATGTGAATGTTTGCATGTCATTAGAAAACACCTGCCAGCTTCCCCACAAACATACACTTGCACTCATACAATCATATACCCCTTCTTAAGCCAATTTCAAGAGCTTCACATTTGCTACAGTATTAATGGTGATATAGTGGTAAGTAATTGTACCCTGTTTGGCCTGAGTTTGTTTCAGCTGTGTTTTTAGTCATGTCTTCCACATGCATTTCAATGAAAAAGATGCGCTTCAGTTGTAATCCATGCAGCTGTCTAAACGGCTATGTAATGGCTCACTTTTTACTTGCACTTTAAGTACATAACTGCTACCCGAAGCGTATTTTTATGCTTCAAGTCTGATTTCCTCTGACTTATGTGTAACTGCATTGATTGTGTATTGGGATGTATGTGAGATGAGTGCCGCCAACATTCTTCTAGTGCACAGTGGCACTGAGGCTGAGCAGCTCCAGTGTAGACACTGACCCAATCCTGCAGCTGCTGCTGTTGTGCTTCTGACATGCTGCTTCTGCTACACATACAATGTTACCTAGGTGTTGTTTTTACTGCAGTCTCAATTATAGGGCAACCTCTTTCAGACTATAACATTGACATAGCATCAATGGCATTTATGTTTTCCACTCTTCCTTTCTTTTCTGTCATTACTCCTTTGAAAACTTACCACTTATCATTAAATTGCTATAGTGTAATACCTATGTTTGAAGGTGTTACTGGTACAGACTGTATGATGGGTCCAGTCCCTCTCTATTTCTTCACTAAAGCTCAGTCAGTCCTGTCTTGATAAGCATGACTGAGTTCAGATGAACAGCAAAAGCCTCTGTTCTGCTCGGCCAGCACCCTCTGCCATTCTGTGAAGTTTCCACTGGGAGCGGAGCTCAGCACCTTCCCACCCCCTCCTCACACTGGGAGACTGGCAGTGTAACTGATCCACTCCCACCCATCCCCCCATGCCATCTCCCAAACCCTGCTGAGGGAGCTTTCAGCTTATTTATTTATCTTCTAGAACCATCTTTTGAACCATCTGTCAGGATTTGTAAGTGTCCTTCACACCTTAGCACTTGTGAAATGTAAAATCAGAGCAGTGTAAACAATTATAATTTTATCATCCTTGTTTTCAATTATCGTATTTGGTGTTGAGTGAAAGCAGCATGCCCTTGCAGTCCATGCTACTTTTGATGGAATCAACACCTTTAGGCAGCATCTACCCTTGCACTGTATATAAAAGCAAGACTCTTTTCTATAAAGGTTTCTGCCTGCATCTCGTCATTGAGGAAAGGTTAAGATGTTAATCATCCATATTTCCCTAATTAAACTCCTTGTCCCCCATTAATTACTCTCTCGCCCCGCCAACAATTTGTGAGAAACTCCAAGCTGCCAGACGGCTTTTATTGCAAACTATTAATTAGTGATTGGCTGACTCAGGTAGTGTCTTAAGTATTCTAGACTATGGTTTATGGGTTTTTAGATAAGGGGATACAGCCAAATTGTGTTGCATTGGCCACATGTTCACCATTTAGACAAAATATGGGCTGCATGGACAGATGAAAGTGTGAAAATTCAAGTCACAGAAAAGAGGCTCACAATATTTGCCAAATGGTGAACCCAGATGTTTTGACAATACTAAGCCATTGTTAAATTTATTATATTTTTTTTATTTTCTCGTTGAATTGAATGTTGGTAGTTTTATTGAACTGAGAGATGAAGTCAATTCTTTGGCCTTTCTAAGTGTGTACATCTTATGAAAGGTAATCTCTTGTTTTATCAAGCAATAAACAAACGTACTTGCGAACAGAAGAGTTACACATGAACAAACACACACACACAGAATCCGGTTCATGCAGGTAATCTTCCCAAAGCCTTAACAAACCCCATTTCCTATCTGGTTGACAAACTGTGATATCTGACAGTGTAGGGTCCAGTGGCTTTGTAGAGTGCAACTTTATTGAATTTTCATAAATTAGGAGTTTAATTTGTTCTTGTTTATACTGGTGTACTGGCCTTTTCTACTGCCTTTTGCATGGTGTCAATATTTTTTACTGCTCTGGGATGTTTTTTTTTTTTTTTTTTGCCAAAAGCTACTTTCGTTCTTTTCTCCCAGTCATAAGCTTCCACCAATATGCTACAGTTGTCCTTGGGGAAGTAGTCATATTCATGTATGAGTACATGGCAACTCAACAACACTGTATTACTGTTGTTATATACTGTATGTGTATATATTATTCTGACATTGCTTCTTCAGATTGATACTTGTGTAATATGGAAACATTGGAAGCCATATTCAGTAGGTCATTTATAAAACCACTGCAAAACAAATCTACAGTGAATGATAAAACACGAACATGGCCAGATTTTCTGTCTGTGATCATTGTCTCTCTCTGGAGGTTCTCTCCCTGTCAGTCACATTCTTGCACCAGCCTGGGAGCCTGCGGAGGCTTTTTCATATTCTGTCTTTAAGAAAATTGTTTCGCAGTGAAAACATTCAGGAACTGAGTGACTGTTGCATCAACAAATACCTTTCTGTCCAGTGTAGTGAGGCATGAAGTTATTTCCCTGTCAGTCACCAAGAAAACATAATCCCAATTCCAACACAATTGAAGTCTGCCATCTGTTACAGGAAAAGTCAGTATTTTTACCTAAATCTGCACCACAGTCAACTTATTTTTTACATTTGGGTAGCAAAACAGGTTATCAATAAACTACATGAACACTTGAATTTTAACAATATTATTCTTTATGTGTGTACATTTCACATTTTTCACTTAAACAACTAATGATGAGATGCACATGGCTACAGCCATAATGTGTGATGTAGACTAATTTGGCAGATGTGTTTTCTACATTAAGGTGTTGCCAAGCGCAGCTTTAAACATGAGTGTCCTTCTGACAGGCCTGTGCTTTCACTGAGCCATGCTTCTATGCAGTGGATGAATTCGATTACATGGCAGCAACTTGAGCATTGGTCTTATGTGTTTGTTCTTTTAGATGTGGGTTCAGTGGAGGGCCTCTCCTACCACCGGGCGTGGGACACTTTGTATTGGACCAGCTCCACTACCTCCACCATCACCAGGCAAACCGTGGACCAGAAACGAGTCGGTGCCTTTAGCAGGCAGGCTGTGGTCACACTTTCGGAGGAAGACCACCCACATGTCTTGGCTCTGGATGAGTGTCAAAAGTCAGTCAAACTCACTCACTTTTTTTCCACATTATTGTATCAGTTAATGCAAAAATGTCTGGACCTAAGTTTAGTCTTAGACACTGTGACTCCCAACATTTTCATTAAGGTTGATATATATTCAGCTATACTCAGTTTTATTATCACCAAGGGCCATCATCGTCAAGCATATACCATACCCTATATAGCTTTTGATGCTCGTTATCTTGTTTAGCAGCAAAAGACTATTTAATGGTCCAGGAAAATATATAATAACATAACATAAAAGCATTATACATTTATGTGTTTTCTCCCTCCCTATGATACAGGCTTGTGTATACATTTCTCACAACACTACTTCAATGCATTGCTCTGAGTTTCCCATCAAGTTGTTAAATAAGATGCACTTAATAAAGAAGGTCACTGCCAGAGTTTTAACTGGAAGAAAAAAAAAAAAAAAACTCGCATTACTGCTGTTTTAAAATCTGTGCACTGGCCTATGGGTTTTAGGACAGATTTTATGACCTTCGTACTTGTCTATTAATCTGTTCATTGACTATATTGTTGATATGCTGCCAGATGTGTCCAAGGTAGAGCTCTCAAATCCATGTGCTTTCTACACTGTAACAAAAATGCAGGCAAATTGAGTCTTCCCTCTGAATCTTAGGGCAGAAACATCAATTGAGGCTTTTAAATTTTTGTTACCTTCTAATGGCATGTCGTTTTTGCTTTCAGGAATAAGATATGTATGCCATCTATGTATGTTAGTAAAAAAAAAAAGTTTTATGTTCTTCAAAAAAATTGTACATCAGTATTCCTGTTGCATCTAGTGCAGATTGTTACAGTGAGCATTCTACTGAAGAGTCAGTATCTCACTCCTGCTGTTGGACTAACTAAATTAATTTCTTGACCTCAGTCTATATCCTTGGTTGGCAATTTGGCACCATATCCATCCCACTCCAGAAACACTGTCTGATAATTAGAATTCAAACTCAAGTGATTAATTAGCAGTCCGTGGTTGTGACTTCTGACCAGAATCCTTATTATCGCACTAGAGTGGACTTCCATGACTTCATTTCAGTAAGAAGTGAGAGGCCAGGAGCTGAAAAAAAAGCTTAGCAATTTGAAAACACATCCAGCTCTTTTCTTCAGTGATTTGTCTACATAGCTGTGGATTTAAAACGTGTACCGCCCATCCTGCAAAATCCATATAAAACAAGATATAAATCATTTATTTACTCTGCTGCTATTATCTGTGTTTTATACTCTCCTAAGTCCGCACAGAGAAGAATATGAATGAATGACCTCTATCTCACAGGCTGTGATGCTAATCTGTTTTATCAAATTGAAACTGAGCTACACTGATGAGCTCCTTCGGGGCATAGAGAGGGTAAGCTGATGACAGCCATGGAAGTTTTGGGAGCTATGGAAGGTTGTTGATAACTGACCTAATAGTAATAATAATAACAATAATAGTAAAAAACTTTATAGCACCTTTCATACAAAAGATGTGGCTCAAAGTACTTTACAACAAAGAAATTACATGCACTAAATGCTTCACATGAAAAGACATAAAATTTAAAAATCTAAAAAGAAAAACTATTTAAAATGAGAAGAAATTGTTATAAAATGATAACATAGGAAAAAAATGTGAATAAATAAACAGGTAAAAATAGGTGAAGAATAGAATACACACAATGCATAAATTTAAGTAAGAAAAGATTTCTTTATGACAAAAACCTTTCTTTTTTGCCTGAGTGTACACCTCAGCTCTGAGGCATAAAGAACTACAGAACATCTTTTTTACTGAGGGATGCAAATGCACCACAGGTTTTGATTATACCGGGGTGAATCTCTTTCAGCTGCCCTAGAATATTTTCCCTATGGGTGCAATGTAACTGTGGGTTTTATCTGTGCCAGGCACAACCCGAAATTGCCCCAAATAACCACCCTCTTCAGTGGCGCTGCGGGGGGTGACACACACAGCACACTCTTTTTCTTACAATTCAAAGTGCAAAATTTCAGAGCTAGTTAAAGGCTAAGGTGAAGAGATAAGATATTAGTTCTCTTTTAAAAATACTAAGTGAGCTGGCTTCTCTGATATCTATAGTTAGCGTGTTCCATAGTTTTGGGTTGTAATTGACAAAGGCAGCATCCCCGAGTTAGCAATGTAGCTTGGTCCTAACCAGTAAGGGTTTTGTATATAAGAATGAGGACCTTAAAGTCAATTCTAAATGTAACAGGAAGCCATTGTAGGGCAGCTAAAACTGGACTAATGTGCTCTCTCCTCTGGGTTCTGGTTAATAGCCAAGCTACAGTTTTGAATGAGCTGAAGTCTCAGTGTTTCTTTTCAGAAGGCCAGTAAAAAGTGCATTACAGTAATCAAGTCATCTTGAAATAAAGGGATGAATCAGTCATCTTGCTGATTTATAAATGGCCGTACTTTAGCTATGTTTCTAGGGTAAAAAGAATCATGTGTTCATCACCTTTCTGATGTGGGACTTGAAGCTTCGATCAGAGTCTAAGATAACAGAGACTTGTAACCTCAGATTTAACCCAGGGAGTTAATTTCCCCAGATTATTGAACAGCATTTCTCTGTTTGTTTTGGGGCCGACTGTTTCAGTTTTTTTTCTCATTTAATTTTCATTTATTTATTGCTAGAGGACAATATGTAACTATGGAAGTCCCCAGGTGGCAGCATGTACAGTGAGAATAACAATGGACCAAGGCAGCTTCCACAACCAACCCCCACAGCAGATGTCATGTTTCTCAGACACATTATCTCCAAGACTGATGTAAAACTTTCTCCCTTTTGATGTTTGAACCAATTCAACAAACAGTCATAGAGAGAATGACCAACTTTTCAAGACGATTGATCAGCATATCTGGTCTACCGTATCAAACGCTGTGCTTAGGCCTAAGAGAACAAGAATTGAGACTAATTTAGACCTAGTTGAGTTTAGTCTGAGGTGGCTGATTATTTTAGTTAGAGCAGTTTCAGTGCTGCAGGTTGTTCTAAAGTCTGACTGAAATTCCTCCAGGATATTGTTTTATTCAAGAAAAGAGTTTATTTACACTGAAACTATCTTTTCAAGTATCTTACTCATGAATGGAAGGCTGGATACCGGCCTATAGGTGAAGAACAAAGCATGACTGTGTAAACCTCTAGCCGTTTAATTCAGTAAAAAAAGACTTTCCTATTTATTAGCGCGTGTTTTGCCTGCATGGGAGAGAGTTCTCTGCTTGACATATTAGTGTGGAGGCTCTTATAAAAAGGTCCACATATTTTGTAGTTGACATCTGCACATGAAGTTGAAGCCACTTGCTGTTGCTGAAAACAAAAAATAAAGAACAATACTGTATGTTTCTCACCACTAATTAAATGTTTGGTTTGGTTTGTCCATTACCCTTTTTAGCCTGATGTTTTGGACCAACTGGAATGAGCAGAGGCCGAGTATCATGAGATCCACGTTAGCAGGCAAGAACATGAGGATTATCATCAGTTCGGACATTCTGACACCCAATGGACTGACTATTGACCACAAAGCAGAGAAGCTCTACTTTTCAGATGGAAGCCTTGGGAAGATTGAGAGATGTGACTATGATGGTTCCAGCAGATATGTGAGTATGGAAATAATGGCCCCCAAGTAAAAGATATTACTTGTGGTTACTCAATCTAAAGCAATTGTTTAATTTTTTTGATTATAAAATCATTGGTGTTGGACCATTATACAAGGTATAGACCCATCTTTTTAATTTCTACATAAAGTTCTAAATTTATGTACCTTTTGAAATTCCCATGAGTCAAGGAATGGCTTTATGAAAGAGACCCAGTGACTCACCGAGTAGAATCTATTTTCCACTTCTGTCTCCGAGTGATGGAGATGTTTCATTACAAAACATCTGAGAATCGAGGCACATATTCAGGGACAGAAAGTCAAATTGATCTGCCCTTTTCTCCTGAAATGAAACTGTTTTTCTGTCTCCCATTTAATCTGCCATCCCTATTGAGCTCCTGGAACATAATCCTTTATACAGCGAACAGGATATGAAACACCTCTTGATGTTCTTTCTGATATTTCATCTCTGGGGGTACAGATGGTTTCCTTAATCACAGAAGTCATTCCGTGGTAAAGTAAAGACGCTCAGTCAGGGGAGTTCTCATTTTGTCCATGAAAAGTTGCTTGCATAATGTATGACATCCCAACTGGATTTATATCCTCTGTATCCCATGTGTGCCAAGGATTACAGTACAAGATGGTCTTTTTTGCTATGGATGTCAGTTTTTGCTTGACATGACCTCTGCAGCTCATCACCTTGGCCCATTTCAATTAGTTGCCCATATGTTTGCTGAGCCGGGTCACAAGGCTCAGAAAGTCTCCACCTTTGGGTCCCCACCTGCCCTTGCTGCAGTCAAGTCCTGCTAATGAAGGCTTTGCACTCAGACTGCTCTGGGTGCAGATTCTCCATTCCAATTAAAATGTGTAAATTAAACAGAGGAAGCTGATTGTCAACTTCAGCACTTTCCCACACTGTGGTTGTGGAAATCTTGAGACAATCCACTATATACAAGACATTTCCTCTGGAGATGGTGGCTTAAGGCTCCTTGTCACTTTAAAGTCTTGTGATTGTTTCATTTTTGTCCTGAGTCACAGGAATGTAAACTTGGATGGCAGCGGAATATCCTCGAGGGCCCAGCTACTCCTCACTGCAGCAGTGCCATTACATGCTGCCAGTGTAGTTAGTGACAAAGAAGGATAAAAGCTATGGCATGATTCTCTCCCCCGTGCCATTTTGAGAGTGGAGGCTCATGTCATTAATGAAGGCAGTGCTTCACAAAGGGCAGCGGAGTGCATGATAAGGGAATATGTCAGTATGTTAAGCCAAGAAAAGATGCCCTTTTCACGATGAGTAGAGGAAATATGAATTGAGAGCTGTCGGCAGTTGAAGTACGATATTTGAATATTGTTGAGGAGTGAAAGAATGATAAGAATGAATGAAATATGTTCACATTTACCCAAAACATGAGTTCGGCTCAAAAATAATGTGTAGCTGGCTGTAAACCTAATGTGTCCCAAATCTAATTTCCTATCAATATGTTCAGTCCTACCCCATCTGGCGTTTCCCTCTCTTTCTCTCTCTGTCTCTGTCTCTGACTCGCCTGATGGCCAGTTGTTGCTTCCACAAGCTGGGCTCCTTTAATCAACACCTGTCCTATTAATCCCAGTATGGCACAGGGCTAATGTGATGCTGCTTACAAGCCTGTCCCACTAATGGCTTAGACTACAGAGCTGCTGGAAGCCCTGATCCCCCCCCACACACACACACACAAGCCTGGAGAGTCCCACAAGGAGGCATCTGATGGATTCCTGCCTCCCTGCCAATGACACTGTCATTTACTCCCCCAACATCTGGGTTAAGCAGTCATGTAGGCAGCAGGGGTGTTGTGTTGATTGAGTCGAATCATTATTTTTCACATTTATTCCTAGGGTTGCACTAGGGAAAAATTCTGTTGATGCTCTCTCCAGCCAGATCTTGAAAAGACATGTGTGTTTGGTTTGTGGGTGGAAGTGCAAATATTGACAGTATGAAATGTATGAATTCCCCTTGTGTTATAGCTGTATTGTGTATGCCAGCAAATAGAATAATTTACATAACCTGATACTTGAAAAGCATATTGGAAAGCAGTCCTAACACCAGTGCTCTGCTCTACAATTTTAGGTCATAGTTAAATCAGGACCTGGAAACTTCTATGGGCTCGCCATCTATGCAGATTTCATCTACTGGTCAGACTGGGCCCGCAGGTCTGTGCTGCGATCAAACAAATACACAGGCGGTGACACCAAGGTACTTCGAGCAGATATACCCCATCAACCAATGGGAATTATAGCTGTGGCCAGGGACACAAACAACTGTGAGTATTTAAACACCTGGAAATGAGCTTAATTTAATGACCAATGGATGCAGTGAATTGTCTGCAAATATTTGTGTATTATGTGTTTGCAGATGCCTGGGTGTTCATGTGTGCTTATTGGCGGGATTTTGTACATGTGCATATTTATTATGTTAGTGTAGGTTAGGACAACAGACCAAAATAAATATGTGGCTGCATGCACTTTCTACTGTAGCAATACAAAAATATTAGAGGAAGCAGTTCTTATCTGTGTCACTACTGCAGTTTGCATGCACCCACTGGCTTGATAATAAAAGACGTAATAAAGCCAGACTGATTCTGACTGTTTGAGGCCAGTACCAGTATCAACATTTTGGATTTTTTATAAATCTGATCAGTTTTTTTATTTTATTTTTTTTTTGGGCAAGGATTTCTGTAAGTTGTTTTTCAATAACTTATGACAAGGCTATGCATTAAGGCAGGGTATTTATATGACATTTATAGTTGAATCAAGCTACATTGTAGTCAGATATTCTACGCATATATGATATATCAATGATCAGCCAACATTGGTGAACAATACCAGCCCACTGGTACGTCATCTGGGCTCTGCTAACTAAAAGCAAAAGATTTAAAATGTGGTCTCATTTTGATGTACAAAAACAGCAGGGATGATAAATGAATGTGGTCTTATTTAGAATGGCTAGAAAACTAAAGTTTCAGAGGTAATTAATATAAAAAGTAGCCTATGTTGTAGAGGGAGTTTCTTAAGTGCCATATAAAGTTTAATTTCCAAGTAGGACAAAGGGAAGTGTGCGGTGGTGTGTCCCAATGGTTGGACTTGGATGCAGAGAGCCACACTCTTCCTCGTTTATCTCGTCATGGGAAATAATCACATCCTATGACCCGCATGTGCACAGCTGCAAGAAAAACAGCGAGTCTACAGCATGATGTGCAATGACCAGCAATTTATTCTTTTTGGTCTTTATGTTGTTCACCTCTTGTTTTTCTTGTCACAAATATCCTGACTATAAATAATCATACAAATGGTTTACGTGAGCTGCAAAACAGGAACAGATTCTTCTCTTGTGAATAAAATACTCGAGGCTGAAGGGCAGGTAATAACAGAGGGTCTCCATTGGATATAAATGTCTCTAAACGCTTATAATTGAGAGTATGTCTGTTGTTTCTAAGCTTCTATGCATTTTTTTCTCTGGACTGGATTAGCTCTCACATTGTCTTTCACAGGTTATGTGTTCACTTTGGTCATGCGGTGTAGTGCAATACACAAATCCCACACAGTTACACACAGCATTTTCACATAACACCCCAGGCAGAGAAAGACAAAATATCCAGTACAGTAATACATTTGCTACCTGTCAGTGAGCATACCTCCCTGTGGTCAGTATTAGTGCAGGCATTTAGCAACACAACTGTCCTTTTATTCATATGTTTACCACTGATGATCCTTTAAATTAAGACTGAATTTAAGTGCAAGTATTCAACACTTAAATCAGCCTCACTCTTAATATATCCTCCTACATTAGGTCTTAGATAAGGAATTGAATAATTTAAGTTGTTTAGCAGTTTCCTCATCCAGTCTCATGCCTTAGCATTTCACATGGACACTTTTCCATCTCAACTGAAATAAATCTTACAGGAGAAAAATCTACATCAACTGTCTCACCCGTTAACAGCAAAGGTGTCAGGCCTTCAGATTCAAAAAGACAGAGCTCCTTTCTAGATTTATCATTCATTTTCCATGATATGCAGAGAAGCCAAAGTCTGTGCCTTGTGCCTTGTCCCTTGGGATTTTGAAAACTTATTTGAAATATCACTTTGGACTATCACTCACTGGCCTCATTACTGATACAAGATATTATTTTAAGGTGAATTTAATTGGAATATCAATATTTGGAATGCTGCTAACTAACAGATAAGGAAGACTGAAGCTAAAGTCCAGCAGAAAGGTAATAACTGCGGGTCCTCAGAAGATAACTCCAGGAATGTACTAAAAATCTCTCACTGATTATATCTAAAAGAGAAAGTGTGTCCTTGGAGACTGCTTCAGACCTCTTAATGATTTCTCTTTGATTTTTATTGAAGGTGAGCTGTCCCCATGCCGACACATGAATGGAGGCTGCGGTGACCTTTGTCTCCTCACCCCGGATGGGAGGGTCAATTGCACTTGCCGTGGACAGCGTGTTCTGTTAGACAACAACAGATGCGTGTGTAAGTCATGAGAATCTTCAGATGGAATTATAGTGAGGTCACAACTTCTAACCCATAGAGCATTCCCCAGTACCAGGTATTGATTTTAATGGCACTCTATATTGATTAGTTATTTTGAAAGAAGTCAGTGTCTACATTTATATGCATAGCGTAACCTGGGTTCTGTACACATTCAGAGTAAGATATCATTTGCACTGTTTACACGAAACTTTTGACATCTTTGAATTGATCCCTTTGCACATAACCACACACAAACAGGAAAGCATGACCAGCTGCTGTCTCTTCCTCTTTTTCTAAGCAGTGAATTTGTAATGATTCCAGAAGTCATAGTCAATACTGCTCATGGAAAATAAAGCTTTAATGTTGTGCTACTTTAAGTTTAGGCAGACAGCAGAAAACACAGTTGAGAGGAGTAGGATGTTTGTCACAATTACTTGCCTGAAGTCACAAGGAGAAAGCATTCCTAATTTGACACATTGCTGGTTGAATCTGAAATGCAGTGTGAGGATAGAACATAAGGTGGGAGGAGCTGTTCAAACGAGGGAAGTTTGGCCAGAGTAAACATGGCAAGTGACTCAGAAGAGCTGGATGGTAGCCTGGATGTCGTTGTTGACGACAGCAGGCTTTCAGTTGCACCTCAATTCAACTCATTACTAGAAGAGGAAAAAGTGGGAGGGTGGTCAAAGTATATTTGTTGGAATTTTTAGTTTTTATTGACTAAAATCACTAAAAGTACAATGTTGACATTTATTATTCAATCAATGCACTACAGTAGATCAAATTGGAAATTGCTACTAAAACAAAGTCAGAATACACTAGGCACTTTAGGCAGTTAGAGTTCCCTCAAGTTAAGGTATAAGGCTAATGGGGTTATTGAATGCTTTTTATGGCATTTACAAATGCTGACCCCAAACAGGGTTTATGGAGTAAATGTGGAGTAATGTGCATTAAAATATACCCCCAGTGTTCATCTGTATGAATGAAGTTTGTCTAATACACACAGTTCAGCTTTGAGATTTTGACAGCCATGGTTCATCACCCTTATTGTCTTTTTCTGCAGCAGAAAATTCCTCCTGCAACATCCACACTGAATTTGAGTGTGGGAATGGAGAGTGCATAAACTACCAGCTAACCTGTGATGGAATAGCACACTGCAAAGATAAATCAGATGAAAAGATGCAATACTGTGGTAAGAAACACCTCACAACTCTATCTAAAGGATATACAGAAAAGAATGTAGAGTATTAAAAAATATGTACCTGTTGATTTCTGTCTATCATTGACATTTCTGGTAATAAAAAGTGGCAAATATGTATCTATTTCTAACATATTTGTACAATTAAATTTGTTCAGACAACAGGAGCTGCCGGAAGGGTTTCAGGCCCTGCTACAACCAACGGTGTGTGGCCAACAGTCGTTTCTGTGACGGGATCGATGACTGTGGGGATAACTCAGATGAAGCTTTCTGTAGCAGTGAGTCACAGCCGTTTGATCTCCTGTTCAATCCGTCCTGCCTCTGAGGGTTGGATCCAGCCACACTAATGCTTGTATTAATACAGCACACCAGGCCACATGCTGTGCTAAGCCTTCACTGTCTAATGAGCCCCAAGATCATAAAGAGTGCATAAATTCAAAGGAGCTCCCAACCTCCAGCCTAAAAAGCTGCTTCTGAGAGAACAATACTTTGTGTCCATTCAACACAGCCAGAGTGATTTTGTTTTGACCTTAATGGTTCTTTCAGGAAGGAGTTTATTTCACTATGGTGTGTCATCTTGAGCCTTGCATTTTCTTTTTATTGGGACATCAACAATAACTTTTTTCTATTATCATTAGAACATTTAATTATAGTCATACAGTCGTATATATACTGATAATAAAATGCGGACAGGTGAAATGACCAGAGCCATTGTGCAATAGTTGATAAATGAACAAAACCAAGAAGCACCTCTTGCATATTAACTGTGAATTGCTCTTGCACAGCACTAAGAGGGTCACGACAGTCAGACAATTTTTGTAGCACGGAGTCCAACTTCACAGATACTGCAACTCATCACAAACCTTTTTCTGTCTGGCAGTTCGCAACCAGGAGCTAATTTTCACCACCCCCACAAAGAGGTTCTAAGTATTGTTGCGAGCTGTACCTGTGACTGTGTCCAAGTGCTGTTTCTGTTATCTTCTTGAAATGCTAATTCTCTCCCCCAGATGTCACATGTGGCTCATCAGAATTATCTTGCAAGGATGGGAGCTGTGTACCCAGCTCAGCCTGGTGTAACCAGGTCATTGACTGTGCCGATGCCTCAGATGAAAAGAACTGCAGTAAGTCCTTTATGCCTTTCCTTTACATTGCAGTGAAAACATAAACGCACCATCGCACCTCTCCCAGATCTGTTGGATCCATTGACTTAGATCTGTGGTTGTCACTCAGATCATATTGAATACTGCCACTCTCACCTTTACCTCCACTATCACTGCCTTTGTGACAAGACAGTTATTGTGGTGCTGTGTTTTGTATTCAGACCACACCGACTGCTCTCACTTTTACAAGCTGGGGGTGAAAGAAAAAGACTTCATTAGCTGCAACTCCACCTCGCTGTGCATCCACCCCTCGTGGATCTGTGATGGTGCAAATGACTGCGGCGACTATGCTGATGAGACCAACTGCCAGGGTGAGTACCCGGCACGCACAGACACACTTTGCGTGTACATTCAGAGGCAGATCAAGGAAGCCAACTTCAATTAGAAAAGACTTAAGACAGATCTCATTTTCAGAGATGATTATGACAGTGGAATAAGAGATTCTGTGAGCTTAGGATAAGATAATGACCTCAATCATTGCTAATGCCTTGAGGACTGACTTGGTTTTGTTGTTCATCCCAGTTTCCCATGGACAGAAGTGTGAGGAGGGCCACTTTGCTTGTCCAAGTGGGAACTGCATCTCCAGCGTGTGGCTGTGTGACGGCCAAAAAGACTGCGAGGACGGGGCAGATGAATTCCAGTGTGGTAAGCCAACAAATTTTACCTCTCATGGAGGAGCCTCTACACAATAAACTGAAATGATGTTTTGTTTTCTAACTGGCAGATTTACATTTGGTATTTGGTTGCTCTAAACAACACTGTCGGTGGTTTGAAGTATATTTATTTTCCATTAACAAGAGGCTATTTGTTGTAATGTTTTTGTCATTTAGATAGATCCGGGCCCGCAACAGATATTATGTACAGTATATAAAGAGGAGACAGAAAGTCAAGAGATGATTGTTTATCATTCCATAAGGCAATTTCTCCTCACTTTATTTTGCTCCCTCCTCATTGGGAGATTTCTCAAGTGGGTGTTGCTGCTTGTTTGAAAGTCTAATCCCCTCCCTGAATTCACAGTGAGGCTGTTGAAGACAGAAGTTTTTTCCTTTCTCTCTTTGAATTATAATATACAGCACTTCCAGTGTAACAATTAATTAATGAGCCGTCACTGAGACGGTTATACTAAAGATGAAAATGGTGGATTCAATGGAAAGCTGTGACATATGAAAGGATTACACATTACAATGCCACTCCTCTACTTTCTCTCACCAGAGGCAGCAAGAGCATTCTTACTTCTGCTTTGATCCATGCTAATATATGCAGAACCTACCATGACAAAGTCAAGATCTCTCCAATTAAACAGGAGGCCCATAATTAAGTCATGGTATGGATTAATATAATTTGCCCTCAAAACCAACAGCTCACACACATACCCATTCACATCTCATTGCTTTCGGCACCAAAGCAAAATTGACTGGATGCTTTAATGTACATGGTCAGAGTAGCTGTTAAGCTTCATTACTGTCACATACATAAACAAGGTAATTAGATTTGATGAAGTGGTCCCCACACACTGACAAAACAATTGCTGCCTGTATTTAAGTTGTCAGCCTATTGCGTTGTCTAACCCATAGACTGTGTGGTCTAACTGTTTGAAGTGTAAGAAGTCATGACGCACTTAGTGCTGTCATTAGTATTGCACTGCATTCGCTGTGAGGTAAAAGAGATGCATCTTCCTTCCTCTTGCCTTTTCTCATGAGTGTGACTCAAGGGATCTAGTGTCGGTCAGGATGGATTGAGATGAAATTGGGTAAAGATTTTTGTGTTGCCCAGAGGATGAATTCTCATGACTTTGTTTATTTGACTTTTTGTCAAGCCCCACAAGCAGGTCACACTTTTCACACCAGTGAAATAACTTAAAATCTAGGTTGATATTTATGGCTTTGTGTCAAATGTTACGAGCTGAATTTTTTTTCCTACACTTTGATTTTTAACCAAAAATCAAAAATACCAGCAGCCTCATTTTTACTTTGTGTTGTTAGTATGCTAACATGCTAAACTAAGATGGTTAACACTATAAACATTATACCTCCAACTCTGCTTGTGTGGCTGAAGACTATGATTCATTTTGCCTCGTAACCATTTAAACCCCAACTGTTTGGGACTAATGACATCAGGAACCAATTTAAAGAAGAAGAACACAAATAAAATGTGACCTTACATTTCTTTGCCTTTGAGAGTGTTTGACTAAGATGTTACAGGTCTCTAATTTGCCTGGTTCCATCTTCCTGTATAATTATCCAGCACCTTTGTTTACATTTCAGTTGCAACAGAGAGAGGAACAATCCGCTTTTCATATTTAATGCTCTTCCAGTTATCAAATTTATTTCATAAATTGTCCATGAATGTTGTTCGAGAGATGCATAACGCATGAATACCATTTCCATTCCTTTATCTAAAAATGCCATTTGTGCCTGTGTGAAATGATAACATCACATGCTTCAAATGTGCCTATATCAGAACAGATATGAATTATGCCTCAGTTCTTTGAGATGTTCTGAATAGTTTTTTCAGGACAAATAGACAATATTCCCATTCCTCTCAGTTAATTATCATATAAAAAGCTCCAGCCACTGATAATGTGACTGCGAAGTGGTTTGAGAAAAATGACATTACATTTCAGAAGTTTCAAATTTTACAAATGATTAGATGAAATAGTCATTTGTCACTTCACAATGCATACAGAGCTTTTCTACTATGTGAGACACTATTGAAAATGAGACATGAAAGGCTCTCTTTGATACATTTAATGATCTGTAGACCTGCTATTTTGTCATACACTTGAAGCAGCTGTTCACATTTGAAGTGCAAATTTGGTGTCACATACAGGAAGTCTGGATAATCATGGTTTCCAGGTTTAGCCACTTTATGTTTATCTCATCTTTATCTTACATCACTGCATTGGTGTGTGTAAAACTGATGTGATGTACTGAGCCTGACAGGACGTAAAGCTACACAGTGAGAGAGAAACCCCACCCCACCCCACCACAACCCTCCCTCCCTTAGCAGGATCCATAATTCCTTGTGCTGTGGTCTGACCTGGAGCACACATTTCCCCCCTTCCTTCTCTCAACATCTCATCAAAGCTCTGGCAGACTTTGCCAGGCCTGACATCTGTGGGAAAGGGGAACTACTCTACAGGGAGAGTGGTTGTGTGGTTCAGCGACACAAACTCAGCACTAATTACGAATATATCCACATTTTACACAATAGCTTTTACAAAGTGATCAGCAGCGCGCTGTCTAAGTTGACATTCAACTGTTTCCTATCACCCCCTAGAACCCCAGTTTCTTTTGAAATAAAATAGGAGAAATTGAATCTTAATAAGCATTACTGAAGTGCTTTGATGTTGCAAAGGTATTTAATTTAGACATTTGTTTTGTGTTCAGTTGATATATTTATTTTCCTGCACATTAACTGGCATTTATAAAGATGTCTTCTTGTATGAGACAAAATGAATAGTGACAGCTAAACTCATACATGCCACTAAGCAGAAAAACAGGCTAGCCAAGGGGCAAACTTTATCAAAACCAAAATAAAAAACACTGCCCCCTCTATAGGGTATTCCACATTTTTTGTTGTTTCCTCCTCACTATGTTTGATTTATGGTATTGGAATTTCACTGTCCTCTGCAGACTCGTCATGCTTATGGAACCAGTTTGCCTGCTCAAAGAACAAGTGCATTGCCAAACAGTGGCTGTGTGATGGAGAGAACGACTGCGAGGATGGCCTTGACGAGAGCGTGCAGATCTGTGGTAAGTGCCCTTTCGGATGTCAAGAGGAATCTACTGTCGGTATAAAAGGTCACAGCCGCTATAATATGTGTGACAGCTCCATGTGCTCCTCTAGCAGAGCTGGGAATGAATGGAAAGAAATATAACAATCTTAATGAGACAACAAATGAGACCATAGGAATTTCTGATGACTGCAGTGTGGGCACTGAGGCAAATAGATTTTTCATGACTGAGACCGAAGAGGAACAGCTATTTCAATGGGCAAATGAGATGTGTCTGTAATGAATACTACAATAAAACAAAAAGAAACCAACCACAATATAGAGACAGAAATTGCTGTGAACATTGGTTGGATAATTAGACTCTAATGGAATGTCAAGGAGATATTAATGAATTGGCCCAAAGGTTTCTGAAGCACAATTCTAGGCAAAACACAATATGCATTTTAGCTCTACATGCCAAACTGAACTACTGTGCTAACCTTTGTATCTCAGTGCAGCCATGTTTCTTCAATTGTTTTTCCTTAAAGGGCAGCCCTAAGATAAGGACAGTATTGCTGACTTACAGAATTCAAGTAAATAGTTGTTACTCACAATAGCACGGCCATTATGTGTTAGCTCTGCTCAACGGGGACTGCTGCACAATGAAAATTAGTTTGTTTGGGTCATAAAGGGATACCACTTTAAAGCGTCTTAATATAGTGTGATCTATTAGTTCAGAACAAGTGTTTTGATATTTTTGAAATAAATGGTAAATGTTCACAGATAAAAGAAGTTACCATCCTGACAAAACAAAATACATCTGTTCCAGTTCAGCATCCTTTGCACTCATTTCTCTGTGGTGCGTTTTACCCATTGTATTCATTGGCTTTTGAAAGTAGAGCATGCGGTCCTCTTTTCCTCTCAGGCTCAGTGACATGTGCTCCAGGGCTGTTCAGCTGCCCCGGGTCGTATGCCTGTGTTCCAAAACGTTGGCTCTGTGATGGCGAAAGGGACTGCCCTGATGGGAGTGATGAACTCTCTGCAGCTGGCTGTGGTAAAGTCTGTTCTCTAGTTCGAAACATTGAATAGGTCATTGCAATTATAGAACTTTTTCAGAAATTGTTGCTTGTTTACACCTTATTGTCCTTGTATAACTTTGGATTACATTGTATAAAACAATAGCTCATAGATCATAAAACCCACTAAACACCTACTATAAATTTCTGTGCAAAGTTTATTTCGAGCATGAAAGACAAAACCAGCAAATAGTGGGAAGTAGTAGACAATAGGAAGCTTTTACACAATTGCAGCCCTCTCTAAGTGGAGTAATCTGTATTTTCTCCCACAAATTGGTACTGGACCCTTCATCTTAACCTTCACTGTTTCTACCCTCTACCTCGTTAGAAAACAGAGACCAGTTGATTAACATAACGCTTACTAATGTTGATGTTACACACATACGGATTGCCATGTTTAGAAAAAAATGTTTATCCATTGATTAACACTTGAACCCACTTCTTTTCATGCATTAGCACCCAACAACACATGTGATGACAGCTCATTTCGCTGTCGCAACAAAGCGTGTATCCCTCAGCGATTTGTCTGCGATCATGATGATGACTGTGGAGATGGATCTGATGAATCAGTGGAATGTGGCAAGTAGATTTATCTTGCTTTATTGCTCTTCATATTCACCTTTGGCACATGACTATGTCCTAATTGAAAGATACACGATGCAAGTGTGAAAAAAATAAATAAGTAATTGAACTCTACACATTTGTACATTCTTCTTTCAGAAAAGGGAAATATATGGTAATATGGTAATAATATGCATGGTAATATGTCAGGTTTTAAAATGAATAAAACATCTAGAGCTGTTTGACTAATTAATCAATGAAAGAAGACTCACTCAGATTTATAGTATTACAGATATTAGGGCAGATCGATGGATACAGTGAAGAAAAGGCAAAGTCACAATGCAAGTGCAGTCCTGAGTAAAACCTGTTTGTGTTACCACAGTCTGGTTAAGATGCTACATGAGGAGGACTCTATACCATTAGCTAGTCTTCTATGTAAAATTATGAGCTACAATACCATCGTTTAGAATGATGGAATGATTATCGATATGAATGATTGTCTATAGTATAAATATTTTTAATTAAATAAACTGCACTTTTCAAGCTTTTGAAAATCAAAATGCAGGTCTTTTTGCAGCTGGTCTATAATAGACCAGTCCATTTTTCTCTGGACTCATTAATTACTTTCTGTTATTTAAATTGATGATTGGTGATTATGATTCTTTGATGATATTATTCTGCCTTTATTTGGAGTGCTGATGAAACATTTATTTATACTTGAAATATTGGCCAATGCAGCTGTGAACACCATTATGCCTCCAGATGGCTTTATTTGTTTATAAACAATGATATCATAACTCTATGAGGGTGATTTGTTGTAATATGAGGTCACAAATCTTGCTTTGTTCAGATTTATTCTACAGTATTAGTACATCATTTTGCTAAGGTTCCACCCAAAACTGGAACTGTGTCACTGCCAAGCCCTCGTTCAAGTTGATGAAAAACTGTCTTTCTCTCTTTCTTCAGTCTATCGCTCCTGTGGATCTGAGGAATTCCGCTGCAGGGACGGCCGCTGTCTTCTCAGTTCTCAGTGGGAGTGTGACAGCTATGCAGACTGTCCCGACCGCTCTGACGAGCTGCCTCTGAACCTCAAATGTCTGGCCGCAGGTAAGACTCTCTGTTTGGCTCTCAGCTGGAAGCTCTTCATCAGTATCACTCGCCCAGGAAACGGGTGGGGACATATGGTGGAAACAAAAGGTGCAACAACCAGGAGAGCTCTCCTGAAAGGAATTAATCTGTCAAGATCCATTGTTAGGTCAAAACCCAACTTTGCTGAGGAATTGGAGGACATTGTGCCAGTGACAGTCATGTGTTGCTCTTTTCAGGAAGCCTGTGCAATGGCTCCTTCTTCATGTGCTCCAATGGACGCTGCATTTCTGAGGGAAATCTCTGTGATGGGAGAGATGATTGTGGGGACCGGTCAGATGAGAGGAACTGTAATGTGAATGAATGCTTGAACCGTCGGGTCAGTGGGTGCACACAGGACTGCCAAGATCTTACTGTGGGCTACAAGGTAAGTGACCAGTGGACTAGTTCGGGTGCTTGAACATGCATTCTTCCTCAGCATCGCTTGCTGACTACAGTTAGTCCATTAAGCCTAATTCATCCAGCTAAAGGTTAAACCAAGCTGCAGTAAATGAGTACAGATGGAGAGATAACAATTTGTGAAATATTCAAAACAGATAAGCAAGTCACTTGCAAAAACAAACACCTTTAGTTAGCCCGCTGCACAGTAAGTAGTCATTTCTAATTATGAGTCACAGCTGTGATATGTTCTACGTCAGAGTGTGACTTGCATCATAATATTCAAGCATATTACTATTGTATCAGATTTTAATTTAAAGACTTTACTGCCCTCCAATTTTAAGCAGTAGCATTATTAACAATTCACTGGCAGGTAAAATGTGGAGCTTATATTAATAGTCTGGACATGAATGATTAATGGCCAATAATGAATTAAGCCTAACTCCTCACATCATTAAACAGATAAAGATGGGTGGGAGCATACATACATTTTGTCTCTCACTTTCTGAATAACCTTGAACGCTATAAGGGGAGTTTAATGATATGCCAACAACTGTCTAGCCTCCCTGACTGTGCCGAGCGACTGTGGCATGTAATGTTAGGGTTGAATGCAGGTCAAGGCCACATCCGCTGGAGTGTCCCGTTGGCCATTCCCATTGTCAGACTGTGGTAGTTTATGCCTTGATCCCTGGATTTTGCTCTCCCACTCTTGCATGCAATGGTGCTCACTGGATCAGAAAAGTGTGTGAAAGCTCAGAAAACCCCTCTTCCCTGTCATGACAGGGGCAGAGCTGGACAGAGAGCACATCAATGCAGGCCCTTAGCTCATCCATTTGTGGCCTGAAAAGGGAGATCAGCAGAAAGGCCCTCAAGGTTATAACTTTGGATAAGAAAGGGATTTGCAGTGGGTCCAGAGCAGCTGATACAAGCACTTTTAGTTATTTTTGGGGGCCCTGGTCACTGAAGTGAGATGGAAGTCTTCAGCCACAGTACAGTATGTGTGTATCATGGCTTTGACAACAAAGCATTATATGAAGAGAAAACTAAAATGTTCAGTGTTTGCAGCCAGGTCTCCATCAGCAAGAACTTAAAACTTCAATAATTTGTTTTATAGTTCACATTGATAGTTCAGCGGAAGTGTCTTAACAGCTAAACCGAGTCTCTTGTCTTGCATTTCCTCCATTAATGATCAACACCCATTTGTGCATCTTTCTGTGTTTATGTTTATGATCAGTGTAAGTGCTGGCCTGGTTTCCACCTGAAGGATGATGGGAAGACTTGTGTGGATATTGACGAATGCTCCACTACCCTTCCTTGTAGCCAGCGCTGCATCAACACTTATGGCTCTTACAAGTGTCTTTGTGTGGATGGCTACGAAGCCTTGGAGCGCAGTCCCAATACATGCAAGGCTCTGTCGGGTCAGCTTAATTTAAAAAAAAAAAAAAAAAAAAAATTTTTATATATATCTCAACTTGCAGAATTTCAGTTCCTAACTATGAGTCCCTCTAAAGCTGCATGTTCCTCATTTCAGCTGAAGAGCCTTTTCTCATTATGGCAGACCACCATGAGATCCGGAAGCTGAGTGTGGATGGCTCAAATTACACCATCTTGAAACAGGTAGGAGTTGTCTGCATCATCGTGGAACTGTGTCTGTAGTAAAATATTTACAAGATAGAGGATTAGTTAGTTCACCATTATCAGATCCACATACTGCTAGGAGGCACCAACATCATTTTACCATCTTGTCCTCCTTTTGTGTTTAATTGTTCACCTCCCCTGTCTGTCGTACTCAGTCTGCCAGCTGAACAGTACAAGGAGGAAGTATGGGTTTAAATGGCTCTTGTTTGAAACTTTTGTAAACACAAATCTTTAATTGTGAATGCATTGCTTTGTATTGCAGAAATCGAGGACATTCATGTTGAGAAAGAATGACTGTTTGCTAAGTTAGGACTATGATAGTAGAACAATTGTGTTTCAGACTTTGAGAACAACACACTACTGTCGAATTGTTTGCAGTCTGTCACGTATCACTCAAAGTGTTCCAGTCTCTATACTTTCTAAAGTTTGCTTTCTAGCTAGTCACTATCTCTGAGAAGCATTTGATTCAGCTGCACATTGATAAACTATGCACAGACAATCCACTTTCACTGAAGACTATGTATTGCCTCAATAAAGGATATTCAGACTTACTGAGTAAAACTCACCCTGCGTAGGTGAGTGTACTCCTCAGTATGTGTGCAAGTTTTGTGATTAAACCTGAAAATGGTGTGCAAGCCTTTGTCTAAGTATCGTTCTGTTTAAATGAGATATCTAATGTCCATCATGGTTTCCCAACCCCCACCATGCAGTGTAGAAAAATGGCTGATTGGCACAGAGCAAAATCACCCCATTTAGGTCCCATGAAAAAGCTATTTCAATCATTCCTAGGTCTCGTCACAGCTGCTCCAGGCAATGCTTGAATCTGACTGCTGATTACCATAAATGGTTGGCAGTGATTTACTGTAAATCAACCAATGGGTATCCTACAGTCTCCTCTCACAGTCATATTAACCTCTTGACTCCATGTACTCTGCTGTCTGTATAGGAGTTCTCAGTAGCTACAACTCACTTTAACGGCAGCATTTTAGCAGCAGCTGACCTCAACTCTTACCACTCCATTACTTACCCAGTTCAGATAATATGTTCATGACATTATGTGAATTATAACTGAACTAATCATTTTCTTTATGTATTGTTTTTGCTGTTAGCATATATTTGTCTTCCCACCACAAACACAAGTGGCTCACAATATTTTATCACTCCAACGCATTATTAAAACCCATTCGTTGTTTTTTTAGGTTGGCTCTGTTTATGTTCTCCTACATAGTTTTTTTTGGTGCAGTTAATTAGAGCTGATATGTAGTTTGTGGCTCTTATAGGAATAAGATTGCCTGGGCTTTTTTACATTAAGTATATTGATTAATAAGTAAATTCAGGTTACAGAGTTATATGAATTAGTATTTTTGAGAAATCACTTAATTATGCCAAGTTCCACATGATTGGTAATTTTTAGCCTGTTGCCACCAAATTTGATTAGTGGTTGGTTACTATAGAAACAACCCCCCCCTTTAAAGTTGTGCTTGGGTCGGTTGCCAAAAGCCAAAACAAAGTGAAGTTAGTTGGCAAGCAAACTTTAGTGACTGCATCCATCACCCTAAGGTTTTACTGTCAGACGTGTCTTATTTTAGAAAGAAATGTAGTAGAATACATAGAACAGGAAATCAGTGGCATGTGGATGCTGCTGTCAATATGAGTGCACTTATAAAAGTGGCATGCAGGTTTCATCTGTACAGCTGATGTTTGTAGTGAGGAAAGGTTCCCCCAGGACACTTTGGCGCCTGTCTGTGAGGGTGTTGATGATCTGATGAAGATGTCTCATTTCGCCTGTCAGATTATCTGACACCTTCTCTCAGCACCCACAGCGTCAGACAGCAGGGTGGGGGCCCTTGTTTGGTGAGCGGTTCTGTCTGCCTGACAGTAGGGTCCTGTGAGCATCATAGAGAACGGAAGTGGCTCACTCTTCTGCTTTGATAGGTGTGCTTTTCACTGGCTCTTCAAATGCTTTTTGAAAAGCAGTGAAATGGGGAAAACCACCAATGTCAATATTGCTTGCTCAGTAAATGACATCACACAGATGCAGAAGTTGAGCTGATTTTCATGTATTTCATCCTGCTGGTATTTAACCTCTATCTATCTATAAACAGTGTTTGTGTTGTGTCTAATAAAATTAACATTGTAGTTGTATATATAAGTTGTATAAAAATCTTCATTCAAGTTTGCTTCATGGATATGTTGTAAAAAAGAAATGAACAAGGGATTTTACAACCCTTTATTCTATAAACCCACATAATAAATAACCTTAAGGATAACGCTGTGTGGAATTTGAATATTTAATAATTTATACTGTCTGTTGCACCTTTGTTGCCAGTGAAAGTGCCTTACATTTAATTTTCACCCTCACTCAAGAACTAATCTAATTTGCATTCAGACTAAAAAATACATTCCAAAAATGACATTCTTATATACTCGTGTTGTCTCTCCTGTATTCTCAGGGCCTCAACAACATCATCCACATAGACTTTGACTACAAGAAGGAATTTATCTATTGGGTTGACTCAACCAGGCCAAGCGGTCGAAAAATCAACAGAATGCGCCTCAATGGGAGTGACCTCAAGGTACCACAGGATTTAGTTGCTGTGTTTGTGTGCCATATGGTGCCTTGTGCCACTTCACCCAAGATTCATTGGCTTTACTTTACTTGCTTCCTCTCCAGCTTGTATTCCTCATCTTCTCCATTCAGATGCAGTTTTTTTTTTGTTTTGTTTTGTTTTTTTTACTAATCCTTTAAATTATCAAGATGTTTCAAACAGCAGCTTTTTCTATTCTGATGAGTTATCTATGTGAGACTAGAAAAATGTGTTCCTATGGCTCATTATCACCGCTGATGATGGGCACCCTTTATCATTTTATAGAGTTGACAAAATGGGTTACTTATGTCAACAGCCAACGGCCTTTTAGCTTGAAATCAATGAACGTGTGTTAGTGATAATAGAAATACCACCAATGGCTTTCAAATAAGTACAGCAAGCACAGTGATACAATGGTCCTCACTGGTGTAATCACCAAGGTTTGTCTGGGGCGTGGGATCGGAGCCCAGACACTGGGGACTCTGGGACTTCAGCAGAACACCTGCTGGGCCCCCGTCCTACATCTCATTAGAAGTGGTGTATGGGGGCATTAAGCTCAATTACTTCCACGGTCTCTGTTTGAGCCACTGCCACAGCTTAGCAAGAGGACAAACTGTCTGAGACACAGATGAGAGCTTCTCACATCAGGTTAATTAAGAGAGTCACTGATATCCAGTGTTCTTACTATAGCCTTACCATATTAGGAAGAAAAGATTTGGGAGCAGAAAACATTTCTACAGATTTTTCTTTCTACCAATACATGATTTTCACTTGATCAAGACAGAGATTAATTGAATACTATGGTTTAATTAATGTAGCTACATTTTATATTGTGGGCTTTTATTTTGTTTATTTAATCTGTTTTAAACTGCTGTTACACTGCATTGTATGGTTTGAAACTACCAAGTATTGTACAGATACATTTCTGGCTAAACATTCAGCAGATATTTGTATTTGATACCTGATAGAAAACACTCGCTGTGACATCAATGATTGGTTTTATCCCATATGGTGAGATGTAGCATAATTTTCCTGTGTCATGATATTGTTTTTATCTTTTTTATTTATTTATGTTTAAACACAAAAAAAGCACCAATGCCTTTGAGGAGTCTTCTGAGGAACATTTCGGTGCTGTATTAACTTTACTTTGCATGTCTGAAAGAAAAAAAGGCTTGTGTCAGCCCAAGGTGAAACCACTTTCAGTGACTGCACTGATCAAACATACTCTGCCGGTCTTTATTTTTTGATGAGCCATATTCACATTATAACTTTCAGTTCCACACGAAGCAGTCTTTTTGATCAATACAATGAGATTATTTGGATAAAGAGACCCAGAGACTTAAGGGACAGCCTGGTCTTTTGCAACAACAATATATTTTCATACAAATGACAGAAAAGGAAGTTTTTTTTTGTTTGTTTTTTTTTTTTTGTTTTATTTTTATCTGCCTACTTGCAAATTCATAGGCTCAACCTAACCTCTGACTGAGATTACAGCAATGAGCTGAATAAAATCTTTTATGTATTTATAGTTAACATTTACACAGTTAACAAATACCTTTTACCTATATGGCAAATTGATTCATGTTTTCTAATGGAATTTATAGAGTTCTAGTCAGCCATCAGCGCCTCCATCTCACAAATAAGTGCATGAAATACTGTGTTTTTTCTTCCTGCCAGACAATTAAATTCTTTCACATAGACTGTAAGTGAAATCATTTGGATTGTAGCAGGTTACCAGGATCCAATAAAGATGTCACAACACTCCTACTGTTGGGCAAAAAATATACTATACTTTTATTATCTCACCAGAGCTGTCAGTTAATGTAAGGAGCGTAAACAGACTTATTGCTTTCCCACAAAGTTAGCAGTTGTGGTAGTACTGTGCACAGGGGAACATAGCCAAATATGCCTTAGTAGTTGGAGAAACACAGATCTTTATAATGTAACAAACACACTTTTCTGTCATATTAGTTATCTACTGAAGAGTAACTTCTAAAGAAATGGGTGCTGTGATTATGCATGTATATGACTTTCAGTATGAATTTGTGTAACTTAAAAAAAAAAAAAACTCCTATGTAAGCCAGTTTTTTCTAGCACTGTTTCATCTCATCTGACACAGTCTTCTTGTATGTGACACGTGCAGTATTTAAAAAAAAAAAAACACTCAGCTTGTGGTTTGCAGTTAGGATCATAAATGATCACCCTGCAGTTCTCTTTAGCAGCTTTTTGTGACTGAGGAAAGGGATTTGAAGCCATTACTATGGCAACACAAGTAGACCTGAGCTTAAACAAATCTCTCCCACTCATCACCTGAATGTTCATTTCAGTTCTGGATATTAATAGGACTGTGTGTAAAGTAGTTTGGGAAAAAAAAGAGAGAAAAAAAAAGAGAGGCACTTGACTTTTACTTTGTTGGTGGAGATGATCATGTCACACTGAGAGCATGCTCATGTCTTTAGAGATCTTTAGATTGATGTTTTTGGGACATAAAAATATATTCTGATTGACTCAGATGTTCTTTTTTTATTTCTGTCTGGGTTAAAATAAGTTTCTCCTACCTGACAGAGGAAAACTCCAACCCTTGTACATGCTCCTCTGTTTGTCAGTTGTAAACCACTGAGAGAGCCAGATTTTCTTGTATCCCACCTGTTTCTTTACACTTTATTTGTTTTATATTTTTTACATTTATCTGTGAAAAATCACTTTTGTAAGATGTGCAAAAACTGATTTTTCTCTCCCTGCCTTACTAGATAGTCCACAGAACAGCAGTGCCCAGCGCCTTAGCAGTGGATTGGATAGGAAAGAATCTATATTGGTGTGATGCTGAAAGGAAAACACTGGAGGTGTCCAAGTCCAACGGGCTCTATCCTACCATCCTTATCAGTTCTAGCCTCAAGAATCCCACAGATCTAGCTCTGGACCCCCAGACAGGGTAAGCATATTACTGTAAAGCTCACCATAGCACTTAAGTGTTTTCTTAATAAGGATTGATTTCACAGCTTGAGGGAGAACAGGGATAGAGTTGCTCTTTTTTGAGATGCTTAACCTGGAATCTGTAAGATCCAGATTTCATTCTGTCATTTTTATTCCTATCATGTTTACCTGCTGTAGTACATAACTCCTTGAACTCTGCCATACTTCTCACTAGGTACGTGTTCTGGGTGGACTGCTGTGAACCCCCCCACATTGGGCGTATTGGCATGGATGGCCGAGGGCAAATGGTTATCATTGACACAGAGATCTATAGCCCCACTGCGCTCACTATTGATTATACCAACAAAAGGCTTTACTGGGCAGACGACAACCACATCCTGTTTGCCAACATGGATGGCACCCAAAGACGCAAAGGTGACACCAATGTGTTGTACATGCAAAGGAATAGTTTGTTATTTTGGGACAATTTTCTTGCCAAAAGTTGCATGAGAATAACATCTCATATCTGTCTCTTAAATATGACGCTGGAGCCAGCAGCTGGTTATCATAGCTTAGCACCCCAAATCTGGCTTAAATATTGTGTTTTAAATGTTTTACTCTGACGGGCACAGTTACATTATAAGGATGAATGATGCTGAAGGTGGCATTATTTATCAGTTTTTAGGAGTCGCTGTATCAGTATTACTGCTGTTCATGACGATAAATGCTGGATGCTGGATGGTGGTGCAGGGGTATTGGAAATGATATCAAAACATATTAAATTAGTGGTTAACCTGATAAATGGGTATGCTGTGGTTATGACTGATCAGTCATTTGAAATGGTACTGCTGTAAATTACCAAGGAAATGTCTACTATAAGTGCCACTGTTACACAGCTGCTGCCTGGTTCCTAGACTGAATGAAACAGATTTTAATTTGTCCATTTCCAGTGTCCTATGACCACATCCAAGGGGTAATGGCACTGACTTTGTTTGAGGACTTTGTCTACTGGACGGATGGGAAGTCAAAATCACTACGACGTGCTCACAAAACAACTGGCTCTCAAGGGATAGAGCTCCTCAACTCCTGGCAAGCCATCAAATCCATTAAGGTCTACCACTCCCTGCGCCAGCCTGAAGGTATGAAGTCCAATTTGGCGCTCATGTTCATTCTATCCTCCCTAACAGTGGTTAAGGGCCTCCGTTATACTTTTAAGAAGCATGTTGTTTGTGTAATTTAGTTTGAACTTGATCATGTACTTCTGTCCTTCTGTACAGTACCCAAGCACCAGTGTCAGATTGCTAATGGAGGATGCAGCCACCTGTGTCTTCTATCCCCCGGTGGGGAACACAGATGCGCCTGTCCCACTAATTTTTACTTGGCTGCTGACAATAAGACCTGCCTTTCCAACTGCACCTCCAGTCAGGTAAGCTACATCTCTCTACCCTCTCATATCTATGTTTAGTTTGCCCAAGTTGTTACTTTTCTGTCCTGATCAGTATTTTCCCCCTGAAGGCAAATTGCTTTACTCTCATGTGCTTTCCACCTCTGACATGTACTGTAGGTTCTAGGAAATGGTTGTGTATTGATTTTGACTTTGGCTTTGAAGAATGCTGAAGCTTTAACAGAAAGTCAAGCATTCATGCTGACTTCAAATTCTGTGTATTCTGTTTTATTTTTATTTTTTCTGTGGTTCTAATAGTTTCGCTGCGGGACGGATGAGTGTATCCCTTTCTGGTGGAAGTGTGACACGGTGGATGACTGTGGGGATGGATCAGACGAACCCGCTGACTGCCGTGAGTGTCATAGTGCTCCAAAGGTGGCTTTAAAATAGTGATAAACAAGAAGTGAGCTCCTATTTTAGTGAGCTGTGTGGGATATCAAAATTGAATCGGAACTGATGGGACTCACATCGAGCGACCGTTTTTTTGTTTACATGTTTGCCATTCGTTGACCTCTTCCACACAAGCTCTGTATTGATTTTTATAGTCTCCACTTAAACCCTTACAGTAAATACACATGGTTATTGTTATGACTTCCTTCTCAACAGCGGAATTCAAATGTCAGCCTGGGCGTTTTCAGTGTGGTACTGGCCTCTGTGCTCTTCCTCCCTTCATCTGTGATGGAGAGAACGACTGTGGTGACAACTCGGATGAAGCTAACTGTGGTAAGGATAGAAATGCTTTGTTTTTAATTTTGTGTCCTTTGCTTTTAGTTGCTGATTGCTGTGTTTAGCTGTCTTACCACCTAAAGTAAGACATTTTATTTTATTGGATTTTCTGTGGCTGCGATATAAATTTGTAAGGACAGTGCTATTAAGTTCTAAAATGATTACTATTACAACTATTTTGATAAATTGTTCATCATTCATCAATAGATTTTCTTGTTCCAGTCTCCTAAATGTTTTCAGTTTTGTGTTATTGTCAGTTGAATATCTATGACATATATCAGGTCCTCACTGCACCAAATGTAAAGTTTTCATAAACTGTCTATAGTGTGTGTAAAACCTCTACCAGCCAGTCGTAACAATATAGATGCTTTTCTTTGTGTGGACTGAAAGCCTTTCCTATCGATTCAACCTTCCACTGCCCTTACCCATTTTCTCTTTCAGAGACATACATCTGTCTGTCAGGCCAGTTCAAGTGCACCAGGAAGCAGAAATGCATCCCTTTAAACCTTCGCTGCAACGGTCAGGATGACTGTGGTGATGGAGAGGACGAGACGGACTGCCGTAAGGCTCTGTATTATTACTTTCAGACTCATTGTCTCAGAAATGTACTGAGCTTTCAGAATTTGAAGTTTATGAATACATCCCCTGTTTGATCACTCTGTCCCAAAACTGCAGCAAAATCCTAGAAAAGTCACCATTTTAAAGTTTTTGATATTTTGCAAAGATATAATCTAACTGATTAAGATAAATCGCCTTAATTGTGCGTTTTGACATCGTTAATTAATTTCTGTGCTTAGACAGAAAATGTGATGCCATTAACATCACATAGTCTTCATTAAGTATTCCAGGAGCAACCCTTGTTATGGCCTGTGCCTGTGAAAAGGGATTAGATATTGAATCACACAGAGGATAAGAGCAGATTTTCTCTGCCATGATGTAACTCATTAGAATATCACACCCCATTCAAGTCTTTCAGACTGCTGCATTTGTCTTGCATGTGATTGCAAGAGGGGTGAGAGTGGGGGGAAGAGAATGCAAGAAAGTCAGGAGAAGCAAAAGAGACTTTAAAAAAAATCTTTAATTAAAGGAAGGCTAATTACTTCACCTCTTCTTAGACTTCCAGCATGATTGGATGTGGTTTTGAATGCACTCCTGTAATGAACACTAGACTAAAATTAAAATGCTATCCGAAACAATGTGAGGTTTTATAACAAACAACCTTTGCAACCTTGCTATAATAAAACACTGAAACAGTATTACTTCCTCACTGGTTCTTATATCACAATAGTTTTATGATTGCTTAAATGTTCAGGTTATTTCTACCAATCCAAATTTCTTCTTTCATGGTGATAGTGCATTGCATTCCTCTTTCCCCACACACTTGTCTCTCTGGCTGCAGCTGAAAGCACCTGCTCCCCAGACCAGTTCCAGTGCAAGGCCTCCATGCACTGCATCTCCAAACTCTGGGTTTGTGATGAGGACCCTGACTGTGCTGACGGGTCAGACGAAGCTAATTGCGGTGAGTTGTGGAAACCCACTTAACCATAAATCACACCACTTCACTATTTCTCAGTTAAAGGGCAACAAATCTGATTTAATCTGAATTAATTTTACACTTGGCTTGATGCTGGTCTGACTCAGTCCTTCTACTTGCTCTCACTACCTATCTGATTGTGCTAAGGGAGGATGCCTTGAAGGACAGCTCTCCCTGTCATCAGTAAGGCCTTGGCATTATAATTTCGGTTTGCCTGGCATTTTCCGCATCTGTCAGTCTTTAAGAACACACACACACACACACAAAAACACACCTACTCAAATTGAGTTTCTTCTCAATACCACAACTTTTAGGTCAAAGCCATTATTGCTTCTGAGGGGAACAACTTTGGGAACTTTTTCTTCCTCTATGGAAAAAATAAACTTTCTAGCATTGGACTGTGTTTTGTTGACATGTATCTGTAAAGAGCGTGAATGCTTTTATTGTGACAACAGTCTGTAACATTTAATCACAAAAAAATAAGCAGTTGGACCAACCTCACTGTCTCGTCCACCCTGGAATAAACTAGACAAAACAACTATTCCTTCTGAAGTTCAAATCAAATAATCTGTAATCATGAAAAATGATGCAAACTGTAATCTCCTCTGTTGTCTATATTGTGCCTGCACTGTATTGTGTCTCTCTTATTCATCTCAATCCCTTTTGTGTCTAAATCTGATGATTTGACTTAATAGAATAGAAATGTTGAAATATCTGAAACCAACAAGTCCAGGACTAATCTACAAGAGGATTGATTATTATTTCCCTTGTGAGAATTTAGTCTCATTATTAAGCTTTTAATTTGCTTTTTAGGTTTGAAAGGATAGTTCACTATTCCACTTTAAACCTTGAGTGAATAATAGACATGAAGCAAAGTACAAAATAAAACTTAACTATATTATATAATCGTTGTCATGCAGACTTGAAATTGCGCTGCTGCCAATCTGCTGTCAAAAACTGTCCTGTGGGAAAATGACTACATACAAAGTGAGACTTGCATGACATCTTCATGTTCAACAACTTCTGGGTGATCTTATACATAAAATATAATTAATAAAGATTTTCTTTAAAAACGGATAAAAAGTCTCTATTGCGACTGTTTATAGAGTCATACAGGCAAATCTTCTAACACCTGAAGTGAGAGGATCTATCTTTGATATATACTGCACACAAATGAAAGCAGAAACAACTACAACATCTGTGATCAGTTGCAGGCAAAACAAAAATCTGATGTGTTTAGTCACCAAGCCTATGTAAAATTATGATGGAAAGTACAGCCCGTGTTTCTTTTGTTGGATGTTTGTGGTCATATCTTACTCATGCCTGAAACATAAAACAGTCTTAAAATAGACTTTCTCTGCAATTCTGGGATTTAGTTTGCACAAGGAAACAGAATAATAGAGCAGATTACCTCAGTGTGGAAGCAGTTGCACAATGGGACTTTTATGTACATGTGGATGTATGTGTGTAGTAATGTGATAATATGTGTATATGTATCTGGAGGAATACAAGAAGAATAATACCTATTCTTCGTAATGTTATCTGTATATGTGACTTCCACAACATAGCAATTTGAGGATTATTATCTGCACCAAGGAGGTTACATTTCTACCCGTGTCCGCTTGTTTGTTTGTAGGTTCGTTCGTTTGTTTGTCAGTAGGATTACACAAAAAGAACTGAACTGATTTGCACCAAACTTGCTGGAGGGATGGGGTATTATACGCATTAAATTTCCTAAAAAGGCAAATCCAGGATTTTGTTTTTTTTTTATCATATTCCTCAACATTGCAAGTGTAGGTGTTTTCCAACTTTTTTGTCACTTTCTCAGGAAATGATTTCTGGATCTTAATGTAAAATATCAGACATCTCATCTCAGATCTGAGTATGTACAATTTGGTGCAGATCCAGATAATAATCCAGATTTGGTAAAAGAAAATGTTTAGCCTTGGCAGAGGTATGTGCTCTACTGAGTGCCATTCCAGTTAATAGAGCATTCATGCTTTGATGTTCAACACGTCACCACTTCTCTCGATAGATTCCTTTGCAATTTTAGGTTTATTTTATGTGGCGGTTTTGCTGTTTTGATGCTGCTCTAATGTATATTAACTTGAGAAGACCCTGATGTAATATTGAGTAAATGGTTACCCCACTGTATTTTACTGATGTTTGACTTTAGCCCCTCGAACTGCATCCTCTGTAATTTTTATCAGTGTCATCCAATAATTCATCATCTAAAATCTTCTCCCAGCTTCAGAGCACATATACAGATATTGTTGCTCTGTAGATATTTCGCTTTGAATTACCTCAAACTGTTTAAGGAAGTTTTGCTTGTTAGCTCAGTAATGAGCTCTGACTTAGCAAGGAAATATTGCTTTTTTTTTTTCTTGTGTCACATCCTTTATGTTGTGTAAGTGACTGAGCTGGTTCCTAATGAATTGCTGCCTTGTGTCCTCTGCTGCTGCAGTCAGCTTTCCCTCCTGATTCTCTCCTCCTGCTGTCATGTTGGAAAGAGATCCAGGCAGAATCTGCCACCCTCCTCTTCTGACGCATCTCTTCCCTAACTGATAACAACATTACCTTGGCCATTATCCCTGATGTTGTCTGCACAGAGATTACTTTTTAAATGGAGGCTCTCAGTTTGACTTTGAAAACCCATAGTGAGGAAGTACTGCTGGAGCAAATATGAAAGCATCTGTTATTTGTGATGCAAATGCAGATATTTTGAATAATTCTAACCCTGGCCAACTCTGAGCTTTTCAGTCTGATTAACAGGCAAAACATTTTTGAGTTGGAAGCACCTTGAGTTAGTGATCAATTTACTGTTGCCTTAAGTGTTAAAGGTGTGCAGTATTTTCAGACCTTGTTTACAAGATGACTAAGACTATTTAATTTTGTCACAAAAAATATACTGAAATATTTTTTCTCCATTTCTCACGGCAGCGTGTCACTGAAAACTATGAAGATCCGTGTCCTCTTGCAGCAACATCTGGTCCTATCTGGTCTTTAACACATTTTTGGACTCACAGATAATAATTCTTACAATAACCAAATGAATAACATTAAAGACAAAGAGGTGGTTTGCTGATATCCAGACCAGCAACTAAGCTGCTGCCACATTTTGACAGAGAAGACACTCTTTTGGTTGTTGTTAACAGGAACAAATGCACAGTTTGTGTTTGATATGTAACAAAGCCAAAGTCAAATTCTTTTACATTTGTATTGTTTTGTTTTTTTTTTTTTCCTTTTTTCCAATTTTTTGGATGTTTTCTTGAAGAAAGTTCAATCTCACCAACTTCCTGTCACAAATTCTGTTGAGGATGATTGGTAGCACAGTCAGGTATTTCATCTTACGGTGTGTTAGCCTCTTGAGTACAGACTGTGTTTTGAACTCAGCATCAGACTTGCTCAGGGAAACCCTCAGGAAACGATGATTACACCTACAAAATATGATAGCTAGCACACTATTAATATTCATGCTCTTTGAAGCCATTTTCATCTTCATGTTTGTTTGCTCCTGATGAAAAAGATGAAAAGACCTGCGGACCTCATGAATTCCGCTGTGAGAATAACAACTGCATCCCAGACCACTGGAGGTGTGACAGCCAGAATGACTGTGGAGACAACTCAGACGAGGAGAACTGCAGTGAGTACCTGACTCCTTCACTTTCTGTCAGCTCTGTTTGTTCGCTTATATACACTGTTTACGTCCTACACGCACTTAGGCAGTGAAGAATTGCGCTTCTCTGAAGACACCTGACTGCCCCTCCCACCACCACAACCACCCTCCCTCTCTCTCCTACCCATATACACACACAATTCTGCAATCCTAGGTGATGTTTCTCACTATCGAGTCAGCCAGGCTCAACTCTCTCTTTCAAGCATGTTCTTATTATCTGTGCTGTTTCTCTGAGGGTAATGTGAAGTTCTTGAGCTCTTGATATTTTCTCTGTAATTTACCAGGCTCGTATTCCCTTTTGTTTAGATATTCATCATCACTTTTAGGAGAAAACTTTTTATTTACTCAAGATATGACACTGATAACCTACCTTTTTAAATGTAATATCTTTTGCGTGTTCACCCCCTTTGATGTGTTTGTGGAATTGTTTGTGTGCACATCATATGATTATGTGCGTGCGTGCTTTGTGTTTTTGCTGAGTATGCATTATTTATGTGATTTATCAGATGCTTATTCCCCATACCTATTAATGTCACTTAAAATGCAAATTATAAGCCAGTCAAGTGTTGGATAGCAAAGAATTAAGCAGGTGGACCAGCAGACAGTGGAGAGGCCACAAATCAGATTTTGCTGCAATGCCTGCTGGGAGTCTCTGTTGCAGCGCAACTCATAATACACACCCTGAGTTAGCTAACAGTCCATGATAACAAGGGGAGGGCCCAGACAGTGGATCTGATGCAGCTGTTTAGCTGCGTCCTAATATTGTCCTCAGGGACTGACTTGCTCTAAACGGCAGATACAAGATTTTTGGCTTCAGAGAGTATGTTGCCCCCTCCATTGTGAGAGCAGCAATGAATGTATTTACATCTTGATTAAATTTGCCAGTTTCTCCACTTCTAATACAAAATGACACTAATTAGCTAAAGCAATGGTTTTGCCAATACATAAGCATGTGATTCTAAACACAGAACGGTTGGCTGATAAACATCAGGGAATTTCTGTTTGTTGTGTAAGAAGAAGTTTGGCATGATTATGTATGTTTTGTGTTTTTCACACCTCAGAGCCAGTTACCTGTAACCACAAGGACTTTGCCTGTGCTAACGGAGACTGCATCTCCTCCCGATTTCGCTGTGACGGGGACTATGACTGCTTGGATAATTCAGATGAGGTCAGTGTTTGAGATATGTATACGACTTACTTATAAATCAAAAAGGAAGATAAACCCACATGAGTGCTGTTAATGAGGCTCAGAAATTAGCGAGACACTAAATTAAGAATAAACTACTGAACACTTCAAAATAGCTTCCATAGAAAAAAACCTTTTTAATCAAACACCAATGTTTTGGCACGATATTTTGCTTTTTTTCAGTGGGAGTAAAAAGCATACCAAGCATTCTTCTTATTTGTGATGTATTATATCATTATGAGGTCAGCTAATATAAAATGTTCAGGTCACTTGACACAAAATGAAATATTATGAAGACAATACAGAGAACATAGATGTGCTTTAAACTTACAAATTACAGTTTACCCAGGCCAAATTCGAGCATATTTGTGTGGGTAGTATAATTTAGTCTGTAACTGATATCCTGGAAATGCGTGTTAGTATCTGAACTTGCGGCACAAGCACAGATTAAATATTCAAATTGGGAAAGGGAAATGAAATTGGATGGGTATATTGCCACTTACAAAGAAATAATCCCATTATAGGCATAATTCATTGTGCTGGTCTAAATCTCCTCATCATGGTTGCTATGTTCCAAAACAAAGCTGGACAGGAAATATCACTGTAATGAGTTATTGTACCTTCAAGTACATTAGTGCATGAAATACCTCATATTCATTTGCTTTTGGAAATCCTAATCCACCATGCCTTTCAGCAAAACAAAGACTGCTTGTTTTGTTCATAAATATGCTTGAATATCTCAATTTATAAAGCTTCATATTGCCATTGTAATTTTACACTGTTGTAATATGTGAAGAAATTAACTTAAAAGCGCTTTTATCTAGTATTGCATGGTGTAAAGAGATTTTTGCAGGATTCATACAAAAATGGCCCATCAGTGGTAATGATGCAGTACAGTACATAATTCAAGGACAAAGGCTTGTTATTATTATTCATTACTCTTGTTAATATATTGCTCTGTTCAACGTTTGCAAAGCAAATTCTATCCATGCAAAGCAGTGCAACCCTAATTAACCCTTTATTTAACCCCTTCCCCAGTGCCAGCTTTCTGGGTCAACATAGTCAAATAGTTTCAGGGGGGGAAAGTTGCCTTTCCATCAGCATTGGTAATACACAGTGATTATTAAATTTGTTATTCTCAGTGGCCATCATGGGGTAGATTATCTACCTTGTTTTGGTGTTTTGAACAGCCAATATTATATATGGTGTATAATATAGTGTTCTGAACAGTGTGAAAGAGTAACGTGTTTGTGTACCCTGAAACCAGCTTCAGCTTGGTTGAATAGGAAAGTGGATGTTTATCCATAATTCCAAGAATAAGAGCAAACCCCTGAGGTGCTCTCAGGACTTTGAAGCAGTGCAGAAGTAAATTTTCTATTGTTCATACTGACCATTATCAGATCCCCTCCTAACATGCACAGACATAATCCACTGTCCTCATTCTGTGAACAAAAGGACATTCTGAAGTCCAGCTGATGCTTATATGAAGCTTCAACGCTATGAGTCATTTAATGAGTCAAATCTTATAGGTATCTAACGAAGTTGGTCTTTTAAGGATAATATTCCCTTTTTGTGTTGCCCCCGACAGTGTTTACTTGTTGAGCTGCGGTGGAGGGATAGTAACTTGGATACTCACTTGATTTGACTCTGATTGAAATTGAATTGACTGAAAGCAACTGCTAAACCCTCATATTAATTAATAAAGTTCAGAATACACTTTTTGCAGTACATTTTGGAACAAGGACTGTGGTTTTTGTCACCCCTCACTAGGGATGGGTGACAAAAACCCAGTATCGATAAGCTCCATGTTATTGGTTCTGTTCTCTGTACGTTAAGAGAAGAGACATAAAAGTCCTTTTGCACGTTTTAGTTCATGTTAATCAAGTACATATGAGAAAATAAACAATGTTAATTCTGTTCTTAATTTGTTTTTTTTATCTTACAAAATAACAAAAAGTACAGATGAGAATACTTTTAAAGGACTGGATCAATAAGTGGTATCAATAAAAGTAGTATTACCGTTAGAATCTTAACGATACCCATCCTTACCCCTCACTTACAATGGGAGTGCATTAATAAGGATCTCTCAAAGGCGAGTATGAACAGGGGGAATGATTACATTCTTTTTTGTGGGTGGAATAATGTGACGGCAAACAACAACAAAAAATGACGAACATATAAGATGACATAACAGACAGGGGTTAACTTATAGCATAAAGGCGACATAGTATGACTAGCCAAAAATAAAAAGAATGTAAAAAAGGCAAGCATACACATATTAATAGGATGACACAGAAGACAAGTGCATCGATGTAATATCAAAGATGGGCAAACGTACAGATGATATTTGAGGCTGACTATTGTTTTAAGACTTGGAAAACTGTGACTTTGTCTTTGACGGTACAATGTATAATGATCTTATCCTGACAGTGATACTCGATGATATATTTACTTTATATATTTCTTTTTGTATTCATTTACAGAAAGGCTGTGAGGCACACTGTGCAGATGACCAGTTTCGGTGTCACAACAACCTCTGTATCTCACTGAAGTGGCTGTGTGATGGCCAAGAAGATTGTAAGATGGGGGAAGATGAGAAAAACTGCCAGGGAACAGGTGCAAAACCAATGTCCTCTAGTTTGTGAAAGAATATTAGCAAGTGCTAGTGAGTTGTACTTCTGAGCTTAAGTTGGTTCATTGATAATTGCCAAATTTCTAAACTGTGTGGTCTCTGCTCAGTGGCTTCAGTAAGCATTCAGAACCTTTCATTTTTTGTACACACTTTACTTTATTGTAGATTGCCATTTTTCCCCATCAATCTAAATTCAATAAACCAGAATGACAAAGAACATGTCGGGAAAAACATGTTTTTTGAATTTTTTTTCAAATTAATCAAAAATGAAAAACTGTAGAGTGTATTGATGGGCAAAAATTCTGAATGCTTTCCCAAGCCACTGCATATATTTTTTCTATTCTGTAAGAGTGGAGTTCATACAATTCATGAATTTTTTTTATCATTTTGCAATAAGTGAAAGAAAAGTTAAGTAGCTTGGAGAGGTCCTAGGTGTGTTTCTGTTAAAGATTCAGCTTAGCCCCGTGTAAGGTCATTGCTACCCTAAACAGTGTCAAAACCAATAGTAATGTTCCCTTATCAACATTTCTATTTAAAAGAAAATCCCCATCATAACATGGGCATACATTATGTTTTCAACACTGGCCTTGTAATATATATACACTACACATTATCTCAGTAGAAGTCAGCTGAAGAAATGGTCAATGTAGTGCCATCCTGTCCTTAAGAAACTAACTATGTATACAATAAAAAGTATAGGGAAAATGGTTCTCTAATGTGACTGATTATCAGAAAATTCCCCAATTGTCTCCATGTACTTCCATGCTAATTGTAGAACTTGAAAATGTACTGCAATGCTATTTAGAGATCATTTTGTGGAGGAGGAGAAGAAATGGCCTTCGTTCTGCTGATTTACTGGTCTATTGAGTTCCACTGATCATCACTGACCAAATACTGTGAAACACTTTGTAAAGCAGCAGGTAGTACACAGTATGAAGTCTTTGGCTGGAGTTGACAACATCATACAGTATTTAGGAGCTCCAATAATTTCTCTCCCAAGATCTACATTTTCACTCAGCATGATCTTGAAGTGGAGTTTTCTACTTGGTCATAGAACAGGAAACTGAAAAAGTCTCACTTGATTGATTTCTGATAGAGAAAAGTGATATTGTTACTGACTGTTTTACTTTGCCCTTCTCCAGTAGTCCCCTCATGTTCCTTGAATGAGTACGTGTGTGCCAGTGGAGGGTGTGTGTCAGCCAGCCTGCGGTGTGATGGACATGATAACTGTCTGGATGGCTCAGATGAGGTCAGTATAGCTTCAAAGAAGCAACCAAAAATAATTTGTCTTTTCAGTAGCGCGGTTTGACAGTGAACAGTACGTCAGTAGTGAGGAGCTGCTTTTCCGGTCATTTATTTTCTTTGATTGCAAATTAAAACATCACTAGACTTCACCACTTTTGATGATTTACGGTGTGTGTTTGCTGACAGGTTGGTTGTGTGAAGGAGTGCAGAGAAGATGAGTTTCTATGTCTGAACCGTGCACACTGCATTCCTCGGCGCTGGCGCTGTGACGACGTGTTGGACTGCATGGACCACAGTGATGAGGAAAACTGCAGCCAGGGTAGGTATGAGTATGACTGCGCATAAAAATGCATGATAATAGAGGTTTTGATCCCTGAAAGTAAAAAGTGATTTTAATATGCCATTTCAAATCTTTACACTGCAATTATTTTTACTGAACAGGGAGGTCAGAAATAGACTCATACTTTGCTTTTGCAAGGCTTAATGATCCAGGGCTGTCCATCATTATGTAAAACAATCTGTCATTATAATCTTGTCATAGACAGGTTTTAATCATATCATATACAGTCTTGAATGCACTCTTCAATCTGAGTTAGAGTGTTAAAAGTCTTGGGGACCTATATGTGTAATTGCAGGTGCTTTCTTCTGCCGGGCTGATGAATTCATTTGCAACAACACCTTATGCAAACTCCACACATGGGTGTGTGACGGCAAGGATGATTGTGGAGATAACTCTGATGAAGACGGAGACATGTGTGGTGGGTTGATATTGTACCCTCACAAGGCTTTCCTTTGATAACGGTGGATGCATATTTTATAAGCCACAACTTTGCTATTTCCGGAGAGAGAATATTTCATTGTCTTCTCATACAAGATTCCATGCTGTTGTCTATATTTTAGTTTTTGAGAGAGACATCCATTAGCTTTTTGTCTATTTTTTATTTACAGCAAAACTTCTCTGCCCTCCTACAAGGCCGTTCCGTTGCAGAAATGATCACGTGTGTCTGCGAACAGACCAAGTCTGCAACAAAGTAAATGACTGTGGGGACAACTCAGATGAAGAAGAGTGTGGTGAGTACAGAATGCACCAATACATATCTAATATTAAATCTGCATTAAGCAAGTCCTTATGTGGAAATACAATTAAAGTTATGGTCAGTTTATTAAACAGAGTGGAAAAGTCTAGTTCTATTATTTGATAACCATGCTCCCCTGATGTACTTGTCCTTGAACCACAGAGGCGAAGTTATTGTTTCATTCTGCTTGAAAATACAGCCATCTTATCAGCCTTACACAGTAATTGGGGCAGCATTTAGCAATCCGTGACCACTGTTGGTTGTGGACTTTTTGATGCAGGCAGAAAATGCCAAACAAAACTTCATAATAAACTCCACACAGTACTTTAAAGCAGAGGTTCACAACCTTTTTATCATGTGAAAAGAAAGTGTTTTCTTACAACTCTCTTCACAGTTTTCCAGTATATGAGTTTAACTGTTGAATGAACGTGACTTTTCTCTCTCTTCTCAATGGGTACATGCACTGCAAATCATCACCCTTGAGTTTGTTTACAAATTTAAGGCACAGGGTGGAGTATATGCTATTATATGTAACAGAGAGATTTACATTGTATTTAAAATTGATGTGCATTTAAAACATTTGGTGTGCTTAATATGCATTACTTTTTTATTAATCTATTTTTTTGTATGTGTTTGTGGAAAATTGCTTTTTATTTTCTCTGTTATGCCCAAATGCATATAGAGCCCTGACGTCCCCCTCAATGAAAGCCTGCTGTGAATTGTCACACAGAGCAGACAGGAAAGAAAGGGACAAATCACTTCCCTCATCTTTTACTCTTTCATTCCTTCTGTCCTCCATTCATCTTCCTCTCCTATTCCATTAATACAACCATCCGTCTCTTACCTCACTCCATTACTTCTCACCATTGTATGCTTCGTCCCTCCATCCATCCCCTCAATCTCACCTTAATCCCACCGTTCCTCTCTCTCCATCTGCCTCTCCATCACATTGTTCCTTTCCTTCCCTCTCTTTGTCATGCTATGGGTGGATGTCAAGCACCCATTCTTTTTTGGTATATTAGGAAAAATGAAAACTGTACAGTTAATTCAAATAAATTTATGACATAAGACAAAATATGCAAAGTACCCCACCATTTTTGTAGGCTAGAATTAGCCTTACAGCTGTAATAGTTTCATCCTTTATTTTGGCAACAGCTACAAATTCACAACGTTCAGAAATAAAAGGTATTGTCTACAAAATGATCTGTTTTGCAGCAAGTGATGTAGGTAGAATGGGACATTGTGTTAGAGCAGTAGTATCACATTAATTTTCAAAGTTCAGTGTATTAAAAGTGAGAGTAATCAGATGTTTAAATAATCCTTAATAGCCTCTGTCTTCACTGATCTATAGTTGAGCACTAAATAGGTCTTAAACTGCTCTCAATTTCAAATGATACTGCAGTGTATTTGTATTTGGTGCCACATGAGGTCAGTTATGAGTTCTTGTTGTCTGTTCAACTAACATTTTGTATTGAAGCAGAGGTTGTGGCTGGAAGACCTCGGCCATGTGGGAAAGCAGAGTTCACCTGCAGTAACCGACGCTGCATCCCAATTCAGCTGCAGTGCGACCTCTTCAACGACTGCGGGGATGGCGGCTCAGACGAGCAAGACTGCAAGGCCTGTAAGTGCAGCCCTAGTTGATTTGAGCAAACAGATCAAAGAAATGTTCACAAGAGATGAAAAGTACCGAGGGTGGTCATTATGTTATCGGGAAGCTCAGCAATCTCCTCATTTTAGATATGATGTTTTGTTATTTATGATAATATATGCATGCCCATGTTTGAGGTGTGTTGTGTACAACTATCATGAAAGATGATGGTGGCCTCTTGGCTTTTGCACATCAAAAGAAAAGCACAGCAGGTGTCTAAGATGTGGAGAACTGGTGTATAATCAAAGTCATGTCCTTATTTGTAGTTTCCAGTGGAGATGTGTGTGGAAAGAAAACAAATCCATGTGGAGAAGATGCAATTTGCAACCAGACAAATGCAAACGCTATATGCCAGTGCAAATCTGGCTTTAAGAGAAACCTAAAGACAGGCCAGTGTGAAGGTAATGTATGATCAATTATATTCTTCTTTCCCTATTATAAGAGTTAATGATTAGCTTAGGAAAAAATTTACTGAAAACAAAAATCTGCAGACGAGCATGTTATTTTTTTGTTTGATCAACATACTAGAATATCCATTACCTTTGTCAGATAACAGTCTATTGTATGTACTGGATTTTCCCATAGTGAGGATAAACTATAACATCAATAAAGTCATGTTGCAAAAACTGTCAAGAGTCACATATAAAATAAAATTCCTTGGGATTTTATTGTGAGTAAAATCATTTGAATTTCTATAACACATTTAAGCATTTACAGCTTTAAAATGCTCACAGGCTAAATTAATTTATCTGCTAAACTAGACAAGACAGTTTTTGGGAATGAAGGATGGTCTAAATGGACACACATAATGTGACTTTTATTTTCATTTGTGTGAAATTATATCATTATATGCCAAACCTAAGGCCTCTAGTTTCACAGAAATAAGCTGCCACTCTTCCCCAATATGTGGAGATCAGACAGACTCCTTATAGTATTATACTGAAATGAAAAATATCATTGACATTTAATAAGCTACAACAGAATGTATGTTGCTACATGAGACAATACATTAAAGCAAATGAAAATAACATCATAACAGAATAATAAAATAAAGTATTTTATGGGTCAGATCATGTATTCATGGCATTCTGTAAATGACAACTTGTACAACTCTATTCTTCTTCAACTGAACTTCTACATTTCAGGTGAAGAATTCTTTTCTGAAGTGATGATTGCTTTGATTATTTAGTGAACCCTGTGACTTGCTTCTTATTTCCCAGTTAATGGCTTTTTTCACTCAGTTATTTCTTCCATGCATTTCTTCTAGAAAATGTTATTTTTGGTATGCATATGATTGCCTTTTTAAGAATAGGTCAAGGCACAACTTATTAGGGGAGAAAACTGAAATAAGTTTTATACTGTATATGTGCTTATACATATTATAAGCTGTGGGCATACTAATTTTGGCCTTGTCATTTATTGCTCATTATCTAAAGTGTTTCGATGATGATGAAAAATAGAAATACTTTCCAGCCTCTATTGTCACAGAAACTTTTCTAAAGCAGCATGTTCCTAAGTAACTCAGTCTCTCTTTTTTCAGAGATAAATGAATGTCTGCAGTTTGACACATGTCCTCATTACTGCACAAACACCAAAGGATCTTTTAAGTGCACATGTGACCGGAATTATAAGGAGATCAATGGTAACTGCATAGCAAAAGGTATGATCCTGAAGCTGCATACTTTTATGCATACTGCACACATTATAATCTGGTGATATGACCTTATTGTAAAATGAGTCTATTAGTAAACTGTATTTGAATGTTTGTACATATGTACTGTCCTGAAACCAAAACTGAATTCAGCCAATTTTCCTTTGTTTTCTTTTCTTTTTTTTTCTCATATTAATAACCCATCGGGCAGGACCAGAAGATCGAGTGCTCTACGTAGCAAATGACACTGAAATCCGAAGTTTTGTGTATCCATTTAACCAGAGCCATGGACACAAACTACTCACTCACATTGAGGACAATGCCCGCATTATTGGGATGGACGTTCTGTTTCACCAGCAAAAATTTATCTGGGCTACTCAGTTTAACCCAGGTGGAATTTTTTACAAAGACACGCTAGAAAGAAGTCAAACTAAAACAAATGTCAGGAACATCGTAAGTATATCTAACCTGTGGCCTTTTTTAAATAATACTGTAGCATTTCTGTATACTTTCTCAGCTCTGTGGTTGAGAAAATATGGGTTGTAAGACTTTAAAACATGCTATTTTGTTTTTTAAATATAATTTCATCCGTCAAAATAATTTCTAACATATCTAGTAATGTCCTCTGACCACAATGCTATCATAAGCATTATGCTAAAAAATGGTAATTTACTCCTGCTGATTTATATTAAATTGTTTCATTGCTACGGCTTTCATGCACCCCAACTTAAAGTGAATGTATGCACACATTAAATAGAGCATCTGACTTTGTGGCTATTATTGGTTGCAGTGTTCAGACTTCCGTCGCCCCAGAGATATTTCTGCTGACTGGATCACAGGCAACATTTACTGGACTGATCACTCTCGGATGCACTGGTTCAGTTATTACACAGCCCACTGGACTAAATTACGATATTCCATAAATGTCGGCCAGCTGAAGGGACCAAATTGCACCCGCTTGATTACTGACATAGCAGGAGAACCATATGCCATTGCTGTCAACCCAGTCAAAGGGTAAGTTGTGTACTATTTTCCAGCTATTCTCTTTTCCTACTGACAATTTCTAACATACAATATATGCTCTGTAGAAAGGTGTGCAATTATTACAAAAATTCTGCACTCAACCACCAACTTTGGTCACCAGTTAGGAAACATTACTTATCAAACATGGCTTGCTTTTGCCTTATAATGAAAGCATTTAATTTCATAATAAGGCAGTGCAGCCTTATCCATCAAGATAACTGAGATTAAAATAAAAATATTAAGAAATAGATCCTTGTCTGTTCAGGTTTTACTGTGGCTCAATTTTCAGTACTGCAGAGAAACAGTGTTAAGCCTGGTTTATACTTCTGCACTGAATTAACAGCATACGTAAGACGTAGCTGTGTATCCTAAACAGTAGGCACTGGCGTAGACTGACGTCAGTAAGTAACTAACTGCTGTTCAATACTTAGTAGTGGAAGTAGTGAAAGTAACTTAATCACATACGTTAGCTATTAAATCACTTATGTTAACTCAGACCAGCTCCATCAAAGACATCTGCAAGCAACAAAAGTGGCACATCCACGTGTTTGTGATAAATCAATGAACCTTGAGGCTCACATTAGACTGTTAGGATATGTACAAATCTATATTCAGGAACACGGAATGTGTTGCAGTAGCTGTCATTGTCAGGCTACATTCATGCATTTGTTAGGCCATAGGTATACTATAGATACAAAGGCATATTCTGTGCTGTACTGTCCACAATATTTTACAGGAAGATGGTGTCAGGGAGGTTCAGTATGTGTCTTTGTCTATTGCAGGATGATGTACTGGAGTGTAATAGGTGATCACTCTCATATAGAGGAATCAGCCATGGATGGCTCCTTACGGAGAGTACTCTTGGAGAAAAACCTCAGGAGACCTACCGGTAGGTATTTCTTTTAAAGCCCATTAATTATATTATTTACATTGTTTCATCTTTCCTGTTATAATTTTGGTACCTTAAAGCTACCCTGTGGATTTCTCTTGTAAACAAAGAAAGTTATATTTATGTTTGGTGCTTTTCGTCGCTTAATATGTGTATACTTGAGGCATTTCATTTCTCATAAGACATTTTCAAAGCAAATTTGTGGAATACTTTGAAACAAGTGCAGCTGTACTTACACGTGCAGTTTTGACACTCTTTCCGATTCCATGTATGTACATGTTTGATCACCTGTCATAATTTCCATACTTTGATCACCTGTAGTTTTGAAACAATTAAATAGGCACTTTTTGAGGTCAGTTCAGTGATGTGATCAAATCATGATTGTGCATACACACCGCCACAGCCACAACTCTAAAACCACTGACAGGTGAAGTGAATAATATTGTTTATCTTTATACAATGGCACCTGTCAAGGGGAGGGATATATTGGGCAGCAAGTGAACAGTCAGTTCTTGAAGTTGACGTGTTGGGAGGATCTGAGCAACTTTAACAATCGTAAAATTGTGATGGCTAGATGACTGGGTCAGAACCTTTCCAAAACAGAAGGTCTTGCTGGGTGTTCCCGGTCTGCAGTGGTCAGTCCAAGGAAGGACAACCAGCGAACTGATGACGGGTCATGGGAACCTAAGGCTGACTTATTCACATGGGGAGAGAAGGCTGGCCACAGAAGAGCTACTGTAGCACACATTGCTGGCTATAAGAGAAAGCTGTCCGAACACACTGGGCATCACAACTTGCTGCATACAGGGGCTGCATTGGATAGGCACGTGATCCCCAGAACTGGAACATGGAGTAGTGGAAGATGGTGGCCAGGTCTGATTAATCACATTTTCTTTTACATCGTGGATGGCCTGGTGCATATGCATCTTGGTGCCTGATGCTACAGGACACCTTCAGAGGTCTTGTGGAGTTCATATCTCTTTTCAGAGGTCTTGTGGAGTCCATGCCTCAATGAGTCAGAGCTGTTTTGGTGGCACCAAAGGAAACTTAGACAATATAAGGCAGGTGGTTTTAATGTTGTGGCTGATCGGTGTTATAAATGAGCTGAAAGTTTACCCTATGTTCAGAATGGATTTCTTGGGTGATGAAGCAGTGATAGGTTTGGAGTAACACCAGAATAAATGTAATTCTACCTTAAATATACACTACAGTATATGGCAGAATGATTGAATAACGTAAATAATAATAAGTAAATGTTGTGAATAGAATCGTTTGTGTTGTGTGCATAAAGAAAAAAAAAGACAAATACAGTACTGTATGTGTCAATTCCTTAGAAATAAAATAGAGCAGACATTCGTAGCAATGATGTTATTCTATCACAAACACAGAGGAGGAAGTAAGAAAACCATGGAAATTTGATACAATACGTGCAAGTGTCTATAATTCACAACAAGTGACTGAATACACAAAGCAGTGCAAGATATCTAATTAACTAATTACATTGGATGCTACTGCATCCACAGGAGCAATTTCACATTTCAACTCAAAAAATATCAATGAAAGATGTAACCCGCTTCAAAAATGTGAATTGTATATCTGACTAAATAACATTAGGTGCTCTGGTTATAGTGCTACATGGTACCCACAGAAACAAGTGTCATCAGATCCCCCAGTATAGAGTATGTTATGACCCATATACCACATTGTACAACTACAGTGAATATACATACAGTATGTTTATACATATTAAATATACACTGTAAATGATGTGCATTGTACAACCGTGCAATCATAATGGTCTGTCAATGTATAAAGCTCTAATGCAGAAGCTTTAATGTAGTATTTAAAGATATACAAAACGGTACAAAGGCAATTTATAAGTGAGGAATACTTTACAGCCACTTGAAGTGTGCTGGTGTGTCTATAGGGAGACACTTAGTGGTGATCTAGTTTTGAAGAGCTGCTTTGGCCTCCTTTAATTCAAAGGACCCATGCTAGGTCTTGGTCTCAGAAAGAGGAATTCATCATCGGTGGAAAAACGCAAACCTATTTAAATGCTGCAGCCTGGTGCTCAATTATCCAGTCAGACATTTGGGAGAAAGTAAAAGAGAGTCACCGCTTTGAAATTGTAATGTAGGCGTGCCTAAACTTTGCTATCAAAATTGCAGTGCACAACAAGATGGTAGATCTGCTGAGGTATTTTTGACACAAGCACAGTGACTGTTGAATGTAAATAGTAAAAAGAAGATAGACACAAAAGAAAATGTGTCTCTACAACCTGCTGATGATCTGCCACATACAATCATCCTGACCTTAAGGTCTCCTGTATTGAGAGATTCCATGATGATCCCTGTGTAATTTGTCAGGTAAATAAATCTCTTGCCTTCATCCTCCCACAGGGCTGGCCATTGATTATTTCAACCAACGTTTATACTGGGCTGATCCTGAGCTCTCACAGATAGGGAGCATGAGATTGGATGGCTCGGACCCTCTGGTGACAATCAGTGACAGACATGGTAAAGCCAACTGGAAAACAAAGCACAGCTTCTTCTTTGAAACATTTACTATTAGTGCTGCACTTTGGTTTCCTCAACTTTTTATCAATTAATTGCAACATAACACTGCGTGTTTGTCTCAGAAGGGTAAGCTTCTAAACATTATGTCTTAAGATCAACCTGCCTCTTCGTTCTTCCATCTGGCACTACAAACTTCATTATCCCAAGGCTGCAAGTGTGCTGAAAGGGTTACTTGATGTTATCTGCTTTATTTTCTCTGCTGGATCTACAGGAATCTCCCAACCATACAGAATTGATCTATTTGAAGACTACATCTATGGAACTGGACTTAAACATGAGGTGTTCAAGATCCACAAGTACAGAAAACAGTCTGTGGAATTTCTCAATTTGGGGGTGGAGAAACCCACAAATGTTTTGATCTCCCATCGTTACAAACAGCAGGATGGTAAGTTGTCTTGATAATCCGTTTCTTCTTTTTATGGGTTACTTCACATATGTCCATGCCGTGTGCATATATTTTCTTCTGAAGAATTACAGAGCTGTATATACAAACTTAGGAGGACCTAGAATAATTATGTCTTCATTTCACATTTTTAGTTTTTGTTGGTTTTCAGGGTGTATTTATAATTGTAGTTTAATTTTTTATTTCCTTAAATAATGTTATGTTTTTTTCAGTTTTAGGTGTAATTATTTTCTTAAGTCGTGGACACACTTTGAGACCTATTCACAATATTTATCTGGAAATGAAAAACAGGCATTCAAGTCAAGACCCACATGTGATAGATGACATTTAACATTGGCAACTAACCACACATTAGACTCACATTGAGACCAACAACAGATATTTTACCTAATGCAGCTTTTCGCTGTAGCCTAATAATATGTAATAATAAGAAATTAACTTTCTGTTATGGTCAAGGTGGTGAGCATCAGCCAAATGAAGCTATTTTAGATAACTGTGTATAGATCTCCTGTGTACATTACACCCAGATAAAAGGCTCTTGTATACCATTAATGTGAGGAGGGGGTCGGTCGCCAACAGCTGCTGTAACTGATGTAAGCGGATTTTTGATAAGTTTTGATTGATTGGATGTCATCTGGTAGTCTTGTATGTCTCGAACTGACTTCTACAGTGTATAAAAAATGCAGAATGAAACTATTGGATAAGGTGAGCTTGTTTTTTTTGGGGGGGGGTTGTTATACATCAGTTTTAACCAATACTTTTTTAAATGTTTTTTCTTATTGCTGTTGTCCTGTTTAGTCTAGTCTTTGTAACTGAAATATGTAGTTGAGGATTTTAAGTAGAATATAGGAGGGACAGAGCGAACGCTGAAAGTGACCTGGAGTTAAGCTTATACCGAGTTTAAGGCAATCCATTATATCAATCATTCTTAAAGTGGTTTCATTGAGGGGGTTCCTGGGGGCCCCAGCAAAAAGGGGAATACATTGTTTTCACTACAATTCCATCCATAAGTAACACAATGCTAGAATATGTGACTATTTTGGTCATGAGTTTCAAACACTTTCTGTATTAAAACATCTAAAAGCAAAAAATGTGTGCATCAGAAAAACACCTATCTGTATTCTTAGACACAGTCAATACAACCATGTCTTTCCTTCCACTTTCCTCATGTAGCAGGCCAACTTCAGTTATTTGTTACATCTCTGGTGTTAATGGCTATAGAACATCAGACAGCTCAGTCTTGGTCAGTTTTTCACTTAAAGGGCAGCTGTTCTATTCCCCAGACACTCATTAGGCCAGCCGTGTAGTCTGTGGGCAGAAGATGCACATGGCTTGCAAAAATGACATGAAGGCATGATATCTTCAGAAAAACCACCAAAGCAACCTTTTTTTTTCCAGGCTTTCATCCACATGTGCTGTGTAAGAAATCTGAGCACTGATTATTTTTAGTATATACTGAATGTACTAATACTGTAACCATTAATAACTTCATTATTTTATCCTTTTATTACCTACCTCTGAATCTATCTAAAGCACAATTACCAATCTGTCTAATGCACATACAGTTTGGACACATTTGATTTTGCCTCTAGCACTGTGTTGCTTTAAATTAAAATGTTAAATTTAATATTGTGATTGTCCATCCTGTTTTATAGCTTCTATGCTAATTATCGGCACTGAACCTTTTCCATTCCATGTTTGCGGAAATGTTTGTGATTTTGATTAATTCAGAATGCGTTTCCATGAGATATTTATATTATTTTGTCTACCCACTGTAGGCAGCAACGAGAAGAGCACTTCAAGGTGTGGCTAATCAATTAGAAATTGAGAAACAACATTCATCAAATGCTGATTATTCAATCTGGAGTTGAGATGTGTGAAGTTATTCATATGCTTTTCAGCCTTGTGCCTCTCTGGCCTTCAAACTGAAATTAAAACACTTGAAATTAAAAGCTCTACTCTGAGAAAGAACAAACACACTTTTCCTAAACAAACGGGTCTTTCACATCACAGCCAAGACTGACAGACCATCTTTTTTTCATTACTCTTTTTACTCTCTCCACAGCACCAAATCCATGCCTGAGAATGTCTTGTGATTTCATGTGTCTGCTCAACCCAACGGGTGCCAGATGTACCTGTCCAGAGGGGAAATTACTGGTCAATGGCACCTGTAGTGATGTCAACATCTCAGGTAGGACTACTCTTACCTCTTCATGCCACAGGTAATGTGGCTGTTGTTACGGTATAAATTAGCAGTAGTTACAATGATGAATGCAGTGTGTCAATCGGAAACAATTTTCAAACTATATGCTCTCTGAACAGCACTGCAGACAAAATTATAGTACAAAATACAATTTCTGCAAATATTCATAGCTTTATTGTTCACACTGACGGTGAACAAAGCTTCTGCATGCAGTCAGGTGTTTTTGTTCATGCTCATCTACTTGAAAATTCAGTCTTACACCGCCATGGCTGCTGTTGTCTGACATTAGCAGCATAGCGCTGTTTGATGTGATCGACTGCAACACACTGCAGCACAGTAAGTGATACGGGCTTTGCTGTTGTGAAGGTGAACTGTGCCGTCCCCCCTGCGAGAATGGAGGCCGTTGCTTAGCCAATGAGAAAGGAGATTGGAGGTGCTACTGCTGGCCTGACTTTTCAGGGGAGCGCTGTGAGGTCAACCACTGTACAGACTACTGCCTAAATGGAGGCACTTGCATGGGTTCACCTCTGGGTAAGTCTACTTCAAAACACACTGTCAAACACCATTTGAGCCATCATTTATCCCTGCATTACTTGCAGAGCTGCAGGCACTGCAATATATTTCACATTTGTTCCTGTTTTTGTATCCACCCACTGTTCATTTGCATTCATATAGACATTTAGTTGTCAGTTATTTGTAATATTATTATCACAAAACTCAAACTTGGTTGTAATCCTGCTGAAGAATCAATCAAATTCAGTTCTGGGCCAAACTTGCTGAGAAAACCCACCCCTGCCACAGACAGACAATTTTCAATTCAGAGTTACCTGCCCATTTCCTCCTGCACACTGACCCAGTGCATGATGGCATTCAGCAACATCTGTCTTCCTTTAAACTTTCACACCTTCCTCACTCCAGCTCAAATTCGCCACGTTACATCTGCCAGTTGAGCAGTTTTGTCATCGATGCTCCTGTCAAACAAGCCTCAAATATCAACCTTTTTTCCAAGTCAAGGTCTCCTTTCATGCTCTCATGGTTCCTGGAACACCCAGTTTTACCCCACAGTTTAGTGAATGCATATGACTGTGCTGAGATGTCAGCGATGGAATTGAATCTTGATATACACCCTTCTTAAATATGCAACCCTTGATTTACAACGCTGTATGTTGTCATCCCATCATAGCCTTACCCACAACATCTTCATTTCCATTTGTTATATATAAAAGATTCACCAGAACAAGTCCCTGATACAGATTGTGTGGCTTTCCTACATAAATGTAATGCCAGAACCTTATTCAAGGGGTTTTGAATTAATTAAAGGTGTATTAATTGAATGACATTGATAAATAAGATCTGAACCTGAGCAGTAAGTTTCTGTTTGAATCAGTCATAGCTTTTAAGCCAACAATTGGGAGATAAAAAAGAGGCCTTTTGATTTGCGATGCAAATGATTTTGATTATATATTTATTTCCTCTGACCTTTTAGTCTGCTGGTCTTTTTAAAGCATAGAATAACATCTGTTTATTTTTCCTCCAGCCTTTGGGGAAACATGCAGGAAGTAAACAGATGTTTTTGATTATCAATGTTTTCTTTTTTTTTCTTTTTTTTTTTCAAGTTTTCTTTAGCTTTTTAAAACAGCTCTACGTGACATGTAGGGAAGCCAGGATAATCACCTCTGCTCATCAAATGAAATAGTTTCTATCAAGATAGAATAAGAATCCTATTTCATGCTGCTAGCTCACTGCAGTAGAGCTTCAGGAATATATAAGAGTAGGCCAAGCTCCTATTGATTATAGTCAGTCTTATTTCACCAGTCACCAGCTAAATCCAAAATTATGTTCTGGATGATAAATTGTATGTTTTATGGTGAACAGCTGAGAGGAAAATGAGAGGAAAGTGTTGTGAAATTTGTTGTACTGTTGGACACCAACTTTTATTTCATTTCTGCTTGACTTTTTCATATCGTAAGAGGTTTTACCACATTTGAGCACATGTCTTAAAGGCAAAAGAATATCAGTCTAAATGAATGGTCAAACGTGAGCAAGGGAGGGATTACAGTCAAACGACTTTCCTCAAGTCTCCACTGTGGTGATAAAAAAGGGTCTTAAGGCAACCTCACAATCAATCAGAGACTGGAATTCTTCCAGTTTTATCTGTAAAAACGCAAGGTGTCACTGAATTCCTGCTCTCGTGCCTTTGGTTGGATTAGCGGCACTTTAATGGAACTTTTGGCAGCAAAGCTCATTTAACCCAGAGACAAGTCACAAGTCTTCTCTCTTTTCACGACATTAATGGGCAACAAAAACATTTTTATACTTTTTGAAATTATGAAACAGAGAAAAACATATACATAAATTAAATGAATAAACATATAGCTCATAAGAGCAAAAGTCCACTTGGTTGGGGCTATAATTGTATAAATACAAGGTTTATTTATAATTCAGACTTGTGTGTGCCTCTGAACTATGGCTTATTTTCAGTGCAGTACGGTTGGAAAAAAAGATCCCATACTGATAGTTTTAAATTGTTTTTTTTGTTTGTTTTTCTGCAGTGTGTATGTACTTTCACATCCACAAATTTAATATCAAGCTAATATAAAGGTGTGAATGCTTTTTTAATTTGGCTGAGGCTAGTGACATCTGAAATAAGTGCTAGTAGAAAGCTCTAGTGATACCATTGACCGAAGGATGATTTTGATCATTTATTTGTTGCAGTTGACATCTCTGAATGGGTAACAAACTTAGCATATCCCTTTTAAATTGATAAGATTAATTCTATCTCATCAAATTTCAATTCTTGTGAATAACATGGACAGAATGCTTGTAACACAAAAAATGAGTCATAGGTATCCTGCTGGAGTGCTTGTCCTCATCTGACTAGATGACTTTAATCTTTTCAGTCTTTTCAGTTAGTATACTATTTTATTTTTGCAAATAACTACCTTGCTAAACTTAGCTTAACATTGGAGTACATTACACCATATAAACCATACTTACAGCACTTATCTGTGTAGCTCCCTCTGGAGCCTAAGATCTCCGTCCAGCATAGTCACTGCTTCATTTCAGGACACTTTTTTTATTTCGCTCAATAGTCCTCTCCCATATAATTTTGGTCTACAACTCTGGCAATATTTGATCAAGGGATTCTCAATAGGCCACTTCACCGACTGTATTTCTGCAGTGTCACACAGCACACCAATTCTGATTGTCCATGAAATTAATAAGGGGCATGCTGAGGTCCTTACAGCCAAGACTATTTAGTTTGTACTCTCCTGGCTGATGTGATAACAGAATTTTTTATATTATAGAAGAAGCTGGAAGATGTCCCAAAGTGACTTAACACTTCCTGGTACCACCCATGATTTCCAGAGTTATGTCAAGTGAGAAGGAATGTGGTGGAACCAGTTAAGATGTACTGTGTCTGTTCGAGATGATAACGTGTTTTTTTGATGAAAAATATCTGCATTAGTTTACATGAGGTACCACTTATCGCCTCCATTATCCTTTTTATTAACATAGCTGCCTCACTACTACCTTATTATTTTAAAATATAAATCTTGACAGGAAAGTAAATTGTCATTGACTATACCTTTTATGTGTCCCATAGAATATTATTTTAAGTATTTAAATTTTCCCCTCATTTGTTAGCATATGCTCTGCAAAGATTGTACATGATGTATCATTATGTAATTATTTGTTATTATTTGTGAAGTATTAAAACAGATGTTTTGTCAAATGTCTGCTATCATAGAAATATTCTAAATGTAAAAGAATGCATAAAAAAATGAAATGATCAAATATCTATATATAAATAGCATGTATTCAGTGTTGGTACATTGAATGAATCTTGTGAAATCTCATATAAATGGGTTCTACCAAAATAAGAAGGCGAATCATTTTTTTTTTACAAATTTACCTTATACAATGCTTAAGGTGTTCACAGTAAAACATGGCTCTTTATGTCACATTTAGTAGCAGCCACAACCGCCAATGTTCTTGGTTGAACTGCAACAGTGGGGCCAGCTCTATAATTGGTTGACTGAGTGATCATATTCCCAGCATTGGTCGGCCAAATGCCACATGACTGAGTTGGAGTTTCCCCATTGGCAGTAATGCTAGAGGGCTTTTAATTTGAAATGGTCACAGGAAGTGTTGAGTTGGTATTAACATGTAACGGCAAACAGGAGTGAATGAAAGCTAGGCTTCATACTAAAATACCGGTATGACCAAACTGTTGTGAATCCCAGAGGGAGGCTGTTCACTGTGAGGGACAAAATAAGAAAGATATTCTGTCACTCAAACTTTCTATCCGAGTGATTATTTTGCAAGTAAATGTAGCCAAAATCACAGCACAGTTTTTGTCTGCACATTATTAATCTTTACAAATATGTAAATGAAAATAGCGTTATTGGGATTTGGTTGTATAAATATACTGTATATGTGTGCACAGAGTAGGAATGAAGCAAACAATATAAAGGACTGAAAACAGCTGGCACTAGGCAGAATGTAAATAGGACACAATGATGTTAGTTGTTTACAGCTCTGCCACATAGTTTTCAACTACATCCTCAATTTTGCACATTGGCCATATGTGTTCCAGCCATGTACTGGGTTTTAAACTAGTCTTGTTAAATTCTATACATTAAATTAGAATTTTTAAACCTACCCCTTGTTAGGTAACTGACTTTTTAAAAAAAAGGCCTGAGGACACACACAACATCTTTCACAGTCTGACAGTTGTGAATCCCCACTTCCACAGGCCTGACTCAGGTCAGTGGTAGAAGTGGCAAAAGTAAAGGCTGAACTTTATGGCTCACATTTACAATTTGATTTAGAAACAAAAAAACACACTAGAGCATTTTTATTAAAGTTTACTGAATGCAAACGCTTTGCTGAGCAGGCATTTGCAGTGTTGTGTCAACAAGAAACATTAGCTTGTATACAGTATGTAACACTAACTACATTATAGGTTGCTTAGCTCTCCAACTCTTCAGTATTATTCAGTCTGGCTTTGACTGTTTAGAAAGATTATAACTCACCAGCACTGTTGAGGTAACAAAGGAGTGGCTGGAGGGAGAATGATTGTTTCTTGGACCTTTCAAACTCTGATTATGCCTGGGACAGAATTGTGAAATTACCAAGTAGTGTAGTGTGACCCACTATGCAAGTAGTCATGCCTGTGAAGTGACTATTGTTGCCTCTTCTGAACACCCCTTAAACCAGTCTTGATGCTCCTAATTGTCCATTAGGAAACAGTGTAGCCTTTGTCATGGTGGGTTCCACTGTTAAAAGAAATGTAAGGATCTGATACTGTTTTTCTCCTACTAACAATAAATCACACTCATTCTACTCCAACAGTGCAACGGGATACTGTTTCTATAGTGATCATGACTCCAATCACCAAAACTGCAGTAACAAGTGGGATGCACATATGTGAGCCTTATGTTTGTAGTTATATGTCAGGGTTATGTTCACAACTAAGACTACAGTGGAGCATGAGATGAGAAGGACATTTCAGCTGCAGCTAGATTTTGTGTCTGACCATGGTGGTGAATATGGAGCTGAGCCGTAAGCTAAAGCTCTCGATTTACATACTGATCTGTTTCAGTCTGTGTTCTGATTGGCGCCTATAGGCATGAGCTCTGTGAATGAGACATTATATATTTTATATTAACTGTGTGGCTAATAACTATGTGTATGTGTCATTCATATAAATGAAACCATAAGGAATTATTATCTGACTTTGCAGTTCCCCTGAGCTCTGAAGAGCATCTATGTGTCTTTCAGCTCATTGTTTTAGTTTTTACTTGATGGTTTTCGTTCACACCTATTGCTCTCACCAGCATTGTTTCCAGCTGCAGCGACACACAGACAAGGTTAGCGACTAGCTGGTGAACATAGTGGAGGATTTAGCAGTTAATGAGCCAGATATTCCTTCAGGAGTTGGTGGAGACCAAAACAGAGCAAGAGTGAAACAAGAGCAGCAAGTGTCCAGAAACAATCTCCAAATGAATATCAATGTTGCCCTGTATGTACTAGGTGGGTTAATAAGGAACTGTTTAAAACCTTCAGCATAAAACATTTTTTGGCCTGTGGGTGTCCTCAAGTTCATCAAACATTTAAAAATAGCCCACTTATATAACAGAAAAAGGAGCATTCACTCATAAATCAAACATGATGTTTTTATTAAATGGTGGTATGGTTTTAGACCAGTCAAACTGCTAGTGTTAAATGTATCTGATTCACAGTCTGGAGAGGTGTAGTTATGAGGAAGTACCCTCCCTGGTAAAGGGGTGGTGTTTTTTCTCAAGTATGGTATAAAAAAGAAAATAAGGTTTGAAAAATCTTGTTAGAAAATTGAAAATATGGAGAAAAGAAAAAAAACAGAGGGTCGAACCACCTTTCCCATGTTGAAGCCCGTTGAGGTCATTTGGACATCTGATTAGGATGCTTCCTGACCACCTCCCTGTTAGAGATATTCCAGACATGTCTGACGAGTGAGGAATCCATGGGCAGACTCAGTGCACACTGGAGAAATTATATGCATCTTGCGTCTGGCCTGGAACAATTTGGGATCCCCAAGATGGACCTGGAGGATATAACTAAGAAAAAGGGCACCTTAACTACTCTGCACAGGTGCCAATCTACAGTCACCTTGAGCCACACATGAATATGTGTCTAAAAATGATGGATGTAAGAAGAGGATCTTTGCCTTTAGTCTCACCAAAGCACTGGATTTTATTTTACTGATTCTCTGGTACTGCACCTGTCTTAATGACTGTGGGAGTATCATTTCCATACAACATGTAACTGTGATTGACAGATTGTGACCTCCTTTTAAGAAAAAAAAAAGTGTGGAGGTCACAACTTGGTAATTTCATTTTTAAAGAAGAGTCAGTTATTTCAGAAGACAGTTGGGGCATGTAGCTTTTTAGCAAACCTTACCCAAACAGAAAGTGCATTTGTTGGGGGCTATTTTCAGCCGTAACCACAAGAGAGTGCTTACAGCAGAAAGACAGCGTAAGAGAGAGAGACTCAAAATAAACTACAGAGCCCATGTTCACTTTAAAGGAACATGTCGCCCAGTGCAACAGTCTAGCTCATTAATGTATTTTTATTTTTATTAATTGTTTCTGGACAACAATGGAGCTCTGTGGCACAGAGGAATGAGCTATATCAGGATTTGGCTAGACAGACAATACTTGTGAGCAGGATTAATGAATTGTTTGTTTTTGTCTTTTGTCTTTTTGTCTTCTTTTTTTTTCTTTTTTTGTTCTTTTTTTGTCCAGGTAAGCCTACATGCCGCTGTAATGTTGGTTTCTCAGGGCCTTTCTGTGAGAGGAGGATTTGTGACAACTACTGTTTAAATGGGGGAACATGTGACATCACCGAGGGGAACCAGCCGGTGTGCCGCTGTATGGCAGAATATACCGGGGACCGTTGTCTTTACCGTGAGTCCTGCACTCAGGCATTTAGACCTCATGTGATTGACATTAGCCTCTCAAGTCAAGCCGCAAGCGAAACCACAACAAAGAAGTGCTGATCTGAATTCAGTTATTCTCCATAAATTCTATAGAACTAAGCATTTAAGTTCACAGAGAGTGTGGAATAAAAATAAGCCCCGAAAGTATTTTCCTTCTACAAACACCACATTTGCCTCTATTTATTTACAGATAAACAAAATCAAAATACTACCATCAAACAACCTTTGGGTGTTTCTGTGCTGAAGTGATAATGTATTTTCCTTTGCAATGCTTTGACATAATGGGTTGTGGGAAAACAATTTCAACTGCACATCATTAGTATTTTCCTACTCTTGCTTGCCCAAGGGGTAATATGTTTTCATCTGTGGCTAAGATGTCATTTGATGTGGATAATTAAGTCCCATTAAAGCCCTGTACAATTCCAATCAAAACAGCTTAAGCTATGTTCCCAGATTCTCATTACACACTACTCCCTCTCTCTTATCTCTCTGAATGTGGTACAGACATCTGTCATCACTACTGTGTGAACTCCAAGGCCTGCACGTTATCCAGTAGTGGCTATGTGGAGTGTGTGTGTCCTGCCAGGTTTGAGGGAAACAAGTGCGAGGTGGACAAGTGTCTTCGATGCCACGGAGCTCCCTGCCTCATTAATGAGGAGACAGGAGATGTGGTTTGCAAGTGAGTGCTGGGTATCTACTCCCTATTCTTATCTCTCATCCCTTTTGTTATAACACTAAGGCTTTATAGTCCTCTTCATTTAAGGAAAATGCTGCTGGCTGGATTTGATTAAATCTCAAAAATGTATTGGGCCACATACCCTACAGCAATTTAGGTTTTGGTAATGTCAGTGAATTATAAACCAGATGAACTTATATGGATTATCCGTATGTTTGACAAAATTACCAATGAGTCATTTTTGCTTCTTGTAAAAGTGTAGCTTTCTGCTTGTCACTGACATCCATTATTTCTTCACCCCCTAGTTGCACAAATGGCAGAATAGCACCAAGCTGTCAACTCTGTGACGGATATTGCTACAATGGAGGCACCTGTCACCTGGACCCTGACACCAACCTGCCTTTCTGTCAGTAAGTCACTGCTTAATGGGTAAGGAAAGTGGGGAAAAAATTGAATGCTCTCCACTATTATTCACTCTTACTGTTTACATTCACCTGCTGGCTTTGTGCTCCAGAAAGCCTGGCCTTAGAAGCAGAACTGAAAATCATCATGGGATGAAACTTTCCTGCTTTGAGAACAGTACGAGATAGATGTCTTCCTCTGGAAAGAAATCTCTGAGTTGAGGGAAGGTTTGATGTCACTATGTGGAGGCCAAGGCACAGCAGGGGTCTGAGTGCTGGTACATCATCTTATGCTGTGACACCTCACTGCAGCTTAAGGTTCTTAGGCAGATAAAAAAAATTATTTCAAACCCCTTCAAAGCTTGCCATTCTGAACATATCACACTGTTCCTCCTTGCAGTTAAGAGCTGATGTCAGGCCTCTCTGACTCTCTTCAGTAGTAGGTTTTTAGAAGTTTGCTCTCTAAAAAATGAAGCTGAGGTGTGTGTCAGTGGTTGAACATGCCATGAAACTCAATGGCAAAAACTTGTAGCAGACAATAGTTTGACTGGCAGACATGAGGAAATCACTGTGAAAGGGCTGCCCATAGATTAATACCACCTCAGATATAATCACATGCATTGCTGTGTTAAACTCTCTCCAAGGAGCAAATTGGAAATCCATTTCAAAAGCCAACTCTGTATTTTTTAACTGCCCATTGTCCACTGTGGTTATGTTGAAATTGGTGGTCTTCACTCACAAATTCCTGGGGATAGAATCAATTTCTATGCAAATGATCCCATCTTATTCAATGAGGTTAACGGATCCTGATAATGTGGTTTATCATTTGCTGCAAAGAACAGAGATTATGTGAGATGATGGATATGTCTGTGTCAAGAAATCATAACGTTTGACCTTAATACTATTTCATCAAGTCTTCCAAAAGTGTAAACCTTGCAGGGTAGAGCCGCTTCAATTGTAATAATAATTCTTGAATTAAACTCCTAAAAATGTTGATTGAAAACTATGGTAAACATCCAAGCCTTCATGATTCACAGTTCAAATAAAGTCCTCATTTATCTCAAACTGCCTGTGCGCCTATGCCTATGTAGCACCTCAGTTAAGCCTCTGGCATAAACTTAGAAGTAACTAAAACTAATAGAACATAATTGATTAGAATATGACAGTGGACAGCACAAATATCCGACCGTCTCCGTTTGGTAAATATTACACACATTACCTGCCTATTGTGTGATATAACCATGGATTTAGTCTTTCAATCCCAATCACAAAAATAAAATGTTTTCTATATATGCCCCTGTTGATAGTTGTACATGTGCAAAATTAGCTAAAATGCCATCTGAAGAGGAAAACATCTGCTGTGAGGAAATACTAGTACATTAAATGCCTGTAATACTACTGGCATAGACTGTTTTGGGAGAACAAGCTGAGCTTGGGGTGGATGACGTCAGCTTGTCACGGAAGTAGAAATAACCGTTTGAAACCTTGCGTTCAGCGCAGTCTGATGTCTCAGGCACTTTACTCGTATATACGTTAATCTCATTAGTTAAAACTTTGGCCATGTTTAATATGGACATCTGACATTGTGACATGAAAGACATATATGACAGAAAATAAAGAAAAGGATGTTAGATCCCCTTTAAATATTCTTTTTTTTCAGTGACTCATGAGACACATGGCAAATCAGAATTACTGAGTGCTCATAGTTATGAAGAAGTAAACTGCAGGTGAATGCAAGGTGCTCCAGAAGTTAAACTGATCAACTGCAGACAAAGGGAAGCCTCAGGGCTTACTTCAGGCAAACTCGCACCAAGCCAAGGATGTAGTTAAAAAGCCTTTATTAGTTATGGTAAATCTAAGTAAAAAAAAAAAAATCACAAAAAGGAAAATGCAGACCAGTTTCACCCCCACTGGGTCTTACAGAGCGTGACTGGAAAGAGGAGATTCTTGTTTCTAGTCATGCCCTGAGGCTTCCCTTTGTCTACCAGACAATCACAGTGACTTTGCAATTGCACTTGTGAGCACAGTAGTGGGAGTATGTCTTTTTTTCTCTGAAAAAGATGTTCTTGATGTGCCACAATGTTTATGTGACTTTGACTTTTTCATTCTATTTCTAAATAACATTCTTTCCTGAGTAAGACAGGACCTAATGGACCTCAGTTTGAACAGGTCCCATGTTCTTTTGAAATTAATTGACATACTATGGTTTTATTGTTAGAGGTTAGTTCAGTTAGAGTAAACCAGATAAAGGGATTTTGCTTACTCCCTTACTGTATAAATAATGTTGCTGCAAAATCGACATACAGCAGTAAGTTTAGGCTCTAAAGTTTCCTCCTCAACACTCCACCACTTTGAAATAGTGCAAATCCTTTCTACACTGATATGTTTTTACAGGGTTGAATCCGTTCAACAAGTCAGAAGAAAGTTCACTCCTGGTTGTCAAACTGCAAAACAATTATAGAGAGCCAAAGTCATAACGTCAGTTCTAGGCTAGCTACCGTTACTACTGCTCTCTTCTCAAGCCACTTTTCCAAATTTTTAGCCGTAACCTCTGCTGCCTAAAAACTTCCTGCTGTTTTCACAGACATGTCTGGACTAACTACGACCCCTCAACTCACTTATGGACCCGCCTCTTTTGTCGAACTGTGATGTTTAGCGTCAGTAGTTCTAGGCCTCGGAAGAAAAAGTGTTAATTAAAAGGCAGCTAAAATACGAGATATTGAATAAGTTCAGATTTAACTTCGGCTCTCTATATGACCATACTTTTTATTTGTTTTTTCAAATGCTCCTGAATGTGTTTATGGATCACTTTAAGACTGTTGACTGGCTGTCAACGTCATAGTGTGATTGTGTTTTGTGTTTTTCTGTTTTTGATAGGATGTGATATTTACAATACAATATCTTCAACAATGTACACTATATGATTGTATTTTTAAAACGTCTTACATTTTGATATTTTGGACATTTGGATATTTTTTGCCATCCACAACTATATGAAGTTAAGTGAAAATAACATTTTGCTTTTGTGTTGGTTTTCTTTTATGTTTGTTTTTTTTTGTTGTTTGTTTTATTAGTTTTTTGGTAATATATTGAAAACAAATCTTTGTTAGTCTTCTTATTACAATCAGATACCTTGTTTCTGAAGAAAATACACATCTCAGAGGTGAGAGCCCTGTAACAGACTCTTCCCCTCACTTGGTGAGCAATGAAGTTGATTTGTCTTCATATTATTTGTTTGCTAATTTGCTTGATGCAGACACAACACTGATTTACTCCATCTTATAACTGAAGCTGCTGAAGTCTCCATTCATCAGGCAGTCAACAGTTCAACAGTATACATTCTCTGGGCCCTTTTATCACTCCCAACACAATGTTTTGCAGCTGCACGTCAGGGTTCAAGAACCAACGTTGTGATGAGCTGGCCAACCCCTGCGATTACTTCTGTCAGAATGAGGGGATGTGCACATTAACAGCTCTTAACAAACCACGCTGCAAGTAGGTCCCTCTCACCTCTCCAGCTGTATTCAGAGCCCACTCACCCCCTTTTGTCCACACCCCCACCCCAACTCCATCCGGCTTCATTCCAGCCTCAGTCGAGTACACGGGCTCTTTGTCACAGTGCTGCCTTGTAGCAACTTATCATGTAATAAGTGATGGATAGAGTAATGACTTGTTAAAAAGTAATTCAAAATAGGCTGAAAATGGTGAACTGAAAGATAATTTAATGACATTATGTTGCACTAAATTAGGATTGCTTTTATTCTGTTTGCATAAGTCTGCGTCTTTATTGAAGTAGGTTTTGATTGACAATCAATCAAATGACCTAGTAAATTATTACTATGTTACTGAGACCAACAGTAAGTTTTCAAACACTGTGTTTTCCTTTGTGCTTCTGCTCGCCTTGACACCAGCAACGATCACAGCTGTACTTCACATTAACACAATTGAGAAAATATTTTCTCACACATTCATTTGAACTCTTCTATTAATAATTTTGACTTCAAGTTAAAATTATGCATTACCTTAAGATGACTGAATTAACTGGTGGTGACTATCTGAATTTTTATTAGGACTATTATTACATTATATTTGAATTATTGTTGTGAGTTTTGAAATTATCTTTTTCTTTTATTTAACTAGACAGTCTCTGAGATATTGTGTCTCTTTTACAAGAGAGACTTGTCCAAAATGGCAAGTAAATAAATTATAGCTTCTTTAGATTAGTCACTAATTAATGCAGTAGCCTAATGTGCTTTAAAGGAGTAGTTTCACATTTTGAGAAATATGCACATTTACTTTTTTGAAGAAAGTTACATGAGAGATTGAAACCATTCACATTTATGTACCGAACTGTACCTGTGTTCTGTTCTGTTCTGGAAGCAGAGGGAAACAGCTAACGTGGCTCCATCCTGTGGTAACATAATCCAGACTTCCTGGAAACTCCACTAGTTTCCTGGCAACCTCACAATGACTACAACACCCTCAGGCCAAATAGTACTAGTTCAGCAAAAAAACCCCTGTAAAACTGCAACATGTCATTTGTTTTTTGTACAGATTAAACAAATAAAATGAAACATGTTAGATATTGAGCTTTAAAGGTGTTGGTAGGCAGCTTTTGCCAAAATGTTGAACTACTCCTTTAAGGGGAATATTATAGTCAGTGGTAGCAGCAGTAGTAGCAGCTGCAGCAGTTACATACAGTAGATTAAGACATTCATACGAACTAATATCCTTTACTTATATTTTACCATCCATACTTTATGGTATTTTTGTCATATTTTGAGCAGGTGTTAGCCGGTATGGCACTTATTACATTATAAGTTGCTGCATGACTCTGCACCTTTGCTGCCCCTCACTGCCACCCATTCACCCATCTCATGCAGTCCTCACACAGCACACAGAATCAGGGGGGGAACTGGAACGTGACACTGTCTTTGTGATGTGGGCATCAGTCTGTACATTTGCAACCTGTGCATGGTGGCAAGTTGAATATGTTATTGACCAGTCAGCACGTATGAGTACCGTATACCTTAGTAGGCCGAACATCTTATCAGTAGTTGATGTTTATCTTTAATGCCTTCAACACAGGTTAAGAGAATTTATTCATCAGGGAATTAGTCTTTTCATGGTTTCCGCTTCCTGAAGCAGATCAAACTCCCCATTGCCCCCAATTTCCCATTAAAATTCATGTTGTTGTGACATTTTGTTCTACGAAGCTGTGATTCATTTCCTATGTGTATGGGGCTGCATTCTTATTTTTTATAGCCTGATGTTCTGATTGTTAGAGTGCATGTAATTTAGAGTAATTTTATTCTGTCATCATCCAGTCACACCCACCAGATCACTCATGCTTTACAGACCCATCTGCGTCAGTCGTGTGAAATTAGATATCACCTCCTCTAACAAGGGTCATACATCACACCCATCGGAACCCATTGGAGCACAAATGAGATGACAACTTGTTGCCCCGCTGTCATCCTTTGATTTTTTTCTCTAAAATGAATAAATTTACTCACACTGTGTGTGGACACAACATGTATATACATAGTGCTCTCTCTGCAGGTGGTGTTTTGTTTGTGTTGGATCAAAGCACTTCATAGCAAGTCTGAATCATAATGTGTTGTATATGTAAGCCACAGTCACATCATACTGTAGTTCATTTTGCAAAGGTGTCTTCTCAGCAATCTTTCTTCTATGAAAAGTATGCTAATAATGAATTATTTATACTCTCTTTTGACCTCCTTCAGATGTTCAGCCAATTGGGCAGGAACACAATGTGAGAGACCCGCCCCTAAGAGCAGCAGATCAGACAATACCAGCGGAGGTGAGAACTGGGAATTTCAAGAAGCCTCATTATGAAGCCTTAAAATTCCTGTATGAATAAATGTATAAGGCATTTTTACATTACAGGTAAATGATTTAAATGACTACTTGATCACGTGAAAATATCACATTCTTAATCATCCATACATTTTTACTGACAGGTTTATACTCAAACTCCATGCACCACAATTAGACTTGGTCCTGATTGGCAGCCTAACTAAAGAATTACTGGACTCCATCCAAACTATCCAGTTTGCGTTATTTGAACAGAAAAGCCTTCACAGGTTTATCTCGTTTGAATTGGAGGAGCTGCTGTTGCCGGCCCAAGGTTTAGTGATATGTTCTGTTTCAAGCTCATTCTAGGAATACAATGAAGTCTCTTGAATAAAGTGAACAGATTTCCAAAAAAAAACAAAAAACTATAACATTCTGGTCCAGAGCTCTACATATCATATATTCTTCTAAACCTTATTTTTGAACTAAGAGTTTTGCAGCTGATCAAATTAACGCACATCATTATAGTTACACATTTACGCAAGAAATACCGTGCAGTCAGCTTAACTCAGTGAAAAGAAAACACATTTCCTAAGGTGGCTATTTTGCAGCTAGTGTCACTACCTGAACTTGTCTCAGCTCCTTTCAGTCATTACTCATCTCTCCACACCATCTCTCCTCTTGTCTGTTCCATAGGGAGCATAGCTATCATTGTGCCTCTGGTCCTGCTGGTAATCTTGATTGTAATGGTGGTAGGAGGTGTTTACATCTGCAGACGGAGGCAAAGGTAAGTAAATAAATAAATAAAGAAAACATGAATAAAATAAGAGGCTTCTAAGCAGCAACAGATGATGAGAGATCCAACACCACACAGCTTTGAAGATGAATAGATAACTTTGATTTATAAATGAAAAGTTTGTTTGCTTGTTTCAGTATGTTCTGCAGAAGACCTGACTTCTGAGTCTCTGCTGATAAATCAGCTTTTACGTCTGCCCCGCAAACTTATGTATTCAGTGTGTGCCAAGTGGTGAAATGTGATTTGTTGAGTGGGACAGTGATGCGCTGTACAGTGTGTTGACCTGCATGTTGTGTGTCATGTTAATGATGGCTGGCTCCACACACCACAGGGGAAAACGTGTACAGAGGCAGCCCATGACAAACGGCGGGATAAACGTGGAGATTGGGAACCCGTCATACAACATGTATGAAGTGGACCATGACAACCATGCTGATGCAGGCAGCCTGCTGCGACCCAACTTCACACTGGACCCTCACAAGGTTGGCTTCTTGAACTCAATATTAAACCAACCAGCAGCAGACTGACATATGTCTGAAAGTGTTTGAATTGATTTAGCCAAACATGCTTTTGAGGTGGTGAATATTCATGTTGAGGCATCTATTTTCAACTAGTATTAGAGTTGATATTTGCATTCACGTCTTTTAAGACATTCTTTATAAATACTGCAGTGTTGAACAAGGGAGTGAGAGGAGTTGATTTAAGTGGCCTTGACTAGTGCCGATCCTCACCATACCTGCTAATTATAAAAGTTGTTGCAGGGCCATCACTGCTAAAAAAATAGTGGTAACCTATTGATCACACCCAACTGAACCTGCACAATTTCCTGTGCTTCAGTTAATTAAATCTGCATCTATGAATGTGAGTGCAAGAATCTACACAACAAGCTCTCTGTAACTAACTCATCAAGTTTTTGCCAAAGTTGTTTAATTGTTGGAAGGAGCAAGGCGACCGACTACCATTTCCAAACAATCTTCCAGCTTTATAAAAAAAAAAAGTTTGTGTTCTGTTATTGTCTCTGTTTCAGTAAGTAAGTGTTATAATATGATATCTAGCATTGGGATCCATGAAGCTGAATTCCATTTTGAAAATATTTTGTAAAAGCTGGCTAGTGGGCAGGAATGTACAGATGCCATGAACCAATAGGACTTTTCATCTGGCTGGTGATTTATTCTGTTCATGGCCCTCAGCCCCACTCTAACACTCAGCATAGCAAATGAATCATAACACCTTCACTGATGTTGTTCTCTAGCTCACCTGCTAGAGCTTCAAGCCTAATGCTATTGCGTCTTGCTCTGCCAACTCTGTCATCTGCTATTGTCAGTCCAATCTGGCTGTATTTTGAACGGAGACATGCTGGCTTGAATCTAAACTAGCTTCTGTATTCCACTACACTCTCTCTGTCCCTCTATAATACCATACTTATTTAATGCAATACAATTTAATTCAATTTATTTTGATTTGAACAGTCTTCAAAAGCCTTATAACCCACAACTGGACTGATTATAAAGTTTGCACATGTAGATAACCAGTAGACTGTGATAGCTGTGTGAACTTAACACATAAACACAGACAGTGCTTGTTGTGTTACAGGGCTGGTGTGTAAAATCCAGTGACCCTCGCACCTTGGGCATGAATAATGTGCCCAAGGAAGTAATCCCTGGACAGGTGAATGTTACAAACTTCACTTCATGCTTGAGGAAAAAAATCATCCTCATTTAGATTGTAGGCAGCGGTGTGCACTGTGCAGTTACCTGGCAAATATTGTAAACAAGTTGATATGATTACCTGTACCAAATTTATGTTCATATTGAAACTTGTGTACCGAGTCAAGGTAACATCCACAGTCATTCATAGCTGTTCCCTGCAACATTCTGTGAAATCAGTTGCGACATCCTCCTACTGTCAAGTCAAATTGGCTTCTAAAGCTATTATGATAGAAAACCGAACCTGCATGGCTTTGTGTTGAACTCAACTACGTCCTGCATGCTGCCATCTGTTAACTGTACATGCTTGCTGAGTATGAGGCTTGTGCTTCTCTTCGCACCGTTTTACACAAATCACAACTTCAGTGTTTTCACAACACACTCAAAACATTGATTACAGTGAAATGTCCTTAAAGCTGCACTAATCATTTTTCTTATATATTAACAATGAATTAAATGCCTTTGTAATGTGAAGCAGAGTCACTTGGATACAAAGTGAATTCTAACAAGCTTTGGTTTTTCTGAAAACTGGCCTGCAAACTCTGTTCTTATCACCTTCGGTTCCAGACGCAGCAGGCAGCTGTACTCTTCGTGCCAAGCACTAGCTAGTGAACATAGTGGAGCCTTTAGGAGCGAAAGAGCCAGATTCTCATGACCAGACAGAGCTAAGAGAACAAACACAACTCTAAATGAATAATAAATGTTGTTTTATGTTTGCTGGATTTGATTAAAATAAGCAGCTGTTTGCTTCAACCGCTTTGTAAGGTGATATGACACATGTTGAGTTCTCGGCTTGTTCCGCTGCCCCCAAGTGGGCGAAAAAAGAAAAAAAACAATCTATTAATGCAGCTACAAGGCTTTCACTGTTGTAATCTATATAAATAAATATTTACCCTGTTTTTTGCCTTCATCTTCTTCCTTTCCTTCACAGCCCATGAACTACTCCAACCCTGTGTATGCAAAGATTTATATCGATGGGCAAAACTGCAGGAAGCCAGTCATCAGTATCGACGAGAGGAGAGAGCTACTCCCAAAGAAACTAGAGGGGACAATTCATGAAACCGCCGCATAGCCTAACTTTAAACTTTGTACTTCTTTTTTACCACAGTGTAAAATGTATAATATGAAGGAGGAAACAAGAATTTTTCTATTTCCTATGAGGCTCTTAGGTTTTACTGGTTTAGCATCAGCATAATGTCCTTGTTGGTGTGCTGAAGAGTTTTATTTTCCATTTACTGTTTGCTTTCTAATGTTTGTCAAACATAAGTTATACAGCGCTATACTGTATACTGTATGACACTGAAGTAAAGCTGCTGATTTGCAAAAACTTTATTAACACCATAAGCCACACTTGTGCACAGTTTAAACCTTAAAATGCAGTGCTAAAATTTGTACCCATATCTGTTTCTAGTTTAAGTGGAATATGGACTCTCAATATGGTTTTGTGAAGGTAATGAAAGCAGGTTTGGCTCAATTTTTTGAACAAATTTAAGCATCGTATAGAAGAGTTACAAGGCTTTTTTTCTGGGTTTTTTTTTTTTTTGTTTTTTTGTTTTGTCCTTTCATCTCCTGTTACATACGGACCACAGAGCTTCACAACTGAGCAGTGAAGCTTGATACCTTTTTGAGGTTTTGTCTCTTTTTTTCCTCTGTACCTGACGGATCTACTGACTGGATTTCCAGTGAAGGCCATAATATCAAGATGATCTTTTCTCACACAGTATGTAATTCCATTGGTCTTCTGTCTTTTCCATTTCCACGGATTTCAAGCTCCATTCACCCTGTTTCCACAGTAATATACCATATGAACTTATCTTTCGCTGAAAGAGGTTGAAGCCCACCTTGAATGTTCTCCAATCAGATTCCCAGGTCCTGTACTGTACACTGAAAAGACAGATACTGAATACCATATTTTTCTAGGTCATATGTCAACAGATGGATTAAAGATGTAGGCAAGGAAGAGATTTACCACAGCTACAGAAAAGGTTATTAAGAGTTATTATAAAACACATCTGTTACTTCAGAGAAGGAAGATGATAAATATAAGAAATTTTATAATTTTGTATTTGATTTGTATGTTGTTTGGCTGCTTGTATTTTGAAGAAATGTACTAAATGTAAGTAATTTTTATATAAAATGTAAATCGATATTGAATAAAGGGGGCTTATTTCCACTTTGTGTCCCTTTCTCAGGCCACAACAGACCCACAAAATGCCCTTCAGTAGCCCTTTAAAATAGTTCACATCAAAGGGTGTTAAGAAATGTATAGAGTAATATATGACATAAGGTAAAAGTATATGTGCAGTCATATCAGCCTATTCAAATAGTGATCACACTGACTGAGTTGTTCCACATGGCCACTGACCTGACAAGTCAATCAGCCGTGTGCCGTCTCTCAACTGCTGCGTACAGGAAGGTGGCTGATAGGAGATTATTGGCCTCCCTGTGTGTGTAGGATGGCCAGCACCATTTGTTACCTGGTGTTGGGGACACAGCGTCAGTGCCACCTGCTGAATGGTAATTCAGTCTCCTTTTACTTTACTTACAATGGCTGTCTCTCCACACACTTCACCTCTTTCCTCACCATGGCAACCAGAGGAGACAGCAGCAGCACTCCTCCTCTTTCTCCATCTGTCTGTGCGAGCGGCTGGATCTGCCAGCACAGCCAGCCCACTGCATTTTGATGATGTACAAATAGATGCCACAGTTTCCAGCTCCCTGAATTGTCCTTCACATTAAACCTTGTAGCAATGAGGGCGTAAGTTACAAATCCCCAGTGATAACATGACAGTTCCAAAATACAGCGCTATGGGAAAAATGTTTATCAAGGATTGATGATTTTATAAGCCAACATTCATCTTTTAACAATTTATTTAAAGTCATCGATTTTGTTTTCTAGAGGCATTCCGTGTCTTACAGTGAGCGTCATCTGTGGACGTCATAAGAAAGAATGCAAACATCCATCCATCCCTTTTCTTCCGCTTATCCTCTAGTAAGGTCGCGGGGGGGGGGGGCAAACATAAGCATCCATAAACATTTTCAAATCTTTACCAATTCTTTGCCACATAAAAACAGCAGTAAAATTACTGAGGAACCTGTGTGTTTCTAATTAGTCATTTTTCTCTTTGATAAACTCAAGGCAGTGTGCCGAGAAGAAAATGTGCTGCAGTAACTTTAGCCAAGCAATGTGAACATTTTATTGTAACATACTGTGATGATTTCAAGATTTTTTTTTTCTTTTTTCAGTACAGGTTGTTCAAGGTTCTGGAAGTAAATGTCTTGTTCATTTTCAAACAAGCAATTTTAAGGTCAGTGGCATTTGGAGCATTTCCCAAGCTTGGATAGACATGTAATTCAACTGGTTGAATTGTCTGCACAAAGGATGATCACCCATAGGATTTGATTCTTTGATAAAAAAAGTAAAGCCTCTGTTCATGAAACCACAAGAAGAAAATTAACTACAACTCCCCAATAGCATTTCACTGAGCTTAAAATTCATTTTCTATTGCTGTAATGGGTGAGGTTTGGACCCAAAAGCAGCACCGACTAGGACCGATGATTGGTAATGACTTTTATTATTAGATGCAGGTAAATAAACACAGTTCAATTCAAAAGGGGAATGGCAGTCTTTGAGGGGCTTGGGGAAAATCCGAGGGCCCAGAATAAAGCTGTGGATGAGGCAGCCGTACCTGGCAGAGGGTAGGTCGGAACCGGGCAGAGGACCGAAAAACCAGCAGGTGAGTAACCCAGGAACACTCACGATGGTCGAGATGAGGACTCTGTCCCAGCGATGATCAATGGGGAAACGAGGAGAACTCACACGCTGCAGCAGCGGAGGTGGAGGACTCAGAGCAGCCCCGAGAACAGGCAGACGAAGACCAGGAAGAGGCAAGGCAGAATCGTGGTCAAAAACAGAAGGGCTGAAGTAATTACCAGGGCAGAGACGAGGCGGGTAGGTCGGGAGCAGGCAGGGTCGGAACCGGGAGATCAGATGAAAAGTAAACGCTGGAAAGTCTTTCATGGGAACAAAGAACAATCTGGCAGTGAGTGTGAAGGAGAGTGGAGCTTTTAACCAGGCTTGATTGCTGAAGAGCTGCAGCTGAGTGAACAGGTGAATGAAGTGACTGACGAGGTGGGTGTGGCTGGCAGATGGGGTGAGCAAGGGAGTGGTGAGTGGAAAACAACTGAAGGCAGGTATGTATGGAGGACAAACCATGACAATTGCTTATGCTCACAGATGTGATGACTCTCTCTGCGTCAATTTTAGATGAATCCAACACAGTGTTTTGTTTGTTTCTCTGATCCACACATCCACCTCTTCTTCTCAAAGGCTCATGGTTATTTTAGTAGTTACTGCCATCTGCCGTACCAAATTGCTGGCAGTTTGGTACGATGTTCAAAAAACAAAGTTTCCAGGAGCTTCCAGTGTTTCTACTTTGAGGTATATTCACCAAATTACAAAAAGAAAAAAAAAAAAAACGGTTTGAAATTGGAAACAAAAAGTACCTTTGAAACCAGAAGCTCCTCTAAAGTTGCTTCTCCACAGTTTAATGATGTAAACAAAGAAATGTGGCCACCGATATAAGGGCTGACAACTACAACATGTCATAAGTGAGTTTGAAATGTTTTAGAGCTGTCTATACTTGTTGCAGCAAAGTAGGATAAATGAAAAGACTTTTATATCTATGACCTGATAAGTATAGGTACTGTATACTGATGTACTGTGTACTGATGAGCCAGTTCTTTGAATCCATTCAAGGATGAATGCACATTTCAGTTACTGTAAATTGCACATACTCATGACTCATGAATCGATGACTTTAAATAAAATGCACTTTAATAGCATGCAGTTTTATAGGATATGATGAATACTATACCACTTTTGTTCTTCTATAAAATCATTGCAAACTAATTCAGCTGAAAGCATTAATTCGTTGGAAATGCCAGCTCAGCTCTGATGACACATCGCTGGCCACTGAATTAATGTTTTTGAATTGTTTTGGATCCTCATATACAATCACTAACACTGCTGAATGTGCTTGTTCTTTTTCACAGCTGATTTCCAACAGCAAGACTCCAAGGTGTAAAGTTCTTTTTTTGCATGAGTCCCAGCACATCAAATTGCATAATTTCCAAAAGTATTCTCCAGTTTTGCTATTAAAAAAATGATCTCAACTTCAACTATATCTCCTCGTCTTCAGCAGCAAAATGTTGGCTATTCAAAAATGATAATAACCTTATCAATAACATTAGATGAGGAGAAAAGCTCAGAAAAAGTGGGTGTTGAGCGGAGACTAGTTTGTCACTCATAAGGACAATAATAAACTCATTCTACAGTTTTGTCACTGGATTCAACAGCCATTTACTGTTTAAAAAATAAATAAATAAAAATTAGGAAACTGTACTGGATCATACAATTTCAGGTAATCCAGTAATTATTCTTCAATCATCAGCTTTTTATTTTGATAGTGTTAACTGTTGACTCTGGTAGTCTTACGTGATAATGGATACATCGGTGAAGACATATTACAGTATATGCCGTGTAATTGAGGCAAAGTGTTTTGGGACGTTGAGGCCATTGTAAAGAAGCACGTGTACAATACAAGTTCTCTCAACACAAAAGTTTTCACCTGACAGAGATCTCCAGCTCTACAGTGATAGAACTCAGCAGCACTAGGGGAAAAACATGAGGAAACAGCGGCTGGCCCACTCACTCTGCCCCTAAAGTGCATCAAAAGAAGAGAAAAACAGAAATTTGAAAACAAGGACTGAACTAAGAGATGGATGGCATTCCCCTCCCCTCACCTTGCTCATTGATTTTTTGTCTCCTTTCCACTTAGCAAGCATCACCATTCTCCTGCATAAACATCAGAAAAACCCAGAGGGCTCATCTCTCGGACAGAATCAATAACAGCAGGAGTCGTATTCACATTATAAACAACAGGTCCTGCATACTCATCCTACTGCCTGCGCCAAGGAAAGCTGCTTATCGGTCAATGTGCAGTGAACGGGAGAGAGACTGTAAGAGTAAGAGAGGAAGAATGGAGCGAAGGAAACAACTACAAACTTTGACTTTAACAGTGCTCTGGGGAAATTACATGAGTAAAAACTCATATCTGACCTGACTGACAGCAGCACATAATATTTTCATAACTAGGAATCAGATAAAAATGAGAAAAGACTGAATATTAGAAGAAGAATTGAAATTTTGATGCACAGATGATGATGAAAAGTCATCGGGATGCATCGTCTGTGGGACATGAATACGTACAAAATGTTCATCCAACCAGTTGTTGAGATGTTTCATTTTTGCCAACTAACTGACCAAATTTTCCATTCCTATAACCACACCACTAGTGTTCATGTATGGAAAACTTGTGTGTACAAAACTGGATTAAGGAAAAAAAAAACAGCTGGAGTTGCCTACCTTGCCTTGTGAGTAGAACATTTAATTTCTTAAAACTCATCAAAGTAGCCATCATTATTTCTTTGCTTGGACTTAAATGAACAGCCATCAATAAATTCAACAAGTAACATGGCATACCTTGCATGTTCACAATGTTTTGTGCCCATTTTGTTCCCACACAGGAATTTAATGCAACCAAACGAAGTCTATGTTCAGGCTTAATCCATGTAATCCAGTGGGCTTTTGCTTTAAAGATAAAAATGTTTCTTGGTAGTACTCCAAATGCCAGTAATGCCAAGCAACAATCATCAGACCTTGTTTTATTACACAAAACTATGAGCTCAATTTTTTTTTTATAGGGTCATGAATGCTTCCATTATATCTTTCATAATGTTTATGATTAAAATTCACAGTAAACAAGATCATATATCTGGAGGTTGGGAGTGAAAGGTAAGCATCATGACCTTGTAGAAATTGTTTGGGAATCCCAGGTAACAAATTATATTACCGAGAAAGTTTTTTTTATTACCGAGCATTTTAGTGCATATGCTCTGTCCTAAAAACACCTTTGAACTGCATTCTGAAGCTTTTATACAGACACCCATGTATGTAATTTCTCAAGGCTGTTCACCAAAGAATGGATCTTTTGTTCTAAAAATGTTGGTCAACAAGTCGTTGTATTTACATGCAGCAGGGACAGCCTGTTCTGTGTCCTCGCAAACCCTGAGTAATGACTGGATTAGGGGTGGGGGGGTG